>NW_020664417.1:20566208-20628577 GCF_002925995.2 Terrapene triunguis | reverse complement strand
TGCCATGTTCCAAACTGCTGACGTGGGGTTCTATGGAGCAGGGAACCTGTGCCCACTCCCCCCTGCCACCGTGTGCAATTCCTACCTGTTTTTATGTCCTGAAATGGGGAAGGGGTCCCCCCCCCAGTCCCACTCACCGTTTGACTTCACGTGGTCCTGCAGCAAGCCATGCACCAGAGTTGCTGCCCAGCCTGTTCCAACTGAATGAGGGAAGGGGCCAAGCCCAGGCTGACCTTTTCAAACCCCTCGTTCCTAGGTGATGAGTCATCCACCAGGCTGACTGCTCTTCCAACTGCTTTACGTTTCCCCTCCTCCCCCAAGCCAGAAAGCATTGCCCTCTTCTCCCAGCCAGCCACACACACACTCCTTGCTTAAAGTGCAGGGCAGTGATCTTTATTGGTCTTACAAAGAAGCAGCATTTTCATGAAGTAGTCCTTGAAATCAGTGGGAGTTGGGTGCCTAGGCACTTTTAAAAATCACTAAATGCCTATCTGTATCTTTAGGTACCTAAAGGTGAGGAAGGATGGTCCAGTGGTTAGGACACTAGCACAGGACCTGGGTCCAATTCCCTGCTCCACTACAGACTTCCTATGTGACCTTGGGCAAGTCATTTAGCCTCTCTGTACCTCAGTTCCCCATTGGTAACATGGGGATAATAGTACTTCCCTATTCACCAGGGTATTGTAAGGATAAATACGTTAAAGATGTGAAGATGCTCAGATGTTACAGCAATGGGGAGGCCATGTAAGTATTATAGATAGATAGATATTTGGCTTATACGCCTACATCCTAATCAGGCCCAAGAAGGAAAGCTGTCTTCTGAAACTATTTGAAACTGTTCCTATTTTGTTCCTAAAAGAAACTTCATGTAACATTTTTCTTTCTGCTAAAATGGAACAGAGACGATGCTAAAGCCAGGCATCTTCACAATTTACTAAGAGTTCTGATATTGCTTTCCTAACTTGGAGAAACAGAAGCTTCAATAAAATTAATAATTACCATTATTTTACTTAGAAGAACTATAACAATTTCTTGAACCTGCAGAGTACCAGTTTAAGTTCCCTCAGGAGTCCCTCTGAATTTGGTCCCCATTCTCTCAATATGAGTCATAATATTGTTGTGCCAATCCAGGAGGTTTACATAAACAGTGTCAACTGACCCACTTTATAGTGCAGGCCAGCAGAGGAAGTGTTTTAGCAAAAGCTCTCTCTTTGTAGTTACACCTATCTAACAGTTGAACAGTTTTAGTGTCTTGCCATCACCAACTGTATGTTCATCCCTCCTAGCTTCAGTAGAGCGCACAACTTCACAAGAACAAAGAATTATTCTGCATGTGAAGGTAGCTATAATCCTTTGGTTCATTTGCTTTATCAATGAAGTCATGTTCACTGGTAGACTGCAGACATGAGTTATTTTCCTATCTTCTATATAATGTGCACCGCGTGACCAGAAACTCTCTTCATACTGAATCTTTTTCTTTAACCTTTTAAGATAATGCTTCTATATACCTCCAGTCATGCATGCATTTGTTACTATCTTCTAGTATGAGCAGAATATTTACATTTTTCATAACTGGGATTCTTCATTTTTTTCTAATGACCACAGGATACAATTTCTCATTGCTCTCCATATTTACCACTGGTGGAAGAGCTGTCAGTCTGCCTTGGCTCAGTAACAATATGACTAAAATTTATTACCCTAGGAAGAATTGCATATTGGTACTGGTCTGTCTCATCTGAATAAGATTCATAATTAGACTTTCTTGAGCTCATGGAGAATTTCCATTGTCTAACAGAAAATTCATCAGCCTCTTGTTTATTCACCATGCTGTCACTTTACTTGTATTACATTAGTCTTCATCTCTCAAGCCATCCATAGTTGCCACAAAATCTGAGAACACTAACTAAAAATTGCATTCTCAGCTTTCCCCAACACTGGACGGCTAATAGGCATGATGAAATTCAGTACATGCTAGCACAGTAGAGTAAGGCTTCTTCCATATCATCTGCCTTTCTGATCTAGCAGCTTTTGTGGGTCTGATTACAGCTTCAGTACTCCGCCATTTCTCTAATTCTTTGTTTTTAAATTCCCAAGACTTACAATGGCACTAATTTTCACCAGCAGCCTCAAAAATTGTTACCTTTGCTTTTGTTTTCTAGTTTTTGCCATTGCATTGACCTTTTCCATAGTACTGACCCATAGAGAAGGCAAGGTACACTAAAAACTAATGTAGCCTGTGCAATCTCCCTGTATATCAGATCACTTGGGGAGGGATTATCTTTGAGGTATAATCCTTCCTGAAATTCTCTCTGTGGCAGAGTGGCTCTCTGTTGCTCCCAGTGCTGGTCTGTGTTAAAATGACCTAACTAAGCCCTCAGTAGTTGTTATACTATAGTCGAAGGCAATTAATTCCTGTTAAGTAGAAATTTTTTGCTTGTTGTAAAGATGTTATTTCATGACAAAGCTGAAACCAAAACCCCAGGGAATTAACATTCCGAAATTATATTGAGATTGAAAAAAATGATATAGTATTTCTTTCAGAATTGGCATCAGTTTGCTTCAAAAATAAAGTACAGGAACAGTAAAGAAGAAAATATTTTGTTTTAATTTGAATAAACATTTTTCTTCTAAGTGTCTTCACTTTAAAAACTGATCATGGTTGTGATCAACATATGCAGTTTTCAATTCATTTACAACGATCTACTGCACATTTGTAGAGAAATATTTGCTTTAAAGTCTGCAATATTTTTATTATTTAACATGATGTAACTTTCCTCTTATTAGCTCATGTTATAATGACACCATTTATTGCACAAATTATAAGGAAGAGTGAGTGAGCTGGTGGTTAAAATACAAGCCAATGTTATGACTGCTATAGGTAAGAAGGCATTTTCTAAAAATATTTATTAAAGATCTGAAGTATATTACAGCACACAAATTAAATTTCTTCACATGCTGGATACCACACTCAGAGATAAGTATGTTAGGAATAACTGCCTGATTATGATTGAAATTGATCTCATAAAATCTACAATGTTCTGTTGGAAGTGCTTTTCCAGGTCATTTCAGGATAGTTGAGTAGCTTTAAAATAATGTCACAGCTAGCAATGAACAAACCTTGAGAAGTTCAGAGGTTCAGTTTGGACAGAGCATTCAAAAATTCAAAGCTTATCCATATTATCTGTGCCTCTTCAGTCTGAGAATCTCTCTCTCTCTCTCTCTCTCTCATATGCACACATATATGCACAGATCAGCTTTTGTTCAGATCAGAAATACTGCAAGAATAGGCTTTTGTTTGTTTGTTTTTGTTTTTTAAAAGTATTTTCCTATATTTCTCTCTGTTTCTTCTTCTGTCTGAAAACAAAGTGCTGGGTCAGGGAAAATTATTTTTAATAAGGGGCAACATTTGTCAAACTTTAGGAACCTCAAACATATTTGAATTCAAACTCAAAAACTTGGACACCACTTTCCTCTGGAAATAATTTAGTATAGCTGGCCACAAATTTTTCAGTGAACCATTTTTTCCCATCAGAAAATACCAATTTGTTGAAACCATTAATAGGAAGGAGTCAACTTCAATGAGCTTCCTGTTTTGAGAAATGTTTGAAAAAAAAATTCAAAATTGTAGAAACCTTTCAGCCAGAACAGACTGAAACAAATAACTATCACCACAAAACACTAAAGTTTTTAGTCTGAGTTTGGTTTGAGATTTGGATAATATGTGCTACAAACCCACAACTCGCTCAGGAGAAATAAGAAGGAAACAGACTTATTGCAGTGATTGATTTCACATTAGTTTTAAGCAGGCATTCGTATCCAGTGGTGATCGGTATCACTGTAAGAACCTAAACAGATTTTTACAGAGGAAGAAGTGAAAGTACAGAGAGGTTATGTCACTTGCCTAAGATTGCCCAGGAAGTCTGTCGTAAAGTCAAGAATAGGACATATGTCCCCGATTCCATAACACTGACTTTCTGGAAGAATGAACTTCCCAAAGGTATGATTTTAAATTTCCAAAAAGATTTAAAATGTAATTTAATCTTATACCAAGTATCAATTGCAACATTAGTACTCGTCACTGAATATGGTTTGCTTTTTAGTCAAAATTAAAACAAAGTAAAAATACTTAGCTAAAAGGTTTACTTTCTATCTCCTACTTATTCTTTATAGTGAAAATCCACTTATCTTAGCTTTCCATATATGGTATTTTAGATCACCTAGAATTACATTAGGGTCTGTATAAAGGTTGAGTCAACATTTCCAGTATAACACCATATTTTAGCAGGTTTATAACTCAGCCATAAAAATTTAATCTAGGCTGAAACTTGGCATGCAGAATCTCAACCTGGAATGCACTTTTATCACCAATATTTTCTTTTTAAATTGTTTAGCTGTTTTTTCGGTTATCTGAACAGCATGTGAAATAAGACTTTTAGGGTGGCTGGGATAATAAGGTGGAGATTATATTTATTTAAGTCTTTCATTGTAAATAGCAAAGCAATGAAAAACAGAACTTGCAAACAAAAAGCATAATCATTCACAAAGCTATATGTTGAGCTGGATGCAACACAGGTCACCTCCTTTGAGTCAGCAATGCTCATTATGTGTGTAACTGACCTAAAACATAGGGATTACTTTCATTTGCCCTCACTCCACTTCCAAAGCCTCATGAGCTATTGGCAGGAAAGGAAATAAGAAGCCTCCTAGGAAAGCTGCACCAGACAGCCAGAAGGCCATCAGAAGAATAGACCCATGTGTGGCAGCAGCCAGAAAAGGCTGGAAGGGTTTCGGCTATCGAGAAGTTATAAAAGTCTGAATAAGTGAGTGTATATAGCCTGATTAGTGAGAGATTTTTCCCCAATTCAGATATTTTCTTTTTACACTTGTTATAGAAATCGCATTGCTTAGTTAAGTTAGTCTTTCATGGATTTTGGAAGCTACCTCGGAGTGAGACATTATAAGTGAATGCTAAAGGACGACTAAAGTGTGTTGGTGTTTATTGTATTTGGAACTGGTTATTATTTTCAAAAATACGTATGTGACTTAGGTCTGGTCTGATCTATACCTAAAACTTAGGTCACCTAGTGATGTTGCTCAGGTGTGAGGAAAAATTCACACCCTTGAGAGACATAGTTAAGTCAACCTACGCCCCTGTGTAGATACCACACTGTGGGGAAGGGGGGAGATTTACTACAGTGATTAAAAAAAAAACCCTGTCTGTCAGGGTAGCAAGTGTCGACACCACAGTGGAGTAGCTGCAGCACTTATAATGAAGACATACCCTTAGGCTCCTAAGTCTAGTTTTCAAAAGTGACGTAGGCATTTAGGTGTCTAAGGCTCATCTCAAATATATTTAGAAAGAAAAAATTAATGGGAGGCAGGCACCTAAATACCTTTGGGGAGCTGGGCCATAGGTTCTTCTGAAAACGTCACCTTTTGTTTAAGAAGCTACTGGTTCATTTAAGTAAGCTTACTATTTGGCAACCTAAAAGCTATAAAAATAGAGCTACTTATATTTTAAAAATACATTTTTGTCTCTTTAAATCTTTCTCCTGTTCTGAGAGTAACTTGTAGCTAGCGGTTGTCTAACCAGCACTCCTGGGACTGATTGTACACCTGAGCGTAGCAATGGTGAGAAAAGCTATCTGATCAGAACAAGCACTAAAACAAGGCCAGATATCCATAACAGTAGCCTATGGGAAGATTTCTGTTCCCTTTGCACCACTGAGGATGATGTGCCAAGGTCTCTACCCCTTTGAATAATGCAGCTATTACAGATATTACACCCAAAAACATCAGCTGCCCAGAGACAGCACTACTTAACCATGACCCTCATCAGAGGGGCTCAAACCCAAGATCTTCAGCACTGAAAGCAAGAGCCTATGAGTAACTCCATTAGCAGCTCTAGTAGACCCTTATTCTTCACAGTGGATCAGGCATTCAAGCTGGCCAAAGACCCTCGCACTCTTCTACAGTGGGTTACACATGCAGGAGGGAGTTCACTAGTAGTGGAGGATGTAGTTGTTAGGGGCCTTACACAGACGCGTCCACAGGAGGCCCACTAAGTCACTGCATCCCCCAGCTGCCTTAGAGCCTATGCATCTTTCAAGATGGACAGATTTTCCTTATAAAGGTAGTTAGTCAGACAAGCAAACAGTTCACAGACCAGATGTTTAGTGGCCGGCTATAGAAACACTAATTTTTGAAAAAGCTAGTGATCTTTAATCTTGACATTAGTTTTCTTCAGCATTACACTGGAATTCCCTTTGATTCCTTCAGTCAATTCCTTTGCAGCTGAGACAGCATCTTTGGACCAATGCACTACAATGCAGTGTGTCACTTTGGCCCTGTGTGGGCTATGCCCATAAAATTTGTTAGATGTGCCAAATAATGTGCCAGAGATCCTTTACTTTAACACTATATTTATGGGAAGTATTTGTATTGTCCCTGGTTTTTGTCACATTCTATTCTATGTTGCTTATATACTCATCTGTTTAGGTCATGATCCTGCAAAGGGTACCATGTGGGCAGGACCTTATGCCCCATTGGACCCCTTTGTAGGATTTGGTCTGTAAATTCATTAGCTCTGGCACCTTTTCTCCCTTTATGTTCTCTTTCTTCGTAAAGAACTTAGGTTTTTGTTTATTTCTTCTTTCTGCTTTTTCTTCATAATAATAATAGAAATGTGGGACTAGAAGGAACCTCATGAGGTCTTCTACTCATTCCCCTCACACTGAAGCATGACCAAGTCCCTGGCAGGTGTTTGTAGAACCGGTTCCTAAAAACCTCCAATGACAAGGATTCCCTTGGAAGACTATTTTAGAGCTTAACTACTGTGACGGGTTGGATCACAGAACCCCCCCCCTTGGGAGCTGCCAACTGATGTGCCAAGACTACTTCTGCTCCTGCTTTCCCTGCCAGCTCGGGACCAACACCCTGTCTTGCTGAGCCAGACACGCCCGTCTGCTCCAACAAAGACCCAGGATCTGAATTACTGGCCCCAAAGCTGCAGACTTAACTGAAAGCAGCTAACAGAAGTGTTCTTGTCTTTAACACTCAGATGCCCAACTCCCAGTGGGGTCTAAACCCAAATAAATCCATTTTACCCTGTATAAAGCTTATGCAGGGTAAACTCATAAATTGTTCGCCCTCTATAACACTGAGAGAGAGATATGCACAGTTGTTTGCCCACCTAGGTATTAACACATACTCTGAGTTAATTAATAAGTAAAAAGTAATTTTATTAAATACAGAAAGTAGGATTTAAGTGGTTCCAAGTAGTAACAGACAGAACAAAGTAAGTCACCAAGCAAAATAAAATAAAACATGCAAATGTATGTCTAATCAAACTGAATACAGATAATCTCACCCTTCGAGATGCTTCAGTAAGTTTTTTCCTCAGACTGGACACCTTCCAGGCCTGGGCACAATTCTTTCCCCTGGTACAGCTCTTGTTCCAGCTCAGGTGGTAGCTAGGGGATTCTTCATGATGGCTCCTCTCTCCCCTTTGTTCTGTTCCACCCCTTTATATATCTTTAGCATAAGGCGGGAATCCTTTGTCCCTTTCTGGGTTCCCACCCCTCCTTCTCAATGGAAAGACACCAGGTTAAAGATGGATTCCAGTTCAGGTGGCATGATCACATGTAACTGTAAGACTTCAAGCCTTCATTCCTCCCAGCCTGACTCACAGGAAGGCTTGCCTGCAAACAGAGCCATCCACAGTCAATTGTCCTGGTTGATAGGAGCCATCAAGATTCCAAAGCACCATAATTACAATAGGCCCTCAGAGTTATATTTCATATTTCTAGTTTCAAATACAAGAGTGATACATTTATACAAATAGGATGACCACACTCAGTAGATTATAAGCTTTGTAATAATACCTTACAAGAGAACTTTTGCATAAAGCATATTCCAGTTACATTATATTTCACTCATTAGCATATATTTATAAAATCATATAAAGTGCAATGTCACAACTACCCTTATAGTTTAGAATTTTTTCCCTAATTTCTAACCTAAATCTCCCTTGCTGCAGATATAGCGGTTTACTTCTTGTCTTACCTTCAACTGACATGGAGAACAACTAATCATCATCTTCTTTATAACAGCCATTAACATACTTGTAGACTTATCAGGTCCCCCAGTCCATGTTCTTCTCTCAGTACTAAATATGCCCAGTTTTTTTAACCTTTCCTCCTAGTCAGGGTTTTCTAAACCCTTTATCAGTTGTATTGCTCTCCTATGGACTCTTTCCAATTTGTCCATATCTTTCTTAAAGTGTGGCACCAAAACTGGACTTAATACTCCAGCTGAGGCGTCATCAGTGCTGAGCAGTCAAGGACAATTATCTCCCATGTCTTACATGTGACACTTCTGTTGAATCCCAGAATAATATTAGCCTTTTTTGAAACTGCATCACATTGTTGACTGATTCAATTTTGTGATCCACTGTAAACCCAGATCCTTTTCAGCAGTACTAGCATCTAGCCCAGGGGTAGGCAACCTATGGCACACGTGCCAAAGGCGGCACACGAGCTGATTTTCAATGGCACTCACACTGCCCGGGTCCTGACCACCGGTCTGGGGGGGCTCTGCATTTTAATTTAATTTTAAATGAAGCTTCTTAAACATTTTTAAAACCTTATTTACTTTACATACAACAGTAGTTTAGTTATATATTATAGACTTATAGAAAGAGACCTTCTAAAAACGTTAAAATGTATTACGGGCATCCGAAATCTTAAATTAGAGTGAATAAATGAAGATTCGGCACACTACTTCTGAAAGGTTGCCAACCCCTGATCTAGCCAGTTATTCTCCATTTTGTAGTTGTGCATTTGATTTTTTTCTTTCTTAAGTGTAGTACTTTGCATTTGTCTGAAATCAATACAATGAAATTCAATAAAGTGATTTGCAGTATAGGAACCAGGACTTCCCAGTCCGGTTCCTAATTCAGTGCGATCGATCCAGTGGGGGTCGATTTATCACGTCTAGTCTAGACACGATAAATCGACCCCCAAGCGTTCTCCCGTCGACTCCTGTACTCCACCGCTGCGAGAGGTGCAGGCAGAGTCGACGGGAGTGGCAGCAGTCGACTCACCGCAGTGAAAACACCGCGGTGAGTAGGTCTAAGTACGTCGACTTCAGCTATGTTATTTACGTAGCTGAAGTTGCATAACTGAGATCGATTTCTCCCTCCCCCCCCCCCCCAGTGTAGACCAGGCCTTGTAGGAATTTCCCTAAACTATCTTGTGTCCTATATTGATTGGGAACATTTTAATCCTGTCACATCTTATCCCATTCCTCAGGGGAACACTACTTTTCCAGATCTGTCTCCTCTTTTACACATGTTTTCATGACTATATCTAGTTGTTTAATGGACATTAAAAATATTTGGTACAGTACTAGGGAAAGGAAACATTTATTTTTCCATTGGATTCAACTCAGAAGTAGTGTGTCATTCCTCTCTCACTTCAAGCCTGACCAGTAAAACTGAAAGGCTTATCTACATAGCAAGTTACTACTAGTAAGTCAATGTGTGAATCTAAACTGCACAAGACTGCCACACAGTAACGTCCCCCATGGACACTGCTAGAGCACAAGGAAAGTCCTGGAGTGTGGCTTGGCATACTGTGCTTTCAGTAGTAGTAAGCCAAACCACACTCCAGGACTTTCTATGTGGACACTGCTACAGTGCAGTGAATGTTACTGTGTGGCAAGCTGGTGCACTGTAGATGTACAGTCAAGCAGTAACTTGCCATACAGACAAGCTCTTAGCTGCAGAAAGCGTGTGTGTGTGTGCGCGCGCATGTGCATGTGCACGTGAGACACACACACACACACAGAGTGAGTGAGTCTGGGAAACTGCTAAGCTTTGAGGGCTTTGGGCCTAAATTCAAGGTTCTTCCTTGCAATACAGTGTCCGTCAGCTTAACTGAACCATCTTTTCTCACTTCCTTTTTGGGAAAAGCTATGAAGAAGATATCTCTTGTGGTGGATCTAAAGATCCTCCTGGGTTATCAGCAGGTTTGGGTGTCAATATGATGTCACATGATGGAATTTCTTTTTGTTATTTTGCTTTTTAAAAAAACCTAGGAAAATACATACACAAGCTATGTCACAAGAACATAATTACAGTTGCAAAGTCAACTCAAAAGATAGCAAATGCCCCCTGGTGTGCATGCAATATGATACAGCTTTCACGTGTGGGTTTTTTTTTTCTGGAGGGGATGGAAAAGGGGGAAGAAGCCTTATTTAAAACTGGACAGAAATTCTCAGCTCTACACAAATCTCTCTCCTTAATTCAGACTCTCCCTAATAACTTACCAAGTAAGATGTCCTGCTCAGGATTTATTGGAATCCCCCTCTCTACATAGTTTTATCAGATTTATAGTTCTTGAGTTGGGTTTTCCTTCCCAGGAAACTTTGCACAACTGCCCTCTGCCATCTCCATTGGCCTGATCTGATGACTCCTTCAAAGAGCCATTTTGAGACCAATTTTTCCTATCAGGGATGCACTACTGCTGTTTCCCTCTTGTCATTTTTCTGGTGCTGGTCTCTTGTTGAACAACCATGTCTATTGTGGATCAGCTCAATTTATAGTTTAATTGGTACTTTTACCAGGTGTTACAAATAATGCCCTTAGCTTCACCAACTGTTCAACTATATTTTTTTCTTCCTTGTATATTATGACTACCTAATAACCAGTTTTACTCATCTACTCCCTTTGTCTCTCTGTTACTGTTTTTCATTAATTTCTTCCCTAAAAATCATAAATTTAATGTAAGAAAGCTCTGCAAGCCTAAAGGAAAACAATCAAACAGGTACAGTTCTAGTTGCAGAAGAGAAGTAAGAGCCTTAATAAAGTGGAGCACCATATGATAGAAATGTGGCCAAAAAAAAGTATGCTGCAGCGCAACTGTCTTGCACAACATACTCTGTCTGAAGAGCTTGCCCTCAGGAAGGAAGCTGTTCCCCAGGCAGCTTCAGGTTTAGTTATGTTAGGAGATAGTGCCATGAAAATCTAAGCCAGATAGGAACATGGACACCTAGAGACAGATTTCAGAGATTAATCAATGAATCCACACCAAGGTTTCTCCTTCACTTTCATTGTGTAACAACTGATTGTGCAGATTGATCTGCACAATGTGGGAACAGCTAGTCTTCTGCTTTCTTGTGAAAAATAAATTCTCCAGTGCACTGCTCCACAAGATATAGTTGCATCTTCACATCCTACTAGCCAGTCAAAGTAATTTCAGTTACTGTTTTCATTATCTGGTAGTGTGAGTTAGCAGTGCCATTAAGTCATCAGTAATCATAACAGGAGATATGAAAGTTATATGGAATATGAGTTAAACAGTTATGGTATCCTGAGATTAATGACTGAGCACTTCATCAGGTTGGTTTCTTTTTATTATCATCCCATTTTATGCCTTGTAAAATATTTGGTGTAAATGTATTGCTGTAAAATAATTAGTTAAGGGATCAAGCTGAAGCAAAAATTAACCACCAGTGCTAGAATGGATATCTAAAGCCTGAATTAGAGATCCATAGTGCATCTCTACTTTGCAAATGGAGATTAATACAGCTCAAATCACTGTATAATTGAGTTGGTTAGTGTTCATATATTGGATGCTAAGGATAAAGTCCTAAATGCTTTGACTTAGTAGCCAAAGATTACTTGTTTGTAAATTTCTACTGTAGTATAACGCAGCAATAACTGCTTCATTTTTAATTTTAACCAGATTCCTTTTAGGAGTCTGATATTCAGCCTACACTCTAACTTTCCCAGGTATAAATTAATCCACTTGAAATTACTACATCATGTATCAGGGTATAGAGTCTTTCTGAGAAGTCTGGTAAAATATCCAAATAGGAATTTCAAAGTTACAGGGCTTGAAATAATTCTCTCTTGTTGATTTTTTTTAAAAAATGTTCCTACCTTTCCTTTTCTTATCCTATCTTCAGAATAGTTTATGAACTCCATGTTGACTTTGTCCAACAAAGTTACCTTTCATTGTGTCCCTTTTGGGGCAGAAGATAGTAGTAGGAGAATTACAAAGAGATTAGAGAAAGATGAGAGAGATGGAATGTACATACCCCACAATCAGGTTGGTGGAGAACTAGCAGCTCATTATAGCAATGGTATAAAGATGTGACACAGGAAACTCTTTGTTCCTGAATCCTAGGTCAGGATTCTCTCTGGCTCAGACCAAGTTACATGTCTACACTACGAGAGTAGTTCGATTTTAGTTAAATCGAATATGTGCAATCGATATTAGAAAGTCGAACGTGTGTGTCCACACTAAGGACAGTAATTCGACTTTGTCAGTCCACACTACCAGGGAAAGCGTCGACATTGGAAGCAGTGCACTGTGGGCAGCTATCCCACAGTTCCCGCAGTCCCCGCTGCCCATTGGAATTCTGGGTCGAGCCCCCAATGCCTTCTGGGTAAAAAAATGTGGCGAGGGTGCTTTTGGGTAACTGTCGTCATCCGTCAGTCACTACCGCCCTCCCTCCCTCCCTGAAAGCGCCGGCGGGAAATCAGTTCGCGCACTTTTAGATCAGTGACAGCGCGGACGCCACAGCACTGCGATCATGGATCCCGCTGCGACCATCGCTGCAGTTGTGGCCGTTCTCAACGCCTCGCAGCTTATCATACACCTTTCCCAGAGGCAGATGCAGAGAAATCAGGCGAGGAGGCTACGGCACCGCCGTGAGGGCCTGAAGTCGGAGAGTAGCACAGAGCTGTCAGAAACCACGAGCCCCAGCGCCCAGGACATCACGGTGGCAATGGGGCATGTGGATTTTGTTGAACGGCGATTCTGGGCCCGGGAAACAAGCACGGACTGGTGGGACCGCATAGTGCTTCAGGTCTGGGATGAATCCCAGTGGCTGCAAAACTTTCGCATGCGGAAGGGGACTTTCCTGGAACTTTGTGACTTGCTGTCCCCTGCCCTGAAGCGCAAGGACACCCGCATGCGAGCAGCCCTGACTGTCCAGAAGCGAGTGGCCATAGCACTCTGGAAGCTTGCAACGCCGGACAGCTACCGGTCAGTCGCGAACCACTTTGGCGTGGGCAAATCTACCGTGGGGGTTGTTGTCCTGCAAGTAGCCAAGGCAATCGTCAAGGTACTGCTGTCAAAGGTAGTGACCCTGGGAAACGCGCAGGCCATCATAGATGGCTTCGCCGCGATGGGATTCCCAAACTGCGGTGGGGCTATAGATGGGACTCACATCCCTATCCTGGGACCGGGCCACCAGGCCAGCCAGTACATCAATAGAAAGGGCTACTTTTCAATGGTGCTGCAAGCACTGGTGGACCATCGGGGACGGTTTACAAACATCTACGTCGGATGGCCGGGCAAGGTTCATGACGCTCGCGTGTTCAGGAACTCTGGTCTGTTTAGACGGCTGCAGGAAGGTATTTACTTCCCGGACCACAAGATAACTGTTGGGGATGTGGAGATGCCTACAGTGATCCTCGGGGACCCAGCCTACCCTCTAATGCCCTGGCTCATGAAGCCCTATACTGGCGCCCTGGACACTGAAAAAGAACTCTTCAACTACCGGCTGAGCAAGTGCAGAATGGTGGTGGAGTGTGCTTTTGGCCGTCTCAAGGGGAGATGGAGAAGCTTACTCACTCGCTGTGATCTCAGCGAAACCAATATCCCCATCGTTATTGCAGCTTGCTGTGTGCTCCACAATCTGTGTGAGAGCAAGGGGGAGACCTTTATGGCGGGGTGGGAGGTTGAGGCAAATAGCCTGGCTGCTGATTACGCCCAGCCAGACAGCCGGGCGATTAGAAGAGCCCAGCGGGACGCGCTGTGCATCCGGGAGGCTTTGAAAGCCAGTTTCAAGGCTGAGCAGGGTACCATGTGACTTTTAAGTTTGTGGACACAGAAGCAGAACTTGCCCCCGTTTCTTTACTCAGTTGCCGTCGACTATCCTCTCCAATCACATACCCCCTTCACCCCCTTCCCAAAAAATAAAATCTGTTCTGTTTTGTTAATGGACACCATTGTCTTTATTACTGTTTTCGCGGGAATGTTTTAAACCTGGGACGCAGACTGTGGCGGGGGGCGGGTTTAGTGTTGTGATGCAAATGATGCTTCTAAACTCCAGGAATGACAGGCTCCGCGGTGGTGGACTGGTTGTTTCAACGGAGCCTGCCAGCCCTCCTGGCCGGGACTGCGTGTATGTGTCGGCTATGTGACTGTCTTGCAGGGGGAGGAGGGTTACAGATCCCCTGCTGCGCGGCTCTGTGATCCAGGGTAAGGACCGCTGCATAAGATCTGTAACTGCCCTCCCCCGCCACCAAGTCACAGAGCAACACCACCCCCCCCCACCACACAGAACATGAAAACCACCTCCCAGACTGACCAGGATAACTAGTCACTGCACTGTATATGTGCCCTGCTGCTGCACCTGCCCCCTGCTAAAGGTGACTGTCCTGTCCAATGACCAAGCCCCTTCCCCCCCCTTCAGACAGACTCCCCTCCAAAAGAAGAGGATGGAAACAGAAATGAACAGAAACGTATTCTTTATTAACAACCGCACATGGAACGGGGGGGTGAAACTTGGACGGGGTCTTGTGTGAGGCGGGTAGGAAAGGACTTTTCAAATTTTGGGGAATGAGAGCCTTCTAGTGGTAGAGCAGTCCGCAGGGGTGGAGTGAAATTTTTCACGGCCCCTTCCACCCCTCCGTGTTTGGACTTTGGGTGAGGGGGGTATGGGACTTGGTGGCGGGGCAGGGCAGTTACAGAGAGACTGCAGCGGGGCTCTCTCCTCCTGCCTCCGGTCCTGCAGAACATCCACAAGGCGGCGGAGCGTGTCCGTTTGCTCCCTCATTAGTCCAAGCAGAGTTTGAGTAGCCTGCCTGTCCTCCTGTCGCCACCTCTCCTCCCGTTCAATGTTTGCCCGGTGCATTTGGGACAAGTTCTCCCTCCACTGTGTCTGCTGGGCTGCCTGTGCTCGGGAGCATCCCATTAGTTCAGCAAACATGTCTTCCCGTGTCCTCTTCTTCCTCCTCCTAATGTGCGCTAGCCTCTGGGCAGATGTGGCTGTGGGAATTGGAAAAAGGGAGTGAATTCCTGAGACAGAGCAATGTATCTGTGAACAGAGAACATAGTCTTTCTCTGTGAACAAGACCATGCAGAGCACCTATCACACGCGCACTGAGGACAAGGTCGAATTTTCGGCCCTCGCCTACCGTGCCTGTGGTCTTGCTGTGGCGAGCTGAGGAGCAGGGCTGGACACCGGACTTTGTCTAGCTGGCAAACATGGTAAGCCGTAGACTTGTGGCCGCTTAAAACTTTAAGAGTGGCACTGGCCTCCTTTCACATAGAAAGCAATGCGAGTCTCTGCTGGCAGCAATCCTGCAAGCATGAACTCTGGCCCTGTCCCACCCCCTCGCGGCTGTAAACCGCGTGGCTGTAAACCGGCGGTTGCAGTTCTGTAAAGGGACGGGCAAGCAGTCCCAATACTAACTTTCCCCTACCTAATTCACAGCAGGGAGTCATGCCAGACATCACCCTCCTGAAGGTCTCGGAGAGCCAGAAGGAGAAGATGCTCCGGGACAGCCTGCAGAAACCGGGGCCATTTGCTGCACTGCTCTGCAAGGCCATGATCCCGGAGTACCTGCTGGCGTTGTGGCAGGGAAACGTGTCCTACCACGGGGGGCCTAATAAGCTCTCCCTGCCCAGGAACCTGCTGATGAGGCTGGAAAAACACCTGCAGGAGGTGTATGAGGAGTTCTCCCCGGAGGATGTCGCCTCTATCCCCGGTTACATTGACCAGTTCTTGGCTTAGGTGCCCTTGGAGGGACAAATGACTGCAGGGTTTTGGGCACTATAATCATGAAGCGGACATTGTGCAATTTTTTGAAAATGGTTCGGACTATATATTGAGGCGCCCAAAGACAGACTAATCATGATACACTTTGCACTGATTCCCCTTTTGTTTGACTTTCCTGTTTACATGTTTTGAAGCACTTTACCCACTGTTAATATTTTCAATCTTCCTGTTTTGTTGCAAATAAATGTTTACATGTTTTAAAGCACTTTAGCTACTGTTAATATTTTAAATATGCCAGTTATGTTGTAAATAAATGTTTAGATATTTAAAACACTTACTGCTTGATCCTTCCCCTGAATCTGTGTCTGGGGTAACGGCGGGGGACGGTTGGTAGGGGATCTCTGTCAGGGTGATGAAGAGCTCCTAGCTGTCGGGGAAATCAGCGGTGCCAGCGCTGTCGACTGCCTCGTCCTCCTCATCTCCTTCTTCATCTTCCCCGTCCGCTAACATGTCGGAGGAACCTGCCGCGGACAATATCCCATCCTCAGAGTCCACGGTCAGGGGTGGGGTAGTGGTGGCGGCCGCACCTAGGATGGAATGCAGTGCCTCGTAGAAACGGGATGTGTGGGGCTGGGATCCAGAGCGTCCGTTTGCCTCTTTGGTCTTCTGGTAGCCTTGTCTCAGCTCCTTGATTTTCACGCGGCACTGCGTTGCATCCCGGCTGTAGCCTCTCTCTGCCATGGCTTTAGAGAACTTCTCATAGGTCTTTGCATTCCGTCTTTTGGAGCGCAGCTCGGAAAGCACGGACTCATCTCCCCACACAGCGATGAGATCCAAGACTTCCCGATCCGTCCATGCTGGGGCCCTCTTTCTATTGGATTGCACGGCCATCTCTGCTGGAGAGCTCTGCATCGTTGCCACTGCTGCCACTGCTGCTGAGCTCGCCACGGTGTCCAAACAGAAACTGCGCTTCAAACTGCCCAGACAGGAAAAGGAATTCAAATTTTCCCGGGGTGTGGCTGGTCAGAGCATCCGAGCTCGGACTGCTGTCCAGAGCGTCAACAGAGTGGTGCACTGTGGGATAGCTCCCGGAGCTATTAGCGTCGATTTCCATCCACACCTAGCCTAATTCGATATGGCCATTTCGAATTTAGCGCTACTCCTCTCGTTGGGGAGGATTACAGAAATCGATTTAAAGAGAGCTCTATGTCGAACTAAATGGCTTCCTGGTGTGGACGGGTGCAGGGTTAATTCGATATAACGGCGCTAAATTCGACATAAAAGCCTAGTGTAGACCAGGCCAGAGACATGCTTGAAGGAGTGATGCACCAGGGGAGATCTAGAAAGTGACAGGAATAAGACAGGAAAAGGCAGAGCTCTATTACGTTGCAAAAGATTAAAATCTTTTTTAGATACAAAACTTCATGCATTTAAAGTTGTCCATTTAAAATTGGATAAAAGCCTCCACCTCCATCATCTACTACACACACATTCCAGTCGGATATATATCACAGATACAATCTATCCCCTATGACCTTATTAAACTCTGCAGGAGGGGAGCCCCACAATGGTGGGCCTTATAAATGCTGTTACAGCACAGCTCATATTGGTGCTCATTGGGGGGGGGGAAGTACAAAATAGTTAAGGTTTTTGCAACAAAGTTTTTGTAAGTGTTTCAACACAATCCCAGCAAACCCACAAAATAATGTTACAAACATTCTCTGTTTACAAATATCACATCTTTTTAAAAGTCCCATCATTGGAAAGTATGGAAGTGAGCATCTTAGGGATTTGGCCACTTTTTACTGCTGTGTAATTGTTCATCATTCACTATCATCCCACACAACTTATACTACCTTAACTTTGCCCCTAAAATTTGGTAAAATTACATATAAAGGTCAACATTACAAAAGCCTAGAAGATCATAAAATCCCATTTCCTCTCCAAGGGATCTATTTCCAAAGTACTAAAACATGAACATATGCTACAACATTACTCACAGTAAAAAAACTGCATCTGTTAGTAGCTACACATTATAGTTAAACAACAAAATTGCAAGGTCTACATACATTTACGTAAACCTGTAACAACACCATATAATCAACACAAACAGATCAATCAATCCAATTCTATTCATTAAAATATTTTTCTACTCCATCACCACATCACAGTATGAAAAACAATAGAACTCAGTTATATTCCTTTCAAAAGCTTTGCTACACATTTAATAAACAATATATAAAATTAACAGTATACCGACTGTTGCCAACTCATGATTTTACTGCAAATCTCATGATATTTGGTGGGGATGGGGGGTGTTTTTGGTTTTGTTTTTTTCCTGGAGTTATCCAATTATGTGAGAATCTCAGCTTTCATTTCTTTAAAAAAAGTTTCTAGTCTTGATGGTTTTGAAAAACCTTGAAATCATGAAGCTTAAAAGCTTTAGACTAGACAGCAAAAAGAAACAGTATTTTTAAAATATGATTTTTTAAGCCAAAATAAAACAAGGGAACAAAGTTAAAATTGCATATGTATCACTGGTAATTGGTAATAGAAAATCCTAAACCTAGAAGGCTACAGTATGCATATTAAGTAGTGTTTACATGATACAATAATTGCATTCCCTTAGAAGAATTCAGAAGGACATTTGCTGTTCATCAGCTGAAATTTGTTTCATCTTCAGAAACATTTGCTTCCAAATTACTACAGTATTGAGCAGAAATGTAAAAATTCTCAGGGTATTTCTGGCTTAAGTTTTTCATTAGGAAGGAAAACCAGTTTTGTAAAGCTGTCTTTCTGTCCAGTTAAGGAAGAAGAAGAAGGAGGTGGAGGGTGGGGGACTCACAAAAAGCTTAGAATTGGTAGATTTTTATTGGTTATGAAGCTTCAGGACAGAAAATATTCTATCAAGAGCTGTACAGCCCAACCACAGGCAGAAAAAGTACTTTATCTGGAAGGCCTCAAACTTCTTCACTGACTATTGGTGCCTCACTATTTGGGGGCACGGGCTGTTTTCCTCTGTGTTTGGAAAGTATGTATCACGTTTTGGACATTACCACAATAACTAATAATAATGGCAGCTCAGGTCTCCTAAACAACCTCCCCCAGGAAGCCTCACATCACTACCCAGTACATCAATTAAAGTACCCTGGCATCCCCAATACCATTATTAATTGTATATTATGATTGGTTATTTGTTCATTAAGGGCCAAAAGCGTGCTAAGTGCAAGGTTCAACCTCAAGAAAAGATTTGTTGAAGCTGAGTTTAGTCTCTTAGCCCATTGGCTGCCTGGAAGTTTAGTCACCAGCATAGCAGTCATTGATTGAATTCTACCCTAAGGGTCTGCTCTACAAGTACTTGCTACTGTACATGATGCTTTCTATTAGATATGGTCAGAAAATGGGAATGTTTGGGGGGGGGGGAGATTTGGTTGAAATAGTTTCCTATTTTTCATCAGAAGTTTTCCAACTAAAATTTTCTAACCAGCTCAGCTTATTGCAGTGAGTAGTCCTATTGGCTTCAGTGAGACTATCATGGTAGCAACTATTATGGCCAATACTAAGAAGTATCTGTAGGATAATGTCCTAAGCCACCTGGGGAAATGAAAATGATTTATGTACTTTTTAAAGGCGAAATTCACTCCTGAGCAGTGGGCCACACTTGACTGAAGTTCACCTTGGGCTGGCTCTTTGCAAAAAGATGAATTTCACCCTTATGACAGGTTGTACCTGGTCTTTGCAGGTCCCTGCAGGAGGCCCCACAGTCCTACCACATCTAACTCTAAGATGCAGCAATATGAGAGGAAAGGAACAGCAAAAATGGGTCTTTCAGACCTGTCTAGAGAGGACTCTCTGCAGCAGCCATCTTGGAAATGAAAGAGACCTGATCCTCCAAGGGCTAGAGACAGCCAATCAGAGCCCAGCAGGCTCAGATAAAAGGAACTGCAAGGCCCTACCAGGGCAGGTCTGGCTGGGGCCAGAGGAGCAGAGAAGCATGCACTTCTTTGGCTACAGAAGCCCTAGGACCAGCCAGGGTCTAGCTCTGGCTGCACTTGCATAGCTGGGTTTGCAGGGAAAGAGGGACCTGAGAACTTTGTCCCTGAGGCAAGGGTGAAGATAAAGGGGCCAGGTGCGAACAGGCCCAGGGAAGTAGCAGCAATGAATCAAATTTGGCAGCATGTGGCTGCTGTTTATAGGGTCCCTGGGTTGGGACCTGGAGTAATGAGTGTGCCTTGGTTCTCCTACAGGCCAAGTGGTGGAAACCCTGAGAAGTGGGGAAAAGCCTAGCCTGAGCCACAGGAAGGGGACAGGTTTCAGAGTAGCAGCCAAGTTAGTCTGTATCCGCAAAAAGAACAGGAGTACTTGTGGCACCTTAGAGACTAACAAATTTATTTGAGCATAAGCTTTCGTGGGCTACAGCCCACTTTCATCGGATGCATAGAATGGAACATATAGTAAGGAGATATATATACACATACAGAGAACATGAAAAGCTGGGAGTTGCCCAACCAACTCTAAGAGGCTAATTAATTAAGATGAGCAATTATCAGCAGGAGAAAAAAAACTTTTGTAGTGATAATCAAGATGGCCCGTTTCAGACAGTTGACAAGAAGGTGTGAGGATACTTAACATGGGGAAATAGATTCAATGTGTGTAATGGATCAACCATTCCCAGTCTCTATTCAAGCCTAAATTGATGGTATCTAGTTTGCATATTAATTCAAGTTCAGCAGTTTCTCGTTGGAGTCTGTTTTTGAAGCTTTTCTGTTGCAAGATTGCCACCTTTAAGTCGGTTACTGAGTGACCAGAGAGGTTGAAGTGTTATACTGGTTTTTGAATGTTATGATTCCTGATGTCAGATTTGTGTCCATTACACACATTGAATCTGTTTCCCCATGTTAAGTATCCTCACACTTTCTTGTCAAACTGTCTGAAATGGGCCATCTTGATTATCACTACAAAAGTTTTTTTTCTCCTGCTGATAATTGCTCATCTTAATTAATTAGCCTCTTAGAGTTGGTTGGGCAACTCCCATCTTTTCATGTTCTCTATATGTGTATATATATCTCCTTACTATATGTTCCATTCTATGCATCTGATGAAGTGGGCTGTAGCCCACGAAAGCTTATGCTCAAATAAATTTGTTAGTCTCTAAGGTGCCACAAGTACTCCTGTTCTTTTTGAGGAAGGGGACAGGGCTTGTTTGAAAGCCTGAGCAAAGGGCAGAATTTAAAGGGCCCAGAGCTGGAACTGAAGACTGCTGAGGCAGATAGACTGTTTTATTTGTTGGATTCCTTGCTACCCTGGAAGAGGTTCATTTTGACTGTGTGACCTGGTCAAAGGGCCAAGTCCCTGAAGACCAGCAGAAGTAGGCAGATATCCTATAGGAAGTGCCAGGCGTGGGGAAAGGACTGCAATACTGCACCCAGCTGCAAGGCGGTACTCAAGAGGTCAGTGCCCCCTTACAACCCTAAGCTTGTTTGCTGTTATTTTTGGCAAATTTGTTATTCTGAGGTAATTTATAAGCCTCTTTTTAATTTAGCAATGACACTGAAAAGTCAGTGTGACAACGTCTAGGATAAGAGGGAAAAAATCCTGATTCCACTCAAATTAACTTCAGTAGGAATGGGATAACACATAAGGAGAGCTGCTACTTTACAAAATAGAATAAGAGTAAAGAAATGTAGCTTTACATGTGACTGCTGCCTTGCTTTCTACCCCTTGCCACATTCTATTATCAACAGTAATGCAGGGTCTCTGAATTCTGGGGCCCCCAAACATACTCACATTCTTTAACTGCCAAAATTGTGTGTGTATTTCAAAATGATTACAATTTGATTTTGAAAGAATAACCCTTGATGAACAAAAATGTCTTCAGTGAGCCCCATGGAAGAAGTATAACTATCAAGTCACTATTTTGATTATTGGATTGTGAATGAACACCTCTGTGAATAAGGAGAATTTCTTTAGACCATTAAATGGCCTGTGGATCTACAATGCATTCAATACAGTCATATTCTTTTCTCAATTACATGGTCTTAATCTGATGCAACTCCTTCTCATATCAGAGGAGTCCCTCCAGATTTAGACCAGTGTAATGGATACAAGAATTTGGCTCTCTACCCCAAAGTGGCACCCATAGATGTATATCATTAATTTGATCCTTTTTCCATTGAACTCAGTGGCAAAACTACGCTGTGTCTTGTCGGGTAACCGATTGCAAAACACCCCTATTACTAACTCCCAAAATACGCAGAATTATGGTGAGCACCTTAGACACCGTGGCATGCAAGGTTTTCATTAATATTCGTAGTCTATCCACACTTCTCTTGGATGAAGATAAAGTAAAATGCATTCTAGTCATCCTATCCAGTAACTCAGAATTTTATTATGCATTATTACTGGAAGAAAAAAATCAGTTTAATCAACAGAAGAATGGATTAATGTCTTTGATATCTATTTACCATCAGAAAAGACTATTTATAAAGTAAAAGGCTCCCTTAAGTCTTTTGAGAAAATATGGAAATAAAATTAGAATTTTTAATTGTTCAAGTTATGTTTGTGATTAGTATTAGTCAGGATATGAGAATGTGTGGTCTCCTAACAATGTTTAGTCTAATGTTGTTTTATAAATATTATGGTCAAACTAGTTATACCTGTGTGCCTAAAGTTAGTCTCCTAAGACCATAGTTAAGCATATAAATAAAAGTACTGAGTACCACTGCTCCCATTGAATTCATTGGAATTTATGGGTGCGCTGTACTTGTGAAAATCAGGACATTTATATTTGTGTCCAAGTATGAATGTAAGTCTTACTTTAAGCAGCCATTTTGGAAAATGTTGGCCCTTGTGTCTTTAGTTGGTTAATTGGTGATTTTGTTGCTGTTGGGTTTTTATGAAGTTTTCAGACTTTGGGTGGAATTCTCAAAAGAGCCTAAGTGACTTAGGACCACCAGCCCCATTGTTTTTTGATGGTTCTAAGTCAGAGGCAATTTTAAACTTTCTATTCCTCATGGCTTTTGTAAAAAATAATGTTTAATGTGTGTTTTTTTTTAAAGAATTGTATATGAAGCTTTTCACCTGCAAAGGCATATTTCAGTGAATGCACTTATCAGTCTATGGTGAGATGTGCTAGAGTTTAGAAAGTAGGATTGTTATAACTAATTATTTACAGTCGACACATGACTGAGTCAAGACTTAAAAGGTTAGTAAATAAGGCACTACCTGCTTCTCACCTCTAAAGCCTACAGTTTAATATTTATAATGATGAGAAATAGCCTTGGCATTTGGTATTGCAGTGCTCTACATTTACTTGTATACCATAAACACTTTCAACAACAACAAATCTTTTCAATTTATAGACCTGATCACTTTTTCAATTTATTGAAGTGCTGATATTTCCAGAGGCTGAAAATGATTAATCTCATTAAGTGTTAAACTGAAAGGTGTGTTGTTTAGTTCGTTGTGTCAAAATGTACATAAAAGAATGAATTCTTGTCTTTGTAATGATTTAACTGCTTGTCATCAGAGTTTTCAGGCTAGAAGATATGTTTATTGGAAGCCAAACCAAAGTTTAAAGGAAGAGTAGAAAGTAATATAGAAAATCTAAGGAATACATGCCATTCATAAAGAAATTATATCACTAGCAAAATGTGTGCTAAATAAAAATGTATTAATCAAACAGGAAGCTGCCACGTGGACAGTATGTTGACATTGTTTAAGACAGAAATAATGAAGCTCATTTGAATGTATAACAAAGATAGGAGACATTTACATAACATGAGCACTGGCAACCATGTTTTGGTTAAACCTCAGCCATTGGGTTTTGATTTACAAAAAGAAAACCAAAACCACCTGTAGTTTGTCTCTTTCAATTAATGGCCTATAAGATAAAGCTGATATATTTTAGCCAGAAAGTTAAAAAAGAAACATGATAAATCAGCCATCCAACTAGAAATAAAAATATTTAATAACTGGCATCACACAGATCTCTAATCTCAACTTTTTCCATACTTGTACATTTCAGAACATCCAAATTCTGAATTAGAAATTTGAGAAGTGTGAAACCTTCTCAGCTCTCAGAGGATGATGTGGCAGCTCTTGTTAAGTAAATTGCTGCAGAGGAAGTTGAAGTTGTAATTAAGAATTTAATATCCAATAAAGCTCCAGGTCCTGATGGATTTTCTGAGTAGTATTTTAGAGCTGTAAAGCAAATGTTGGTCCCTATTTTAACTGAATTGTTTAATGGTATATTTAGGAGAACCAGATTCATGAAGGAGGCAAAAATTGTGGTCAGTCCTAAAGAAGGAAAAGATCTTACAATTGTGCATCATACAGACTTATTTCTATAATTAATGTGGATGCTAAAATATATGCCAAGATGCTAGCAAAAAGATTGAGTGCATCTTGCCCAAATATGTTCACCTTGTCCTATATGTGGGTTAGTTGCTGGCAGGCATCTATCTGATAATATCAGAAGAACTCAGAATTTGATCTATAATGTTAATTTTAGCAGTTTGTCCTATGAGCTGCTTTCTCTGGATGCTGAGAAACCTTTGACTGTTTGGAGTAGGAGTACCTCAGACTGATTTGGTAACGTTTGGTTTTGGAAATTAGTTTTCTACAAGCATATTGGTTCTGCAAACTCATCCTCGAGTGACCCAAGAGTATGCTGGAACAAAAAGCTAATTTCTAAGATATATACAATTTTGATTGAAAAAGATCTTGATAAGAAAACAACCCAGTTGAAATGATGGGGGAGGGATTTGGACAAAGAAATTGATCTGGATGAGTCAGTCTCTATATGGGAAAGGGGATATACATCTTCAATTTCTGTAGCTCAAAGAATTTTTTGTATAAATTACTGTTAGGTGGCATTTGATTCGAGTAAAGATCCATCCTATTTTTGCTGCTAGGGAGGCATTCTATTGGAGGGGTTGCAAGGAAAGAGAGAGACATACTTGCACATGTGGTGGTTATGCCCAGGAATTAGATAGTTTGGAGAAGAAATTATTAAATAGATTCATCTTATGACAAAATGCCTGCTTCCTGGGGTCCCCTGACTTGCTTACTTAATGCTCCAGTGAGGGATCTATGTTTTAACCAGAATGACAAATTAATTTAGTTTCTTGCTAGCAGCAAGACTTTGGTTTTACACATTATTGAAAAAATGTGATTTCTCCTGTGGAATTGTGGTGTGGTAAAATATGTACTGTCCTTATAATGGAAATGCTTTCACACCAGTACATACAAAAGAAAAATGTCAAAATTGGGTAGGTTTTTAGAAATTTGGTTAACCTTTTTAGTATCACTTCCTCTCTCACTGAGTGGGTCTATATATACACTCCCTTTCATAATCAATATTTTGGGGAGCGGGATGACCTAATGATGATTTGTGACACTTGAACTAGGAGTTCACTGTCTGGGAGAAGTGGGGGATCTCCTAGGCAAGCCCCCCATCTCCTGAGCATGGGCTCAAGAAGGTGTGAAGGAAGGAAGTGGGGAAACTTCGCTGATCAGGGAGAATTGAGACAGTGGGAAGGTGGAAGGAGAATCTTGTCCTCTAGATAGGAAGGTGAGGGGAGGAAATGGAAGCATTCTCCCCAAGCCTATGACACGTCCCAGCTAGAAATTATAGCAGGAAGAGAAGGGGCATCTTCCTGGTGATTGATGGGGTACCATCTTTTTGGGTTTGAGGGAAGAGAAAAGGAGTGGATGTCCAAGTAGCCTACCCTATCCTTCTTCCCACTCCTCCTAGGCCAGGATAGGGAAACCAGGTTGGAGGGAGTTGTGTATGAGAGCTCTCAACCCTCCCTCATTTGTAATGGATAACAGGACATGAACTTAGTGGGAAATCTCTTCACTAATGCAACTGTTGTGTAATCAAAGGAGCCCCACATCTCCACTGGCCAAGTTGGGAGGAACTTGACCTCACCGGAGGGGTTACTCTTGCATGGGACAGCAGGGAGTGGGGGAGCTTGACCATGAGTGCCTAGATTCAAGTTCTCACTATACCATTGGCTTCCTGTGTGACCTTGGGCAGGTCACCTACCCTCTCTGGGCCTTAGTTCCCCTTTTGTAAAATGTGGATCAGCGTATTGTACTACCTTGCATGGGTGTTGTGATGATAAACACATTTAATGATTGTTAAGCATTGAGACACTGCTGGAATGGGGGACATCCAAGTACCTTCAATAGTGGTGCTTCGCTTCCTAGTGTTAAGGATCCAAATGAGATACAGAAATGGGGAACCCTCTGTTTTGGGATTTACACCAAAACTGCAAAGAGTTTCAGCTCCATGGTTTCAAATATGAAAACTTCCTCATCCCTTTCAGTTTAATTGGAGTCTATGCTCAGAAATGCACTTCCAGTTTAAGTCTGTCCTTACTTGTAAAATTGTTTCACGTACATAGTTGCATTGAAAAACCATGACTTTCTGTGAATAACTCTAAAATCAAAGGCGTTGTCATGAAATTTACAGTCATGACAAACCTATAGCTTTAGGGTTTGAGCCTGCAAACACATATGTGTGAGGAGGATCCATTAAACTCCTTAAGACTATTCACATAAGGAAAGTTAGTAATTATTGTGTGTTGGTAGGAGTAGCCCCTTAGTGGTGACTAATCACAAAAGCTTTCCCCTAATTGCATACTGAATGTTGTAACTCTCATTAAGACTTTAAGCTTCTACCAAAATCAACTGAGGAAAACAGATTTTGCTTCATATTTAAGCATTTGCCATCCACATTGGGGCTGATCCTTCAAGCCTAGCTCAGGCAAATATCCATTTGATTTTTAACACGAGTTTTGCTTCCATCAGTGTAGCAGGACTGGTTCCATTGTATGTAACATTTTTCCTCTTTTTAATTTGAAGTGCCATTTTAATTTATTTATTAAATCTCCACGAGGCATCTGCACCACCATTTGATGATCTGAAAGTGCTTGATGAGTAACAAAGAATTAAGTCTTACATCGAATGTGAGATAGATGAGCATTATCCAAGTTCTATACATGAGGAAATTGAAGCACAGAGAAGTCAAGTTCTTGTCAAGAGCACCCAGCAAATCCATGCAGACCTGAGACTACAACCCAGATCTACACTTTTTTTCAGGGATTAGATGGTTTGGCACAAAAGTTTTGTGCACATTTTACTGAATGTAAAATATTGTAGGTATTCCATTTGCTTCCAGACTATCCCATTCACTCTCTCACCCAATTTGTTTTTAAGCTAATGTTCCCATGAAAGAAGCCGTGGCAAACTGCCACACAGGAACTCCTACCACAGTAAACTAAGGTCTAGTAAAGCTATTTTTTAACTTACCTGTGTGCTTTCGTTGTCTTGTATAAACCTGGAGGGGAAAAAAAAGTTAAAGTCAAACCAGTTTATGGTTTATGACTAGCACTGATCCTGGATTTAGGTGTGCCTCCCAACATGAACACTGCCAAAAAAGCCTACAGGCAGGCAGGAGACATTTGAAACTGGTTTGGCCCTGGGTGAACCAGAATGCTGGCAGAGGGAGGAGGAATGAGTCTCGCACAGAGCAACACAATTGCATACAAAAATATTTACATTTTTAAAATATAGGAAAATTTAAAGGTGTCTCTATAAAGTATGACTGTTACATTTTTAAATACAATTGAGCTTCTTTGTCATTTTATCATGTTGTCCTACTTACTTGCAGAGATGTTCTGCATGATAGGACATGTAATGTGGCTCCAAAGTTTTCTAACCACAGAACATCCAGAATATATAACCAGGAAGTCCCCCATTTGGCAGATGATATTTCTAAAAAATGCAAATATCTCATATGGAGATATTGGAGCAGATGTATTTCATGAGGGAACAGCACAAGTCTTTATATGCAATGGAAAATTTATACAGTATTTCAATATAGAATTTGGTGAATACTGTAGAAACATTTCCAATTAATATTCATTGCAATTTCTAAACATTCACCTTTTGTGTCAATGACTGTTTGCATACTGTAAATATTCTAGCAACTGAGTTCACTGGCAAGAATGTTTGTAGAAACAGCAAATTTTAAGTAAATATGAGAGAATATGTGGGAAATTAATTTTTAATTTGCAAACATGAATGTTTGCACCAGAAATCTGTTCCAAAAAGGTACCCTGATCCATTCAGGGAGCAGAACATACCATGTGATCAAAACTAGCTAAGTAACTCAGCTCAGATTTTGGTTGTTGAATACTTGTAACAACAGCTCACACTCTGCAGGCCAGACATTGACCCTAGAAACTGTGCCATAAATATCTCTGGATAAGAAAAAAAAATGAATTGTAAGCTGCTGGTAAGAAATTTGCAAACTAAAATAAATGAAGTTGGTTAGATAAATGATTTGTTGTGAATAATTTTCTTAGCTATATCTTAATGCAATTAGGTTATGGCTACCTTACATAGCTGTGTGTGAGATGCATGGGAAAAGGAGGCTTTTCCTACATGGCATGTGAACAAAAGTAGAGCACTCATGCTCAAGGAACTGCCAACAGTGTTCAGGAACTAAAACTACTCAGGCTATCCACAGTCTTCCCCACTTTACCCTGGGAACAACTCTCTGGAAAGAGGGCAGGAAGGGTACCACAGTTCTTTCCCCTCATCATGGTCTAGCTAGCAGAGCTGGCCAGCTGTGCAAGGGGCAATATTCTGTATCATGTAAAGGTGTGTAGCAAATTACTTCCCTTACAGAGCAACTACAGTACTTCAGGATGCAATGTAGTCCATAGAGGGGCCCTTCCTCTTATTGGCAGGTGCAGTAACTGCTTTGATTTATGGCTAATAGGTAAAAAAAAAAAAAAAAAAAAACACCCTGAGATGAGGAGAAATATTCTCCTATTGAAGCAGACCTTTTGATGGAGAAAAGTCATAAACTCCCATTACTCTTCCATGGGGGCTTTGAACAGGTTTCTTCCAAAAATAAAAGCAAGTGTCTATGAAGATCCACAACCTAACTATTAAAGCGGAACACAACAGGATCAGTTCACAGGAATTCATGAATGTGAGCCTCTTCTTGAGCCAAGTTTAAACTAGGCCTGGTCTACACTTCAAAGTCAGGGTGCTGTAAGCCTTGCATGGAACTAGTTGTGCATGTGTCTACACTTAAATTTGTGTCCCACTGATGTAAGCACCCAATTATGCTGACATAGTAACGCAAGCTCTCCAAGTGGCATTGACCCATGGTCGATGTACAGAGATTAATGCAGTATAAGCATAGACACTGCATTACCATCATGGTGTGCTCTACTCACCGCATGACTGCGCCTCCTCCTGGTTGTTCTGGGGATTAGCTCTGTCCGACTGATGTTCCTGGTTGCACTCCAGTGATTGTCTCTGTCTGCGGCCCATCTTTCGCTCCAGGAGCTGCTGCTTCCTCTTTGTGATGTGGCCCTCCGACCAGGTCATATTGTGATTCCCCTTCCTGGGGGTCTTTCAATGTCCTTCTGCACCAGCAGTATCAGGCAGTCCTCACTGATACACCACAGTCATCTTCCTCCAGATAGAGCAAATGTTGCCAGGTGGTGGTAATTTCTGCAGATCATTGCATCATAAGGGCCTGGGTGGATTCAGGACACCAGCAGCAGCTATGCTCTCTGTGCCTTTGTTACCCTCAGGAGTGAGATCAGCTGAAACCACCACTAGCTGTGGGAAATGGTGCCAGTATTCAGTGCCAGTGCCCTATACTCATAATTTCGTGCAACTGAGCAATTCCCTTACTCCTGGTAGGTCATACTCACCATGGCTTGAGCTGAGAGTGGTAACAGGGATCAGGAACTCCAAAGCGGAAGCATCAATAAGCTTGTCTTGTTTAACTCTTTAGGCAACCAAGAGAAGTTCTGAATCCTAACTTTCGCTTTCCATTCCTACTATGCTGACAATGGTATCTTGAACAGGGGACCTGGAGGGTGAATATTGCAGACTGTATGGAGAAGGAAAGAGCAGACAGAAGGCACAGGACAAGGGGGGGAGAGAGATGCACCAGGGCATAATGGGGCTTCTCCGACAGCAAGTTGGGATGCTGCCAACTCTTGTGGACCTCCAGGTTTAACAATGCCAGGCCTGAATGCCATTTCAGTCTGTGGGGAACTGCAGCATAGTGCCTCCCAACACCCCCCATCAGCATTCCTTATGGCCTCAGGGCCAGCACGCCTACCCCTACAACTCCACACCAGGGAAGAGCATGGACAACCACAGCTTCACCTGTGCTGATCTGTTAGAGCCATGGTTGATGTATGCATAACTACAATGGACATCAATGTTCCTTCCTCTGGTTTATTTATTAATATTCCTATTTTTTTAAAGTTACACACTTAATTGTAAATTCTGCAGATTATTTTTGGAGCTGTTTTCTTAAGTGAATAAAACTCTTTTGTTTTGAAAGTTATTCATCTTTATTAGCTTACAAAGCATGATGAATAATGACTGCTGGCAGTGAAAGTTGTGGTCTTGTAAACTTACAACCCATCGGCTCAGTGCCAGATACTGTAGCTGTCATAAATGTGCAGGAACCCCTCAACATTAATTGGAGCACTGTCATCGGTATATGAGATGTTAAGCATGCAACACAGTTCCTAACAGGCCCCCAAGCTGCTGCCCAAGGTTGAGAAGAGTACACCATAGCACGTTACTGTGGCTCACTCTTAGGGAGGTTTTGAAAGAGCACTTGAAGCTATATAGCTCCTCCTTGTGCTCATCTGATAGCCCTTACGACTGGCTGTTCAAACTCAGCAAACAGCTGCTCCACCTCCACCCCTGTGGCAAGTTTTCCCCTTTTGCTTTACAAATATTAGGCAGGACACAACAGACAGCTACAACCACTGGGATATTTTTTTGCACAGAGATCCAATCTGGTGAGTAAACCATAACAGGGTTGTTTCAATCTACTAAAAGCTCATTCAACTGTCATTCTGCACCTGCTGAGTCTGTAATTGAATCTTTCCTTGGTGCTGTCAAGGTGGCCAATGTACCGCTTCATGAGCCGGAAGTATGAGAGGTAGGCTGCGTCCCCCAGGACCATTATTGGCATTTCAACATTGCCAATGGAAACCTGCTGATTAGGAAAGAAGGTCCCTGCTTGTTGATTTCTGAACAGTCCTGTGTTCTTAAAATGTTAGCATCATGCACCTTCCTTGACAAGCCAACACTGATGTCAACGAAGCAATCCTGGTGATCCACGAGTGCTTGCATAACCATAGAAGAGTAGTCCTTTCCATTTCTGGGGCCAAAATGGGGGTGTGTGCGCCATCTATTCCTTCACCACAGTTCAGGAACTGCATTGCTGCAAAGCCATCCATTACATCCTGCACATTGCCAATACTCACAGTCCTGCATAGCAAATGACTAATGGCCCTGCACATTTACATGACAGTGGCCCCCCACAGTGTATTTTCCCACTCCAAAATGGTTTCCCATTGACCGATAGCAATCAAGCATTGCAAGTTTCCACTGTATGATTGCCACTCCCTTCTCCACTGTCCAGTACAGCTCTCAATTTGGTGTCCCTGCATTGGATGGCTGGGGTGAGCTCAGCACACAGATCCAGGGATGTGGGCTTGCACATCCAAAACTGCAGCCACTGCTTGTCATCCCAAACCTGCATTACGATGTGATCCCACCAGTCAGGGCTTGATTCTCAGGCTTAGAAGTGGTGCTCCACCTTCTGCAGCTGCTCTGTGAATTCCATCAGTAACCTGGAATCGGTTCTTGCTATGTCCCACAGCAAACCGACTGCTAGGAAATCATCGTATTCCCCACAGTTCTTCTTACAGCCCTGAAAATACTAGAGGCTCATGTGTCCTGTGCTTGCAATGCGCATGACAATAGTTCAGGGCTGTGCAAGCGCCATGCTTCTGTCAGAGATGGCAGACACGAAGTCCCACACGGATTCATGGGAAATTGAAAATAGGCACAAAAAATATGGGATAGAGATGATATTATAGGATGGAGAACATTGCATTACTAAAACTACCCAAAAGACTACCCATGGTGCACCACACTGTACATCAACACAAGCATTCCTGGTGAGTATGCTCAGCAGCAACTCAAGGAGCCAAGAATGCAGCGGCACAAGCAATATACTAACTGCGGTGGCTGTATGCTGATGTAACTTGTGGCGGCAAAACTTTGTCGTGTAGACATGGCTTTAGTTTCACAAAGCTTCAAGTACTGAACCATTTCAAAGCAAAATTATAAAAGGACTAAGGTGTGCATATAACTGGGCCAAGATTTTCTTGAATGATTCTTAAGTCATATGAAATATTCAGTAACCCTGGCTTAAATTTAAATTTTAGAATAAACACAAAAAAAAACAGGCAAAATTCATATAGAACATAAGAATGGCCGTACCGGGTCAGACCAAAGGTCCATCTAGCCCAGTATCCTGTCTACCGACAGTGGCCAATGCCAGGTGCCCCAGAGGGAGTGGACCTAACAGGCAATGATCAAGTGATCTCTCTCCTGCCATCCATCTCCATCCTCTGACAAACAGAGGCTAGGGACACCATTCCTTACCCATCCTGGCTAATAGCCATTAATGGACTTAACCACCATGAATTTACCCAGTTCTCTTTTAAACGCTGTTATAGTCCTAGCCTTCACAAACTCCTCAAGTAAGGAGTTCCACAAGTTGACTGTGCGCTGCATGAAGAAGAACGTCCTTGTATTTGTTTTAAACCTGCTGCCTATTTCATTTGGTGAGCCCTAGTTCTTGTATTATGGGAATAAGTAAATAACTTTTCCTTATCCACTTTCTCCACATCACTCATGATTTTATATACCTCTATCATATCCCCCCTTAGTCTCCTCTTTTCCAAGCTGAAGAGTCCTAGCCTCTTTAATCTCTCCTCATATGGGACCAGTTCCAAACCCTTAATCATTTTAGTTGCCCTTTTCTGAACCTTTTCTAGTGCCAGTATATCTTTTTTGAGATGAGGAGACCACATCTGTACGCAGTATTCAAGATGTGGGCGTACCATCAATTTATATAAGGGCAATAATATATTCTCAGTCTTATTCTCTATCCCCTTTTTAATGATTCCTAACATCCTGTTTGCTTTTTTGACCGTCTCTGCACACTGCGTGGACGTCTTCAGAGAACTATCCACGATGACTCCAAGATCTTTTTCCTGACTTGTTGTAGCTAAATTAGCCCCCATAGGCTGGAGGTTTGTGGGTTTTGTTTTTTTTAAATGAAAGTCACACACAGTTTTACTCACTATCTTAATATTCCATACAATATAGATCAAAATTCAGATTTGGTATAAGGATTACTACTCTATTGGACCCACTTACTGTGCTGGAACTGAAACTTACCATTTTCCTTGCTGTTTTACAAGAAATGGGCTAGATTCTCAGCTGGTGTCAATCAGACTAACTTTACGACCCATAAATGTGTTTACTGGGAGAAAAAAAATAGAACAAAGGAAGGACAGGAATGCCTGTCTTTAAGGGAAACTGCTATAGGATTTAATAGAAAATGAAAACTTTTCCATAGACTTTTTTAAACCACCACATAGACCTTAATAGAAAGCTATATCACTGCTGTAGAGTTCTATAAAATGATTTAACAAACATAGAGTGAAGACATACTTCTTTATTAAATTCTATATGATTTTAGGTTTGTTTCTTTTAAAACCTGCTACATTTCTATGGGCCCTTATTGGTTTATTTACTATTAACTTTTTTTTTTTTTACTCTTTCCATAAAGGTCATGTTGAAGAAAAGTCATAGATCTGAGGAGAAAATAAAAACTCTTTCCCCCTCAAATTTCTGGCTTTCCTATAAAAGCCAGGTTTCTTCCAAGCTGTGGCAAATTCGGTCTTTGGCAAAATCAGTTGTAAACAGCTACAATAGTGCAAGTTGATACTGGCTTTAGGATCCCAAAGATTCCTAAGACATTCAGTGTAGCTATTATATATATTTCTGAATAAATAAATGCATTTTCATGGATGTAATCATAAAAAGGAGGTAACTGATTTATCCAACCCATATGGACAAATGGCTTTGTATACAGTAGAACCTGCTTATAGTGAACTTGTATACTGTGACACACCATTTAAGTTGAATTGTGTGTGTCATAGTGCCTCATGTGGGTTCTCTTCAATGGGGTGCATTTCACTTAGAGTGCAGTGGCATGCCCCCAATTTCTTCCATGGCATTTCACTCCTCTGAGAAGGTATGAAACTCCGTTATAAGCAGAAGGACACTTCTCTCTCTGCTTACAGAGCCTGATCCAATTCCAATTAAATCAATGGAAGATTTTTCATTGATTGCAGTAAGCACAGGTGAATGATCAAGTTTCTTAAGTCGTTTTCGTGGTATTAATCCTCCGGTAAATTAGTAATTAACAGTTTAAGCAGAAATTATTACTTCTCCAGGAGCTGCAGGCACTCAGCATGATAGGGTTGCCAGGTGTCCGGTTTTCAACCAGAATAGGGGAGGGGCTAAGGTTTCAGTTTTGTGCGATTAGAAAGTTGGCAACCCTATCAGCATCTCTCAGGATTTGGCCTAAAAAGAACTGGAAGACTGGATTTAATCATATGCATATTAAGGGTGTGATCCCCCTTCCGGTGGAGTCCTGGGGGATTTTGTTTCTGACTGCATTGGAAGCAGGACTGGACTCTAAATACATCAGTAAATCCATTAAAACCACAAAATCTAGTTATTACTAGACAGTGCCAGAAACAACAAAAGGGTGCTAACTTGTTTGTTTATAAGGTGGGACATATATCATAGGTGGATCAAGGGAGTGAATGTGGAAATGTATTGTATGAACTGGGAATGAGCACTTGTATGAATGATCAATAACACATTTCTAGGAATCTACAAAGAGAAAATGTTGTGTGTAGGATCTTGTCACCAGTGTTTACTGTATGAAAATTTGTTTAGCTGACATTTTTATGTAAGACATATTAGCTTTGATTTTAGGAATAGACAATCCTGCTTATCATAAATATATAATGAATCACTGTTTTTTTATTTGTACATCAAAAACAGTTCCTTTTTGTATTCATAATTTGGATTTGAAGATATCAAATGTATCTGTCTACATTTCTTAATTTCCAGTAACATTCTGCAAAAGTTCTTTAGCCACTCAGTTGTTTTGTAGCAGCTATATATAAAGACATTTTAACCCTAGACAGTATACAATCCAGATCCTGCTGTCTCATACACACGGGCATACTCCTGCATCCCACTGAAGTCAATTAGGTTCATGCAGACATATGAACTTTCAGGATCAGGGCCCTCTTTTGTAATTGTGTAACAGTCCCTAAACTTCTAAACATCCTTTATCATCATACAGTCCATTTGATGAAGGACCCAGTAGTAATAGTAGGTCATACAGATCCAGAACAAATGCAAATAGAGGAGTGTTAAACTTTCTTGCTCTTAAAATGCACTGATTTAAGAAAGAAGGAGAAATTGGAATACAAACAGCCACATCATTTGAAGTCATTTGTTGGTTCTGATTATACAAAAGACAGAATTATTATTATGCTTTCAGCTAGAGAGATTTATTCCTATGACACTGAGCACTTTTTAAAATTTTGATCTGTACCTAACATCACAATCTTGGAATTAAAATTTTAACTTTTCCATAGCATTTTAATGGAAGCAAAGGAAATTATTATGAAATAATAAACACAGGGCTGAGTGATCCGTTTTTATATTCAGTAAACAAGAAAAGACATAGAGGGACAAATTCCCAGATATATCACTGTAAATCCACTGGGCTTGATTCTCTTCTCACACTAGAGTAAACCATTGTAACTTGGTTGATTTCAGTTGAGTTCTTCCTTATTTATGCTGTGCAAGTAAAAGTGGAATTGGCACAGTGACACAAATGGATTTTTTCTGGATTTCATAGGATATGTCTACACTGCATGCTCCTTTTGGCAGGATGTAGAGTACATACAGGTCTAGCTCCCCCAGCATGGGTATAAATAGCAGTGTAGACAGTGGGGCACTGCTCAGGCGAGTAAAGACACTCTTGAAACCTGTGGGTATGCAACTGGGTGTGCAACCCTACAGGGGACTATAAGGTGGATAGAAAGCTGGCTAGATCATCGGGCTCAATGGGTAGTGATCGATGGCTCCATGTCTAGTTGGCAGCCGGTATCAAGCGGAGTGCCCCAAGGGTCGGTCCTGGGGCAAGTTTTGTTCAATATCTTCATTAATGATCTGGAGGATGGCATGGATTGCACCCTCAGCAAGTTTGCAGATGACACTAAACTGGGAGGAGTGGTAGATACGCTAGCAGGTAGGGATACGAAACAGACGGACCTAGACAAATTTGAGGATTGGGCCAAAAGAAATCTGATGAGGTTCAACAAGCACAAGTGCAGAGTCCTGCACTTAGGACGGAAGAATCCCATGCACTGCTACAGGCTAGGGACCAAGTGGCTAGGCAGCAGTTCTGCAGAAAAGGACCTAGGGATGACAGTGGATGAGAAGCTAGATATGAGTCAACAGTGTGCTAATGAATGGAAGGCTAATGGCATTTTGGGCTGTATAAGTAGGAGCATTGCCAGCAGATGGAGGGATGTGATCATTCCCCTCTATTTGGCATTGGTGAGGCCTCATCTAGAGTACTGTGTCCAGTTTTGGGCTCCACACTACAAGAAGGATGTGGAAAAATTGGAAAGAGTCCAGCGGAGGGCAACAAAAATGTTGGAGCACATGACTTCTGAGGAGAGGCTGAGGGAACTGGGATTATTTAGTCTGCAGAAAAGAAGAATGAGGGGGGACTACCTGAAAGGGTGTTCCAAAGTGGATGGATCTAGACTGTTCTCAGTGGTACCAGATGACAGAACAAGGAGCAATGGTCTCAAGTTGCAGTGGGGGAAGTTTAGGTTGGATATTAGGAAAACTGTTTTCACTATGAGGGTGGTGAAGCACTGGAATGGGTTACCTAGGGAGGTGGTGGAATCTCCTTCCTTAGATGTTTTTAAGGTCAGACTTGACAAAGCCCCGGCTGGGATGATTTAGCTGGGGTTGGTCCTGCTTTGAGCAGGGGGTTGGACTAAATGACCTCCTGAGGTCGCTTCCAACCTTGATATTCTATTATCTCTGCTGGCCCAAGCAGTGCCTCCCCAGCCACACTGCTGTTTTTAGAAGTCTAATATCCCATTGCCTCTCCCACTGCTGAGAAAGGCTCAGGTAAACGAAAAAGACTCTGGCAGCTCCTTGCTCCAGGTGTCTTTCCCTGCAGCGGGGGAAAGCATCTGGCCGAAGGGAGCTGCCCAAACCTATCCTCTCTGCAGTAAAAGAATCCGGCAGCTCCATGCTGCCTCCCTACCTGCCAGAGCCATTCACTGACACCGGTAGCTACATACTGCAGTGTGTACGTAATCTGTTTTTCGCTATAGGATGTAGCTACATGAACCCTAGACGCCACCACAAGAAGTGTACAGTGTAGAAGTAGCCATAGAGTCACAGAATCATAGAGTTTAAGGCTAGAAGGAACCACCAGATCTACTCTGACCTCTCATATATCATAGGCCACTAATCATCACCCAGCACCTGCACACTAAACCCAACCAAAATTAGACCAAAGTATTAACTAGACTTCATATGAAGACAATAGGAAGGACCAATTTCCAAGGCCACTGCACTGGCAAGAAATGATTAAGTGAGATATATCCAGATAATCCTGGCAAGTGACCCACACCTCATACTGCAGAGGAAGGCAAACAAAAAACAAAAACAAAAAAACCCCCAAGGTTACTGCCAATCTGACCTTGGGGAAAATTCCTTCCCAGCCTCATAGATGGCACTCAGGTACACCCTGAGCATGTGAGCAAGAGCCACACAGCCAAGGACCGGAGACAGAGAATGCTTGGTGCTATCTCAGACTCCCAGCCCACCCCACCCAATGACCCATCTCCAGCTGTGGCTATCTTTGGCATCTTTTAGGAACATAAAACATAAACTGGAAGTGAGCCCCAGGGCTGCTGAGTCCTGCCCCCTGCCATCACAAGCAACTGTGTCACACAATTGCAGCTGTTTCTTAAAGCTAATTGTTTTCCCCCATAACTCCTATTGGAAGGCTGTTCCAGGACCTTGATCCTCCAATGATTAGAAAACTTCTAATTTGGAGCCTGAATTTTTTCATGGCTATTTTATACGCATTTGTTCTTGTGCCAACATTGTCCTTTAGCTTAAATAGCTCTTTTCCCTCTCTGATGGTTAGCCCCTGGATGTATTTATAGAGAGCAATCATATCCCTGCTCATATCCCTAGCCTGTTTTGCCAGGCTAAATAAGCCAAGCTCATTTAGTTTTTTTTCCGTAAGATATGCTCCCATTCCCCTGACTATCTTAGCAGCCCTTCTCTGCACCTATTCTAGTTTGTATTCATCTTTCTTCAACATGAGTAACCAGAATTGTACACAGTATTCCAGACAAGGTCTTACCAGTGCCTTGTACAATAGCATTGATATTTTCCTAGCTCTATTAATACATTCTAGGATCGCATTTACTTTTTTTTATAGCTGCATCGCTTTGGTGGCTCATAGTTGATCAGCACACTGAGGTCTCTCTTCCCTTGTCTCTTTCAACTGATGAGCCCTAGCTTATAGCAGAAATTCTTGTTGTTAGTCCCTGAGTGCATGACCTTGCATTAACACCATTATAACTGAGATCAGGATCTAACCCTAAGAGTTTTCTTTTCAGCATGGTCACTACTGAATTTTTTTTTTCAGGATTTTTAAAGAAGGCTGTATTATGTTTTTCCAAACACCAGGTGCCAACATGGGTATTTTCAATCATAATAGCCTCTCTTTTAGATAAAGGCAAATAAAACAGGAAAGAACAAAAGCAAAGTCTCCTTGGGTCCAATCATGCTTCTATTGAAATCAATGGCAAAGCACTTTATAGGAGAAGGATCAGGCTCCATGAGATGACGAAGTGTGTGATTCCATCAACAGTCAGAACTGTGATCTGGGAAAAAAGTAGATGTGGAACTCTGAAAAAAGGAAAAGTGCTTAGTTTCATAGATATATACATCCCACACAGTTAAGTTTAGTCCTGTTGGAGGTCAATGTCGTACATTGTCGTAGTGCCTGCCATGTAGGATGCTTAGCACTTGCTCCCCCTCCAGTTCCTCACCTATATCTTCAGATTCATCGTCTAGTCTAAGATGTATTTTCTGAGCTTTTACAGAGTATTAGGAGAAGATCAATACATTTTATTTAATTCTCCTGGTTTACAATTATCTCCTCAGAGAAAACATGAGATTGAAACTCGATCCCTCACACATGATTTGCCCTTTTCTCTGTAGTGCTTTGATGTGATTGTCTTTAATTTTGCCATAATTATTGGATGTTTCTTTGGAAACAGTGTCTGCAACACTGGAATTCTGGATGGTGGAAGTGTGGTCTTTGAACAGAGTACCGAGAGTCAGAATTCCTGAGTTCTGTTCTTAGTTCTAACACTGACTCACTCTACAACCTTGGGAAAGTCATTTGACCTCTTGGTACTCCAGTTTACCTATGTGCACAATAGATGTAATAGGGTTTAGCTATCTCACAGAAGTGTTGTGAGGCTTAATTAATTAATGCTTGTAAAGCACTTGGAGATCCTGGGATGAAAAGTGATAGAAATAGTAAGTATAATTTACTATTATAAAGCATTATTATCCAACTGTTTTGCCCACCACAATTTTGTCTTCACCTTGTGAATTGTTATTTTTGTCCTTGCTATTTTTCTAATGAAATAATAGTTTCCTTTCTGAGTTGTTAACTAGTCTAGCTCCTGTAGTTGTTCTGCATGCATTATTCTCACTTAATTGGGCTCAAAGAAGGAGGGAAATAATTTTTTCCCTCTTGTATGTCTGACATCCCTCAGATCTTAGGTAGTTTAATTTTTGAAATGTGAATACCAACATGCTTTCTCCTACAAATTCTTTGTCTTCGAGTGTGCAGCCATTACTGCATTCTTCTTCATTGGACTATACTAGTTATTCACCAATGTACTTTGGGCAGACAACATTTATATGGTTAACTAAACAGACATTGTACCATCTTGGAGTCCTATTTTCTTTTCCACTTTCTTGGATGGAGGTGACAACATTTCTGCCAGGTTTGTGAGGGGCTGAAGGAGGGACCCCCTTGCAAGGCGGCATTTCCACCTTCAATCAACCCTACAAGAAGAGCCCCTCCAATGAAGATTTCAAAGGTTCAGGTTTTGCAGCTGAAGAGAGGTCAGGATCAGTGGATCAGGAAAAGGGCTATTTGCTGTGGTGTCATCTTTCCTACCTCTCATTTCCTCTTACACTAAAGGGAGATTTTTGGGAGCAGCAGCCAGTAGAGAAGCCCCTGGCAGTATGTTTCCATGAGGCAGGTTATACAGGAGTTGAGAGGTCAGGTGAGTCCCAAAGCAGGGTAAAAGAAAAAGGTCTCCATGTTGAGCTTTGGCATCCACAGGTCCCTAGGTTTTGTGCTGATCTGGTGGAATCAGCTAGTATTTGAGCCAAAATCCCCTGCTGCTTCTGCAAGGAGGAAGTCAAAGGGAAGGAGAAGGTAGAGCTTTTGCCTTGATTCCTTGTATAGCCTGCATAAAGCTAAAAAGAAATTCAGTCCCTGCATTCTGTGGATCACAGGGCTGCACTGTTCCTAGTATCTTGTAGGCACACAGTGCCCCAAAAGTCCTGTCCACAAATGGCATGACCTACTCCTTCCAGACCCCTATGCAGGAGTAACCAATTTGATGATGATACGGCAGTTTGATGATATAAACTTCTCAGGCTGAATCAACCTAGTATGTCCTGCTGGTGTTGCATAATGCAGAAGTTCTTTAAACAGTAACTAATTCCAGCATATAATGTATATTCTTAATTGATGTGTCCAGCTGGAGCAAAGTACTTTTGATACCTGAGTACCTAAATAAGTCCTTAGCCAACTTTTAAAGTATCTTTTTTACTAAACTAAGAGGGCAGCTGCAGAAATGTCTGGGGGTAGCAGGAACATATTTGCTTTCCATCAAATTACTTTCCAAATTGCCTCCCTTGCAAGAAAAGAGTCATTTTTGATGACCAATCTTCCTTGCTTCTAAAAAACATAACTGTAAGCCTTGGTAATATAAGAGAACCAAGGGAAAAGTTAGGAAAAGAATTACCAGACTCCTTAATGAAATTGACACTATTCTATGTGATATCTTCTGAGAAACCAGCCATTCCTAGCATACATTTGACATAGATTCCACTTTGCCCATCCCTAGGGAACTTCAAAAGAAACTATGGCTATCGGCCCAATCCTTGAGCCGCTCTTAAATCAAAAGTCCCATTGACTATGTCCAAAGCAGCTTCAGCATCAGGCCCTTTATCTATCTTCAGTCTCAAGTATTCTCACTTTGACCTTGAGGTTTTTGAACTTTATCACTAAACCTCAAGGGCCAAAATCTTCCCACATTTTCACCTGTGCAACCCCACTGATTGCTGGAGTTGTCTAGATGTATCTGATTGAATTATTTATAATAGCAAAATTCATTTACTAAGTGTTTATTTACTTGAAAATGTAGAATTTCTACATTTTGGAGCTTAATATAAAATGTCATCTACCTATGTGAGTATGCTTTACCAGAGATCTTAGCAGAAAAATCATTGGTCACATCACCATTATGGAAATGAAATATACACACCAAATCAAGCCTCAAAACACCAACCGTATTTTCCCAGGGGGTTCAAGCACCAGCTCAGGAGCAGAGGAGAGGACTGCAAAAAACCAGGAGGCTCCATGGGAGAACACGGAGACTTACCAGGCCTGCAGTGTTCTGAAGCTGTAAGCTCTTTGGAGCAAGGACTCATTTACTAAATGTTTGTCCAGTGCCTAGTATGAGGCCCAACTTGATTTTGGTCTTTAGGTACTGCTGCAATATAAATGCTAATAAGAAATCATGCAATCCTTACTAATTCAAAACTCCTTTTAACTTTTAAGAGAATTGTTACCGCATAATGACTGGGAAATAAACTGTAGAGTTTAGCCTACTATTATTTTCTGGCGGTGGTATTTGTAACTGATTCTCTGCCCCCAAATCAAAATTCTCCACTTATCTGCCTCAATGGTACCATTTCATTCTTGCATAGGAGCCAGATCTGTGACTCCTGCTATGACCTTGGCTCCAGCAATTTGACTGCACTAAGGGGCTGTCAAGCTGATTTAACCAGCTAGCTGTATAGTCCCCCAAGATGGGGAATCCCAAGGGAGTGTAGAGTCAGAATAGCCAGCATCGGTTGCACCCCTTCAATGCTCACTGCAGAGCATAAATGGCATAGATGGAGAGCTGCTATCCTCTGGTTATCCCTGACTAGTGTAATGGTTCCCTGGGGTGCTATTGTAACAAGCTCTTCACACATAGCACAGCTATATAACCCTAGCTTTGCCCCCATAGGTGGGACAGTAGGAACTAAAAATGTCACAGTACCTTACTTTTCCCTAAAACAAATGTGATTTTCTCTGTGTCCACCTCAACTCTATATCAGGACTCCTATTCAGACAGTCCAGCCAGATACTCGGTGTGACTGTGTAGCAGTAGTGATATGGGGAGTAATTGCTGCTGGCTGACAGATTGCCCTGGACACATTGAACTGCCTCTTCTTGTTTCTAGCTGCAAAATTAAAGAATTAATGCCAATGGGAGTTTCCTAGAAAAAAACTCCCTGCTCCCAAAAGAATGATACAAGGTGGTTTCATTTTTACAGAGGGAAAGTTACGGTTGAGCGGTTGTGTGTGAAAGGGCTGTGCATTTCCTTGTTTTTGTACATTTGTGGTTTGTTTATTCTTGTAACAATAACATTCTTTGGGAGATTTGTGGGGAGATTTTAACTGAGCATTTCCTGATTTTCTACAATCCGATGAGGGTTTTTGTTGTCCCAGATCCCACAAGGGTATGAACTGAAAAAGGCACTATTGTATGACAGCAACTATAACTCCCTCAAAGATTTTTGTAAGTGAAAACAGCAAGAGAATGCCACTGCAGTCAACGGGTTGCAGAAAGGATAACTGGACACAATCAGGCAACCTTCTTGTTAGCAATATGATTGAACCCTTTTTATTTTTCTGTATCTACATTTTTGGACCACACCCCTCCTCAATGCAAATAGCACCAGTTGGGTCTGAATTCAATCCTATGAGATGGTTGCACTGGATTCCATGAAATAAGGATACATAATAGTGCCAAGATAAAGTAGGAGGCTTAGGGTTAAAGTGGTCTCTCTTCATTGACTTCTGTCAAAATAAATAGGAACTCCAATATTCAGTGGATTCTAACACAAGACGAGCTTAACTTCCCTGCAACTTACAGGAATTAAATTGGGAAACATCTGTGCAATGTTCTGAAAAATTTCAGAAGGGCTTCTCAAAAAGGGCTGATAAAATCTTAATTTTTTTGGAAAAGGATATAAAATGAATTGTTTACATGTAACATACCCCACCCCTTGTAGCATAACCTAGAATGAGTAGCAGGTTTGAAAAATGTTTTCATAGTGGGTTTCTTGAATACTTTTACTGGTTGGAGTGAGACATGGTTTGAGGGCGCCCCTCCATATAAACATAACAAAGGGGGTCCTTATATTGAAGCCCATTTAAGAGAATAAATAACTAATAAAATCTTTTAATGAATTATTTACAAATCACACCTTTCTATATGCTCAGCTGTGATAGCTGAAGTTGCTAAATGAATAAAACACATGTAAGGACTTTAATATAGATCAGCTCCCTAACCCACACCATTATTTGCTAAAGCTTTATTAATTATGCTGGTATGATCCCTTTTGATTAGCCAGGCTATCCAAATGTCAAGTGCTGATCACCTTTCAGATTGCAGAAATATCAGTTGAATGGAGGTAACACCTCATAAGGTGTTAAAGGTGAAATGCCAAGTAAAAATGAAAATTGCACTCTGCTGAATGTCCCTACTAATCAAGTACTGGAGAGAGCTCAGCACAGAAATAAGATTGAACTAACCTTCCCAAGTTTGTGAGTTGTTCAGCACTGAAAGAGAGTGCACCATTTTTGCTTTCCTACTGCATTGTCCCCACACAAAAAGCGTGACAGGACAGGAATAAGGCCGGGGTCCTTCCCTGATGGATCCACCCATTCCCACCACATGGACATCTCATGTGGGAATTCATGTTCTACTTAGCTATTGGACTGAAGCAGCATTCACAGTAGGGCTCTACAGCTGCTCCATGTCCTGTGAGAAATGATTTCTGCCCCTTGTTTCTCTGTATGTCTCCCTAGTGCCTGGCACTGAGGTATGCCCATTAGAACCAGTTGAGCCTTTACAGTGGAATTCACTGAAAAGATTATTTGTAAAAAGCATAATACTTCCATGCAGCAAGCCAGCATACAGCACGCGCTTTCAAAATAATACTGTCTAGTGAAATCAATCGGATGAAACACATTTTGCACGGTACCAAAAATATAAACAGAATAGACTGTTGGGCTGTTACTGTACATTGGTAACATGAATACATGGGCATTGCACCAACGCAAAACACGAATGAATTTTAGAAAATGAAAGACATAAGTAAAAAAATGAACAGGGTTAAAATCATTATTTTGTATCAGATTAACCCTGTTAAATAATTTTATATTATAGTTTTACTGTGTTATAGGAACACTGCAGGAAAGAAAGGGAGCCTGTGTTCTAATTATAGTGTATTAGAGCCCTATGCAATGCCTGCAAGTCTTCCTCATAGAAGTACGAATCCTCATTGAAGCCAGCAAGAGTAATTCTTCCAGGATCAAGCCCTTAGTTTGTGCATTAACAGAGTATTTTAGCCCGGTATTTTTAATTGTCCATATCAAATAATTTCCCAATATTATCACAAATATTTAATGAAAAATAAATATTTAGACAAGATATAGTATATTAATGTAGAACATATTTAACATTGATTCTTTGCTTTTCAACTCACCTAGTGCTATGGGCCGATTAGATCAGCCTGCATTACACATCAACAAGGTTTGCAACCATCTAATTTGTCCTCAGGGTACTAACTTCTAAAACTGCAACATTTGGGAAATATTACATTTAAATAAAATGTTTTCTATTTTCCATAACACTGCATCCTGCATTTCAAAAGATAAAAGTAGTTTACATCATTTTAAAAAATTTAAAGAGATATGATCAGTACAATCATAGAACTTTTTTCCACTTGTACCAAGAACTTTTGAAGCAGCAGCCCGCACAGCCATAGAAGCAACAAAGCAAGGAGGAGAGGAGGTCTGTCAGTTGGATCTTTTTTAAGGCAGCTTCATGTTAAGTTGTTTATAAGCTACGTCAATGGTTAGAATATATAAATAGTCATGTGATTACTAGAGAGATTGTTGCAATAATTATGTCAATGTAGAGTATGTAGCAGCTGTGACAAAGCACAATATTGGCCTTGATTTGCCTAGTGCATTTAGTCTGCTTAGTGCCATTCCCCCTGGAACAAACCAGATTTAAACCCAAGAAATCCATCACTTGAGGATTCTCCTTGTGTAAGGGGATTCTTAGGTGGTGTAGAGTTGCTACAGGGGCTCCTATGCTTTCACTCCTCCTGACTGCTAATGTTGGGTGCATTATTGGAGCATTCTAATGTCCTAAGGATCCCTGACAACTAGAACAATCACAGAGGGCTGTTGGCAGCTGTTGCAGCTGCGAGTACCTAGCCTGACCCTGGTATCAAGGACCCTGGCAGACTGCAGATTTGAGATGTGTCTATAGTTACTATATCATGGATTTATCATATCCCTCACTCTTGCAAACATGTTTTAAATTGCATGTGCCAGCTTCTCAGTGGTGTAAATTGATGTAGCTCCATTTAAGTCATACACCTTTTGTTGCAGGGAGCGGGGAGCAGGAAGTGCGGGGATGCTTGCCATGGTGAGCCAAAGAGAAGGGGCTAGGAATACTAGGAAGTCATCAGTTGGTGTCCAGGGGCCAAAAGGACTTGGAGTGAGAAGCCCTAAAACAAGGGCCTGTTTGAGCCCAGAGAAGAGCTAAATAGACTGTATTGGGTTCTGGGAAGAGCCAAATGGTAGCAGGAACAAGGAAGGAACCTATAACCACATTCTGTTGCGCCCGATTCTATGCAACAGAGGACCTGTGTGCTAAAATGGACTTGGGAAGGATTACGTGTGCCTGGAAGGGCAAAAGGAATTGTTTGTGCTCATTTTGTGTTGAGGTTCAATTCATAGATTATATAGCCAGAAGGGATGATTGTGGTCATCTAGTCGGACGTCCTGCATAACATATGCCATAGGACTTCCCTGAATTAATCCCATTTGAATAAGACCATATCTTTTAGAAAAATATCCAGTCTTGATTTAAAAATTGCCACTGATAAAGAATTCACCACGACTCTTGGTAGATCGTTCAGATTGTTAATTAACCTCATTGTTAAAATTTGCACCTTGTAAACTAGACCCCCAAGAACTGGATGGTACTTGAACTATTTTGGGGTATGTTCGTTCATACCCAAGTGGCAACCCAAGAAGAATAAACTGAGCAAGGGTGACTAAAACTTCTTAACAGAATGCCAGTTTTGCTGAATTTTGGCACTTATGGCACAATACAGCTGGGCTTCCCTTCTCAATTCCACATAGACCAGGTAAATAATGGCGGCTGTAATGTTCTACATTTACTAGCATCATCATTACATGAACTATTGCTTTGCCATTAGGAGCCTTTAATAATACGATATATGCTTTACCATAAGAGTAACACATTGAAATGATTTTTCATTGTCTTCCTGTTAGAATGATGAACATTAATGATTCTGGGCCTGATCTTCGCTGCTTTGTCTGTTGTGTATTCATTTAGACCTATGCAAAATTAGTGTAAGGCTAACAGTGATTTACACCCATGACTACATAAGGTGCAAGGCAGTGGAGAACCAGGTCATCTGGATCCAACGCCACTAGTGGAATCTGGCTTCTGCCTTTACCAGATTGTCAGTCACTCCTGTTTAAGACGCATCTCTCTAAAAATGACTAACTGGCTGTACGAGTTAGGGACCAGATCTACAAAGGAACTTAGGTGTTGCAATGCTGAGCATTGCAATGTCTAATCCTAGGTGCCCTGCCACCTAGCTGAATCCACAAACTTTGGGTTGGGCATATAGATTCCCTATATGATGCAGGGGGAGAAATAGACACTTCAAAACGGGATCCACAAAAACCAGCATGCGCCTAAACTAGCTGATAGCAGATGCTTATGACAGAGGTATGTCCTAAACACAATCCCCCTCAGGGAGTTTGGTGCTTAAGTCTGGGCTGGAGGGAGGTGCCTATCTGTGCTTGCAATCCACAGCCAGGAACCCTCTCCTGGAAGGGAGGTGCCTAAGCTGTTTCTTGCAAGAACAGCAGCAACACATGCCTAACGCTACACAAAATGGCTGGCAGAGGAGGAGGAGGACTTCCTTATAATGGTTGGCCCAGTGGTTAGGGTACTCACTCAGGCTGTGGGAAACCCTGGCTGACGCAGAGAAGAGATCTGAACAGGAGTTTCCTACCTCTTAGGTGAGTGCCAGAGCTACTGGAATCATTCTCACTTTGTCTCTAGCCAATACATATTTAATTATTTATACAAAGTGGAACAGCTTCAGCAGTAGAGATTGAGACGCTCTCCCAAATACCCTATAGCCCAGTAGTTGTGGGCATTCTTCTGAGAGGTGGAAAACCCCTGTTCAGATCCCTTCTGCACATCAGGCAGAAGGAGGAATTAAACTGTAGTCTCCCCCTCACTTTCTGGATGAGTACCATAATCATTACGCTAAAGGTTATATGGGAGGCAGGAGCCACTGCTGCCATCTTGAACTTCTCCCTGCCCCTACACCTTTTGTGTGGATTTAGGTGTGCTCCAAGCACTCTTAGCAGATCGAGTCCTCCTGGCAAGATTGCGGGAGGGGAGAAGGAACAACTATCTTCCCCTGGTGTGAAGATTGCACTGAGTCTTAGGCTACGTCTTCACTACAGGGGGGGGTCGATTTAAGATACGCAAATTCAGCTACACGAATAGCGTAGCTGAATTCAACGTATCGCAGCCGACTTACCCCGCTGTGAGGATGGCGGCAAAATCGACCTCCGCGGCTTCCCGTCGACGGCTCTTACTCCCACCTTCGCTAGTGGAGTAAGAGCGTCGATTCGGGGATCGATTGTCGCGTCCTGACGGGACGCGATAAATCGATCCCCGAGAGGTCGATTTCTACCCGCCGATTCAGGCGGGTAGTGTAGACCTAGCCTTAGGCATAAGTTAGGTGTCCAGACGCCTGCCTGAGGCATCAATGTGCATGCTCAGAGGCAGAAACTTAGGTTCCAAGGGGACTTTTACAGCACACATTTAGGGGCCAAGTGAATTAAGGCACCTACAGAGTTAGGAAGCAGCCGAGTGGAGGGTTTGTGGGTCTCAGTAGTGGCCAAATCTGATACTTAAATCCCTTTGTATATCTAGGCCTATATCACTGTCACCAAGAGCTGGTTGAGAAAAGTAATATTTTATGAAAAATTTAAAAGAAATGAACTTTTGGAGGGTGATTGATTTTTTTTATTTAATTTATTTATTTATATTTAGTATTTTTGTTTGTGAAGACAAAATTCCAAAACACAGGATTAAATATTTTGTTTCAGTGGGTAAAACATTTTCTCTCACTATCACATTTTTTTCTACTGGAAAATGGAAGGAAAATTTAAAAAATGAGAGGTGTTTCTCTCTCCCTTCCCCTAACACACCCACACTTTTTTACACTGCAAGAAAGGGATGAGAAGTTTTTAAAAGAGAGAGAGAGTCGGGTTTTCCCACCAAAATGTAACAAAACATTTCAAAAAACTTTATTTAGAAATTTCATTTAAAAAGTAAATAAGTGCTGTGAAAATGGACATTTTCACAAGATAATTTCTGTTGATGGAAAAGCCATTTTTCCTCAAAAAAACTGATGAAAATATGTTGACCAACTTTTTTATTGTCTCTATTCATGACATGTATATCCTGATTGCTTTTTCTTTCCTTTAGGAAAGCTCATTATTTTGATTTTTCTTTACTTCTCCCTCAAAGGCAAATTCTTTTAATGTGCCCCTTTCTGTTATAGACTTCTGCCCTTAATTACCTTTAATTGTTCATTCAGCAAGATTATGGCTACCGCTCCTATAATCAACATGTGTCGGCCTGCTTAGAGCTCTGCCTCTAACAGTTTGGTAGTGGGATCGCGTTCTGCACGCGTCTTCCTCTGAACAACTTTTGCTGCTGTTTACACACACACACACACCCCCACACCAGTTTCAAAGCTGCAGTGAAATGTGAGGCCTTCTTCAGTCACCAGCCTCTATATATTCTGTGTGGATTCTATATATTAATGTGTAACTTACTTCAATGATATATAATTGTAAAACTGGTAGCATTGTGACAACTTTCTTAATTGAGCCACATAAGAGGAAATGGATTCACCTTCATGTTATTTCTTTTATGAACTGGATGATAAATGTTCATACAGAAATGTTATAATTTGTGCAAATCTTTCATCATCAGGGTTCTGTGAAACCTTCAAAGTGCACAGCGCACAGTTTTTACTCCCCTTAAACCCAGCTGAGCTGGAACTCTTCTCTTGTACTATCTCATTAACTTCAAAATATTGCTTCAGCCTGTGTTGGCCAGGCTTCTCTATAGAGCACTATCAAAAAGCTATCATTTTTTTCAGTATTTCTTGACATGCTCTCTGTGCAACTGAGCAAGTTATAGTATCCACATGACATGCCTAATGCTGCTCAGGTGGAAATTGAAGAGACAGCAGCAGTCTGTATCACACAAAAGTAAAATCTGTGAGGTTGGGTTCCTTTTCTCCAAACATAAGGTTCTTAAGTCCTTATCACTGGGTGTAACGCTTAGTGGAGCTTTGAATACAAAGCAACTATACACTCATAACTCTGTGAATCATAACAGGGTTTTTTTTCTGCCACAGCAATAATTTTTAAAATAGTGCCACTTTAGAGAAGCACAGTAAATACAAATAGTAACTTTAAGTAACTTGAAGCCTATAACACTAATTGAAATTGAATCCAAAGACTTATGAGGGCCTTGTTTTTTCCCCAACCCCATATACAGGTTTTCCTTATTTTAATTTTCATAGCAGAGTAGTTTGGATGTATTTTATTTGTATACAGTTATTACTTTTAATCCACTGGAATTTTCTATTTTCTAAAGTTTAATTCATTTAAAAATAATAAAACTTTTGTCAGTAATACCTTTTAGCAGATTCACGTAGAGCTGGGTGAAATTTTTTTCAGCAAGTAGTAACGTCACTGAAAAATGCCTTTTTGGGGGGCACCAAAACTATTCACAAACTCAGGTTGAATTCAGCAAATAGTTTCAACCAAAAAAACCCAAAAATTCTTTTTTTTTTTTAATGTCAAAACAAAAAGACATTTTGAAATGAAACATTTTGTTTCGATAAGTTTTGTCTTTCTATTTAGAAACAGCATTTAATTTTGAAATTTAGCTAATTTTGTAAGGGTGAAACTCATTCATAAAATGACCTGAAACTAAACAGAAAATTGGGGACGGGGGGAGGGTTGTTTCAGGTAGAAAAAAACATTTTGTTTGAACCTACATTTTTTTTTCTCCCCAGTTTTTTGTTGCAGCAAGAAGAACAAAAACAAAAAAATTGTTTTGATTTGAACCAAACTGCAATGTTTACAATTTGTCCCCCAAACCAAAAACAAAGCATTAGCGCATCTCTAGATTCACTACATAGTTTATATATAGCACACCACAGTCCTCTACTCCAGGAGTTAAAAAAAAAAAAAAAAAAAAAAAACCTTCAGTTACTATCTCTCTCTCTCTCTCTCTCAAGATATTTGGCTAGATTCTGCGATTGAAATTAAACTGGTGAACCATCGTGCCCATGCAAAGACCCACTCAAGTCAATCAATGCTAGGCTCAACACACATGGATCTGATTGCTAGGTCAGGGCTAAAATTTATCTATAGCTAGATAAATAGATATAGATACACCAAAGCAAACTAAAGTTTCCATTGAAGTCTATGGGCCCTTTGCCTTTGATCTGAATGTGTGCCATTTGAAAGGGAAATAAATGGAATGCAATAACAAACTTTTTAAAAGTTAATAATATAGCAATTAAATTAGGTAATAAAAAGCTTATAGAATTGGCATGATTCTTCATTTTTCTTCCTGGAGGCTATCCAAAAGCAAGCTGCTAGATTTGTTTTAAAGTATGGTTATACTCTGAAAAAGTGGCGCAGTAAGACCGTCATTGTGGTGATTAATGTTTGTTATCTTTCAACAACTTCCAGACTACATTTTTTTAGTGTACAAATCAAACAATATTTTTGCTGTCATCTCTGCAAACTCAGACTGAGCTTTGAGAATCACAGTATATTCTCTGGCTCTGACATCACCAATAATAAAGATTCTCCAGTATATGTCTGACCATTTTAACCAATAATTTGCATGCTAACACTGAATAAAGGTGCATTTAATTGAATGATTTGTGAATGTAAATGAGATAATCAAATGCATAAATGGAGATGTGTGTGCACCAATTTTCTGCACATCAAAGAATACCTCTTTATAAACATGGTCCATTATATTTATTCTTTGGAAATTTTTAGGATATCAGAGAGTCAGAGCTCCCTACAGATTAGCAAGTATCTCATAAAGACAACATTTTGGCTTTCCCCACTTATTGCATGTGCAGGGCTTAGTTGTGTCTTTAGGGCCTTACCCTCTAGTAATCTATTCCTTGCATTGCCCGACTTGTACTGCCAGCTGATGCATATGGGCTTCAACAACAGCCCTTCTTCACCTCTGCATTTCCCTGTCCCTTTTGAGGATTCTGCATCTCCGGGTCCATATGGAAGGAGCAGTTCCTGTTCGCCTGGGAGCACAAAGCCTGCATGCCCTGCTGCAACACAGATATGCAAAGGTGGAGTTTCTTTGTGCTCTCTTCTTCAGCCCCACATCATCTGCCCCCCTATTAAGCAGCCAGGTCCGATCTGGCCCTTAGTTAACAGCTTCCAGATCATTTGCAATGGTCACTGGGGAAGAGAGAGATTGTAACATATGTCCTGGTGCTGCCATTTAAAATGCATCAGTTATCCTTGTAGAGAATGTAGTGTGTAGAATCAAGAGTCTTAGGAATAGCAGAATGGGAAAACTGTATGCGGATAACAGTCTGGTATCCATTTCTGTGTTCCAACAGAGAACCACATTTTCAGAAGAGCTCAGCTCCCATTGAGGCACTTCAGCATGAACTTGATTTTCAGAACCACTCAGCCCCCATTATGTGTTGAACTCTTTTCAAAATCTGGCCCTGAGTATGCCGAGCAGTTTTGAAAATCTGGCCCATACATCTAACCTCTGTAGTCACAGATTGCTGAAAGGATGTTTTCATAGGGAAATTACAGGAGATTTTGCTGAAAACTCTGTCTCCTGCTACTGAAATAATATGAGCCAAGTGTATTTCATGAAATGCAACATCTCTCAGCACATTAGGGAAAGTAAAAGAGTAAGAAACGCAATTAAACCAGAGGCAGACTTCCAAATGTTAGTACAATAAACATTATGGGCCAGGTTCTGATCTCAGTTACAACAATAGCTGGAGTAACTCTACCAAAGTCAAAGGAATCTAGCTGAGACTAGAATCTGCCCTTATGGGTATGTATACATTGTCCAAAATGTGACAGAACTGCCTAGGCAATCTTAATCTGTCTTTTTAAATTTTGCTGTATTTGAAAAAGAGGCTTTGATGACCTCTAACTCTGGAAACGTGTTGTTGTTAGATTTGCTCATCATGTAGCATATATTCAACTTCAACTCTACTGGAATTATTCCTGTAGAAAGAAAAGAAAGGACCCTGGTTAGTGGAGCTACTTTTGAGCATCATATTTAGAAAGAAGAATGTATCACTAAACTGCACACCATGAAGCCACAGCAATTTAGGCAAAACTAAGAATAAACCTCATCACCAAACTGCTGCATCAGAGAAAAGCTGTAGCGAGCGGTATTCAGAATTCAGGGCACAAACTCCAGAATAAGTCAGCCATTTGGGAGGGGGAGCAAATATCAGACATTCACATTAGTTAGTGGACTATGCAGAATTGACAGGGACTGCCACCAATGGCTGAGGCACCTACACACATTTTTACTCTTAAATATTCTATGTAGAATGTCTGTTGTCACTATATGTACGTCCCTTTGGGGAGGGGACAACATCAGCCTGCTCGAGCATAGTGACTCAGTTCTGCATTGCTTCTCAGTTTCAATATTAGTTGCATAACTATGCCCAGTATAGGTCTGGTTCATTATGGGTGTTCTTATTCTGGTGGGTATGACTTATGGGGCCCTACGCAGTATTATTAAACTGGTGCCCCTATGCCTGACGGCAGCCTGGGCTGGCAGCCCTGGGTGAGGAGGGACGAGGCAGCAAAGGATACCAAGCCGCCCGGCCTGCCTAACAGTGGCGGAGAGTCACAGTTCCCCGCAGAGACCCCCGTACCCTCTCCCTCACACAGAATGCGCAGCGCCAGCGCATTCGGCTCTGTGAATATGGCCCTTGCCTACGGAGACTGCAGTGTGCGCTGGGTGTGCAGGAGCCAACCCGCTTTTACCTGCTGTCATGGGCAGTGGGTGAAGCTGCCGCTCGGGAGGCTAGCTCCCCAGCCCACCTCTTCTGCCTGTGGCCCTGCCCATACTCCACTCCTGCTCTGCCTCAGGCCCCACCCCCACTCTGCCCAGGCCCTGCCCCTCCCCACTGTCTCCCTCCTCTCTTCCCTCCCCAATCCCTGCTTATCCCCTTCCAGCCAAATCCCTGAACCCAAATGAAGCAAATGACATGAAAGAAATTGCAGAAGAGTGTTTTTTTCAAAAGAAAATGGAGCATGTTTTCCACTGCATGCCAGAAGGTGAAGACTGGACATGCAGAAGGTACCTAATTAAAAGCACTAAACTTGGGAATAAAAAATGTCAGTCACAGGTATTTTGATATACCCTGAAGTTTGTCCAAGATTTATTTGCAAAAACTTTGTAGTAAGAGCAAGTCAGCTGTCCTGTTGAATACAACATTAAATATTATGGAATACATGATGCAGCTCTTCTCTGTTTTACATTTTCTTAATCAGTATTTCTAAGCTGATTTTATATTTTAAATGTACTCTTAAGCCTTCATAAAGTAATCATTCCAGATGACTACATATTTAACTCACTGAAACAAAGACATCATTTTAAATTAATCAGTCACAGAGGTTTAGTGTGTTCATAACAATATTCATTGCTTTTCGAAAAAGGGAACACTAATTTACTTTGTGTGATCTCCATAACAATAGACATGTTTATGAAATTCCACCAACTTTAAAAAATATGTTTCCAAAGATTTTAGGCATAACAAAGGCTTTGTATCTTACTAAGGTACTGATTTTGCTGGAGTGTTCTCTTAAAACTAGTTAATCAAATAGTCAGAAGTAAAGAAAGGGAAACTATCTGGAAGGAACGGGGTATTGTCCCTTTAAGGGCTCTCTTCAACAGGGGGTGAAGGGAGAAAGGGAAGGACTGAAAGGACAGGAAGACTTTGGAAGCAAGTTTTTTTGTACTATAATAATTAAAATTAAAATGTGTATTTTAGATAAGGGTGGTCTTTTGAAGGATTTATTTAAAAAAACTATATGTCTGAAGATCCAAGCATTTAAGGCTAAAGATGAATACTCAGATTGTGTATCTAAAAATCTATGCAAGGATTTTTTAGAGATGTGATTTTATAATCTTTAGCAATCTTCTAATGAAATATTTTTAAAGCAAATTTTAAACTAAGGTCCTGTAGACTAACATGTTCTGAGTAAATATTACAGTAATGCACACCTGATTTTGTCAGTAAATTCAGAAACTGACAGTATATACCTGAGGTTTGGCAAATGCCTGTTAAATGGCTTCATTACCACTTGAATGGCTCTGTAACAGTGTCATTGTTGTGTTAATAGGTCTGGCAGGCTGGAAGGCTTTTTCACTTTTAACTAGATCCCCTCCAATAGAAGACTCACCAGGCTGTAGGACAGGGGTCTCAAACACGCGGCCCGGGGGCCGCATGCGGCCCGCAGGGTTATTTTCTGTGGCCCGGCCCGCAAGCCCCTCGCAGCCCCCCCGCCCTCCCCCAGTGTTTACCTAGAGCGGCTCCGGCCGGACGTGCACCGGGGGCAGGGCAGGCTCCCTGCCTGGCTGCCCTGCCCGGCGCCACTCCGGGAAGAGAAGGGGGGGCAGAGTGGCTGTGTGTTGCTGTTGCTTCAGTCAGTGCCCCCAGCAACTCCAATTGGCCAGGAACGGGGAACCGCGGCCAATGGGAGCTGCTGGGGGAGGTGCCTGAAGCAACAGAAACACACAGCCCCTCCGCCCCCCCTTCCTCACATTCCAGCCTCTTCCCGGAGCAGCGTGGGGGCAGGGCAGACAGGCAGGCAGGCAGGGAGCCTGCCCTGCCCCCGGTACACGCCGGGCCAGATCCTGCCCCCTGAACCCTTCCTGCAGCCGAACCCCCTGCCGCACCCTGCACCCCGAACCCCTCCTGCAGCCAAACCCCCTGCCGCACCCTGCACCCCGAACTCCTGCCCTGAACCCCCTGCCTCACCCCGCACACCTCCTGCATCCCAACCCACTGCCCTGAGCCCCATGCCGCACTCCTCCTGCACCCTGACCCCCTGCCGTACCCTGCACCCCTCCTGCACCCTGATCCCCTGCCCTGAGCCCCCTGCCGCACCCTGCACCCCAACCCACTGCCCTGAGCCCCCTGCCGCACCCCGCACTCCTCTTGCACCCCAACCCCCTGCCCTGAGCCCCCTGCCGCACCCTGCACCCCTGCTGTACCCCTCACCCCTCCTGCACCCCACACCCCAACTCCCTGCCCTGAGCCTCCGCCACACCCCACACCCCTACTGCGCCCTCTGGGGGCAGGAGGGGGCAGAGTTGGGGTGGGGATTTCAGGGAAGGGGTTGGAATGGGGGCAGGGAAGGGGTGGGAAGAGGCGGGGCAAGGGCGGGGCCTCATGGAAGGGGTGGAGTGGGGGCCGGGCCGAGGGCGGCGGGGGGGGAGGTGTCAGTTAATGCAGCCCTCGGGCCAATGTACTAGTCCTCATGTGGCCCTCGTGGTCATTTGAGTTTGAGACCCCTGGACTAGATGATCACAGTGCTCCCTTCTGGTTTTGGACCCTGTGAAAATCTAAGAGTCTTCGACTAAGTTTTCCATACAAGGAGCTCACAAACAAATGAGAGAGGAGAGAGAGAGAGAGAGAGAGAGAGGAAAAAGAAAAGTAACAAAAAGTTTATTCCTACCTGTTGGGAAGGAAAAGAGAGAGAGAGAGACAGTCTTAGGCTAGGTCTACACTGGCGGGGGAGGGTGTCAACCTAAGATACGCAACTTCAGCTACGCAAATAGCATAGCTGAAGTCGGCGTATCTTAGGTCGATTTACCTGGCCGTGAGGACGGCGGCGAGTCGACTGCTGCCGCTCCCCAGTCAACTCCGCTTCCGCCTCTTGCCGCAGTGGAGTTCTGGAGTCGACGGCAGAGCGATCGGGGATCGATTTTATCGTGTCTACACTAGACGCGATAAAATCGATCCCTGATAGATCGATCACTACCCGCCGATCCAGCGGGTAGTGTAGTCGTACCCTTACTGATATTTCTATTTGTATATACTTCTAGGTGCTCAGATACTATGGTGACGGTAGCTGTATAAGAACTGAGATAGAGAATGTTTTTGCATAATTGTCCATTTTGGTTTTTTTTAAACAGTCTGAACTGTTTCCCTCCATCTAATCCCATATTGGAGCCTGTCTCTCTGGCATTGCCTCATCGATGTCTGATCATGAATTTAAACTTAATATAGCTAAAACTGAACTGAGTACGTTTCCTATTAAGCCCTCTCAACTCCCGCCATTTTCTGTCAACATTGAAACCACAACATCAGACCTGTAATCCAAGGGTCATCTTTTCCTCACTCCACTCATCTAGGTCATCTCCTAAAGAGGCTAATAACTTACCACTATTTCCTACAAACATTTCTCAGATACAACCTTTTTTTTCTGTCTACACAGCAAAACAGGAAAGCAACAAATAAAGAATAAGGAATAGAGACTAGGAATAATGCACTTCTGATGTGAATTCTTGGATGGATAATAAGTAAGTCTGCGATTTTGTCAGGGAGGTCACGGATTCTGTCACTTTCTGTGATTTTTGCAGTGGCCGGTGCACCTGGCTCAGGGGCAGCTCAGGCAGCCCCTGCGCCAGTTGCACCAGCCGCTGCTGGGGCAGTCTCGGGCCACCTAGCCCCCCCACAGCAGAGTTTGGGTGTGGGAGGGGGCAGGGGGTTGGGACATGGGACGGGGTGAGGCGGGCTTTGAGCGGCGCTTACCTGGGGGGTCCCCCGGAAGCTGCGACATCCCCCTTGCTCAGCTCCTAGTCTGAGGCATGGCCAGAGAGCTCTGTGTGCTGCCTCCACCTGCAGGCACCGCCCTGGCAGCTCCCATTAGCTGCAGTTCCCAGCCAATGGGCACTGCGAAGCCAGCGTTCTGGGCAGTAGCAGCGCACAGCACTGCCTGGCCACGCCTCCACCTAGTAGCTGAGTGAGGAGGATGTCACCGCTTCTGGGGAACCCCCCAGGTCTGTCTACCGGCTCCACCGCCCCCCCCCCAGTAACAGCAGGGGTCCTGGGCCGCACGCCGCCACCTGCCCCCCCCCAGCACCCAGGCTGCCCTCCCCCAGCACCCGCGGCACCCCCGAGCAGCCCCCCCCCAAGTTTTAATCAGGGATATATAATAAAACTCATGGACAACTCATGGGCCGTTAATTTTTGTTTACTGCCCGTGATCTGTCATGACTTTTACGAAAAATACCTGTGATTAAAACGTAGCCTTAATAAGTGGTGCTAAAATCCATGCAAACTTGAAATTCACAGCCCTTTTTTACAAGTGGCTGTCTGAATACATGCAAGTAATTAATGTTATAACCCTTCAAATAATATCAAGCCAAATTTTCTGCTTTTATTCATAAAAATATTCATGCATGCCTTTTAATATTAGTTAACCAGTTCTAGTGGTGACTATGTAACACAGATACAACAGAGCAGGAGGAGCCTTTGAGGGGAATCACAGACATGCCAAACAGTATTCATTCTAGGAAAGAATATATCAAATAAATTGCATTAAAATCACAGAACATGAACAAGCACTGTGCAAGCCTTAAATGACCAGGGAAGGGCAGAAAAATATGCAGCTCTCAGAACTATAGACATATAACACTTGAGCAGGAAACAAATACTGAAGTGAGTCATAGCAGTGGGCCTGTGTCTGCCTTTCAATAATAGGGAAACCCAAAGCAAACAGTTTGCGTAAGTGGCTGCGTAGGGCACCCGGAAATTTAGGGCACCGCTGGGAGGGGTGCGGGGTGAGGCAGGGGGTTCAGGGCAGGAGTTCAGGATGCAGGGTACAGCAGGGGGTTCGGCTGCAGGATGGGCTCGGGGGGCAGGATCTGGCCCGGCGTGTACCGGGGGCAGGGCAGGCTCCCTGCCTGCCTGCCTGTCTGTCTGCCCTGCCCCCACGCTGCTCCGGGAAGAGGCTGGAACGTGAGGAACGGGGGGCGGAGGGGCTGTGTGTTTCTGTTGCTTCAGGCACCGCCCCCAGCAGCTCTCATTGGCCGCGGTTCCCCGTTCCTGGCCAATTGGAGCTGCTGGGGGCACTGACTGAAGCAACAGCAACACACAGCCCCTCTGCCCCCCCTTCTCTTCCCGGAGTGGCGCCGGGCAGGGCAGGCAGGCAGGGAGCCTGCCCTGCCCCCGGTGCACGTCCGGCCGGAGCCACTCTAGGTAAACACTGGGGGAGGGCGGGGGGGGCTGCGAGGGGCTTGCGGGCCACAGAAAATAACCCCGCGGGCCGCATGCGGCCCCTGGGCCGCGTGTTTGTGACCCCTGATCTAGTCTGACCTCTTGTATAACATAGGCCATAGAACTTCCCCAAAATAATTCCTAAAGCAGATCTGTTACATTGGCACCGAGTTTCTAATCTGCTGGGGAGTGCTCCGCCTAGGCCCCGCCCCCACCTTGCTTCTTCCCACCCCTGCTCTGCCCCCACCCCTTCCCGCCCCTGCCCCACCCAGTTCCGCCCCTCTCCCAAGCGCTGTGCACTTGCTCCTCCCCCATTCCCTCCTGCGCCTCCTCATGCCGTGAAACAGCTGATCTGCAGTAGGCTGTAGGAGGGAGGGGGAGGCGCTGATCTGCAGGGCCCACCAACGGGCAGGAAGCACCGTGGAGAGGGGGAGGTTTTGGTAGGGGGGCTGCCAGTGACTGCTGAGCACCCACAATTTTTTTCCCGTGAGTGCTCCTGAAATACATTGGAAAAACATCCAATCTTTATTTTAAAATTGTCTAGCTTAAACTTCCAGACTTCCAGTTACTGGACTGGGTTATTCCTTTCTCTGCTAGAGTGAAGAGCCCATAATCAAATATTCGTTCCACATGCAGGTATATACAGATTGTTCTCAAGTCACCCCTTGACCTTCTCTTTGTTAGACTCAAGGAGCTCACTCCACTTAGCATATCACTATAAGGCATGTTTTCTAGTCCTTTAGTCATTTGTATGGCTCTTCTCTGAACCCTCTCCAATTCATCAACATCCTTCTTGCATTGTTGGCACCAGAATTGGATACAGATGAGTTTTGCATTTAGAGAAGAGTATTGCATTTACTTCTGAACGTGGTGAGGTCAGTGCTTATTCTTATCTCTTGTGGGGGCAAGTTCTCTAGCCTCCGTCCAGCTACTGAAATTTCTGTCTCCTACCATCACAAGCCTTCCACTTTGGATGACTGTTTCATTATTCTAGTGCAATGCTAGCTGCTGTGGGAGGCCCTGATTGTGGCAAAAAAGTGATTTTTTCCCCCGGGTAGCTAGAGCCAGTCCCCTGGGAGAGTTTCTGTTAACATCAATGGACTCTGGATCTGGCCTTTAGTGCTTATGTCCTGATGCATGTAAGCTAACAAGTGTTATACTTTTTAATCTTAACCAGTACAACAATTGTCATATTGTGTATAGTTTCTGTTACTCTCATTAACTAATTCTGAAGAAATTGCACTGGTCATCTGTAAGGAGGCACAATCAAAAATGTTGCTGTTAAAATATTTTCTAGTTATTTCTAAAGGCAAAGAAAAATCAAAATATTCATAACACTTCTTCCTTCTTAGTTGAAGCATATAGACTTCTACTTAAAATGAATATGCTCTGTGCTTGCCTAACAATTATCACTTGAGATTCAATTCAGCAGAGATTCAGCACTGTTAACAAGTCAATACAAAATGTGCTATTTGTCACTGAGCCTGCTGTCAGATTGCATGATGCTTCTTCACTTTGCCCAATCTGTTTGAGAAAGGTCTTCATGATTCTGTGTCAGGCAATATCAGGCTTATTCAAAGAAATTTATGAAGATTAATAGTCAGATTGAAAGTGATCTGATGAGGGGCTTTTTGATTATCATAAAGAGACTTCCCTTATAATACTTTCTGAATGGGATTAATTTATCATTGAGTATCACTATATCATCTATGACAGCCTGTTGGCCTGAGTACATGATAGACGTGGAACCTCCTGCAAAATGTTGATGACGACTGCAGTTCGACGCTGGGGGATATGATTCTGATAGTTTTGTATGGTGGATGTAGAAGAGATCACATAACTTGTGATCCATGCGAAGAACATAAAGGCACCATACTTCAGTTATCAGCACCTATTTGCTACTTCCCCAGGTATTATACTTTGCAGAATTCTAGATGTGACACTATCCAACAACAGTTCCACAACAAGTGAAAATTACTGGTGACCCACCATGCTTCAGGCAGATTTCATTGTCAATTTAAAATGATCTTTCTTGTGTTCCATAGGAAAGGTGCTCAGATACCACAGTGATAATGAATAGGAGATGATGGCTTGATCCTGACAGATGCTGAGTACCTCTAATTCCCATTGAATTCGGTAAGAATTATGGGTTATCTGCACCTCTCAGAATTAGACTTTTAATACTGAGCTAGATTGGCAAAGAAGGTAAGAAGAAAGAAATCAGTGGTTTTGGCAATGTGGACAGGGCCTAAGTTGGTCACTGGAGAACCACTAAGGTTTCCAGTGCAATTTTATGCTACCTTTAATTAAAACCTTAGGCAAATAATATTGGGAAGCCACTAGTATTAAACTTCAATGGGACTAATCATGTGCTTAAAGCTAAGCATGTGCTTAAGTACTTGGCTGGACTGGAGACTAAGGCTACATCTTCACTACCCGCCGATCCGGCGGGTAGCAATTGGTCTATCGGGGATCGACTTACCGCGTCTAGTGAAGACGCGATAAAATCGATCCCTGATGGCTCTACCGTCGACTCCGGAAATCCACCGCGGCAACAGGCGGTAGCGGAGTCGACGGCGGTGCGGCAGCGGTCGACTTGCCGCCATCCTCACAGCCAGGTAAGTCGACCTAAAATACGCCACTTCAGCTACGCTATTCACGTAGCTGAAGTTGCGTATCTTAGGTCGACCCCCCGCTGTAGTGTAGACCTAGCCTAAAACAGGTTTCTCAGTATTTGTATTGTGACTGCCTGTACAGTAATCATTTATCCTAATCTGAGCAAACAAAGAAAGAGCTTCCTCATGAGATAATCAAAAGCTTTTATTTATTATTGCTGAGCAACCCAAATTAAACAGATAAACGTTAACATTTCCTTTAAACTTTGTGTATGAAATTGGCACATAGAAAGTCAGCTTTGGTGTTGGGAGTTGACAAAATCAGAGACAATATTGTGCAATATTACATACCAGTTTCCATTTCATGTAGGCAGGGTAGTTTTCGGGGATGAGCACAGAGTTAGGAGTCAAGAACTCCTGATTTTTAACACCAGTTCTGCTACTGACTTGCTGTTTGGCCTTACACAAGACACTTTTATCTCTCTGCCTTATATTCCCAGCTATAACATAAAGATGATAATTTTTTGCATGGGTGTAGTGAGCGTTATTTAGTCAATATTCCTATAATGCTTTGAACATTTAAAGGTCTTTATATAAATTATTGTTCTTATGCTGTGTTAAGATCAGAGGCTTCCATGTGACAGAGCCACATGTTTGACTGGTATTCAGTTAGTTTTGCCCAATAGATTCAGCAACAACTTTTATCTTTCAAATCTGCCTCTTATCTCAGAGATCTTTGAGCTTCTGTCTATCCCACAGTGCCCCCAAAGTCATGGTTCCATGAAGTGTGGTGATCAATGTTCGTTGAGCTCCCTTTTCCCAGCCCCTGCTGACAGCCACAGCCACTGCTACTGCTGCTAAGTCTCTCTTTTCTGGAGGATACTGGCCCGTCTTCAATAGCACTAACCCCCAGAAATTCTATGGAGGGTTCCAGCCCACTTGGTGATCTTGGGAAAGGTGGGGGTGGGGCTGCTAGGGCCACTGGAATTATCAGTGTTACATGGATTAAGTACTGTAATTCTTGATTTACAGGGAGCTTGTGATGACCAGGGCCGGCTCCAGGCACCAGCTTCTCAAGCAGGTGCTTGGGGCAGCC
>NW_020664417.1:20390162-20566108 GCF_002925995.2 Terrapene triunguis | reverse complement strand
CCCCCCCCCCTTAAATTTCACCTACCTTTTAACTCCTTCTTACTTACTTGTAAGAGAGACAAGGTGTTTCACTGGAACAACTTCTGTGGGTGAGAAGTTTTCGAGCTACACAGAGCTCTTCGTCTCTTATTTACTTGTAAGGCACTTAATGCAGCCTAATTGAACTTTCATCATCAAATGCCAAATCTGAAAAAAAGAAAAAGCCAAGATCTGCTTACAGAGTTGCATTACAAATATGATGTTTGCATACAAACAGCTAGTCAGGTGGCTAAATTGACCTTGGGCCTCTCCTTCTGAAAAGTTGGCCTCAGATTTCTCCAGTCAGCCTCTGAAATCAGAACCAACATGTTGATTTGTTTATCTGAAATGCAAGCTAAAATTTCTGAGGTAGGGCGTATAACTATATCAGCTGTGGAACTCACATGCTCTTTGGTGCTCTGCTTCCAGCAATTGCCTGCTGCTTCAGGAAAAGGTAGGAAAACCCAGTATAATCAGGGCCGGCTCCAGGCACCAGCCCACCAAGCTGGTGCTTGGGGCGGCACCTGGAGGGGGGCGGCGCGGCGCTCCGGCCGCTGGGGAGAGCGGGGCCACGGCCGGGCTCACCGCCCTCCCCCCGGCGCTCTGGCCGCCCTCCCCCCTGGTGCCCTCCCCCCGGCTGCCGGGGGGAGAGCGGCGAGCCCCGGCCGGGGCTCGCCGCCCTCTCGCCGCCCTGCCCCCTGCGCTCTGGCCGCCGGGGGGAGAGCGGAGCCCCGGCCAGGGCTCACCGCCCTCCTCCCAGGGCTCCGGCCACCCTCCCCCCCTGCCCCCTGCGCTCTGGCCGCCGGGGGGGGAGCGGCGCCCCCGCCGGGGCTCGCCCCCCCCCCCCCGGGGCTCTGGCTCCCCCCCCCCCCCCCCGGGGGGGGGGGGGGGGCGGCCGGAGGCTTTTTTGCCTGGGGCGGCAAAAAAGCCAGAGCCGGCCCTGAGTATAATACATATAATGCTGCACATCAGAAAACAATTCCTTCCAGACTTCAGATACAACCAGTTTATACCAAGAAGCATGAGATATTAATATCATTGTCATTACCTAAATTCTCCTAATTATAAATGGCATTAGTGGTCATAAAATCTTGCACTTAAAAAAAGTCCAAACATTGTAATTGTTTTAACAAATCCCATTCAATATTTGCTAAACAGAAAAATTAAGATAGTCTGGTCAGCAGGATTTGACTTCAAGGCTTCTGAATTTGTGAATAGTTAACTATCATGGAGTTGGTCATTACTGAGCCTCCCAAAAAATACCTTTAAGAGACAGGTATTTTAAAAATTATGTAACTATAAACTGCTGCAGTGCTGATGCACACCAAACCTCTTCAGCTATTCAGCAGTGCACTAAGTGCACTGTGACTCAAGAGGGCAGGTCTTCACTACAGGGGGGGGTCGATTTAAGATACGCAAATTCAGCTACGCGAATAGCGTAGCTGAATTCGACGTATCACAGCCGACGTACCCCGCTGTAAGGACGGTGGCAAAATCAACTTCCGCGGCTTCCCGTCGACGGCGCTTACTCCCACCTCCGCTGGTGGAGTAAGAGCGTCGATTCGGGGATCGATTGTCGCGTCCCGACGAGACGCGATAATTCGATCCCCAAGAGGTCGATTTCTACCCGCCGATTCAGGCGGGTAGTGTAGACCTAGCCTCAGAGACAAGCACTAAAAGTGCTTGAGCTTCTAGGCCCTATAGCCTCTACCTCTGGCCACTGGCTCTGTGTTCCCAAGAGTTCCCTTCCTGCTTTGCTCTGCTCAGTCTTCTAGCTGCATGGCCCCTGCTGCTTCCCACAACTGCTACATAGATCTGAATCTGGTAGCAATGTCTGCCAGTCACAGTCTGTCCAGGCCTGGCTCGCCAGCTCCCGGTGCAGTCTGCACCACTTCCTCTTTGCCTCATGGTTGCTCCCATCTTGCCATGTTACTGCTGCCACCCTAGCCCAGTGGTTACCAAACTGGGGTTCGCAAACCCCTGGGAGTTCGCGAAATGTTACAGGGGGTTCTCGGGGAAAAAAATTCCCTAATGGCGGACAGGGGTGTCCCTAGGAACCCTGGGCAACACGGGGCCAGCAGCTCGGAGCCCCTGAACTTCCAAGAGCTAAGCAGATCAAAGCAAGCATATCTATCACATTGAGGAGATTTAAACTTCAAGACTCCTTATCAGAAATGGAAAGGGAGATGGATATTTTTTGCTGTTTTTAAAATTAAATAGGCAGCTATTATTCTTTTTAAAATTATTATGAAGAACAAGCTTAAGCTTTGTTGTAATGTGTGTTGTTTGCCTGGACTGCTCAAGACCTGAATGCTTGTGTAGGAGGAACTCTTTGAGTTGGCTTCTTAAATACCTTCATGCTGTTTCACATTTGATACTCCTTGATGAAACATAGGAGCCTTGTCTTATAACAGGCTTATTCAAAGTGATACAAGCTACGAAAGTGAGATCTTGAAAGAGAGTGTTGCCATTTTCATAATGTAATAAAAATACTGCCATGATAAATCATAATTAGTAATAAATAGTGTGTAATAAGCATGTCATAAAAACAAATGTTATATTTCCAAGATCACTGCTTTTATAATTTATACTCAGGTAAATGAGAAAATCCCTGGAAATATTCATTTTTAGGAGGGGATGCATAAGACTTGACATTTTAGTGAAAGGGGTTCACAGGTTGTTACAGTTTGGGAACCACTGCCCTAGCCATAAATGGCCACTGGGCCACAGAGCAGACATCAGTTCCATATGTATTTAAGCAAGAGTAATCCAATTTGCATTTTCATATTTTATTCTTGCTTTGTTGGTTAGTACTGCAGATCTGTCAAACCTTACAATCGATGAACAAAATTTGTATGCCACCCATTTTTGCTGAAAACTTTTTTCCTCCATAACTAAAGTGGAAACAGTCATCCCTCCATCATCCAAACCACTTCCAAAAAAACCTCTTCAAAGTCTTCTGCCTCTTAAGAGAAGTATTAAAACCCAGTGTATTTGTTCTGCAGACTTATTCCTACTGAGTTTGTGATCTTGTCATCTGTCTATAAAAGACTCATTTTCAAGGAGAATGAAAAATGGATCTCTTCTATTATGAGAGAGACACCTTTGTATGCCTCATTGGTACTTTCAGCTATCATGACAGTGGCTACCTAGCAACCATGTCTTTCAATTCTAGACAGCTTTATTTAAAAATATATCTCTCTCTCTACCAGTGTAGTGGGGAAGATGCCTTAAAATATTAATTTACTTGGCTGTGATAAGCTAAAGCATCTCCTTTTAGAGAAATTTAAAAAAATGTATCAACAATATGGAGAAACACAAAAAAGGCTTATTTGTTAGCCGTATAGGTGTTCCTGTTTATATTCACTGTACTGCTCTACTGTACCTCAGACTGCAAGATACAAAAATTGTAACCTGTTGCAAAAAGCCTACAGAACATTAAGATGTACAAACGTAAATCCCTTCAACACTAACAAAAACAGCACTTCGTAACAATTCAGACCCATGCTAGTAAGTGGTCTTTATACTTATGCTAAAGAAGGAATTGCTGTTACTCCTTTAATGTCACTGCTTATAACACCTACTTTTTTTGCCCAGAAGGCAGGGTGGCGCTTTGCTTTAAACAGAGGAATTAGTTGTGCTTGGTGTCCAGATACAAAAAGCAACCAGTGGTAGCAAGCAGGACAAAGACAAAGGAACCTGACTTAACCCTGAATTAGGTTAAACTTGTCAAGTTTTTTCCCCCTATGACAATCAAAATTAAAAAGAGGCTATATATATAATATATATATTGCACAGAGCTTATCTAACTTCTTTTTCCAGGCTATAAGGAACAAAATCTAATGAAGAAGAAAATCTGTTCCTCTTCATATTCACATTGGCACAGTTGCAGTAATTCATGGGAGAATATAACCCTTCCAAAAATGTTTAATATGGTTTTACATTTAACCACAACACCATAGTGTTCTGAACTTAGGCCTCTTTCAATAGTTTTTTTCAAGTGTTCAGACCAATTCCTCCATTGCATCATTTTTCACTTGATTCACAAGAACTGTCAGGAATACAGAAAGTTCAGATAAGGAGTTCATGTTATGACATTATTCAAAACTCTTTCATTGTTAGTTGTCTTCCTCTGTCTCTCATTTACAATTGGCTCATTGTAGCAGTTGTGTCCTACATAGTATGGTATGATTGTTCGTAGGACTGACTAGTTTTTTACTTCAGTGGTTGTAGGATCAGACAGTTACTGACTGCTAATTTTCCTTTAACTCACCAAAGACCTGATATGAAGAGATAATGAGCATCCATAACTTCTTTTATAGGTAATGGGAGCCCGCACCTCTCAGAATTAGGTTTTAGTTGTCTTCAGTTGTCACATTTTTCTGCCCAAATCTATAAAACAGCACAGATTGATTAGTTATTATTATTTTATTCTTTATTCTCATGCTCTTATGTGATCATGCTTTTATCATCATGTGTCTCTGCCCCAAAGAGCTTGCAATCAAAGTATAAGATAAGAGACGAGAGATGGCTACAGAGAGATGGGTAAGTACAGGGAAACAATGAGATAATATTGGTTAGCATGATAGGCTGTGGTCTCAGCACACCAGCAGCCTACCAATGTCTGTTTTTTGTAGGCATCACACCAAAAGAAAGTTTTAAGGAGGGATCTGAAGGAAGATGAGATAGTTTTGTGGATGCTTACAAGCAGCAGCATGGGAGAAAGTATGAAGGTGCTTGTTTAAAAACTTAACAAGTGGGTGAGGGATGCTGGCATCATGGACTGATCAGAGATGGGAGTCAATCTTTCGATACTGAATGAAAGAGGATAGGTAAAATAGGTAAAGGCGGTGAAGGGCCTTGAAAGTGAAGACAAGAAGCTTATGTTTGATGTGAAAGAGGAGGGGAAGGCAGTGGAGGGATGCAAAAAGAGGGGTGACATGGTCAAAGTGACAAGCTAGGAATATAATCTTTGCAGCAGCATTCTAAATGGATATGAGTGGAGTTAGATTGCATTTGTCAAGCCCAGAGAGGAGAACGTTGCAGCAACTGAAACATGAGATGGTAAGAGTCTGAACAAGGGTTTTAGCTGTATGGATGGATAAGAAAGGCTGTATCTTAGATACATTATGTGGAAGGATTATGCAAGATTTTAACATTGCCTGGATATGAGGTCCTACAGAGAGAGGGCTGAGTTGAAAATGGTACCCAGGTTATGGGCCTCAGTGACAAGCAGGATGGTCATGTTGTTCACAGTGATCAAGAAAGGAGGTAGAGGTGAGGTTTTGAGGGAAAGATTAAGAGCTCTGTTTCAGCTGACGTCTAAACATCCATGAGGAAATGTCAGAGAGACAGGCTGAGATTTTAGTTTGGATAAGAGGAGACAGGTATAGAGTAGAGAGGTAGATCTGTGAAGAATCACATAGAAATGGTACTTGACTTTCTGTTAGTGGGTGAGATTACCCAGAGAGAAGACGTAGAGGGAGAAAAGATGGAAATGAAGGACAGAGCCCTGTGAAAGCCCCCACAGTTGGGGGGTGAGGCGAAACCTCCAAAGGCCACATTGAAGGAGTGATTAGAGAGGTAAGAGGAGAACCAGCAGAAGACAGAGCCACAGAAGCCAAGGGAAGAGAAGATTTCAAGAACAGGAGCATGGTCAACTGTGTAGAAGGTGGTAGATAGGTCAAGGAGGATGAGGATGGAGTACTGGTTCTGAGATTTTGTTAAGAGCTCATTAGAGACTTTGGCAAGAGCAGATTCAGTTGAGTGCAAGGGATTAAAGCCAGATTAAAGAGGCCAAAGAAAGAATGGGAGCAGCAGAACTCCAGACAGTGATTGTAAACAGCATACTCAATCTTGGAGAGGCAAGTGGAGTCAAGGGTAGGTTTTTTTTAAGATGGAAGTGACTGAAATATGTGAAAGTAGTTGTATGCATATAGAAGCTCTTCTTCGGTAGCTTGCAATCATTCTCTGGCCCTACTTGTGAGAGGAAGGGATGAGGTGGCTGGGCTCTGACACTGGAAGGATCTGGATAGGGGAGTACCCCAGAACATAAGCAGGTCCCCGATGCTGTATAAGTTCCGCTGAGGTTGCTGAAGGATACTAAGTTTCTTCCAATACAATGTGACCTTACCACAGAAAGAAGGACAAATTCTGGGGTTGAAAGTAGGTGATGGAGAGTAGAATTTGGTCCATTGCTTACCAAGTAATCCATGGAAATGTGCATGCAATATATTATAGTCATATGCATATATTTGTATCTATTTCTCTATTTATATGTTTCCTGTCCCAGTAGTATCTGAGCACCCCACAAACATTAATGAATTTATCTTCACACCACCTCTGTGAAGCAGGGAACTATTATCATCTGTGAAATCGGGATGGGAGATGAGGTGACTTGCCCAAAGTCACACAGGAAGTCTCTGTCAGAGCTAGGAATTGAATACAGTCCCAGTCCAATGCTGTAACCACAATAAAATCCTTCCAATGAGGCTCATTTAAAACTGAATTAACATGAGTTTTCATGCTCCTAAACTATTATAGGGTAATTTCTAAATCTTTTCTATATCTATTCTAGCTTGCAGATCCTACCTCCCTCATGACAAGGGAAGCATAATAACAGGGAAGATTACATTTTTATGACCTTGAATTTATAGACCATAGTAGTAGAATTCTTTACAGAGAGATCACATATAAAAGAAAATATTGAGTTCTGACAGAATGGCTAAACATGCTCATGAGGCATGCTGAATAGAAAGGAAGTAAGTATTAAGTAATTCTGGTTTTGGTTTATATGAAAATATTCCGTTCTGCACACAAAACAATTTAATCAAATCAGTATTCATTAATATACATGTATTACCTGTAGTAATTTTGGTAATTATCATTATTTAAAAAAAAATTGTATTTCCTAACCATTAAAAATATAAAACTGCACACTTCATGTTTACATAACAATAAAAGGGTGCATATCACTGTCATTGTCATTTTGGCGTGAATAGTTCCATTTGACATTAAGACAAGTCATAATCCATAGAAGCAGACATCCCAAATTCCCATTTATACCATGTAAGTTAAACCCTGCAGTCAACAGAAAGGTTGTGGAAGGCATCAGAGGCAGAAAAACTGGTGAAGTTCAACTGCATAGGGTGAGTGTCCTAGGCCACAAGAGGATTCTGCTCCATTTATGACCACAGCACAGTGGTTTCACAGTAGTAGGTCTCACAACACCACCATGCAGGGGCTTTTTGAAGATGGAGCCAGATTGAGGGAGCTGTAGAGGAATAGACCTGTGATAGATTCTTTTGACCAAAACACCACCGTGTCAGGGGCCACAAATGTTGCGGATGTTACTGCAGCCCTAATAGAAGCTCTGAATTCACAGAGAAGTTTTGCTGGAGACCTGAACTGGTTGTGGAAATATTCCCCTTGACACTTCTTAATACCCATGTGCAAAGTTGAATAAATAGACTTTACACAGCTGTCAGGATTTGACCCCTTATTAGTAAGGTTGAAAGAGAAACATCCCATAGGCAAATAAAACAAAGAATTACCAGTAGAAAAACAACAGCATGTAAGCAGACAAGCAAATGACTAAATGTATGTCACGGATGTTACAAGAGCGTCATATAACATATAGAGGATTGCTGAGTACAGTTATGTGAGTTTCCTAAGAGCAGTGAGTGGGCAACACTTCTGAAAATCAGGCCACTTTGTTTAGCAGTTTAAATATGGATTTAAGAATCAAACTTCAGGCTCCCAGGCTTGAAAATGATGGACAATATAACCAAATAAAAATGCATGATCAGACGTGTTATTTATTGCACTCTCAATAAGTAACTACAGTAATTACTGTAGTTAAACTATAGATACAAAATGCAATTAAAGATAAGATAAATCTTATTTTAGCAATGTTGAACTTTTAATGGGGCAGAATGAAATTAGTATGATTTAGTCAAGATTTTTGTTTAACAAAACTCACTTAGTGAGTTAAATTCATCTCTGGTGTAAGCCCACAAAAACCAGTGGAAGTATACCAGGGATGAATTAAGGATGATCCCTGGATGAATTTGGCTCAATTTATCTAATGGTTACTGCAGGGAACAAGAAACCTAATCTGGAGGTGCCTGATCCTTGCAGCTCCCTGGCCCAGATCCTCAAAGGAATTTAGGCTCCTTATTTCCATTGTGGAAAATAACGTCGAGGATCTGGGCCCCAACCATACTAAGCACTCAAGTTTGGAAAATTAAACTCTCCTTATCTCAGTTTTCCCATCTGTAAAATGAGGATAAAAACATGTCTATCTCACAAGAGTGCTGAGGCTTAATCAAAGTCTGCAAAGACTTAATGATCCATGGAGGAATTATAATTATCATTCATTAGAAACTTATTATAATTTAAGATTAATCTTTGATTCTAAGGAGATTTGATCCATTACTATTTTTATTACATCTAATGAGCTTCAATTTGATTTATTTTCATTGTCTGTAATTTTGAAGTAACAGGAAAAGGTCATATTAAGGACTCTAAGGTGTCTTCCTGGTATCAAGGATTCTATTAAGTACATTGAACTGATGTAAGTCTATTAGTTTATCCAAGGAGTATAATCATATACTTTAGTTTTCAAGGGAAAGCAGCAACTACCTCTGTTAATTACTGTTTCATTGCTAGTACCCCAGAGCAAGCACAGTTAGATGTTCAATGTTCCAAAGTAATTGGTAATGACTTAGTAGAACCAATACAAACACATTTATACTAACTACTAAGGTTAATTGGCAAAACTGAAAATAAATGTAAGAATTTAGCAATTATCCAGCACTGAAACAAAAAATAACAAATAACAAAAAGCTGAATCCTATTTACAAGCCAGCATGAATGTTTGTAAAAATAATAAATATATATATTTAAATGCTGCTTAAGTAGATACCTAATATATCAATAACAAGAAAGTATTATCTATGAGTCACCATCCAAATTCAATATATGTACAGGAAAATAAACCTTGAAAAAATGAGAACCAGCTGTTAAAAGACCCCCATTCTGCATTACAGATGTGAGTCATCATAACCACATTGTAGTAAATATTAAAGCAAAAAATATTCCAGAAGAGAATTCATAGCAAATAGCAGTAATAGTGATTTCCTAATTTCCATTGTCAGTGTCTGCTAATATTTACTCTCTAGTGGACAGTTCCTTGGGGCAATTTTGGTAGTGTATGCAAAGGAAGTTTTTGTTTGTTTTACAGCAACATTAAAACTAGTCAGATACTAACTAGAAAACTAAGAAAGAGACAGTTAAAGATGGAAATATTGGAATGACTAGTCTGGTGAATGTGGGAATACTGGTGGGCTAATATCATTGGCAATATCTGGTTATGGTGACTGATAATATAGTTAGAATTACAATATTTTCTAAATAAAAAAGGGATACTTTTGTACTGACATTCATATTCAAGATAAAATGTATACTTATTTTAAAAAATGTGCTGATGCTACTGCTGTGACAGTTCTTGGAGCGGTTAAATTTTTTCCAGTAATTTACTGATTTAATGAGTTTGTCTTGAACCCCGGAACAAGTGCAACTGACATTACTCTGAGCAAAAGAACAACTTGGACAGCATGTATACTCATTCCATTTTTCTCTTCACTCCCAATGCTGTTCACCACACTGAACATTGTCCCACTGAACAACCTGTTCCTTGTGAATACAGAGCAAATTCTACTTGATATAGCAGTATGTCTTGAATTACATTTTGTAGTTATTAAAAATTAGATTAAATGAAAACCTGGGACATTTCATGTTTCCTGAAAGAAGTCCCTGGCACACCAAGATATCATATGAAAAATTGGGTCTGTCCCAGATAGTCATATTAAATATAGTACTCAAAACCATATTAGATATTTCATTGTTTTCTTCTGGCATGTAGTAGTACTACTAGTAGAGAGGATAAGTGACTTACTGTCAAAGCTAATTCCCCACTCTGGCACTTCAAGTGCAGAAGGTGGTGGCCCGCAAGAATTCTAAAAATTAATGCTGGCCACTCCAGGCTTGTATTAAACTCCCAAGGTTACAGCTTTTCTCTGATCTTGGATTGGTAGATGCTGCTACCACCCAAGTGTAGAACCCCTTTGAGAGCCCAGAAAGGTGCACTTGGGAATTCCTTCCAGTAGGGTACCCTCAAGCCCTTTCACCCTCCCTCCAGGGAAGAGCTGAGAATGAAAAAAAAAAAAGGAAATTAGCTGTTGCCACCAGCTAATTAAACAACATGTGCATAAACCCCTTAAGACACAAAAATCCAATTCTGTTCTTAAAAATTGTAAATTTTATTAATAAAAAAAAGAAACTACATCTGGGAACTCAGGCTATGCTAGATTTTAAAAGAGCAACTACAAGGATTAAGCACCAAGAATAGCTCTCTTGAGGTCCATCTTAAAGGTTACAAGCAAAACAAAAGCACCTGGGGTTAGCACAGAGGAATCCACAAGCCATAACGAAATAAAAAGGATAAACCCAATCGCGTCTTCCTAGACATTTCCTGATCTACTTACATATCTGAGGTTTTAAATGAGTAGTTTCTAGGTATGATACTGATCATTTTTTCATACGTGGCCCAAGCGTCTTACAGCATGGCTGCTACCCTGTCCATCTCTCCCCGGGAGAACAGACAGACAGACAAAAGGGGAGTCTTTTCAATTTTAAAAAGTTCTAGCCTTCCCATTGGCTCTTTTGGCCAGGTGCCCACTCACTTCCTTTTACCTATGCATAGCGGTGAGACTTTTTAACCCTTTACAAGTAGAGCAATTAGAGAACAGCTACTAAGAGGGATTTTATAGCTCCTGGCTGGCTGGGTGTCCATAAAAGGGAGCTCCCCCTGCCTTCATTTATCACACTTACAAATAAAGCTTTTGGCAGAGCTGGGAAGAGAATTCAGACTCCAGTATCATCCTGCAACACCAACACTTTTGAAATCTCAGTTTTGAATCAATTATGGAGACATATTCTGCCAGAAACCTGATAAACTGCAGGTGTAATGGTATCAAAAACAGCCTGCTAAATTTGCTAAGGGTTTTGCCACCAATTTGGACAGCATAAAAACAACCACAAATTGCTTTTGTTTTCCTATACTTCAAATGTTGTATTTTTCCCTCACTGAGGAGGAAGCTTCTTAACAAAAAAAAAAAAGACTATATTTATTAAAACTGTGCATAGCTATAGTGAATTTAGTGGCAATATTGTACCTTCATAAATGAAGTTGCTATTCCCTTTGGCAGCTGGTCTGACAACTGTTATTGGCACTATGCATAAACAAAAACAAGTAAGGTCCAGACTTCTAGAGTAACTTTGTGATAGGATTGGATAATTCATATCATTTGTCATTTTCAGCAGGGCAAATGTTTCTAAACCTTATTCCTAACTCTCCTCTGACTTAAACCAGTTTTATACCAGTATAGCTCCATTGATTTCAAGGGAGTTACTCATACTGATGTAAATCATGAATGAGATTAGAAGCTGGTTCATTGATTGGAAAAACCTTTTAACGGCCACGTATTTAGGAGTGCATCATCCAAAATTAAGTTAGGGGAAGAGGAAAATTTACAACACTCATAAAACTATTCCCGGCAATCAATGATTAGATCAGGGGTGGCCAACCTGTGGCTCCGGAGCCGCATGCAACTCTTCAGAAGAAAATATGTAGCTCCTGCTAGGATCTGACTCTGGGGAAAAAAGGTGGGTGCTCAGCACCCACCAGCAACCCTATTAGCCCCCACTCCCTCCTCCAGCGCCTCCCGCCCGCCGGAGGCCCCTGCGATCAGAGCCTCCTCCTCCTTGCCCTAGCGCCTCCCGCCCACCGCGATCAGCTGTCTCGTGGTGTTCAGAAGGCTATGAGGGGCGGTAAGGGTGGAGGAATGAGGATGCCGTGTGCAGCCTCACCCCTCCCTCCTGCAGCGCCTCCTCCTCCCTTCCTGTGCCTCCTGCCTGCTGCGATCAGCTGTTTTGCAATGCACAGAAGGACACAGCTCACTCGGGGGAGGGGGTGGGAAGAGGCGGGGTGGATGAGGACTTGGGGAAATGGGTGGAGTGGGGCAGAGCCAGGGGTCCAGCAACCCCTGGCCAGCACCGCTGTCTCCTTGAAGAAAGCACACAGTGACTAGCTGGTGTGGACATTTTTAATCAAAATTTCTCTTACACCATCTAACAATGGAAGGCCAGTGCAAACAGGAAATAAAATACACAGATGAAAATTGAGGCTTCCAACAGGAGTGGGAGAATAAGTACTTTTTCAATTAACATAATGGTAAGGCCAGACGTGTATCTCTCAGTTCAAATCTTCAAACTTGCAGCGTCATTTTGCTTCTAGCAGTGCACATATGGATCAAGAATTCCCACAAGGTTCTGAACTCCACACTTTAAAACTGAAAACTTTGAAAAAACAAACAGATGTAGAAGCCCAGTTCTTCACCAGATTTGCCAACCAATCGCAGACTGTAACGTTAGCCTCCTAATACATGGCCTGGCACATAGCCTGTGTGAAAAAGCCCTACTCTGAAGTAGAGCTTATAAAAACGTGCCTCACTGGTGTGATTTCAATCCTGTCACCAGGGAATGAGAATCTACAGAAGAAAATTTCTGGCCTGCAGCTTTCACGCCACACAACAGAAAGCAGAATCTCCGACCTGAACAGTGACATCGAATCGCAACTGCACTCACAACTTCAGCAGTGTGAGTATTTGAGCCTCACTTTGGATGAGTCGTGCCATGCACATGATAAACCTTATTATCGGTATTTGTCCGCACTGTGTCTGACGACTGTGTTGTAACGGAAGAACTCCTCGCTATCGTGTCACTAAAGGACAGAACTCATGGACGAGATCTAAAGGAGGTGTTGACGTTCATAGTTGCGAAAAGTCCCTTGCCTTTACAGAAGCTCACTGCCATTGCAATGTACGGGGGATTGTCCTGTGGGGATCTGCGAATGGATTAGTAGGGCTTTGTAAGTCTGACGCGAGCTTTCACGAATTTTGGACATTTCACTGTATTATTCATCGGGAGCAACTGGTATCTACAAATCTCAAATTTGATCACGTCATGAAACCTGTCTTACACATTGTGAAATTCATTCTCTCATATGCACTCAATCACAGACAATTTCAAAATCTAATTGAAGAACTGAATGAAGACGACTCCCCTGCTGATTTGCCATTTCCCTGTGCAGTTCAATGGCTCTCGAGAGGTAAAGTTATTTCCCGTTTTTTCGAGCTGCTGGAACCAGTAATTTGTTTATGGAGGAGAAGCACAGAATACTCCCCAAGCTTACAGATCCTGGATGGGTTCTAGACTTGGCATTTCTTGCAGACATGCTGCTACATTTGGATAAACTAAACGTGGACTTACAAGGAAAATTCCAGTTGCTGTCTGATCTAGTGCAAGGCGTATTTGCGTTCATGAACAAACTGCAGTTGTTTCACAGACAAATGCTTGAGGGAGAGCTGACACACTTTCCCTCAATGTCACAACTTCAAGTCAGATCAAAAAAAGATGCAGCAGAACCCCTAAAACGGAGCACAACTAGATATGCGAGCATGATTAAAGATCTTAAGGACAGTTTTGAGGAAAGATTCCAAGATTTGCAGCAGAAAAGACCTCAAATCATATTTCTGATTGACCCTTTTAGTGCTGAAGCCGATTGTCTGAAGCCCCCTTTAGTCACTGATGAAGCAACATCCCAGATGGAAATAATAGAACTTTTGGAAGATGACAGATTGAAATCTGTTCAGAAGACAGAGGGGACCCTTACTTTCTGGAAATCTATACCAAACGATAAATACCCCAACATCAGAGGTGCAGCCGTAAAATTAATCTCAATGTTTGCCTCGACCTATCTTTGTGAGTCTGTGTTCTCGACACTCAAACATGTGAAATCCAAGCACTGATCCATTTTGACAGACAGCCACTTAAGAGAACTGCTGTGTGTGAGCACAACTGAACACAAACCAAACTTCAAGGGAATTGTTGAAAGCAAAGATTGCCAGAAGTCCCACTAAGTAAAAAGTTAAGTTATTATTATAGTCAACTATATACATTATCAACTTATATAATGATTATGTTTGTGCATACACACACATATACATATATAAGCATTACATATTACTGTGGCTCTTTGGCAATGTACCTTGGTAAATTCTGGCTCCTTCTCAGGCTCAGGTTGGCCACCCCGGATTAGGTTTATACTCTGTCATGTGAACTGTGAGTCCCTTCCTTTTTGATGTCATTCTATAGGGGTTCAGTTACCCCCACTCATTACACATGCATAGACCAGACAGACAATGACACACAGCAAAAACAAGTTATAGTACAATAATCCTTAATAATCACAAACACAAAAATATATTTGTGAGCCTTTATTAGGAATTTTTACCTGAACTACTAGAAGTTCTGTTTGTTTAAAAGTGAAGCTCTTTACAGGGCAGTATTACATCTGGGATTAGAAAAAGTGTTGTCAGTCAAATAAATCTGTTCTCCCAAAGATCAAGCACTATAGCCATCCATGTGCTTTGCTCTGATTAATTTTACATTAAATAATGTTTGGTTTGAAATTTTCAGCAGAGTTTAAAAGGAGGGTTAATTTTCTCATGTAGCATGTGCTGAAAAGTGTCCTTGTGCATTCAGTCAACTGCCTTCACAATCCCTAGTGGTATTCTTCTGAAACTGTTACAGAATGTATTGGTTGCATATTTCATTTGTTTCCGGAAAAAGTAATTAGCTGAGTGCTTAATTAATTATGAGTGATTTTTCCTTCATGAATCATGGTCAGCTGACTGAAGGCTTGATGGCAGTCAGTAATAATTGATTAATACATTTTTCAGGATAACTACAGTGTACTTGGATAACAAGGTGACAGGCACCTTGGAAATACCTAATGGCCTGGTGTAAATCAGAGACTTCCACTGAAATTAATGGGACTATTTTGATCTCACCAGTTGAGAAAGCGGGCCAATGTATTTAGATATAGTTCCAAAACCTAGAAGTCCCATGGACAAATTTTGCCCTAAGCTAAGCAAGCACACTTACTTTAACAAGGTAGTGCATCAGGACAATCATTTGCCCCTTAATTTTGACAAATTCACATTTCTGGAATAAACTTAATTAAAAAAGTCCTAAAATGCCTGAAATATTTTAAAAATACATAAAGTTTTGCACTTCTAAGGCTTCTTTTATCCAAGCATCTCAAACTATTTCATAAAGGTGGCTAAGCATTATACTTATTTTTATAAGGAGGAGGAAACTGAGGCATAGAGATTAAGTAAATAGCGCAAGGTCCCACTAGTTAGTGGGAGGTGTGGGAACAGAAATTTGGTCTCCTGACACCCAGTACCCTGTCCTGTACCTACCAACAACTTCAAACAAGAATGTATTTAGAAGAATGTATAAATATGTGTTAGTAGTTCTGCTAATGTCCAAGGAAAATTGTATCTTTCTGCATCAAACTTCCTTATTGGGATTCAGCTCCCTCAGAAAGCTCTTTCCCACCTTAGCATTCTCATCATTTTCAGAAGGTTTAGATACTCCAGTGATGGATACTAGTAAATGTTGAGATAGACAGTCAAGCTTAATAACACAGGGAATGGGAAAGGGAAATAGGGCTATGGAGTAATTGACACAATTGAGACTCAGCAACAGCACAGTCAACCACAATCTCACTTAGTCTACACACTACACTCTCCAACACATTCACACCCAAAATGTATTCATTCCATACTCTGCACTCTCTTGCTCATTCATTCTATACTCACTTCCCACTTTTACACTTATTCAGTACTTATCCATAGTGATGGGGTCCCCAGGGTACAACCTAGAACTGTGGTACCACTGTGCCCTATTAACTCTCCAGCCTGGGCTGTCTCTCACAATGCTTTGATAGTGACAAGCAGCAAACCCCTCCAGGTGCTGTTATCATGTAGCCCAACAGCATGTGGAGCCCCACATCCAGCTAAGTTGCGTGAATGCTCCCCGAGACACTCACGAATCACACAGAGAGAGGCACCAGCAAATCTCCCACGCTCCCAGCCTTTCACCCCAGAACTGTTCCATCTTGCCCTGGTCAGAAGCCTGACCAGCGTTAGTTCATTACCCAGTCCACCCCTCCCTTGATGTGGAGAGGACACACACCAGCCTTTGTAAACTGAGTTGAGATTTCCCAAGCACTTCAACCAAAACACACTGTTTTAGGTAAAACATATAACAGATTTAACAACTACAGACAGATAGATTTTAAGTGATTATAAGTGGTAGGCACAAAAGATCAAAGATAGTTACCAAAGAAAATAAAAGGTAAGCGCATAGTCTAAATCTTAAGCCTTATTAGACTAGGCACTATTTGGATCAAGCAATTTTTCTCACCCCACTGGATGTTGCAGTTCTTAATACACAGACTTCCCCTTGTAAGCATGGGGCCAGTCTCCTCATTTCAAGTCTTTTTCTGCCCAGCATACTTGTTGCTTCCAGCATAGATGGAGGAGGAAAAAGGCAAAACCATGATGCCACTGTCCCATATTTTATATTCTCGGTCTATGTGCCTGGAAGACACTAGTCCAGGCATGCCTGGTGGGACTTGTTGAGTTACAGGGTTGACAATCCCCATTGTGTGGTGCTTGTGCAACTGTCATTGAATTGTAAATCCCTTGTTTACTATTCCCCCTGCTGGCAATGGCTGATGATGGTTGTTCAACGCCCGCCCGGTCACCTTCTTTGTTGTTGTCACTGGACAGCTAGCATCGTGTGACTCTCAAACTCACAACATATTTCAATAACAACCATAGAGCAAAATCTCATAACTTCATACGCACTAATGTTATACATATTTTGACAGAACAACGGGTTTCAGCAGATCATGACCTTTCCTATGACATCTTACGTGTAATGCTTTGTATGAAATATCACAACCATATATGAATGATGAATATCAGGGTTACAGGGTGCTGCTTTGAGGTACAGTGTGTCACACCCACACAGTTGATACTAATTCTTTCCTACATGCTACAGGCAACTTTATCCATTTCCAACTTGCACCCACTCCCCTGTATTTTAACACACCTACATCCATTCACATTAATTTTTTTCTCCACTCCTCCACATCACTCACTGTCTGACTCTCCATACATTTATTTCACACCAAGTTCCACATTCCACATCCAGTTTTGCACTCTCCACACCTCCACACTTATCCATTCACCCCCTACTCCACTCTCATTCACATGTTCCCCCATGTTCTTCCCACCACTACATAGTTATTCAATCTACCTCTGGTATCCCCACAGCTCACTCATTCCACACACACTCTCCCATATCCATTCATATTGAGTACACACACTAACCATACTACACACTCAGGCTTGATACAAAACTCCTGCACTCTAGTTATTCAGTCCTCAAACACAAACTCATACCTGTTTTTCCCACACTCATTTGATCGGCACTCATTCATTCCACAAGCACACCCAGTCATTATAAATTCACACCTACATATCTGCCATCAATCAGAGATAAGATGGGAAAAGAAATTCCATTAACCCTTCCCAGCATCTACTGGGGAAGTGGAAATGAAGGGGAAGGTCAGCAATAGGCCTTACTTTCCATAAGCAGAGCCCGCAAAAGCTGGGTACAGGACTATTATTTCATTCAAGTAAATTTGCCCCTGTGCAGAGGGCCAGCACAAGTCCTGTGCACTACTTAAATACCGTATAGCTCCTATTTGAAGGCTCTACGTGGGATTTAAATGGTGTATAGGCCTTGTGCTGGTCCTCTGTATGGAGTCCATTTTACCCTCAGAGCTCAGATTGCATGGTGTGTTGGGCTTTGGATCAGGCCCAGAATGAAGCACTCCATTACAACGAAGGCAATTACTTTTAATAAACAACTATCCATTTAGAAATAATTACTTTAATTATTTTATTTTATTTTTAAAAATCAAAATAAGTATTTAAATTTAATTTAATTTCCATCCAAAAAGCTACTTATTTTTATTTTGTGTTGGCAGTCTGAAATTGCACTGCATGCAGCTTTCCTCTCCTTTCCTAATAAGCTATCTATAAATAAATGTTGCACACCTGCCTCCTCCCTGTACCCCATCCAACTGAATCTAAGAACCAAACATGTATGTAGTACTCTGTTAAAAGCTTTACTAAAGCCTAGGTAGGAAACATCATATGCACTGCTTTTTGTCAATTGCCTATTTACTTCCTCAATCAAAGAGTTGAGATTGCTCTAGCCTGAACTACTTCTTTGTGAAAACATTTTGGCAAGCAATTATAATGTAAAAATCCATTTCCTCACTCTGTATTTTATGGCAGTTTGCAGACTTTTACTTGAGCCTGAAGTTGTGCTAACTGCACTAACTTCCTGATTATTTTCCTTTTGAAAGGGGAGGGTAACGTGAGTAACCTTCCAGTCCTCTGCAATTATTCTTGATACCAGGGACATACTGACTATGCACACCAACATTTGGAACAACTGAAGGTCAATTATGACATAATCCTAGAACCACATTCCAATGTTTGTGAAGATACCACACCTATTAATCCAGGATAATCCAAAATTACACAACCAAATTCTGCTATCTGTTAAAGATCTGCAACCCTATTTACTCTGAGGTTGTATACACATTACTGATTGCAGACATTGACTCAGCAGGTGTGTATTAGTATTGCTCCTTTAAAGTCAGTGGAGCTATGGTGATTTACACCATGTAAAGATCTGACCCATGATTAAGGCAACATTTATGTTACGGAGGTCATGGAATCCATGACTTCCTGAGACCTCTGTGACATTCGCTGCTTCAGCGCCAGGGGCTGCGGGACTCTGGAGCTGGTAGCCAGCAGGGCCCTAGCAGGGTTTTGGTGACAGGGGGCCCCCTGCAATGTTCCAGTGACAGGTGACAGATTCCTGAGGGGGCCCTCCTTAGCGTTCCAGCAACGGGCAACAGCCTCGCGTGGGGGGATGGGGACGCCTCGGGTGAGAGGCTAGGGGTGTCCCGTTTTCCCTTTGGGAAATATGGTCACCCTGCAGCTCCCAGCTGCAGTGGGAAGAGGGGGAACCCCACAGCTCCCAGACACCACGGTGGCAGGGGAAACCATGGAACCGCAGCAGCAAAAGTCACAGACAGGTCCCAGCTTCCGTGAATTTTTGTTTATTGCCCAGGACCTGTCCGTGACTCTTACTAAAAATAACCATGACAAAATCTTAGCCTCACCCATGATGTTTATTTGCACAGATTCTTTGTACCTTCCAAAAGAAGATGGAATTTAACTATTTAGTTCTTTTCTCATTTCTAAAACTATTGTGAACATCAATATCCTTATCAAACAACACCATGTTTTGCACACCATATTGGGTATTTGCATTTAGAAGTTAGCACACCCAAGTGTCCACACTTACATTTGAATGTGATCCATACTGTATCCATATGGGACTTAGGGTACGTCAAGACTACCCGCCGAATTGGCGGGTAGTAATCGATCTATCGGGGATCAATCTATCGCGTCTCATCTAGACGCGATAGATCGATCCCCGAACGTGCTCCCATCGACTCCGGAACTCCACCAGGGTGAGCGGCGGTAGCAGAGTCGACGTGGGAGCCACGGCCGTCGATCCCACGCTGTGAGGACCCGAGGTAAGTCAAAATAAGATACGTTGACTTCAGCTACGCTATTCCCGTAGCTGAAGTTGCGTATCTTACATCGAGCCCCCCCTCCCAGTGTAGACCAGCCCTTAGTCTCATGTACTTTAAGGCGGTATAAATGGGCCTTAAAGTAGGTGTAATGTAACTTACACCCACTTTAAGGCATCTTGACATGACCACAACGATGTAAAGGGGTCTTAATAAAAATGAGAATCTGGTCCATAAATTATGTGGATATAGAACCTAATCCAGAGTCCATTGAAGTCAATGGAACTTTTCCATTGACTAGAATGAAGCTGTTGATGACAACCTTATAGAATCACAGAATCATAGAACTGGAAGGGATCTTGAGATGTCATCTAGCCCGGTCCCTGCACTCATGGCAGGACTAAGTATTATCTAGACCAGGGGTCGGCAACCTTTCAGAAGTGGTGTGCCAAGTCTTCATTTATTCACTCTGATTTAAGGTTTCATGTGCCAGTAATACATTTTAACGTTTTTAGAAGGTCTCTTTTTATAAGTCTATAATATATAACTAAACTATTGTTGTATGTAAAGTAAATAAGGTTTGTAAAATGTTTAAGAAGCTTCATTTAAAATTAAAATAAAATGCAGAGCCCCCTGGATCGGTGACCAGGACCCGGGCAGTGTGAATGCCACTGAAAATCAGCTCGCGTGCCACCTTTGGCACGCATGCCATAGGTTGCCTACCCTTGATCTAGACCATCCCTGACAGGTGTTTGTCCAACCTGCTCTTAAAAATCCCCAATGATGGAGATTCTACAACCTCCCTAGGCAACTTATTCCAGTGCTTAACTACTCTGACAGTTAGGAAGTTTTTCCTAATGTCCAACCTAAACCGCCCTTGCTGCAATTTAAGCCCATTGCTTCTTGTCCTGTCCTCAGAGGTTCAGAAGAACAGTTTTTCTCCCTCCTCCTTGTAACAACTTTTTATGTACTTGAAAACTGTTATGTTTCCTCTCAGTCTTCTCTTCTTCAGACTAAACAAACCCAATTTTTTCAATCTTCCCTCTTAGGTCATGCTTTCTAGACCTTTAATCATTTTTGTTGCTCTTCTCTGGATTTTTTCCAATTTGTCCACATCTTTCCTGAAATGTGGCGCCCAGAACTGGACACAATACTCCAGGTGAGGCCTAATCAGTGCGGAGTAGAGCGGAAGAATTACTTCTCATGTCTTGCTTACAATACTCCTGCTAATGATGTTCGCTTTTTTTGCAACAGTGTTACGCTGTTGACTCATATTTAGCTTGTCATCCACTATGACCCCCAGATCCCTTTCCTCAGTACTCCTTCCTAGGCAGTCATTTCCCATTTTGTATATGTGCAACTGATTATTCTTTCCTAAGTGGAGTACTTTGCATTTGTCCTTATTGAATTTCATCCTATTTACTTCAGTTTGTCCAGATCATTTTGAATTTTAAACCTATCCTCCAAAGCACTTGCAACCCCTCTCAGCTTGGTATCATCCGCAAACTTTATAAGTGTACTCTCTATGCCATAATCTAAATCATTGAAGAAGTTATTGAACAGAACCGGACCCAGAACCGATCCCTGTGGGACCCCACTCATTATGCCCTTCCAGCATGACTGTGAACCACTGATAACTACTCTCTGGGAATGATATTCCAACCAGTTATGCCTTATAGTAGCTTCATCTAGGTTGTATTTCCCTAGTTTGTTTATGAGAAGGTCATGCTAGACAGTATCAAAAGCCTTACTAAAGTCAAGATATACCACATCTACCACTTCCCATGAGACTTGTTACCCTGTCAAAGAAAGCTATCAGGTTGGTCTGACACAATTTTTTCTTGACAAATCTATGCTGACTGTTACTTATCACTTCATTATCTTCTAGGTGTTTGCAAATTGATTTCTTAATTATTTGCTCCATTATCTTTCCGGGTACAGAAGTTAAGCTGACCTGTCAGTAATTCCCCGGGTTGTCCTTATTTCCCTTTTTATAGATGGGCACTATATTTGCTCTTTTCCAGTCTTCTGGAATGTCTCCCATCTTCCATTACTTTTCAGAGATAATTGCTAATGGCTCAGATATCTCCTCAGTCAGCCCCTTGAGTATTCTAGGATGCATTTCATCAGGCTTTGGTGATTTGAAGACATCTAACTTGTCTAAGTAATTTTTGACTTGTTCTTTCCCTATTTTAGACTCTGATTCTACCTCATTTTCACTGGCATTCACTATGTTAGACGTCCAATCACCACCAACCTTCTTGGTGAAAACTGAAACAAAGAAGTCATTAAGCACCTTGCCACTTCCACATTTTTTGTTATTGTCTTTCCCCCCTCATTGAGTAACGGGCCTACTCTGTCCTTGGTCTTCCTCTTGCTTCTAATGTGTTTATTTACTAGCATTTTGAGTTCTTCCTGCTTAGTCCCCATACTTCTTGCATTAGTATACAGACATCTAAGATACTGATTTGATTTCCCCCCCCCCCCAGTTCTGTCTTGTCTCTCCCTTATTTCTGCTATAACTGCCCATGCTCCCCCCAGATTCCGACCCTTCTCCCAGGTCTCCATGTTTTTGACTTACCTGTGGGCTTTGGTCACCTGCCCCCGTATTATTTGTTTTGTAGTAGCACTTGGTAACCCCTATAATGGACTGGGACCCTTGGACTGTACAAATACCTAACAAAAAGAATGTCCCTGCCCCAAGAGCTTACCATCTAACTATAATCTTAGCAGACAATAGCAAAGTGAATGGTCATGATAATTTTGTCAAAACCAGAATTGGTGCTACAGCTCCTGAAATATAGTGAGTCACAAGAGCAGTTGGGGACATTACATATACCTGTTCAGTAGTGACTCAGTGTAGTTAGGAGCTTTTGAAGCAATTAAACAGTTGCACCCACAAGGAAAAGAAATTAGTAGTATAATAAATGTTGCAGAATACTGTTGAAATAATGGAATTTTTACCATGTCCGTGCACAACAGTTTAATTACCCTTCAGCCTGCACTAAATATATCAGTCTGGTACTAGGACAAAACTCCTGTTAAAGCCAATGAGGAAGGAATGAAGATCCAGCATCCGAAGAAGTGGGTTGTAGCCCACGAAAGCTTATGCTCTAATAAATTTGTTAGTCTCTAAGGTGCCACAAGTACTCCTGTTCTTTTTTAGTATGGTGTAAGTAAGGAAAATTTTCATATAAGGTTATTTTCGTCTTATATTTACAAATATTTCAGCCATGCACTGAAGAATACAGTGTAAGGTAGTTAAGCAGATATACATTACACTGAATTATTCTTTCAGCTGACGCATATACTAGTGAGATAGTATTAGTATTACTCATATTAGTGAGATACTTTAAATGCAGGTGGTCACTTTTTGTGTGTGTGAAAATAAGGGGCAATATCTGATTTAAGTTCCTGTGATTCTTGAGCTGGAACACTAGAAAGGACTCCTTTGAACTAGATGCAATGGCCCCTTATTGTGTTTTTGTTTATAGAATAATCATATGATTAAAAAAGACCTGACTTAATCATACACCATCATATGGAAAGGATTTCAGACTTACTGTATGTCAGTGTAACTCCATTGACTTCCACAGGTTTATGCCAGTTTATACCATCTAAGGGTCTAACCCAGTTTGTGTGTGAGAGGTGCAGTTTTATTAGTATTTTCAAGATTTCTCCATTCCAAGGATTTTTTAAAGTCTAAGCCTTTTCAAGAAACATTTGAGAGTTCTATACATTATCTTTAAAATGTCCAGACATGTCCCCTTGAAAGAGATTTGACTACTTATAAATTAAGACAGTAGTCAATCAACTAATAGGATTTAATCCAACTAGCAGACGGTCTTTGAAAGTGTTGGAGAAAAAAGACATAATAAATTAGGAACATTTTTTTAATGAGTAGTAAATGATTTTTGATCCATTTCCAACTCATTAAAGCCTTTCTCATCCTACCTAAATCCCAGCCAGAATACCTTAATAGCCTTTAGAGTCACAATTGAATTGACTTTGGAATTAAACTTGTAAAAGTCAAAAGTAACATACTTTTGATGACATAGGAAATGATAAGGGTAATATTTCATCTTTTATTGTCTAACACTTAAAAGTACTGTTAACTTTATATATGAAGAAAAAATATTTTAGGACAGAAAATATTTACGTTTAAAACAGAATAACTGTAGATTTCTTGAATTGATTTAATCTTCTTTATTTTTATATGAGAAATAGTATTTATATGCATCAACAATATAAATTGCTTTAACCTAACTGACTATAAAACTTTACCAAGAGTGTTAAAACGTTTTTATCCTCAGGCAGAACATTCAGACACATAGATATGAAGGTCAGTCTTGTTTCTTATCTGAAAGAAATATATGTATTGTATTTATCACGTGGGTATGCATGAGTGTATACACAGAATGAGGGAAACAATTATAATTGCTTTTACCAAGTATATTATGAATTCTTGTTTTTTCATATTGTGCTTTGTTACACTCTAAGAATAAACTTTCATGGGTACTTAGGAAAAAAATGAGTTTCAGTAAGATTCTTTTCTTTGGCTGAACTATGTTAAAATTATTTTAAACTTCTTTACTGCATTGCCATCCTTATGTGATTTTCCAAAAAACAGATTGAATCCAAATCCATGACTTGATTCTGAACAGATATACCAGGGCAAAATTCTGCAATTGATTTCCATGGATTTCAGCATTTGATGTCAAGTATCTACATTTTCAGTAACTACAGACATGCCTACAAATAAATTGTCTGGTGGATCTCCGTTATAACATAAGAACATAAGAACGGCCATACTGGGTCAGACCAAAAGTCCATCTAGCCCAGTATCCTGTCTTCTGACAGTGGCCAATGTCTGGTGCCCCAGCGGGAATGAACAGAGCAGGTAATCAAGTGATTTGTCCCCTGTCGCCCATTCCCAGCTTCTGGCAAATAGAAGCTAGAACACCATCCCTGTCCATCCTGGCTAATAGCCATTCATGGACTTATCCTCCATGAATTTATCCTCCGTGAATTTATCTAGTTCTTTTTTGAACCCTGTTATAGTCTTGGCCTTCACAACATCCTCTGGCACAGAGTTCCATAGGTTGACTGGACATTGTGTGAAGAAATATTTCCTTTTGTTTGTTTTAAACCTACTGCCTATTAATTTCATTTTGTGACCCCTAGTTCTTGTGTTATGAGAAGGCGCAAATAACGCTTCCTTATTTACTTTCTCCACACCAGTCATGATTTTATAGACCTCAATCATATCCCCCCCTTAGTCGTCTCTTTTCCAAGCTGAAAAGTCCCAATCTTATTAATCTCTCCTCATACGGAAGCCGTTCAATACCCCCTAATCATTTTTGTTGCCATTTTCTGTACCTTTTCCAATTCCAATATATCTTTTTTGAGATGGGACATCACATCTGCACGCAGTATTCAAGATGTGGGCGTACCATGGATGTATATAGAAGCAATACAATATTTTCTGTCTTATTATCTTTCCCTTTTTTAATCATTGCCAACATTCTGTTAGCTTTTTTGACTGCTACTGCACATTGAATGGATGTTTTCAGATAACTATCCACAATAATGCAAAGATCTCTCTCTTGAGTGGTAACAGCTAATTTAGATCCCATCATTTTATATGCATAGTTGGGGGTTATAGTTTCCAATGTGCATTACTTTGCATTTATCAACATTTACATCTGCCATTTTGTTGCCCAGTAGGGTGACCAGACAGCAAATGTGAAAAATCGGGACGGAGATGGGGGTAATAGGAGCCTATATAAGAAAAAGACCCAAAAATCGGGACTCTCACTATAAAATCGGGACATCTGGTCACCCTATTGCCCAATCACCCAGTTTTGTGAGACCCCTTTGTAGCTCTTTGCATCCATCTGTTCCTGGTGACTTATTACTGTTTAATTTATCAATTTGTTCCAAAACCTGTTCTAATGACACCTCAATCTGGGACAGTTCCTCAGATTTGTCACCTAAAAACAATGGCTCAGGTTTGGGAATCTCCCTAACATCCTCAGCCGTGAAGACCGATGCAAAGAATCCATTTAGTTTCTCTGCAATGGCCTTATCGCCCTTGAGTGCTCCTTTAGCATCCCAATTGTCCAGTGACCCCACTGGTTGTTTAGCAGGCTTCCTGCTTCTGATGTACTTTAAAAAAAAATTGATATTACTTTTTGAGTCTGGCTAGCTGTTCTTCAAATTCTTTTTTGGCCTTCCTAATTATATTTTTACACTTCATTTGCCAAAGTCTATGCTCCTTTCTATTTTCCTCACTAGGATTTAACTTACACTTTTTAAAGGATGCCTTTTTGCCTCTCACTGCTTCTTTTACTTTGTTGTTTAGCCATGGTGCCACTTTTTTGGTTCTCTTACTATGTTTTTTAATTTGGGGGATACATTTATGTTGAGCCTGTTAGAGAGAGAATTTTCTCTGTCATAAAGATAATATGCTGATCTTTGTACCTCAGGGAGCTTTTATCTTTAAATAACAATAACATCGACAACCTGGCATAAGATATTAGTGTTTTGCACTTTCTCTAAAAAAATCACTATTGATTTCCTGTTTGATCAAGAATTGTATTTTCAAAGTGCTGTCAGAGCAAATTTCCACTTTTTCAGACTTTTTTCTATTTTCTGTTCTACACCAATCCCTATGATATGTGAGTGCCTGCCTTGCCTCTTTTGCTTTCTGCCTTTGGGACACATGATAAAGACATTTAGGAAGATAATAAAAATAAAACAGAAGTTATTTCCTTATTGCCAGTACCTCTCTAAATCAAATATTTGTTCTTCTCTTCTTTTGTACAATGTTTGGGCATGATCTTAGAAATATTTTCTCATATAGGTAGTCCCATTGAGCACTATTGGCAGCTATGATGATTACCAAGTGGCTAAGGGTTTGCAGGAACAACTCCTTACTCTTCCTTAGACAAATTCCAGGACCATTATCCTATAATGTGTGTAGTGTTCAAAAATCATGAATCAGGCACACAAAAAATCATAAGACTGGCTTAAAATCATGAGTTTTTTAAAAAGTCATACACTTTGTTCTTTTTATTTGCCTTCTAGTTTCTGGGGCTTTAGGGTGCACTCAGATCAAGTTTTCCAGCTTTTCTGTTCAACTATGAGGGCTAGAAATGTATTACTCTTTTAAATGAAAGCTGAGATACATACATAATCACAGGTCTCCAGGAACATGGTCTTTAAGAAAAACCAACTACCAGGAGATTTGGGATAAAATCACAGGAGTTGGAAACACTGTATTGGCACATAGTAGTCTCCTGTGCCTGGATGGAGCCCCACTGAAGTTAATGAAGCTCCCTGGAGGTCTGCTCATATGCTATGCAAGATCAGGGCCAGGAATCCTACAAGGCTTGAAGTTGATTCCATCCTCCACTCTCCACATCTATTTTAAAACTTCTATTTTTACACAAAGGGTCATAAACATTCAATAGCAGAAAGAAGAAAGCCAATATATATCACACAGCAAATAATCATCAATTGTGCAGTGTCACCAAAGAGCATTAGGTACAGTAAAGTCACCTACAGCTGTAAGTGCCCCATTATTCATTCTTACTCAAACCATCAAAAGGTTTCTTCTAAACTCAAAATCAGCCATATGGCCCTTAGATTAGGGCTCTCAAGAGTTTAAACAGGTGTTTCATTACTGATCCTGAGTGCAGTGAGTAATTTAAGTGTCCATGGGGTATCAAAGATATAATGATACAAGGCAAAAAAAAAAAAGGAATGCTTTTTGAGCCTAACACCAAATGAATACTGGCAAAGTGTCTGAAGAATTGTTTCCTCCAATCTCTGAAAGTCATTTCTTTCATATCCTGTTTTTGTTTCTAGCCTTCAATGGGATTGTCCCTTCAAACCAAACAGAGTAGTATAATGTCTGTGGGGGAGAGGATTGCTTTAAAATCAAGGAACCTCCACAATATATTACAATTCGTTGCAATGAAGGACTCAAAGAAAACCCACAACTTCCTGCAGTCATCAGAGTAAAACCTTGTAGAACTTGCAGTTTTGGAGCATCAGCATTGATTGGGGAGAAGAGTGACCTAGGCTGCTTGGGAAGCTTTCTTTGGTTGATAGCTTGTGGTTAGCCTGGGTAGGTATATTTAAATATTTAATTTTGTCTACCCTGGCAAAAATATCAGCCAGATGAAGAGGCCAGTGTATGATTTGTACTAGAGAGGAAGTATGCCCACTAAGGACTGTACTTGTTTGTTTCAATTTTGATCAGTTAGAACTAAAACACATGGCTGCTCCACCCAACCTAAAAATCCCAATGTCCCTGGGCTAGGTCCACAAAACGGCAATTAAACCCTAGTTGCCTTGCTCACCAGTGGAATTATAACCCCCAGACTCCCCATGCATTGTATAGGGAGAGTTCGACACCTAAGAAAGGATTCACAGACCCAAGCAAGCTGAACGGGAAGCCACCTAAACTAGTCAATAGGAAATGTCAAGGAGAGGTAGTTAGGCACCTAACTGTGGGATGGAAGGCAGTGCCTTCCTCCACTTTGGATTCTCAGCTGTGAACCCTCTTCTAGCGTTTAGATGCCTATGCCAGGTAAACCCTTTCTCACAGAAAGCAGAGAAAGACAGAGATACTCCCAATAGCCTGGTGGTTAGGGCTGTCTCCTGAAATGTAGTCGACTTGTTTTCAAATCCTTACTTTATTCAAAGTTTCAATGGCAGAGATTGAGAGAGACTCACCCCAAAAATATATTATGCCTAGATCACTCAGCTGGGATGTGGGAGACCTGGATGTAAGTCACTGCCCCTACTCAGGGATTAAAACCTAAGTCTCCCACATCCCAGCTGAGGACTCTAGCCACCAGGTGATGGGGGAACACACACAACCCCTCTTCCTGCTCTAAAAATTCCTGACTTACATTTGTCTGGCTGCCTTTTGTATGTGACCCCATCCAGTAGGCATCCACTGAGCACACCTACTGGGTCAAACCCTACAGATGAAATAGGGAGGGGTAACCAAGTTTAAGAATGCCACCAGGTCTTAGACATGAGCAAGGGTGTCAAGCACTCAGCAGCATCAGAACCTAGGCAGTTTTGTGCATTCCCACTGTCAGAAACGTAGGCACCTTGGGAATTTAGACACCTACAGGGTTAGGTGGTATCTGAGCAGGGGTTTTGAGGATCTCAGTGGCACGTAAAAGTTAGACTTGGGAGCCTATTTGCCACTTTGGACACCTAAATCACTTTGGATCTAGCTGCCTATGACTTTCCCAAAAGACTAGTAGATGGCCATGTAGCATTCCTTGAAAGTCAATACATTCAGGTTATTTCAGACCAATAAGAAAGTAAACTCCACTGGCTGAGACCCCTCAGAAAGAATACTCTGTCAGCCATCCATTTTGCTATAAGCCTAAAGGACTATCAGTTCAACCACTCCAGCTGACCACAGCTGTAGCAGAATCACAGGAAAAAAGAGAGGCAATCTGTCAGGTAGGTATGTCCCAGACCATTTCAGCCAGGCTTTATAGGTAGGGCTTTATCAAATCCATGGTCTATTTTGGTCAATTTCACCGTCATACAATTTTTAAAATTGTAAATTTCGTGATTTCAGTTATTTAAATCAGAAATGTCATGGTAGTGTAGGGATCCTGACCAAAAAGGAGTTGGGGGGGGGGGTCACAAGGTTATTGTAGGACAGGTTGCAGTACTGCTACCCTTACTTCTTCACTGCTGCTGGTGACAGTGCTGCCTTCAGAACTGGGCAGCTGGAGAGTGGTGGCTGCTGACAGGGAGCCCAGCTCTGAAGGCAGAGCCGCTGCCAGCAGCAGCAGCACAGAAGTAAGGATGGCATGGTATGATATTGCCACCCTTACTTCTGCGCTGCTGCCTGCAGAGCTGGGCCCTCAGTCAGCAGCCGCCACTCTCTGGCCACCCAGCTTTGAAGGCAGCAGTGCAGAAGTAAGGGTAACTTGGTATGGTATTGCCACCCTTACTTCTATGCTGCTGCTGGCTGGGCGCTGCCTTCAGAGCTGGCACCTGGCTAACAGCCACCGCTCTCCGACCACCTAGTTCTGAAGGCAGTGGAGAACTAAGGGTGGCAATAATGCACACACACCCCCATAACCTTGCAAACAACCACCCTCCCCTCCCGCAATCCCCTTTTGGGTCAGGACCCCCACTTTGAGAAACTCTGGTCTCCTCTGTGAAATCTATATAGTATAGGGTTAAAACACACAAAAGACCAGATTTCACAGGGAGAGAACAGATTTCACAGTCTGTGACGTGTTTTTCATGGCTGTGAATTTGGTAGGGCCCTATTTATAGGTTAAAACCAATATCTTAAACTCCTCCCAGAACCTAATAAGATAGCGAGTGCAGATCCCAGATAACTGTATTTTGCTCAGTGCTTAATAACTAGCCAGCCACATTCTGCCCCATACTCAGCTTTTTAGGTAGAGCTCATTACAATTATCTAATCACTAGATGACAAAGGTATGGATGATGATTATGAGTTGGCCTCTGAAAGGAGAGGAAACAACCACCTGGCCAAGACGGGTTACAAAATGTCTGTCTTGGCTACTGCTCCTACCTGATTTAAAATCAGCAGAGGCGCTGAAAGAGACCCCAAACTGCACACTTGTGTAACAAATGATGTGTATGCATCCTCACTGAAAAAGGTGAGTATAACCTGCTCCAAATCTTCCAGTTCCTTCCTCCAACCTACCAACATCACTTCAGATTTATCTGCAATAAGTCTCAGCCAGCTAGCTCTCATCCATGCCCCACTCCACATAGTGTGTATGGACACTGTTTATGTATTTATATATATAGTTCTGGATGGGTACATGTACCTGAAATTGAAAATTAATTAAAAATACTAACATTTGTAATTTGTGACAGAGTGAACATATCTTTCAGTGACCCTGAGAAGGGGCATAGCAATCTTGAAGGGTAAGCCCCACCAAGCCAGGTAGTGTTCAGTTTTTGTAGTTAAATCCCTGCACGTGAGTTCACAGTCATCTCAAAGAGGCACTCCCAGCTGTGAAGTGATCACATGCAGCTGAGCCTACGGAGGCTGAGAATGTTAAAATGAGGTGGAGCTGCTCTTAGGAGTAACTGTTACTTGAGGGATTATTTAGAAGCCTGCATATGGTGCTCTTGAGAGAGGATGTCCGACCTGCTTGTGTTTACAAGTAATTTTTAGTGTTTAAGGATTTAAACTAACTGAAGGGAATTTGATTAGTGGTATTCTTCTGATTACACAAGAGAGAGCTATTTGTCTAAACTGGGCCTTCTATGAAGTTACATGCTAGGAGTGAAATTCATGCTGTACACAGAGCCAGCACAAGATCTATTTACCATTTGTTTTAAGGGCTTCAGCTGTCTGCTACAGGAGTGAACTTCCACTGTAGGTGCACATTATAGGCTCTGCCACAGTATTTTTAATAAGAACTAATAAATCCATATATTACAAATACAAGAGGATTTGTGTAGTAACTCTCATGTGAGTTATCACGTCACCAGTATGTATATCCACTGACTCTCTGCTCCCTATTCCATGGCTTTTTTTTTGTTTTTTTGTTTGGTGCCTCACTCCTTTTGCTATTCTAGCCCCATTTGAACAATTTTAAAGGATCTCTTTTGTAGTGTTTTATATAATCCCCTACCTCATATCACTTCACCTTAGCATTCACAGTATTCTCTGCCATGTTCTTTTTATAGCCCTTTGCTTCAGAGTAGAAAATATTACTGCCAGAAATTCTCACAGTGTCATTCTAGGTGGCTCATTCCTCACCACAAGAAACTTTGACTTTTCTGCTTTAAGACTTGGCTTAGTTGTCACTCTGGCAAGTCTAGTCAATGACTGCCTGGCACATGCTGCTGGCCACCAATATCCAATCATCGGTTAAACAGCATATTGATGGAAGTCTATCCTCTGCCTGTAGACAGAACCCTCTTGCCTGATTCCTTAGTCTTCAGAACAAAACCCACGTAACAAACATGAAGATGATGGACCTAAAACAGTAGTTCCTTGCTATCCCTAACTTGGTGATATTTTTTCCTTCTTGTAATTCTGATTAAATGCTGAATCTCATTCTGAAATGGACAATGTACATAATATCTGCATGAGAATGATTTTTTAATGGGAAATTTACGAATTCAGTGTCAAACAGCAGCAGAACACCAACTATATTATACAGACATTCTGTAATTTCAACTACAATATTCCATTCTGAATGATCTCTCACATCATGGTGACACATGGCTACCATTATTTCATTCCAGGCAGCCATCTGTACTGATACTTTTATCCAATAACTTGCCACCAGGAAATTAGTTCTTGGAGATACATAGATAATTATTTTTAAAAAGAATTGGTAGCCTGCCTGTCTCTCTCTCTCTCTGTCGCACATGATGCCTATAACCATGGTCTCAAAGCATCTAGTAGGATGGGGAAATCCTATTTCTAGCCAAATCCTATTTCCCCATCATTGATCTGAAAATATAACTTTGGATAGTAATTCCCACTTCAGGACAGTTCATTGGCCAAATATATATCCATCTAAATGGTTGACTGCAAAATTCTGAAGATTCCAAAATTGTAAATATGGCAAATAGCAAGGAAGAATTAAAACAGATCCAAAGAAAGACTAATCTAGGTGACTTAAAATGAAATATAATTGTAAATATACAATTCAGTGTAGACAAATGTAGAATAGTGATAATAGGAACAATTAATCAAAATATGGGATGGCATAAATGGATCTGTCACACAATATACTGAAAAAGGAAAAAATACAGGTATTTATCATGAAAAAAATCCCTGAAGCATTCAGCCCAGCTTATAAGATTCATAAGTAAGGCTACAATTTTGGCACAGGTATTGTTATTTGCCTTAGAGGGGGATATATAAGCAATGAGATGCTTAAAGCAGTGGTTCTCAACCAGGAGCTTTGGGCCTCCGGGAGGGCTGCAAGCAGGTTTCAGGGAGTCCACCAAGCATAGCCAGTGTTAGACTCACTACGACCCAGGGCAGAAAGCCAAAGCCCCACGGCATGGGACTGCATCCCGGGGCACCAAGACCCACCACCCCTGGCTGAAGCCAAAGCCTGAGCAACTTAGTTTCATGGTGCCCCCTGTGGCGTGGGGCCCTGGGCAATTGCCCTGCTTGTTACCCTCTAATACCTGGCTTTTATATGCAGAAGAACAGTTGTTATGGCACAGCTGGGCTGTGGAGTTTTTAGAGCATGTTGTTGGGGGGGGGCTCAGAAAGGTTGAGAACCCCTGGCTTAAAGGATAGTAGCCATTCAACATGTTAAAAGAGAGAGAAATTCAGTTACCTTCAGCTGAAGGGAGTTGGACACTGGTTTACAGAAATAATTTAAAAAAATAAAAATCTATATCAGAGATTTTTCTAGCCAAGTGCAGACACTAGGCTAATTGGAGGCTTCACCAGCAGCTAATTCCACTTTGATCAGAGTTAGCTTTAATATTTAAATAAATAACCTCCAGGGCTTTGCAGTTTTTGGATATCAGGAATTGGGCAAAGCAGAAAGCTGATAGTGGTGACAAACGTGAAGCCTCCATCCTTGATCAGCTCTCTGAGGCTGACCAACAAAACAATGACAAGTTCTTAAAGGTCATCCCTACACCTGCAGGAATTTCAGAGAAACAAGTCAATCAGAGAAGGGTCCTAGATTTGTAGCTTCTGATGCATGTGCGGTTTTCTATATTTGGGGGGTGGAAATATCCTTAAAAGACATTAATTTTCTTTCAAGCACCCTTATAACTCCAGTTACAATCAATAGAAGTTCAGTTAGTGCTTGGAAGAAAATAGGCCCATAAATGAGGCCTACCTTATCTTCCCAGCAGAGAATATCTATCCCTAAAGAAGAAATTTCCTCCAAAGTACTTATGAACCTTCATATTATTACTGTTACAACTTACAAATGCATTATTCAAAGTCTTGGGTGTAACTTAAATGTTTCATTTGAGAAATTATGCAATATTATGAAAATACTACTTTACATAATAGACCTCATCAATTTATATATTTGAATGATTTACAACTGGTACAGATATTATCATGAAAATATACAAGTAAATTACTCTGATCTTGAGTTTTCTTTCTGTACAGAGTAGCCTTTAATTCTGTGCTGTTACCGTTTGAAGCATATCATTGTTATGATGATTGCAACATGCATACAAAACAGACTTTGTTGGAGGGAATAACTTACAGTAGCAATTTAGGGAGGCAGCAAGATTTTGTAATAAACTTTCCATAGCAGTCACATTGCAGATTTTTGAAAACAGTGCTTAGTCAATAAAAGCATAAGATGTTGCAAAAATTCAGTGAGGAGGAGGGTAAATAAGCCCAGAGAGATAATTAAGACATGTACTCACTCTAGGGGCATCTGTTGTTAATTCTAAAATATACTTTTTAAAAGGTTGAGATTCTCACCTCTGTTCTTGCTCATTCACACCAGACTCCAGGAAGTGTAAAGGGAGCTTCAAACCACTTTAGCCCTCCTAAGCTATGAATTCTGTACTAAACCTCTCGGTGGTGCAGCACAGAATTTCCCTCAACAGGTTAGATCAGGGGTCGGCAACCTATGGCACGCGTGCCAAAGACAGCAAGCGAGCCGATATTTAATGGCACGCTGCTGCCTGCCGGAGTCCCGGCAGGCAGCAGCGTGCCATTAAAAATCCTGCCCGGCCCAGGCTGCTCTTCTCCACCCTCCGCCCCCTCCCACGGGGGCAAGGGGCAGGGGGCAGAAGCTTGGTCCTGCCGGCTCCCCTGCCTCTTCCGCAGTGTGCTGGGTTCCTGCCCCTCCTCCTCCTCCTCCTCTCCGTCCCTCCCTCCCTGCCGGACGATCAGCTGATGGCCCTTGCGAGGGAGGAGCGGAGTCAGCATGCTCGCTGCTCCCAGCAGAGGCAGAGAAGAAGCGGGGGCAGGGCCTTGGGGAAGGGGAGTGGTGGAATAGGGGCATATCCCCTCCAGTCCCCTGCTGGAGCACCCCACAACCCCACCCCACACCCCCAGTCCTCTGCCCTGACCCCCCCACACACACACACCCAGCCCTCTGCCCTGAGCCCTGCAGCCCCGCACACACCCCAGGCCTGTGCCCTGAGCCCTGCGCCCCGCACAAACCCCAGGCCTCTGCCCTGAGCCCTACCCCCCTCACACACACCCAGCCCTCTGCCCTGAGCCCTGCAGCCCCGCACACACCCCAGGCCCCTGCCCTCAGCTCTGTACCCCCCTCACACACACCCAGCCCTCTGCTTGACTCCTTCACGCCCCCCACCACCCCAGCCCTGACTCTGGCACTCCCACACATACCCAGGCCCCTCACACCCCATGCCCTGATACCTGCACCCCCCTCACATGCCCCCAGCCCTCTGTCCTGACTCTTGCACCCCCCCACATACCCAGCCCGCCCACACCCCATGCACCCCCCACATCCTGACTCTTGCACCCCCCACATCCCCACCCCCACCCTGAGCACCAAACAGGAGCTCCTGCACCCACCCACCCCCCACATTCCCACCTGCACTCCTCACACCAAATGGGAGCTGCCCAAGTAAGTGCTCCACACCCAAACCTCCTGCCCCAACCCTGAGCCCCCTCCCTCATTCTAGCTCCTGGCCAGACCCTACACCCCAACGCCCAGCCTGCTCCTTCACCGCCAGCCCTGTGCTCAGTGCACTCCCACCCTCAGCTCAGTGCAGAGAGAGAGGAAGAGAATGGGCCAGAACCAAGGAGAAGGTAGGTACCCACTGTACGTGGGCAGGGCCAGGACCCCAGTCCGGCAGCGGGCTGAGCGGGTCCGGCAGCCGGGATCCCGGCTGGCAGGAGCCAGCGGATGGAACCCCTGAGCGGCAGCGGGCTGAGCCGCTCAGCCCACTACCGGTCTGGGGCCACGCTGCCGGTCTGGGGTTCTGGCTGCCGGACCCTTGCCAGCCGGGGTCCTGGCCGCAGGCCCCGCTCAGCCCGCTGCCGGCCTAGGTGAACAGAACTCCAGACCAGCAGCAGGCTGAGTGGGCCAGCGGCGTAAGATCAACATTTTAATTTAATTTTAAATGAAGCTTCTTAAACATTTTGAAAACCTTGTTTATTTTACAATACAACAATAGTTTAGTTATATAATATATAGACTTATAGAGAGAGACCTTCTAAAAACCATTAAAATGTATTACAGGCACGTAAAACCTTAAATTAAAGTGAATAAATGAAGACTCGGCACACCACTTCTGAAAGGTTGCCGACCCCTGGGTTAGATTCTTATTTACACTAGGGCCCTTTAACATTCTCTGGATAAGGGGCATTAGCATGAGTGTAGATTACATTTACACCCTTTTAAAGACTCTTAACATTACCAGATTGGAGAATCAGGCCCAAAAGTTTCATTTCCACATTCAGCATTTCTGCATACTTTAAAAATACACAAATCATGTTTGCCTGCAAATATGTGCAGAAGTAGCAGAATCTTTATAATGTACAAGACAGAGTACGTACATCTTGATTACTAACACCCAGATATAGAATCCAATGCATGACAAAGACTTAAAAGGAGGGAAATTTTACAAAAATAATCAGGAAACTTAAAATGCTGTCAGATTCATTCCTTTAGTTTGTTTCTCTTTCTGCACCCTCAGTTTCAGGATTCTTCATTTCTGATGTAAATAATTTCCAACAACATTACTGTTACTAAATGGGTGGCATCCTTTGAAATGAGAGACATTTAAGAGGTATGGGAGAGGGTGTTTCTTTGCAACCTTTATCTTGACAGTTAGTGATTTAACTTTTTCTTTAAGGTGTTGGGAATAACATCTTGAGGCAAATTTCATAGCAGGTCATAACTAACCCTGCCTGAAATGCTATGTCCCTTCTTTACCTTCTAGTCTTTCAAGGGACAGTATGTGGCAAAAGTAGAAAAATAACGTTAAATTAAGGTTTCAAATATTAATTTCAATAAAGGGTTAACAATCACGGCAAATGCATTTACAGTAGCTGGGTCTGAAGTTGAAGTAAATGGAGCATTTAAAGGGAAATAACAGATACCATCAGAGGGGTTAGATAATTACAAATGCTGAAGAGCCTACTGTTAATTAAGAGGGACATAGAAGTTTGAACAAGGTTCCTTTTTGTTTCAGAGCATCAAGAAGCAAAGAGTAAGCTTTCTAGTCCAACCTCCCAAGCCACATATCTAAGCCCATTCAGCATTATGAACAAAAGAATACCGTGTGATAGGGAGGAGTTTCTTAGAATTGAACCATATTTCACCTGAAGGAACAGCTGGAACAGTTTGAAGAAACAGCAATCAAAAGCAGTCTGGTTGACATCTTTAAATGGTCTTCTTGGGAGCCGGTCCAGAGCTGTTTGCTGGAATTCTAAAAGTTGCATTCTGCATCAGGGCGCTATTAATTTTACTTTTGTCACATAACAGAATTTGCAGCCAAAAGTGCACATACTTGTATATAAATTTAGGAACGGGTACAGTATCCTGTGGAAAATATTTCTTTACTAACAAAGGAATTAACTCTTTCCAAGAGATCAGATTTTCTTGACCATTTGGAAACCATGTAAATATTTAATACAATAGAAAACAAGGAGCTTGTCTCCACCAACAGTGTTCACAGGATTGTTTTTTGTGAAGCACTCTGAAGATAAAAAGTGCCTTATATCATTTTCTATTAAATACAGTTATTTATTATTTCAGTATTATTAGATATACACTCATTTGGTTTCAATTGTTCAGTCCTCCACTATGTTTATGCTGAAGGTAACTGTTTTCTCCCCCTTTAAGAAAATTTGAGTAAAAATGTTGGAATACTCCAGGGAATGCAATTTTATATGAAAAATTACTTTGTATCTTGTCATAAATTTAGGCAGGAAAATAAAAGGAGGGTATTTAATCCAAGTAGTCATTTTAACAAGAGATATAAGAGAGAGAGATTAGGAGGCATGGAATGTTCTAAAACCTGTGCTGCAAAGCACTTCAGCTGGTGTGAATTGAGTATGTTTGGCTCAAACTCTGTTGCATTAGAAAAGATAAAATACCACTTCATATATAAATGCATTGAATCCACTATGTTTACAGTGCAGTGTATCACAGTTGGACATCACAGTCTGAGCATTTTGTGGCTCTCTGAGCGAGCAGGTGCATTGCTACTTACACTACAGCTGAATTTGGTCCAATATGTCCACTCTCTCCCACTTTTCTTCCCTAACCCCAACTAAAGGGAGGAAGTGAAAAAGGTGGCGTTCCTCTTCTGTTCAGCTGTCACTTTTCTAGCTCTTTGGAGCACAGTGGGGTCCTGGTCCATGACTAGGACTCCTAGCAGCTACAGTAATACAAATAATTAAAATTAATAAGGGGAAGGATTCCAGTGGCTCCAGTCCTGTTTACCCAGTGCTCCCTATTTTGACTTCCATATGTTTGGTAGCGTGAGGAGTACTCTCCTTCTGAGACCTATAGCAACCCCAAAAGCTGCAGGCAAGTCTAAGACTAGAGTTTGATTATCATCTCCATGGAGAAATGGATGTTTGAATATAACTGAGTAAAAGCTTCAGCAATCTGGACTCCCACCCTCCTTATGTATGATGAGTGTGGATCCTGAAAGAAGCATTTCAAGGTTCTGGGTTCCTGAATGTTGCAAAAAGGGAAATTTGGCTGAAGAGGTTGCTACCTTTTACTCCTCCAAAATAGCCATTAAGGAGGCAACATAGTCCTCCTCCGTCCACCTTCAGAATGCGTCCTGAGGACAGCTTTTGCAGTCCTCCTGCATGTGGAATGCCTCATGAATGGGAATTAAGGAGTAAACCTTTCACTTCTATGTCACTGATTCAAATGCGTACCAGCCTGGCAGTGATTACCATTTGATGGGTGTCTGATGTCAGTGTAATAAGCTGCTGTTTTTGAAAAACAAATTCTGCCACTACTTCTGCCTCAGTAACCCTGGTAGTTTCATGGAGATGCACAGGTATAACTAACATCAAAATTTGTTCCCAAGTGTCTTCATCCCAAAAACTACATCTATTTTGCCATCAGTTGGCATCCTTGTTGGCAGTCACAGCAGAGAAATTAAGGATTGAAAAAACTGGCATGGAGACTGAACTGTCCACTGGTTTCTAGAGGTGATCCCTCAAAGTGATATTAAAGTGACATTGTTGAGATAGTGTAGGGGAAATAAAGCCATTACTGCCACTCCCTCCCCAGGCCAGATCCTCCCCAGGGGACTTGTCTCCAGGGCTATCAAACAGCACTTCTCACAAGCATTACTTTAACTTTAAAAATATTATGAAATCATCATCTGCAAGAGTGTAAAAAGTAATTCCTAGTTTTCTTCTGCCTTCTAGTCCGGTTGTTGCAGACCTGGCTGTGTGTGTATCTAGGAGGAAGTGAGAATGTGGATTCTAAGGGTGATGTCCTGGCAAAATTCCCATGGACTTAATGTGCCTTTCACCCTAAGGCTGCACTCCTTCATCAATGTTAGAAGTCAGCCAATAGCTACACCATACAGTATCTTGCCATAGGTTTGAGTATGTTATTGATGAGATGCTGTGTTTCAGATGGTAAACACAGATCTCACACTTTGTTTTCCCCTTCACCCAGCTGTGTGTACACAGATTTATTTTCCAAACTCATGCATGCAGATTGTTGTTGTTGTTGTCTAAGTGATGAAATAATGGGGCCAAAAGATCATTTTAGATCTCCTCCTTGAACAGAAGATCAAATGTACCATATCTGAACTTACACAAATATCAGGAAATGAAAAAAGCCAACTATTTATAGGTCTAACTGGGTGGCCACCTAAATATGCAAATCCCCAGTTTATATATGCAATCACCATGTTAGCCAGTGCAAATTAGACATGTAGTTTCACTTACATATTTGCATATGCAATTGCATGGCTAACTTTATGCAAATCAGACCCAAACAACTCAGGCCCAGTCTTAGAAAAGTAACACACAATAGCAATATACTATAACAGGTGCCTGCTTTAGTAAAACAAAACTGAGAACCTGGACAATACACACCACATTTGTAATCACAATAACACTGTTCATTAATCACTACACAAGAAACGCATCTCTGACTCCATCTACACACAACTATGCATGCCAGTGGGTAATTCACTACTGTGCATGCCACCCAAGTATGTCTGTGACTGGAAATGTACATAATGGTGATTGTATGTGTCAAACAGTGGGATTTCCCTGTGCATGATATCTCACAATGACATGTGGACACTGTCCCAATGAGACTCCTCAATTAGGTGTGACTACGGTAGTAGTGCGCAATCATTTAAATGGTATGGGTGGGTGTCTTGATGCCCTGAGTTTGGGTATTCTGAATGCTGATGTCAGATACATGGGTACATTTTCCTCTGCTTTAGAGTAAGAGATATGGGAGCTATATTATATTATATCCTTTTTAAAGAAACTGAGTCTGGTGTCCTGAGAATTCTCATAATCAGTTTGATATTCCTAATAGCTAGTGTTTCATTCTGACTTTAACATTATCAGAAGTATATGTATATCTAATAGACACAGCTGCCCAGTGTCTCTCCATCTGCCTTAACCATTAGATTAACTACTTAAGGGGTAGAAGATCTTTTTCACAAGACATGGCACAAATTCCGAGAGTGTAGAATCTGTTCTAATGGTGTTGCAAGCTAAAAATAGCACTTTTGTTGACCCATTGGGGGCAACGAAGATGTGTTATTCCTGCTATCAAAATTCTCTTTGGCTCTATGTGTGTGTGCACGTGTGTGTGTAGATGCACATGCAAAGAAGGAATTGTTTCTCATTGTAACTAAGATAAATCAATTTTCAGTATCTCAAATTTACCTTGTGACTCGCACAAGAGGGTTTGGCTCTCAGTTTGATAAAAATTGTTGTAAAACAATAAAAGCTCTCAGTGTCATTACTGAATACCAGCATGCTAAATGACGTATAGAGCAGCCAAAGGGCTGTATTCTGTTCTCAGTCCATGCCAAAACTACCACCAAGTGTGCAAATCGAGGATCATATATGGATTCAGCCATTCCGAGACAAACAGCTCAATAAAAGTACAGGTTTTTAAAATACAGCTTTAAAACCAAATAGCTTCTGATGGTTATTGTGAAGAAGTATTAGTTTATGCCTAATGTTTCATATTAGTTTTCTTACGTATGTTTCAGTTCTCAGAAAAGCTTCCTGATTCACAGGTTTCTTCATTGTAAAATTAACTTGTGTAGGGAGGATATCCAATGTGTGATGGCTATCTCCTGTGGATGAAGGTGAGGCAAAGTAGTGTAAAACAAATCAAAAGGGAGGAGTAAAATCATAGCACTGGTTAAGAATAACACATTAGGGGCTTGCCCAATTTCTGCATTAAGAGATTACATAAAATTCTGTTCTGTTAGCTTACACCTTCCATTGAGCTCTAGAAAGAGCCTAACACTATGTGTGTTGCTCTACCCTTGTAGTTCTCTGTGCCATATCCCTTTTAAATTCGAGCATCTAGCTCAGCAGCTTTGTCTAGGGTGACCAGACAGCAAATGTGAAAAACTGGGACGGGGGTAGGGGGTAATAGGAGCCTATATAAGAAAAAGACCCCGAAATCGGGACTGTCTCTATAAAATCGGGACATCTGGTCACCCTACTTTGTCTGATTTTTGCATTGTTTTGTTCTGATGTTGTTAAAGTAGCTTTGAATAAAACTTTAGCCAGACATTACAGCTGAGTGTGTGCCATTGTTCAGCTGGTAGAAGTCCAAAGCAGACAGATAGGTGAAATGTTTGTTTAAACAGACATTTAATTTTATGCAGGTCTGTGATTGTGTTCGTAAAAGTCCTCCAACACCTGAACCTCAGGAAAAAGCCTCCTGCTGAGAGAGAATTTTATTTCTCATGGGCTAGATCATGGTTTTAAGCTATATGGAAGGTGGATGAAAGGTGGTGTGGAGGTGCAGTTCACCACCTGTAGAGGGTGGAAGCAGCCTCAAATTATCATCAGGTGGACAGAGAGGAAGAGGCTGTAGTGGAGCCCCCACCAACCCATCCCCTCCTGAAAAGTGTGTAGTGTTCCTGTTGAATTAAGACTCCCTGCAACTTATGCTCACAGGGGAAAAAGAACCAGGATTTTGACTTTCTCCTTTGCAGGTGTACAAAAGAGGGGAAGAGCCCCTTGAATCCGTTTTCCAGCCACCTTTATGCCTCCATACAGGAGCAGTCAGAATCTAGCTCTCTCATGATGATATGGCCATCTCCAAAGGCTGGGGATGGGGGTGGGAAGGAATTGCTCATTAACACTTCACCAGGTTCAAATGGCAAAGACTGTCTGCCACATAGTTTCCCTGCGGCAGCCCCTAAACAGGGAGAAACCATCCACAAGATTTCAGCTCCACTCCATGTCAATGGAGTCAGACTGATCTGAGGAGTTTCCACCAGCTTTGTGCCACAGAGCAGAGTGAGGCCAGGATCTGTCCCTTTATTAATTTAATTTAAAAAGCCACATTAGTTCTAAAGAGAACACAATTATCTTTCTGTTTTGCTCTTTGTACTAACTGATGTCTTTCCTTCCATATAGAGATATCGAGCTACCTAGCCTTTCTCTTAGGCTTTGAGCTATGTCCACTTTATGATTTTGGGGATGGAGGAAAGAAAGTTAGGTCACGACTTTTTGACTTTTGTGTGTGGCTTCAGTAGGTATTTGTTTGACAGCATTGAAAGTGAATCTAGACTGGGAAGGCAGACATTCTTTGAAGTTATACAATAGTGCTTGAGGAGGTCTATTCCATACAGCTTTCAAAATTTATTTAAAGAAAAATGACTTTGTTGTGCAACTTTGTTTGGAACTGTTAATTAAACTTAATGATCTTGCTACTCTGCACTGGCTTGTTTCTGTGATCCAGCTAGTCCATTCTGGCCTGCTCTAGTCTGTTCCTTAGGTCGGATGAGGAACCAGGAAGCCAGTGATAGACTGAGTGGGGTTTAGACATTAACGGCATTAAGTGGCACCTTTTTGAGCCTTTCTAGGTATTTTTGGATTTAAGGCATGACCACAGACAATAAGAATGTGTTGGTAATTTTGGCAAAATATGAAGATATTTCCCTTCAAAATCTGTGGAATCTCTGCAGGGTTGGGAGGTACTTTTATCCCTGCTTTATCTGGTCCTACTCCTATTGTAATCTGATGCTAGTTAACACTGCAACATAATCACCTTACTGTTACCTTGGGCTACCGTGGTCTGTTTGTTGTCTTTTATCATATACCTAGATGGTAAGCTTTTTGGGGCAGATATCCTCTTTTTGCTATGGTGTCTAGGGCAACAGTCACTGATAAATGCCTCTAGATAATACTGCAATACTAATAATAGGTAGTGCAAATATTTATTAGCTTTCCCTCCTGCCAGACCAAGTTTTATTGAAAACCCATCTGTCTCACATACTCTTCAAACCACACCCAGGAAACCATGATCTGATTTCTTGTGAGTCATTCCAAGGTTTGTTCTGACAAAATGGTTGCTCACCCACACTAGATATTCTAGAAATGGAGGACCAGATTCATCAGTACATTCCAGGTGGCTTCCACTGGTCCAGTGATGCAGAATAGCTCTAAACCTGGCCTAACCAATTAGTTAAGACAGACTTACAGCTTTGTAATAAGGAGCAGTAAAATGCAGCTGGAGCTTACTGGTGAAACTGTCCCTTATTATGTTAGATCCACAGACAGTTCCATTATTTTTGCTAGGTGTGCAGGGAACTTTGCAGAGAAATAAAAGTGACGACTAGAGCTGGTTGAAATTTCCCCATCAACATTTGAAAACTTCAGCCAGCTCTAGTGGGTCTTAACTAGATGGGTCTCTGCAACAAGGAACTTACAAAGTAAGGAGTTGAATTGTACTCTTAGGAACCAGATCTGCACATAGGGGATGATGACAAAAAGCATCACCCAGATCTGCTCCAGTAGGTATAGGTTTAAGGGCATTACCCCCATTTGCAACTCAAAACCACTTTTAAAAAATATCCATGCAGTGTCACTCTACAGACACTTCTACAGCCCAATAGCCAGTCAAAGTGGCTTCTGCAGCCATAGCTCACCCAATCCTCCACTCTACTCATCCTCTGCCCATTTCCAAACCCCGTCTACAAGAGTAGATAAAGATAACCCTAACCCATCTGAACTCTGCAGCACACAGGGATACCTTCCTGAAATCCTGTCTCCCACACCCTGGCCTTGCACTGGGGAACTGCACCAGTCCCCCCACGAGGAGGAATTCCATGCCTGCTGAGGACAAGGTAGGAGATGACCCCTGTGCTTATAACATGGCACAAGTGCAAAAGATAAAGAAAGTATAGCAGATTTACGGTATCCCTTATGGAAAAGTCTTTATAGAATTTAATTTTTGAAAAAATACTTACCTATAGGTTATTTAAACCAACCTCTAAAATCTAATAGAGACTAGTATCTATGTGAATGAATTCTACAGGAAGATTTAAAAAAAACTATTGAAAGAAGATCATTTTCTATTAAATCCTGTCCCTAGAGTAATTCCTATAGAACCCTATTACACTTGTAGACAACACTATTGGTTGCCTTCCTATTAAACTTTGTAAGACTTTTTCTATAAGGAATGTAACCAAATTATTGTACCATATAAATAATTATCTTTATGTAAATATGTGATAAGATAAATGGAATCTGAAATGATTAACTAACCTTTCATTTAACAACATTTCTGACATTTCATGCAAGGAATGAGGACTAACCTGCTTTACTGGGGCTTTAACTATGGAATATTTGGGATATGTAATGGTCATTAATAGAGCTTGATTATACTTTTGATCATCTTTTTACAGTTATTGGAAATATGATAATAAAATAAGAACATGAAGAAACAATCAAACATCAGTTCTCTATGGCCCAGACTCAGACATGTTTCAGTGGAACTACTATTATTCCCTGTAGCCCAGATTCACTGACATCAATTAGACTACTTATGTGCTTAAAGTTAGGCGTGTGCTTAAGTAACTTGCTGAATTGGGGCCTTGAGTCCACTCATCTGTAATCTTATTCTGTTTAGTCTGTCATCCTTTTTTTATCAGCCAACTATTTAGAAAAAATAACTAACTCATTCTTTACTCTAAATGATGTGTACAAAAAATTGTTTCAGCAAAATCTATATATTTTAATGATTCAGTATGAAAAATAGAGACAAAACAGCAGGAATAGTACTTTATTTTGATTAAAAAATATAGCAAACTGCTTGTGTTTTCTTAGTTTTGCATATTACAATTAGGAATTTTCATAGCCCTCACACTTTTAAAATATACTTGCATGTTCACGGGTTTTACGTGTAGTAGAAGGGGATTTAGAGACACTTTGCATTAATTACTTGTAGATGGTATGTCCTTAAGCTTTAAATGTTTACAAAAAGAAAAACATTAAGGGCCTAATTTCAAAAATGACTGCACAAACAAGCATGTATTTTCACATGCAAAATGCATAATAGTGCATACAAGTGTCAGTTTACATTAGGAGTTATGTAAGCATGTGTGTTTGTCCACAGTTATCTGGGTGCCTGTGCATATTTTGTGGCTTTCTTTTTTTTTTTTAATTTGGACCCAAGAACTAATTTCATAAATCCTATTCAATCCATTTTAACTGCCTGTCAACAATACTATCTATGTTGTAACTTCATTAACATTATTATCTATGAAAAAAAATTCCTCTTATCAGCCCTGGGGACATCATTTACATGAGATTACAGCTGCAGCTGCGGACTGATACAAAACCCCTTGAAGTCAACGGGAGTATTGTTGATGACTGCTATGGTCTTTGAGTCAACCCTGAATGATCAATACTCTTTCTACCTACATTTCACTTCTCCAGTTTGTCTAAGGCATCTTTCCTGCTGTTTTATCGATGTCCTTCTTCCCTAAATCTGAAATTCAGCCACCCTTCTACCCCCTAGTTTTCCCCTAAAAGTCTCTTTGCAGTCTCTTTTTAGATCAGTGGTCACCAACCGGTTGATCGCGATCGACTGGTCGATCCTGGAGACTCTCCCAGTCTATCACGATCTCTGGCGGTGTAGCAGGGCTGCCACTAAGGCAGGCTCCCTGCCTGACCCGGCCCTACACTCCTCCCAGAAGCAGCCAGCATGCCCCCATGGCCCAGGGTGGGAGGGTGCGCAGAGGTCTCCGCGCGCTGCTCCTGTCTGCAAGAACCGCCCCTGCAGCTCCCATTGGCAGGGAACTTTGCAGAGAAATAAAAGTGACAACTAGAGCTGGTTGAAATTTCATTTCAACCCAGGAGCCGGAGGGGCACATTGAAATTTCATTTCTCCCCAGGAGCCGGAGGGGCACGTTGGCCCCTTCCGGGAGTGGTGTGGGGCCAGGGCAGGAAGGGAACCTGCCTTAGCCCTGCTGCACCTCCAACCGGGAGCCGCCTGAGGTAAGCACCTCCCGGGCAGAGCCTGCACCCCCCACCCCCTCCGGCACCCCAGCCTCCTGCCTCAGGCTCAGTCTGGAGCCCTCTCCCACACTGCAAACCTCTCAGCCCCCAGCCCAGAGCCCGCACCCCCTCCCGAACCCCAACCCCCTGCCCCAACCCAGTGAAAGTGAGTGAGGGTAAGGGAGAGTGAGCGACAGAGGGAGAGTGTGTGGGGTGGGGCTTTGGCGAAGGGGCGGGGTAGATCCTAGGTTGCCCTTAAATTCAAAAAATCATCTTGGGCGTAAAAATGTAGGAGACCACTGTTTTAGATTATCTGCCCATTCTGACAGCCATTTCAGCTTGCTGTCTCCCTCATGGTTATATTCTTCACTACATATGTCCACTTGATCTTCATTAATCCTCCACAGGATTAATACTTATAAATATATCAAAAAATCCTTCTGTAATTTTTGTGCTTAGTCAGGTCTGTGTGTCAGATGATATAAGCACTGAAAACTTCATTTTGTGTCTGAGTGAGATTGTGATCCTCTAGCTAGAAGCTAAGGGAACAAACATTCCAAAGTACTGACTGGCTAATCCAGAGCTTCTCATTACCTGTGTCTTACAGCTGTTATCCCAATATATCAGGCTGCCTCAAAAAACACACACACACACACACACACACACAAAAAACCCCAACCACAACGCCATGCCATACTCATTTTTATTTGTGTGATGTTCAAATAATTTGGTTCATCAGTTGTACCTACTTTGTTTCTTGGTTTCATCCACTTAGTCTTCTGCATGTTATTGTCCTGATATTTTTTTGCTTCACTTAGTTTTTCTTTCCAGTATTTTTGTCAGTCTTTGCTGCTGTTTGCAAAACTGACCAGTCTTCCACATGTTCTGTATTTTTCCACACCCATTTTTTTTCTCAATAAAAGTCTTCCATTGGTCCATTTATGGCTTTGTAGGTCAACACCGTCACTGAGAATACTGTGCAGAAGCCAAATAAGCTAGTGCAGATCCTGTTAGCACAGGTATTATGTGCTCATGGTAAAATACTCTTCTTATCAAGCGTGATGCCACATTTTGCACTAGTGTCAGTTTCCACATGAAATCAAGGCATAGCCCCATGTAAAGTAGTCTAGTCTAGAGGTGATGAAAATATGAATCATGGTGCAAGATCCAGATTCTAAATCAAAGGCCACAACCTCTTGACCAGATCAGAAGAAATTAGTCTGTCTTTGCTGCTGTACCTATCTGATCATTCTACAGCAACCAAGAGTCTAACCAGACCTCCAAATTGCAGACTTTGGTCACAAATGTTAGATGTATAGCTTCAATCAGTGGGCCAGTTATAACACCCGACAGCTGCCATCATCACCTCAGTCTTCACAGGATTTAGCTTCAGCCTGTTCACTATCACCCATATCCCAGTTGTACCCAGACACAGAGAAATGCAATCAACTGAACTCTCTGGATTGGATGAGACAGAAATGTACAGTGGGGTATCATCAGCATGCTGAGAACATTTCAGCCCAAATCTTCTCATTAAGGGCCTGTTCCAATACCAATTGAAGTCAGTGGAAAGACTCCCATTAACTTCAGTGGCCTTTGGATCAGGCCTTAACTCTCCAACCTGCCAAATTTATACATGGAATCAGAAGGGTGACAGAGTAGATTCTTATAGTATTCTACAAGATCATGCCCTCAGCACGGAAGCAATCAACCAATATTACCCCTGGGACCTCTCTGTGAAAAAGGACCAAAGCCACTGAAGTATAGCCCCATCTCCTGAAAGAGACTGAAAGTCCATCAACAACACCTCATAAGTGTCAAAGACAGCAATAGTTCTAGTAATATCAGTATGGACAGCTGGTAAGAAATCCTTGCATTGCTGAAGTCAATAGGAGTTTTGCCATTGACTTCAATGGAGACATTATTTCACCCCTTTACCCATCTCTGGGGGGTGCAGGGAATCATCAACCAATCTTTAAGCTGTATCCAAGTCAGAATTCCAATTGCTCAGGCATCCAGATAATTTGAGTTTTCTTGTCACAACATTTTCCATAATTATAACCAAAAACTGAATGCTGAAGGACAGTTCTTTCATCCGCTATTTTGTTGACTTGCTCCAAGAATTCTGGTAGATTAGAGAAGAAGGATTTTCCTTCAATAGTCATGATATCTTCTTTATCTTGGTGTTTTCGTATTATTATTTTACATTATTGTTTCAATCAGTTTTCCTGGGATTGAAATCATACTCGCTGACTGGTCATTCTTGGGGTGACCGCTAGAATCTTTTTTTTTAATACAGGCATAAAACCTGTAGCTGATCTCAGTCAGAGTTTGTTTGTAGCTCAGCTGCTTCATTTTCAAATTCTTCTGTCAGGTTCTGATGATGTGTTGCTCTTTAATTTATCAGTTTCTGCCAGCATGCCTTCTTTTAACAACTCAGTTTTTAATAGTGCCTCCTCTTTATGACCAGAGAACAGTGAGCATCTCCTCCAAAATCCTCTGTGTGGTAAACAGTGATGCAAAGAAGATATATGTTCTGAGGAGTAATCAACCTGCTCTACCTTTATCAGAAGGCTGGTCCCATCTAAGGGAGTTTGTCACTCCTTGCCATCCTTGGTCCCCTCCCATCATGAAACTAGCGTCCTCAGTTACAGGATCTGGGTAGTCAGTTGTGAGATAGCCTCACTGTGGAGTTGGCCTATCTGATGTGTCTCTAAATAATTCTGTTCCTCCAGATACCATAAAAGCCTCAGTCATTGGGAACTTTGCTCTGTGACTACATGTTTTGGGGCAATAGGGTATATAACATATTTTGAGTCTTCATATGCCAAGATGCAGAAAATCAATTTTAATATTCCTATAAAAACTAACTAATTGCAGCAGAAGGTTATTAAATGCTGCCAGCCACCCCAATGCACTGGAGGTCTGAAGACAAGTCCTGCAAAACTAAAAGGAGACTCAATCCCTTTTTCAGGCAATTACTATTGTGACAGTAATTATGAGTATGACACACTGTAGGGAAACTGAAATAGAAACTGCATTTTTCCATCTTAATTCCCTTAAGAAAAATGTTTCATCTGATAAAACAAAAGATGAAACATGATGCTGTGCCAATATGTTCATAGAGAAAACCCTGTTTGTTCCAGCACCACGTCAAAGACCAAATGAGGAAACCTAACACCAGCATCAAGAGACTGAAAATCCCAATAGAGAATGCTGAAAAAGAAAATCCCAAAACAGAAGATTTTAAAAGAAAGTTATAATGCCCTACTAGTCACTATAAAAAGACATTCCATGTTTGTAACTATCTTTGAAGCATGGGACTCTTAATTGGACTCCTTAGCATATCTAACTACATTTAAAGCATTAAACTAGACCCATCTGGTTTCTTTGTGGCCTGCAACAGACCCCAATGGCTATATTCCTTTGAATGGTAGAACTTCACAGATAAGAAAAGGAGAGTAAAGAAATCAGGAGATCTATGCTGTATTTCCAGTTCTGCCGTGGGTTTCCTATGTATGCGATCTTGGCCAAGAATCTGTCTACACTGCAATTAAAAACCCACAGCTGATCCATGTTAGCTGACTCAGGCTCATGGGGCTTGGGCTAAGGGGCTTTTAATTCTGGCATAAATGTTTGGGCTCAGGCTGGAGCTCGGGCTCTAGGACCCCCATGCGGGGAGGGTCCCAAAATGTCACACCACAATGAAATAGCCCCTTAGCACAAGCCCGAGTCAGCTGACATGGACCAGCTGCGGGTGTTTAATTGCCATGTAGATATACCCTAAGGAAGGGGTAGTCAATAGGAGGACCGCAGGCCAAATCTGAACCACCAGACACTTTTGAACAGATCCCAAAATCTTTTTATTTACTTACTATTATCATAATTGTTGTTATTTTTTGTATTATTTCCTCTTATTATTTTGTATTATTTCCTGGACATTGATTATACCTTGACCAAGAAATTTGAACCTCGACAAAAAATAATTGACTACCCCTGCCCTAAGGCCTTGATTCAGCAAAGAACTTAAACATGTGCTTAAGTCCACCCCTATTCAGCAAAACATGTAAGTAGGGTCAGCCTTATGGGTAGGAGACCACCCAGAGCGCCATGGTCAAGAGGCCTGGGGAGCAAGGCTGTGGAATGGAGCTCGGCTGTGGAATGGGAGATGGATGCAGCAGGCCCTCGGGGGTTAGGAGGGCAGGGGTGCCAAAATATAAAGTTCGCCCAGCGCGCCATTCTCCCTATAGCTAGCCCTGCATGTAAGCATGTGCTTCAGTCCCACTGCCTTTAATGACTTAATTGGGACTTAAGTTCAGATTTAAAGTTAAAGCCTGTTTAAGTGCTTTGCTGAATCAGGGCCTTAATGTCTCTGTGGCTTAGTTTCATCATCTATAAAATGCTTTAAAACTCTCATGGGTATTGTAAGGTTATATTCATTATGTTTTTGAAGCAAGATGGAAAGCACTAAAGAAATGCCTAGTACTATTTGGTGTATCAAATGGGGAACGAGAATTGTGGAAACTGAGCAAGTCAGGCATCTGACTTTTTAAGATTGTAAAAGACTGTATTTTCAAAGTTTCAGAATTGCAAAATCAGGATTTCAGCTACTGGGATTATTAAAAGAGAATGTTGTATCATTTTTCTCTAATTGTGACTGTTTGGTGCTCCCCGAAAAATGCATATCTACAAATAACGGGTTATTTGGTATCAAATCATAGTACTCAACTTTGGAAAAATCAATTAATAATAATTTTTCTTGGTGAAAGTAATGGTTTATAATTTTGTCTAGATCCTGTCACTAACTATTCTCACTGAAGTAAATCATTTAAATAAAAGTGAGTTTTGCCACTGACTTCAGTGGAAGCAGCATTGGGCACTTTTTTTCCCCTTTGGTCAGTAGAGTTGGTTGAAAAGTTTCCAACAGAACAGTTTGTTATTGGCAAATATTGATTCAACAAAATCAAAACTTTTCATAGGAATGTGCTGAGTTTATCAGACTTTGTGTGGAAAATTACTGAACTGCAGTGAAAGGCTATATTAATAATATATTATAAAAGACAAATCTAAATGAAATATTTTGACCTTATCAAAATGAAACATTTCAATAAGATCAAAATGAAATGTTTTCAGAATATTTAATTTTGCAAAAAATTCTGAGATTTCAACTTTGGCCCATTCCTGGTGAACCCAAATTTTGAAATCGTGGAATTTCCTGTGGGACAAAAATTTTAAATTTTGATCAGCTGTAGTCATCAGCAACATAAGTGAAGTGCATTTAAAGTACATCAACCAGGTGACAATTCTAACTTGTGCATCCCTGCCTTTCCAGAATTGTTTAGTGTGCGTTGTACATGCACTGACACTTCATTATTTGCTGATATCAAGTGTTTTCTCTTCTCTGACTGGTTTCTCTTTTGTATTCGTACATGCTTACCTCTTCTCTTCCTAATGCATTCTGGAAGAATACACTACAGATAATTCATGAAGCTATATATCATTTTCATTTAATAATAAGAGATAGTTATGTTGCCCAAGATTTCTATGTAATATATATGAAAATCGGCCTTGTGTTTGGCACAGCACAAATCTTTTCAAACTGGGCCTTGTTTCACAAATAAGTAGCTGCTCAAGAAATACTTATCCTATTTTTTATTTTCTTCTAAATGTTCCACATAATAGCACCATGAAGCCACTTCTAAAAGAAATAAATGTTAAGTGCAAAGAGCCAAATACAATAAAGCTGTGAGCAAACGGTTCATACAGCACATTTATATGTGTACCAAACTACAAGATATATATTTCTAAGATAAACAAATGTTGTTGTGAATAACTGTTGGTATTATAATCCATATGCTCTCAAAAGTAAGAAGGTATTACTGTGCATCAGAAATATTTTAAATACATTGCTTCAGAAGGATTCAGGAAATAACAGGTTTCAGTGACTATGTCATCAGAAAAAAAATTCAGTCTAGAAATGATTGCAGAGAAGTCAGATCAGATATTTCTGAACCCATAGTGACATGTAAGTACAGTATATTATATAGTACCATATACACTTCAGTGTTATGAGAACAATAGGTATAACCATCTGAACTCTGCATAAGAGCCTTCAAAATATATAGTTTTCAGATGGACATTGCTGTGTACAAAGGAAAACTGTAGACTACAGATTTCTGAGTGATTGAAAAAAAACCTGTGTTCTATTTCTGCTAGGGCAAAATTCTTCTTGCTAGAGATTCTTGCTCTTAACTGCTATTTTGATGTCGCTCCCTAAAAGCAACAAAGGTTGCGCAGCTTTTACTAAATTCTTTTCTACCACAAACATTTATTCCCAATGTGTGACTGGCACAGGGAGAGGTCTGAAAATTCATACTACAGAAACACATGGTTTGGATTCAGCTGATAACAGCCACTACAGGGGCTACACTTTAAGAATGTTTTATTAAGGATGCCTAGATAACAGGGTGATTGGTGGCCTAGAAATATGTATATAGATAAAGAGTTCAAAGTGCATGTTTCTGGTTTCCAGAAACAGGCTCCCTAGTTACTTCTATAACTGAATTATATACATCATTTTCCTACCTTGCACCAAATGGTGCACAATTGTTCCTGCTATAATTCAAAATATTCAGCATTGTGAAGTAATCTTTTGAAAACTGCCACTTATTATCAATAGAGTAAGTCATCTATCACATGCTAGACATTCTAAATTATGTCTGCTTTCTTCAAGAGGTTATATTCCAAAACAAAACAATACAGATTGCAAAATTTGTGACATACATGTTTTTGATGTAAAAGTAGGGCTTTTGATTTTAGTTTAACTGATAAACACTGATAAAACACCCTGATTTACAAAAAGGGGGGGGAAATTGGGTGTACCCAATAAACTCTGGAAAAACACCAGAAATGGTTACTTGTATCTAAGAGTCTGTCTACATAGAATAGTAATGTGGACTACAGGGGTGTAACTTCTAAAGTGCACTAACATGTTGCACATTTAACTGGTCTGTGTAGACCCTGCTGGTGCATACTAAAGCTTCCCTAGTGCACTTTAACATAGTGCTGTTTGAAACAGTACTATATTAAGGTGAACAAGAGAACATTACAAAGACATTATTCATTACAAATATATATATATACACACACACATATTACACGCAAAGACAGAACCGAGAAAAATCCTGATTTTTTTGGACATCTGCATAGAACTCAAAAAATGCTTTAAAAAAAATTGAAATTTATAAACCCTGAAAAACAGAAGCCCTGTTTAGAAAGGTATGTCACATAACTGCTTTTCAACTGTGGGTGCCAAGCTGTGCTATATCAGCTGCTAGTTTTTGATATGTCACATTTCAAAAGCAAGAGTGTGATATGTCTACTACTTCAAAACACACACTTGTCAAATTTAAAAAAAATGCTTCGCTGCCTTTCATATGTTATATTCTGTTTTGTTCTCTCACTCCTGTGGCCAGATTCACTCCTGCAGTAAATCCACTGACAATGTTTTTACACCCTGACTAAATTTGTCTCATGGTGCATATAAACTGTTAAAAACAACTGTGCCCATTTTGTATGCAGTGTTGTTGTAGCTGTGTTTCCCCAGACCTGAATAAGAGCTCCAAATAAGCTTTGAAGCTTGTCTCTCTCACCAACAGAAATTGGTCCAATAAAAGATTTTATCTCACCCATCTTGTCTTGTACCCATTTTGTTCATTTTTGAAGTTTGATATTTCAAAATATGATGCTAAATTATTATATGGCAATATAAATCTAAATGATATAAATTAATATTGAGGATTTAATTCATGCTGCATCGTGTTTCTTATATTATGCAATCTCAAAGTGCTGGTACAAGGCAGGTAAGTGCAGTTTTCATATAAGCAGTCTGAGATATAGGAGAGAAGGGTTATACCATATGTGCTATATGGTTGCTTTTTTATACTTCTGTAGAATCAAATGATGCCAAGTAGCAACAAAATCGAAATCATATTCTTGGGAGTGGTCATTTGTATTAGGACCTTTACATTTGTAAATATGCATGTACTGTAGTTCTTCTCGTCTTATAAGAATGGGCCTAACTATGGGCTTTTGTTAAGACTCTGACCATGCCCAGTGTGAGCTAGATGTTTCAAGAAGCCTAAGCTGAGCTGGAATGAACTGAATGGACTTAACAAAAGTGTGCTGGGTCCTTTCTCTTGATCAATCTTTATTATTATTTTATTATTTTATTTATTTTATTATTAAACATTAGAACAGTAAAAATGTCAAATCTTTCTCAGGACAATAAACAATAAATGTTAAAAGTTATCTAATGTAAAAGCTGTCACAGCAACAAAGTGTTGCTGTACTTTTTTTTAAACTAACACACTTTTTTCAGTCTGGTGTCTGTAGGTACTCAACGGAAAGGAAATATTCTGTTTGCTGTGTTACTCTACTTTTGAATGCAAACTAGTCCCTGCATGCTAGAGAGGCAGCTGCCATTTTTTGTTTCAGCTCAAATGCAGAATGTTACAGTGAGCCATTATATTCTTTCTCTCATGGAACTTTGTATTTGTTTAATTTTCCTTCTCTGGAAATAAAAGTGTCTTGACCAACAAATACATTATTTGCTTTCATGTATTCAGGGGGAAAAAACAGTATTTAAGCTCATTTTGGGACTCCTGACTAACTTTCCCTTTCTCTTCCCTTTGCTAGCTCAGTACTTTTGTATTTCAGCAGCAGGAGGCAGTACCAGCAAGACCTGCCTGAAGCAAATAAATTGTTGAAGGTTCAAAAAGTAGCAGCAGCCTGAACAAAATTACAGTAAAGAGGAGAAACACTGTGTGTCCCATCCCCCACCCCTCCAGACCAACCCTATAATGGAAAACCGGGAATGGGAGGATCTCTTTCGCTGAGGAACAACTGTACTGAAGAAGATGGGGCAGCAGCACTTGGATTGAGGAACAGAGGGTCTAGCAGATAATGCAGCTACATGTCACTGAGCTCTCCATGAAGAGATTGTAGCAGCTGTTGGACTGCCGTAGCATTCTTCCCCTGAGCTCTTTGATCTGAATCGGGGGTGACTCTGCTATTTCTTTCCCCAGACCTCTTTTTCTCATCCAACAGAAGGCAAATTCTCCATTCTGAAAGGGAAACAAGGTAAGAGATGGAACTGCTTCCCTACCAGTGGCAGGTCAAAGGCCCTCCTGAAGGAGAGTAGCAGACATTCTGGCAATCACTGAAATCTCTTCAGGGAAGTAAGAAGGAGATTAGCAATGAGGCATAACTGCTCCTACCCCCCTCTTACCCCTTCTTAGCTAGGATGACAATATTTCCCAAAGTGAAAATGGGACACCGCATGGGACTGGCCTGAGGGTGCCTGCCCCCCCATGCAAGGCTGGCCCAAGCCACCTGCCGTCACTGCTATCTCTCCCCCACCCCCCGAATGTTCCTCTGTGCCCTCCTAGAAGGACACGCCCCACTTTTTTGGCAAAACTGGGCCTTTGTCCTGTTTGCTTTTGCCAACTGATGACCAGTTGGCAAGACCAAATGGAATAAAGGCCTAGTTTTTCCAAAAAAGTCAGGATGTCCGGGACAGGGTTTAAAAAGGGGACTGTCCCAGCCAAAATGGGACGTATGGTCACCGTACCCTTATCTTTCCATTCAGTTTGGGGGGGGGGCACTTTACTCTCTACTCTTCAGGTTTTCAGACTTTTCGCTTAGCTACTATGACCCTCACTTTTCTGAAAATGGCAACCATTTTAATAATGGAGTTTCCTTCAAAACCTCAGTTTGAGAGTGTTTGTGATTAGAGGGGGGGGGGGAATCCCTAAACTGTTCATAAGCCTTTCCTTAAAGTTTTATTATCAAGAATTTTTTCCCATGCAAAACAGACTGCTTTGACTTCAGAGAGAAACCCAGAAAAGCCCCCACCTTGTCCTTAAATTCTACTCACTGAATGAAGAACCTCGAGCCAGGTATCACTTCAACCAACCCAATCTCCATTCAGGTAAAAGGTTATAACTGCCATAACGAGGACCATTGAGAGCTGTGGGAGAACTATGAAGTCAGTCTCCTGTGAGTACAGTATTTTAAGACACCTTGCCAATTTAAATCCTCATCCCCACCCCGAAATATGGACTCTGACGAATTAAGTATCCTCTGCTTTAGAGTATTTGAATAATTAAAAAGAGCCTAAATAGGTTTTTAGCTTACCTGCTTGTTATTATGTAAATAAGTAGAGAGAGGGAGCCTATGGGGGGCAGCTATACCTCCTTGATTCTCTATCCAGCTCTCTGCCACAGCAGAGATTAGAGCATCCTCTCCAGCCACTCCTTCTCCCTGCCCTGACACATCCCTCCCCATCCCTAACACACACCCTGAGCCAAGAGCAGAATAGGAGACGAGCTAGTTAAGCTAGCTCTTCACCCACAACAGATGCTGGGAAATTCCCTGCTGGGGCACTGGCCATTTGCACAGCCTGTGAGCTGCAAAAGGAAGAGGACAGGACAGAAAATCTACTCCAGAATGTTTTCTTATGAAGTTTTCTCAAGTGCTGCGTACCATGTATATTTAAAATGCAGTCTTATTCAGCCTGAGAAAATTATTCATTATTAAACAAGTATTCCCTTGCTTAAATCTCTTATCTTTCTGTTCAGCGTTTACAAAGGACAAAGTGAATTAAACTCTCAGACAACTGTCAGTGAGAGAAAGGAAATGCAAACACTGAATTGTGTACAAATTTCTCTTATGCATTTAACAATCAATATATATTCTATTTCATCATGCACTTTATTGCTTTTACTTATTCTGCCTCAGTAAACCTTGACATTTTAAATTAAAACCTTTGAGCTATACACAACTCCTACTTGTGCAAAGAGAATCTAAGAACAGTGATACCTTTTACCCCAGCTCTGTACTCATAGTTAAGGGCCTGATCATTCTCCTTGATTCATGCATGAGGGAGTCCACATAAAACTAGGGGTGAGCTACCACTGAGGCACAATCTGTTCCTGAGATCCTACAGAAGGTCTCAATGGGCTCCATAAGCTGTATGTGGATTGAGTAAGGGGCAAAGAATGATTGCAAAGGATAATGCACATGTCTATACAGGGGAACAAGACAAGAAACAACCTTAAAGGGGTGGTTCAAGAAACAGCCATCTGTGGAGGCTTCCTTGGCCGCATGGCTCCAGTGGAGTCAATGTGAAGATATAGAGTCTCTGGACAAATGTCCTTGTGCCTCCAACAGACCCACTAAGAATTCAGGAATTTATAAAATTTGGGTTTGAGAAGCCCCTTCATTTTTTGAGAAGATGCAAATCCCACCCCTTTAATGAAAGAATTGTCAAGGAAATCACACAGGGTGTTTTCTTTTCCCACTGTCCCTTTCTTGTGTGAGGTTTCCATGTATGTGAGTTATCTCCTCCTAAGTTAAAGTGTTATTCTGAAATGCTATCCAAACATGTCAGAGGCTAAATAGGTCACACTGACTTGAGCACTAGATTAGCTTCCATTGAAACTTTGCCAAGGTACCTCACTGCCAACTTGTATCACTTCTACCATATTATGCCTGAGCCTTTTTTGGTATATCACTCCAAGTCAGGTTGGTAAATAAAAGTTCATTACAGATCTGACTTTAACTTTTGGCCTAATGAGGCACAAAGTTGGTGTTTTAATCTACTTTACCACTTATCCCTCTGGGGGTTCATAACTCAGCCATGAATGTTTGTTTTGAGCAGAAACTTGTTATGCAGGTTCTCAGCCTGGGAGCAATTTCAGGTGGAAGGAGAAAACATTCAGGCAGTAATAGTGCACATTGGCTGGAACACCTGGGAACAGCAGGAGTGGTAGAAGGATGGGAGGCGGGATGGCCTGGGGAGCAAAAATGGGAGGGGGAAAGTTACAAGGCATGTATCTAATATCACCTTGGATAATTTGCTCATATGTTTTGTCTACTATTGTTTGTCTGCCTTGACCTTTTTTAGACTTTAGGGTGGTGCCTGGTCTTCCTACAGCTTTACACAGGACCTAGCCCAATGTGCCATTACTGGAGACTATTGGTGTTAGTATAGCAATATAATTATGATAAAATCTATTTGGTTGTTTTTCATTTATAAAATTGGACATTTTGTGTTTGTTAGCACACATTTATACATTTTTAATTATTATAACCAGAGGGGTTTTTTTACATAGCTTAATTTTTTAAAGGATTATATTCTATTTTAGGTACTTATATGGCACTCATTATCATAGTATGAGTGTCTCAAAATCTCTAATGTTTTCATTCTCACAACACCCATGTGTGGTAGAGAACTGCTATTATCCCAATTTAACAGCTGGGAACTGAGGCATAGACAGGCGAAGTGACTTGCCTGATGTCACACAGAAAGTCTCTGGGAGACAGAGACATCAACCCAAGTCTCCTGAGGCCTAGGCTAAGGCCTTGGCTACTGGACCATTCTAATGTGGACTAGAAACTCTAACAATTAAAACAGGGATCGGCAACCTTTGGCACACGGACAGTCAGGGAAATCCGCTGGTGGGCCGGGACGGTTTGTTTACCTGCAGGGTCCACAGGTTCGGCCGATCGCAGCTCCCAGCACATCCCTCGGCCCAGGCTGCTTCCCGCAGCCCCCATTCATCTGGAATGGCGAACCACAGCCAGTGGGCACTGCGATCAGCCGAACCTGTGGACGCTGCAGGTAAACAAACTGGCCCGGCCCTGCAGCGGATTTCCCTGATGGGTCATGTGCCAAAGGTTGCTGATCCCTGAATTAAAGCGTAAAATGAAAGAGTTACCTCCTCTTGGAAAGTGGGGTATTATGTGTGTGTGTATATATATATATATATATATCTCTATATATATATCAATCATGTTTCCCTGCAGAGTCCCTAGATTTTACTTTTTAGAGTCCCAACTTTACATTAAGAATATTAATGGATGGACAAATAAGAAAAGAGGTCCTAAGGAACGGTTTTCTGTTATCTCAAATTCTCATTCTATTCTGATGAAGACTAAAACAAGTCTTAGGAAACAAGCTTCTGATTTTGCTTACATAGCAATTTCTTTCTCCAAGTATCTTTCATTGGGTCTTAGTTAATTATTTTAATTACAGCCTGCCTAGATTTTGAAACTTTAAGTGAAAATCTCAGAAAATGAAAACAACATTTAGAAAACTGTATAAATATACGTATACTCTGCTTCTGGTCAAAAACATACATGCAATCTCCACACACAGTTTAGGTATGTAAATCTGGATGTTATGGATTGTGTGGGTGGAGGCACAGATTCTTAGCTGCAGCCAGTGTTTGCTAGACAGAGGTGCAGAGGAAAGCTGAAAAACAGACATTAGTGGCTTCCCTACTATGGAACCGTTTTTAGCAGCTGGTTATAGCAGCAAGAAGCCAGTTTACTTTCCAGTGCTTTCTAGGTACTTTGACCCAGCCCCCTTTCTTCTAACCCCAAAACCAGGAGACAGCACGGCTTCACTGGCTCAATGCCCCCCTGGAACTTGCTCACAATGGAGGAGTTCTCAGTTGGCCTGTTATGCCAGCTTTGTGACTGATTGGAGCTGCTTCAGCAACGCAAAGCAGCTTATACAGGGGCCAAGGATTTGGGCCACAATGTCTAGCTATAGTATGCAAGTACACTGTAAAGCACATTCTTTAGCAAATACAAAATAATCAAAGTTGCATGTGCACAAATGCATACACGGTTGAGTCCCTCTTGAAAATTTGGCCCTTCATGCCAATCACACAGGAGGATATGACCACTAAAAGGCTGCCCCACAGAGAATGAAATGATCAATTATCAGTTCACCAACATAGCCTTCATCTTCAACAACCAAGTGAAAAAGGCAATGCTCACATGCTAACAGCAGCTATCTGTCATCATGCAGTTTCAATAACAAGACAGCAAGAGGATGCAAAAGTGTGATCTGAATTAAGCATGCCAAGGTTATCAGTGGTGTCATTATACAATATGAGTGATGCTGTATCACACAGGATGCCTGGCACAGCCATACATGGCTCCATACGTGGTGCAGGAAAATGGCTACATAGCAGTGTCAAATGAACACATCAATCATAGTCAGCCATTTGCATAAGACTTTGCTAGAGACCAGTTTACAAGTAAACACTGGACATGCAATCCCTTTTGCTGTAACTCCATACAACGCTATCATAATAGCAAGTAATAGCAAAGTATTTCACACGTGGCGATACCAACAAATCACGTCTTCATGGGAATCAAACTATATCATCCACACCCTGAAACTAATGAGGGCCTTTTGACCCGATAAATTACACAAGAGTGGCTGTTGCTAGAGGCAGTCATGCAGACCAAAATCAAAATAAGTGGCCGTGCACCTATGTCTTGAGTTGCTGAGTCACTAACAGGGAAAGTAACGAGTGGTTCAACAGGTATCTCTGTATTATGTGTACTGTATCAACCACGTCAAACTACATGATCCATTGTCATGCCACAAAGAAAATTCTTCAAGTATGCAGCATCTCATTGAACACCCAACAAGCTGCAAATGTCATAGGAAAACACCATAAAATATCTGGCACTGAGAGCCTGCCAAAAAATAACCCATCAGTGCGAGACTCATATAGGCCATATGTAGGTCCACACCCATAAAAACACTGCCTCACTATACATAATTGTAGATGTGTAGCATAGACAGAAACCATATCTTTTAGTAATTGTTACAATGCTTGTTAAAAAGTCGAGTCTTCTCAGTGTGAATTGTTCTCTCTTCAACTTCTAGCTATTGGAATTTGTTTTTCCTTTATCTGCTAAATTAAAGAGCCCAAATTCACATGGTTGTTGCCAGTTTCTCAGTTGCCTCTTTAACAAATAAGCAACAAGGAAACTAAGGTATATATATAAGCCATGCAAGAGGTCATCAAATAGCAAAAGTATGTTCATACTCATGATCTCCATTTTCTTACCCTCACATTATCACATATTGAGTTGTGTCCTCAGCAACTATAATAGCAGGACAAATATGGGTAGGATCAGCACATCATTGCTATACTGTAAATGCTCTTCACAATTTATTCCACACAGGCAGAGGGTGTCTGCCTTCCATTTTCACCCTCAAATTCATGGAGATCCCCACCATGTCATTGGTCCCAATTAATGGATAGTACAGACACATGCCCTGGCTTGAAGAATATTAGGCACCAGTAGAGTCATTAAGAGGATGAGGAGTAGAAGTACTGGAGGAGCATGAATACATCACAGATAATTAACTTTATCTTCTATAGCAAATATGCTTTATAATTCAGGTACACATGTTAGCTGTAAACAAACAATTAATATGTCTTGTGCGTCTCATTTTGTCTGATAAATACAGCTATGAAAACAGCCCATCTTTATCTCATAATATATGAGACCACACCACCCCCAAACCACATAAGGCTTATATGTCTATTGAGAGACAAACAGAATTAGGTATCACCTCCAATTTTCCTTTGTGGAAAAAAAGGCAAATCATCAAATCTGGTATCAATGTGCACACCACCACAGCTGACAATTCTGCTACCTGCCTTCCTTCTGCTTTACATATTCATATCAGCATTAACATTCTTTAAAGTACCCGTTGCTTGTCCGGGAGCAGTTATGTCAGTGCTGAGTGCTTTTGCAAGTTACACCCTACATATCCAATGACTGACTTAAAGCTGATTACACCTCACATACATTTGAGCATGTCACATCAGACAGGTGCCACAAAAGATAGCTTAGTTACTACCATGAATGTAGTAATGATCATGTGCCATCTAAGAATAGCACGGTGCACAAAATCTCCAGGGCACTGCCTAATCTGTTGTGTGATATGTATGGTTTGAAAACATGGGTTGAGGCTTCTGCATCATCTCAAACATGCTCTGGAAGTCAATTATGTATATCCACAGGGAGGAGTTAGGCGCACACATGTGAGAAAGTGTGTTGATCATAACAACACGCACTAGCAGAGGACATTTACTGTGGCAGTACAGGCAACAGCCATAGACCCTACCATTATTTTTAGATTTGTACAAAGTGTCATAAAAGAGCAACCATCCAATGCTCTAGAGCAGGGGTTCCCAAACTTGGTTTGTGGCTTGTTCAGGGTAAGCCCCTGGCAGGCCACGAGACAGTTTGTTTAGCTGAGCATCTGCAGGTATGGCCTCTCGCAGCTTCCAGTGGCTGCAGTTCACCGTTCCCAGCCAATGGGATCTGGATTCTGATCCTGTCCCCATTGAAATGAAAACTGCAATTGATTTCAATGGGGCAAGAGCAAGGCTGTGGAAAGGAAGTGAGTTCCAAAGGTCATTCTTATAGCAAAGGGGCTTCATCCCAGGTACTTCTGCTGACCATAACTGTGGCAATATGTCACAGGGAGAGAGAAACAGAGAGACTCTCTTGGATAGCTAGGTCCCAGGCCATTTAGGCTCTCTATGTCAAAAACAACAATTTAAAATAAATCCAGAAACCAATAGGAAGTCAGTGCAGTTTGTAAAGTTCAATATACTCATAGAAAAGACATCGCTCAGTAAGTGAGATGCCAAATTCTGACAGTAGTCTAATCTTAAGGAGACAAAGGTAGGAATGACAGCTTCAAGGTCCACACTGAAAGAAATGGATGCAAGTTACCAGCCAGCTGTAGATGTAAAATGGCTGACATGGGTAGAGCTGCCACCTGATCCACTAACAGCTGCTAGTCTATCCAGCCTCCGGATTACTAACCCAATCAGCCAAAGGTGGGTACACACTCTCAGTCAAAGAGGAAGAAATAACTCTTGACATTTCTTCTGGTTGCTCCTCAAACCAACGAATATCACCCCGGTCTTTTCTGGGCTAAGTCTCAGCCAATTAACTCTCATCCACCCTTAACCACATAACACAGGAACTTCAGAACTACCAATCATAGCTCTGGACTAGATTGGGGAAGATGCATATTTCACACATGGAGGCCTGTGTGCCAACTGCTGTATTGTGCATGCTAGCACTAGCACAAGATTAACATATAAACCCAGAGAAATGCACAGTAATAACAGTTTTATTACCAACAAGTACAATAAAGAATTCTGCTTATGCATAGCTATTGAAGAACCACCTTCAAAGATCAAAATATAGATCACTTCCATCAAAGAACAAAACTTTACAAAATATACAATTCCCAGCAGATACCATACACAACTAGTAGATTTGTGCAGTTATGGTAGTCGTATTAGCCCACAAACACATAACAGCCTGTATATGGCAGACCCTACACTGTACTTTAACTGTGGTACAGGATTTTCCCTTATATGGGCACTTAGAAGCAATCCTGATCTCCACATCTGTGGATAGCCCCTGGGTAGTGGAATCAATGCACCAGGTTTTACGTCTCTAGTTCTCTCTTCTTTTTTGTCTTTTTCTTTCCTTTCCCCCCCCCCCACCCCTGTTTCTTTTCTCTCTGTGTGTATTGTTCTCTCCCCGCATTCTTTTATCTACTGATTGTTTCTTTTCTTCCTGCATTGTTTTTCTCCCTTTGGGTCTAGGTTGTGGATCTCTTACTCAAATCATTGAGCATATATTTATACAAGCAGTCCCACTGAATTACTAAGTGCTTGTTGGCATATGTAAAGGCTCCACAATCTGGGTCTTTGTGTTTTTCTCTCTTTCTCCTTGCAGATAGTTCCCTCCACCTCTTCATCTTTATTATGTATGTGTCTCCCCATCATTTATCTATTTGGTGAAGAAATAGCACAGCAATAATATTTTGAATGAATGAGAAAAAGTGGACTTCTGATGTTTTCCATGATATGAATATGAGAAATTGGTGTATGCAATTTGGATAGAACACTCACCTAGAACTCAAGACCCCTGGGTTCTATTTCTGGCTGTGTCACTGGCCTGCTGGATGAGCTTGGTCGAATTACTTTGTCTCTCTGTGACTCAGTTTCCTAATTTGTAAAATGGAGCTCATGATAATGACTTACTTTCCAAAGTGCTTTGAATTAAAAACACTCAGTATTATTATTCATCAACCTCCACAGAGTTCATTACTCTATCCTAGCCCCACTGATTTATCCTAGCTGAAGGTCTGGCCCATTAAATGAATTCTTTCAGAATCAACAGTCTGAAAGAGCTAAGGATGATTCTCTTTCAAAGGGATTTAATAGCAAAAGTAGAGTGATATGTCACTAAATGGTCTTTGCATACAACAGCTGCATTGCAATTTTGCAGATTTAATTTACCAGTGAGAATTAATAACATTTGCAGTTTTCCACAGCTTCCAGAGCACTTGCAGTGCTTCTAGAGCTAGTAGCTTCATCACTAATGAGTTAAAAACGTAAGATGATTAATATTCTTAGACAACATTTTATTAGCTACAAAAGGCTGAGAAGTTTTGGATTTTCATTTACAGTGTATTATGCATTTTTCATGGGCTTTGGGGTTTCCTGTGATTACTAAGAAGTCAATTTTGACACCGACTCAGACCTTTGTCGAAAGAAAGAAGGAAAGAAAGAAAGAAAGAAAATGTCTTTGTCAGTTAATTTTTAAAAAATCAAATATAATCTGTGCCCCCAGGAACATCATGCAAATATTTCTGGGTTCATGAGTTATTAGCAACTTTCTTTTGTCACATTATTTTCCAGACACATTCAGGCATAAACTGGAATCTTCAGGAGACTGGAATTCATAAGTGGATCTGTCTGATTTAGCTACCCAAGATCTGGAATGGTAGAAATCGAATATGATTTTCAGTTACACAATTATATTTCATTTCAAGATCCTTATCAAGGGGACATTCAATATTGGAGAATAATTATTTTAAACTTTGGATAATACAGCAGTAGTGCCAAATACAGTTTAACCAAAAGAAAAGAAAATGTTATATATCATACAGCATTGGAAAGGTACCACTACAGAACTGGTTTATAGAGTGAGAAATAATAAGTATTTTTTAAAATGATATCTGGCTACATATATATATAGGTGCCAGGGTTCTCCTGACCTTGCACAGCCTGTACAAGGGCCTATCTCAGTTAAAATCCTTAAACTTAAAAGTAAGAAAGAGGCTCAGAGCTACTCATGAGGAGCAGAGCCAAGAAGCACAAGACCATCTAATTTGCAAGTGATCGTTCATATAAATATATAATTAAAACAAGGCCTCTCTGAAAAAAAAAGAATTAGTATTTTAAAAAAAGAAGCAGTTACAAATGCTCATTCTACTGTTTGCTACACAACTATGGATAAACTACTCTGTGGTAACTCTAAAAAGAAAGATGCAAAGTCTGCTTTAGTTTTCTCCATTTTTATTACAGTTCAGCAGCTTCAGTTTGAATACAGGATAGCTTCTTTCTGATGTCTCCAGCCATTGAAAATCACTCCTGCTCCCTAGGACCAGCCAAGCCTCATATTTCTGTGCATACGTTCTCCTGAAGTTGCAGCTCTCCCACAAAACAAATGGGTAATTTGCACAGAGCAATAATATCCCACTTGAAATTCTTTGGTGAATCTACAAAGAGTCATACAATAACATGAAGTCACAAAATCTTTAAGCCCCATAGAAGCAAGCATTTCCACTGAGGTTGACATATTGTTCCAAGGAGTTGCTCAGGATCTATTAAAGAGTTAGCTTGATAAGGTGGTCACATATTTAACATTTTTCAAACACAGAAAGAGCTATCAGTAAGGGTCCAGCACTGGCTCAACAGCAAGATGACCTGTTCAGCAGAAAGGTCAGCCTACAAGGAAACCTCATACCGAAGGAAAAAACCTGCTCCACAATGGAAAGATAAAGAACTGCTTGCAGGAGATAGCTCATTTCATACAAATGATCTCCCCACCTCTTGTGCTCCACAGTTCCCCACTCTTGGATATAGCTCAATACACCTAGAGCCATGTAATCCAGGAGAGCTACTACAGGGACATCTTAGACACAGGAGAGGATCCATGGATTTTGGAATAGGTATGTTTCGATGATTTATTACTGTATAATTTATAAAGCATGTTAGTGTAGCAAGCCCATGTACCATTATTATCATTTCAGTGCTGTTATTACCAGACAGAAAGGAGGATCCAGTAGTTAGGGAAATAGCCTAGGAACTGGGAGAGTTGAGTTCAGTTCTTTGCTCTCCCATAGACTTACTGTCTGACCAAATCACTTAGTCTCTCTGGCCCACCTGCTCAAACATATTTAGGTGCCTAACTTGCATTGAAATCAATAGGAGTTAGGTGCAACTTTTGATAATCTAGGCCTCTATTCCCTGAGAACAAACTAGGGATAATAACACCACCCTACCTCAGAGATGTTGTGAGGATAAATATTTTAAAGACTAAGAGGCACTCAGATGCTATAGTAATGGGATTCATATATGTCTTAGATAGATATTATTTATTTAGTGCCAAAAGGGACAGACAAGGGACTTACCCCAAAGAGCTTAGAATCTGCTTTAAAAATATACTTGCAATTTTCTGATGGGAAACTTCCCACTGGAGTTATTTTTGGTTAGGGGCTGTGTACACACAGAAGTTGGAAGGCATAATGGTTGTGGTCTCTTGCCAAATCAGGTTTGTTCTATGGTTTGCTTTCTCTCTCTGATCACTGTTTATTTTGGAAAAAGAATGAGTCTTTTGCCTGGTGGGCCTGTTTCTTCCCCTCTCTAGCTAATCTCTGAAACAAAGGCACAGTCTCTTTAAAATTCTTCCTAGGCTGACTGATGTTCATTCATCAGGGAACAAACCCATCCCTATGTTGGGGTATTGCTAAGCAACTCAGGGAGTTCTTCAGTCGCATTTCCAAGAGCTCAGTCGTTTAGGGTGGCCATCTTTCAACTCAGCTCCAGCTGCTCTTATGAAAATACACTGCATATATCAAAGTACACCCCTTTCCTACTTGTGACCCATTAAAAAACTCTTCTCCTGGGAAGGAATGATCTCCCTTCTCTTCCCAACTTCTTCCATTTTTGTAGCTGAGGGTGAAAAGCTCCTGAGATGGGGCTTTCACTACGACCCCTGGGTTTAGGGATGTGAATGAGATTTCCATGCTTACCTCGTCAGGAAGTTTTTAACTGAGAAGGTATTATTATCCCTACTTACAGATGGGTAAGTGAGGTGCAGAGAAATTAAGTAATTCATTCAAAGTTACAGAAAAAAGTCTATAGCAGCACCAGAAAATGAATACTGATCTTCTGAGTCCCTGTTGAGTACCCTAACCACAAGACCATCTGTGATAAATGAGAGGGTGGAGCGCCCTCTTATGGACACCCGGTGAGCTATAAAGTCCCTCTTGGTGGCTGTTCTCTGCTTACTTTACCTGAAAAGGGTTAAAAAAGTCCCCCAGGTAAAGGAAAGGGGTTGTTAAGGCACCTGACCAAAAGAGCCAATGGGAAGGCTAGAACTTTTTAAAATGGGGAAAAAACTTCCCCTTTGTGTCTGTGGTTGTTCTCTAGGAAAGAAGGGGAACAGGGAGTAGTTATGCTATGAGAAGCTGAAGGCCAGATATGAAAATCATCAGATCATATCTAGAACTACTTATTTAACAATCCAGATATGTAAGTAGATCATGAATGTTTAGAAAGGTGCGATTAGGTTTATTTCTTATTGGCTTGTGGACTCCTCTGTGCTAACTCCAGCTGCTGTTGTTTGCTTGTAACCTTTAAGCTGAACACCCAAGAAAGCTACTTTGGGTGCTTAATTTTTGGAATTGCCCTTTTAAAATCTAGCAATAGCTTGAGTTTTCAGATGTATTTTCTTTTTTCTTGTTTTTAATAAAATTTACCTTTTTTAAGATCAGGATTTGGATTTTTGTGTTTTAAGAGGTTTGTGCACATGTTTTTTAATTAGCTGGTGGTAACAGCTGATTTCCTTTGTTTTCCTTTCTCAGCTCTTCCCGGGGGGGAGGTGAAAGGGCTTGAGGGTACCACACAGGAAGGAATTCCCAAGTGCGCCTTCCTGGGTTCTAAGGGGTTTTGCATTTGGGTGGTGGCAGCATCTACCTATCCAAAGTCAGAGAGAAGCTGTAACCTTGGGAGTTTAATACAAGCCTGGAGTGGCCAGTATTAATTTTAGAATCCTTGCAGGCCCCCACCTTCTGCACTTGAAGTGCCAGAGTGGGGAATCAGCCTTGACATCCATCCTTCCTCCTCCTCCTCATTCACTCCAATTCTGTCTGGCAGTGGAGTGCTGATTCAATGTGCTTCCTGCAGCATAGCCAGCAATTTAGGGGCAGTATAGGCAGTGTCTGGTCACTAAAGCATTGTGGAACAGATTTATTCCTGAAATAAGTGGGAGCAACTGGGCTATGCCAAGGCTGAATTTGCCTCTGTATCCATTGTGCTGTATTTTTATTTTGCCATTTTGCTGAATAGGATGAGAAGCTTTTTGGTAAACTGCACCCAGTGAACACCATAGAGTCCAGCTCTACAGCAGCTTCCTATATACTGTTACACATGAGGTCTTAGAATCAATGAGTTGGGTAGAGTCCGGGTCAATCATATGCTAGGACACAGATCCATCAACCATTGCCCTCTGTAGAGAAGTGATGCAAAGGCCACAGACCCAGAATATTTTACTCTTGACTGTGGAGTGGCTCTGCTGCTACCTCACACTGCAGTACCTACACCATGCATGAAGAGGCCCCAACGTCTAGCACTCAGAAGACAAATTAAGGCAAAGATGTTAAATCATGTGTAGGGCTTTGTGCTCTGCCCTGTGGGAATTTTCAACCATTACACTATTTAAAAGAGAAAAAATAACAAGTTTGGCCTTAAAGTACTTGTGGGTACCCTTTAAATGAAGATGAGTTTGTTTTCAGTTTCCCAGTTGCCTTATATTGTGTTTATATTCAATTTCCTAATTTTCTGCCACATTTTTGGACATGAGCATGCCAATCTCTGAAAAAGAAGGGCGAGGATGCCATGACTCTCTATGCTTCTTAAAAGTATTGCCTCTTAAAGGATCACTGCAGTTGGCATTAGTAAACATTTCAATGTCATTGCCAGAAGCACCATTTTCAGGAGTGAGTAATACTTCCATCATCTTACAAAATGGTGACAGACATCAGTTCACATGTATTCAAATCAGCTAAGTTTTCTTGGGACCTCTGAACATACTGTCTTGAAGATACCGGAAATTTGCTGTACGAGAGTGACCTTGTCTAGTTTCCTCTGTGTAAATGAAAAGACTAACTGTGCCATATTTATTAATAACTTTCTATCCTGTTTTAAAAGAAAAAGAGCCAAATCCACTTTCAAAACCTTTGCATAGCCCATTTACTTCTTACACAAAAGAAGCCAATAGGCTAGTAGAGGGATACGTACAAAACTATCATCCAGAATTTCTATGAAACTCCAAAGACAAATGATGAAATCCTGTCTTTAGTCATGATGGAGAGAACAGTATTGAGCCTTGTGTTGGTTACAAGACCTTCACTGCTGGCTCTGAGCAAGAAGCTGCCCCACTTGGTGGGGTGCACATTGCTTCAGGTGCTGCAGATTGTCAATGTGCATGTTGACATCTGAGGCCTGGCCATGCCTTCTAGCCAACAGACCACAACACTTTGGGAGTCATGTTTCATCATATTATCAGAACCTGCTCTCCAGAATTCTCTTGGGAATCTTGCACTGCTGTGCATAGGGGAAGAGGCTTACTATGCCCTATTGTCCCTACTGGTGAACCTGAGAAGAACAAAATAGGATAAAGCCCACAGTTTTATAAACAAATTTCAGTAAACACTTTCAAGAAATGGTCTAATCATGTTCCGTTCCTTTGGTGCTTGCTGTAATAAGATTAATCATGATGCACTCAATCAGTGCTAATGTGGATGTTCTGAGTATCTGTGTAGGACTGCCTCTGTAATTCAGCATTAATTAGCTGAATCATTATTTTAGAGTGTTACTGAATCATCTTACAATTACCACCTAACTTGGTGCTTGTAAATGAGACAACAGAAGGAAATTCTTTTAAAGGGTATAATAAACATACCATTCTGTCTTCTTTAGACAGTTCTTCATTATAATGTTCTGTGAGATGTAAAGCTAGTGCCATTGCTTCCACCTATACCTTGTGGATTTATTAATTGTAATCATTTCGAATGAAAATGAATATTATTCAGGTTTATTACTCAGTAACTTATCTTCATGAGCACAAAGGTAACCATGTTGCTTCTTCATCAACCTAACTCTAAGGACAATTAGAATTCCTCTGTCCAAAATTCCTCTGTGATAGAAGGAATCATCTGCTAATTCCCATAATCTGTTTTGTTAATAGCCCATCTTCTCTAATTCCCACCACAATCAGACCTAGTCATTATACACTAAAAAGCCCCATTCCTGCTTGGATGAGGTACAGATTTGTAGAATTCCACATGCATTTTATTGTCACTAATCACGTTCCTTTATACATGTATTTTGGGAGAAAATTTATCAAAGTATAGCATGCATTGCAAATGATAATGTACCATATGCTCCTGCCTTACATGTGCTGAAGTAATGGCAACCAAAAGAACTGTCAAAGCAAATGGAAAAATTTTTTAGAGCATCTGATTGGCACAACCCAATACTCAGCTGCAGCATACATTTAAAATCAGATTCTGACTAGAACTCACCAAAAAAACTTGGAAGCATAGTTTATTCACCAGAAAATGCAAACAAATTCACCAAACAGTTTTGCCCCCACCCCAATTTGTTTTCAAGACTTAGGCTCCATTCACAAACTGGTGTGAGACGGAGGAAGTGATGATGATTCTGCTACTGCCTCCTTTCTAAGCTTTAGCCCAGTGATTAGGGCACTCATCTGGGATGTGGGGCCTTGGGTCCAATCCTCCTGTCTCTGGAGAAGGAGATCCAAGTTCAGATTCTATCTGTACAGGCGAGTGCTATGAGATATTCTGCAGGTGAGCCTCTCTCCTGTTGAGCTGTTCCTCTCTCTATAAAATACTTGACTAGTCATTGATCCAGAAAAATGAGCATGAGAATGATTCTGTAACCTAATGGTTAGGACACTCCTTGGGAAAATAGGACCCAGGTTTATATTGCTGCATCTTCCAGCCATTTTGTGACTCTAGCCCTTCATTTCCTTTCCTTTTCTTTTAAAAAGTGCCCAGAAATGAAATGTTCAGTTTGACCCAAATGAACTTTTTGTTGACTTTTTTTGATTTGCCAAAATCTTTTGGAATTTTCAGGTTTGATTCAAATCAATTTGTTTTTCAATTTTTCAGAACTTTCAATGAACCAAAAAATCAGTTATACACTCTACGCTAATTTGGACATTTTGCTCAGGCTGCATGTGTACAAGAGAAACAACTGAGTGCATAGAAAAATAGCATTTATTAAATCATCTTCTGAGTGTGCATACATATATACAAGAACAAATACAAAGAGGCATTTTAACAAATAAACCTCCTTTAATTCTCAGAGTTTCCACAGTCACTCTACTTAGGCAAAAGAGAATATTTAGAAGATCAACAAACTTGGGTTCCATTAGACCACTTGGGGAATAAATGTTGTGCAACAAGTTATACTAGGAAGCAGACATTTCTTTCATGCTTTAGTTTTTCAGGGTATTTTCAGAGATTTGCAGCAGACGTTTATAGTCTGAATACTCTTGACTATCACATGCTTCTTACGTGGGAATCATTGGCATATCTGAAGCCTCTCCCTTAATAGTGTTTTGCAATGAGGTCTGAGGGCATTAAAGTACTTAAGCAGCTAAGTAATCCTAAAAATGAAACAAAAATCAATATGTAGATATGAAAAATTAAGATAGATACTTGAAAAATCTTTGTCATGGACATATTTTTGGCTTTCCTGTCCTTGATACTACATCCTGTGCAGTACTGAAATAATTAAATAGTTTATTGTGAGTGATTCTGGATGTTGCTCATGCACCCAAAGTATGAAATATTAAATCATACTTTCCCTTAATATTTACAGAAAGATGTGATTTTCATATCCTGGCATGTTTGTTATTTTGAGACTAAGCCAGTTATTTATTAGGGTTTACTCTGTAGTTCCTAGAAAAAGAGAATATTACTATTGTAATTGCTCTTCTTACTAGAATCATGATAGCATTCACTCCTCATAGTATGTGGCTTAAATCATGAGGAGAAAACACAGTACAGTTAAACAGTTTCATGGTAAACATAGCTTACAAAAGATAAATGAGCTACACATTACCATGATTTCACAGGTGACAGGTGATTTTTCTTGTGTTTACCAAAATGAGCTTTCCTATCTGTGATGGGGTGTAAAGCCCACAAAGGCAGAGAAAGAATTAAATGGAGCCAAAAACCATTAGTTCACCTGGTTGCAGGGGGGGGAGGGAGGCAATTTAGGATTAGGCCCAATTTAGGATTAGGCCCAGTGGGGAGAAGTTAGATGTCTGAATTAAGGATGAGTCCCAACTGAGAGGAGCATTGGTGACTAAGAAAGGAAGAACTTCCTGGCAGTAGAAAAAGGCCAGGAAGTTGTGGGTGATAGTAGGGGCTGGGATAAACTCCCGAGAAGGGAAATACCAGTAAATAGCTAAGTGAGATAGTGGAAAGTTACAGAAGTAGAGTGAATGTCTGTGGTGAGTCTTGACAAAAGGATAAGGTGCCAGGAGGCAGACTGGGGGTTGGTTTGTTTGGTTTTTTTTTCTGGAGGAAATACAGAGAGCCTTGTGTGGGGAGGTAGATAATAGATGGGCTTCTAGTGAGACAGCCCTGGGAGGTATTTTCTGCCAGAAAGAACTCCGTAGAGCTGGGGAAGGGGTGAAGCATCTGTGGAGGAGAGAGCCCAGTAAGGGGCTGAGGTAAAGGGCCTACGGGCAGAGTGAGGTAGGTAGCACTCCTGTAAAGAATCTGAGGGAGCAGAGCTTAGCTGCTTGCTCCAGAGTCCCTGGATTGGGGCCCAGAGTTAAGGAAGGGCTTGGTTTCACTTAGTGGCTACTGAGAGGTGGTATGAGAGCCCTTTGGTGTGAAGACCTGGCATAAAGTCATTGGACTACTGTTCTGTGGGGCTTTCTCTTACCCCAGAAAGGATGAGACTGAATGTGACTTGGCTGGAGAGCTGGAATGAGAAGAAGCAGACTCCTGGACAAGAGGGTACTGGAGGAGGAGACTATTGTGGTTTGTCCACCAACAAGGGGGTATGCTCGCTGGTGAGTCACTCTTCAATGCTATCTCTTTACTCAAATATCTTTCCTTTATGGGTTCCCATGAGAAAAATCTAGTCCTGCCCATATGCTATAATCTAAGCAATCCCCCATCCTTGGAGAAGCAGTCTGTTTCCTCTTGCATTCTAACTCTTCCCTGCTTATCCCACTTGTGTAAGAGTGATGGTGATGCCATATGAAAATAGTGAGGACTTGGCCAGCCAATAAAAAGTATACACCATCACTTATCCCTGCAATCAACTTAAAAAAAATCTGGCCCAGGTCCATTATTAGGAAACATGACCTTACTACAAAATACAATATGAAGCCTATAAAAGGCTATGGGAGGAGAACTTCTGCAGGGCCAGGGGTGGGCCCTAGCTGCAAAATTCAGATCTGAGTTCAGGTTGTTTTCAAACTCCACCCGCAACTTGAGCTGTGTTCAGATTTGCAATGTTGTAAATGATGACAGACACACTAATTAGAACTTGGATCTGAGGCTGGATTTTGAAAAATCACCCAAAATTGAGAGATTCTGATTTGGGAGGCTGCATCAGGCCCATCTTTAACCAGAAATTCACACACACATCCTATATTGACCTTGCTAGCATTGAAAAAAAGTCTGAGTATGTAACTTTATTTAGCACTAGATTTAATACTTTCCTAAAAGTAACTCTGAAGTGAATCCATTAAAACAAATGGTTGTGCCTGGCCAGAAACCAATTATTATTTTTCATGAATAACTGCTCACCTGTCACTTGGAGCTGTAGCTTAAATGTAACATGACTTGGAAATATTTCTAAAGGAAAGGTGAATTTCTGCCTTTAAAAAGTGTTTCTTTCATCTGCTCCAAAGAGTAAAGCTGTATATGGACACATGACTTACTTCAGTACCTGACTCACCAGTATCTTGGAATATCTCTGGAGCTAAATTATGGATCATGTGCTGACAATGAACAAAAGAGAGTGGAAGGACATACATCTGTCTCCTATAGCAAAGGATGGGCACATGGATTAAATGTACATCTTGGTGGTTAGCTCACAGTCCCATGGTAGTACAAAAATTCATCTGCAAAAGCAGATCTTGTGATCTCTCACTTGATTACAGCTATCTTATTTTTCATGGTTGTGGTGTTTTTTTGTTTTGTTTTTGGGGGGGGTTGGTTTTTTTTTTTTTAAAGGAGCCTGCTTCAGAAAATCGTCCTCCCTATGGATTTCCTACTCTTTCAGATATGTGATACTGCTTGCTTGGAGCTGGAGTCAAGATCAGAAAGCCTGTAATTTCTGCCTTTCCTGTTCATCAGATCTCTTGATGGTGGCAAGCCTATATGATATGCTATTGCAAAGTATATAGTAGTCAGCTTTACGCTTTAGTCCATCAAAAACAAAGCTCACCCAAGACTCTCCATAATTATGCAGCAATCTGTAAATCATGGTTTGTTTTTTGAAATCTGAATATTTCTGGTGGCACTCAAACTAGTATTTAACTTCTCTGCACCTGTTGAACTGTCCTTGGCAGTTATCTAGATAAACTGTACCAGTTTAGCTGCAACAGTTTCTAGACTCAAGGCTGTCAATAGAAGATTCCCAGGAGAGGGTATATTTTGGAACTTCAAAAGTCTTGGGAGTTCAAAAAGGGGGAAACAAACTTGGCAGTCCCAGTTCAACATTACTATTTTTCTCTTGACAGATCCAGTTTATGATCTAACATAGCTACTAGATCTAGTGGCAAATCTGGAAAATGCAGTTTCATTCACTTCAGCATCCCTTCCTTTTTCCAATTAAATCTTTTATTTTCCATTATTCTGAGGATGCAGTAACTTCAATCAAAGCATTTGCACAAAAATAAGTTCCCAAGTATCTACTTCACTATTTGCCTTAATTTGATGCTTTCTTCCCAATGGAAAGAATTCAGTCCTATTGGATACCATTTAGTGATTGTCTTGACTTTAGGGGGTGCGGGACATTCCCATCTCTAATACTGTACAGCCTGACTAAAAGATTCCTACATATTGTGTAGTCCCAAGAAGCATAGCTTTATTTTTATTAGGGGGTCTCAGCTGTCAAATCTCATTTTAATTTCCAATAAGTATAATCCATTATACTACTTGATGCTCCCACAGGATCATGCTCATAGTCTGCTTTCCTGGGTTCACTGAAGCAATCTTTTCTGCTTCTTAATCTAACATGGATCCTCCTAAAATAAAGAAGTGTCATCCCACATATTCCAAACAACCTCTTCCTTCCTTTACTCACCTGAAACAGTCCCTCACTTGTTTTCCCCACAAACTGCAGATGACCTCCAACTTTAAAAGAATGAGTCTTCAGTTTGCCTCTTGAAGATACTTAATCCTTTCCCTGTATCCATCACAGTGGCTTGTTAGTGCAAATGTATATAAAGAAAAACAAATATATAGTGGCTTGTTTTTTTAAGATGAAATGTCCATTGCTCAATGTTTATAAAATATTAACTATTGTATTCTAGATTACCAGAACATCTGGCATAATGAGCAATGGAACAAAACCAAACTCCATAGAAACTATTATATTTTCCAGTTGAGTGACTGCAGTTATTTCTTTAACACTAGTGAATTTTGAAACCCTTTCTCAGTGTCTGAATAATCAAGCCTGTATCATTAGGTTGGGTCACAAGTTTCAGCTTCAAGATAGACAACTAAAAGGAGATCTGGGGAGCTGTACTCTCTCCTTTTATTTGAGGAATATTGGCCCTCTAGAAATTGGGTGAAGAACCATTTTAAATTCTGGGCTAGCCCCAACCACTTCAGTGGTTACCTTAAATAAAATGCCCCCATTTTAAATCAAGTCTGTCCAATTTGCCTGCTTACTTATGAAATGATAAATTAAAATGCAATAATCGTCATAGGAAAGGGACAACACAGTTTACTACAATGATGTTTTATGCATACTATGTATGGAATGACTTCTAAGGACAGTTACACATAGTGCATTTTTAGTACTGTATAGTTAAAGCTAAACTACCAGGACCCTGGAACAGATTAAGGAGTGCTCTTCTCCCCCTGGCCTGATCCTCCTCCATAAACGTATATCCTCAAAGAAGCTACCAATTCCCTCCCCTAATGGGGGCTATGTTACCTAGGAACAAGATGGCAAGAGTTCTAGAGCCAGCACAGTGTGTCTGTGAGGCTGGCTCTCGCCTATTACAGCTGCACCAGGATCAACAGCATTTCAGGGCAGAACTGCTGTTTGTTCTGGGAAGGGCTGGGGGGAGGAGGAAGAGTCGTGAACATCTTTTTTGTAGCAGCCTTACCAGGGTTTTATATCGTAATTCTCCCAACTTCTCCACTTCACTTTTCTTGCCAAAGACAGACTTTAAAAAGGCATTTAGTCTCTTCTAAAGGTTGGCATCATTAATTTCAAACTCTCCCTCACTTATTATCTGCTACTTTTTCCTATAGTCTCTTTTGTAAAAGTACCTTTTTATCTTACTGGGTTAGCCCCCAACACATTGTGTTCTTCTGATGCCATGGATCTATTTTCCCCCAACTTGTTTGGTTGCCACTACGCTCTTCCATTTCCAGTACAGGGTTCTAGTCCAGCTCACTTCAATCTGAGTTCTCCTTAATGAAGTCACAAGCCATTCTTTTGGTTCCCTGATTATTATTTTTTCCAGGAAGTGCTGTGTGCTCTAATTATAGTAGCTTTTAGAATCCTCAAGCATTCTGTCACACTGATGGATTCTAATAGTTCCTCCTGTTGCACCTTGTAAGAATTAACTTTCCAAAATCCGCTTTCTTGAAATGTAATACCTTTTATTCTGAACCTATTCCTTGCAATGTTAAAGTACTTTTGTGGTCATGATACTGTAGCCTGCTTCTCTAGTATTCTCATCTTTATCAGTAAGATGTAAATGAAGAATGACTTCTCTGCTTTTGGTTCATACTTTTTTTTTCTGCATAAAACAGAAATTCTAGTGATTCCTTGTCCTACCAATCTTGACTCAAATAATCTGCCACAAACATAGTATCTTGAGGCTTCAAGTACCTGGAAAACTGGTCCAAGAATCTTTCTTTCCTCCATGTCCTAATAGTCTGTAGCAGATGCCCACTATTTACTTTTTTGGCTTTTATTCTTGTATTCTTACCCTAAGAAATTAACCACTATCTTCTTCACTGTCAAACTCTCATTGGCAGTGTGCAGTATCAGTTACACTATTGCTTCTGATGATAAATAATATGGCAATATTTCTACATTTGGTGCACAGTTGCTAACTTCCAGTCACTGCTGAGAAAATAATGCTGAATAAATCAAATATTACATGTACATGGAATATTTGTACAGATCTGAATTTTTAAATGGACTGCAACTGGCCATGTTCATTTTCCCCCTTTGTGTTTACTTTCCAGGAACACTTGAGTAACCTGGATCCTACTGTCAAAATTGGTCATGAAAAGCAGATCTCAAAGGTGCATATGCAAGTATGGTAGGGGCAGAAGCCAAACTTCAAATGTGCATGTACACCCTCCTCCTGTATGGGAACAGAAAACAAGGGTCATAGTGGAGTTAGGCACCAAATGCTTTGAGACTCTGGGTTGCTGTGACTTATCTGACTAGGCACAGCTATGTAATGCAGTTTGATCCTGGAATAGCTGTGACTAGTCCATAGAGGTAAAAAAACTGAAAATATACTTGAATAACACACTGAGGGAAGCATGAGCTGCTTGCTTTCCCCATACAACAATCAAATACACTTAATCACACAATCAAGCTCATGTCAAATTGTCTGCAACAGCCTGTTTACTGCTGGCAAGTGGGCATATCAGTATACACCTTGAGCCACTAAAAGCATAGCTACTAGTAGGACCTAGTGACAATAATCCCATTTCTGTCACTTCCTTCTCCCATCATGCTCTTTTTTTTTTTTTTTTTTTTAATACATGTGAGCAGACATGGGCATGAAGGCGAGAAGTTGGCAATAACTGGTATGGGGGATGAGTGTAGGGGTTGCATGTTATGTATATCTAAGGTCTTCAGGGCATACTGGAGGGTGTTCCCCATCTAACATGGTAGCTCATCTTAATGGGGAGTGATGGGAATGACAGCATAGTTTAGGATGCAGAATCCATTCTAGTCTGCTCGAACTGTGTGTGTGTGGTGGTGGTAGTGTTGTTTTGTTTTTGTTTGTTTTAAATCTTAACTTTCATGATAAAACCAGCTATGTACTTCTCACTATGCATGAGGAATTAATAACCAGACTAGCATGGTCATGCAGTAGTGTGATTCTTAAAATGCCAATGCATTTATTAATCCTTATACCAGTGACAAGACTCCAACTTTCCTGCTTCAGACAATCTCTCTCCCCTCTTCTTGGCATGTCCCTGATTTCCTCCCTTTTAGCCACATACAAATTTGACAACTCTTCTATCGCTTATCAAGCCATCCTAGATTTCCTTCAGGGCAGATGCTATCTGCACCTGATGAGGATGCATTTTTTGTGGGTTCACAACTGAACCTGGAGGTGACTTCATTCATGTCCCTGAATGGACTCCAGTCTGTTATGATTGCATCCAGTCACTTCATTATCCCATGGGTTTTTTTTTTTTTTTAATGTCTGGATTACAGACACCCTGGCTCTGGGAAATGACAGATCATGGTTCCTAGTTGTGGGTCTCAAGCATGCTCCCATCTCTCTCACTTCTTTGGCAGTGGGATACTGCCCCTCTTTCCCCCAGTTTTGGTGCCTAGACCCTGACCTCTGCTGTCCTAACCCCACACACCCCCTACAAACACTTATTTAGACATGTTCTTTCCCCACCTGGCTATGGAAGCACTGGCTTTTTAGTTACCCACCATTTGGGGACAATGTGGCAGTAAAGCAAGGAAAAGACAACTTAGCAAATTCTTACTCACTTTAACTCTTTTCTGTACTCTTGAAAGTGCCAACTCCTGAATGCAATCCCCTTAGTCTGATATCACATCCCTGGGTTTGGTCACATCCTTGGGGGATGCACAGTCCCTCCATTCTCTTCAGACTGGTCTTCTGTTTCTGACAATGAAATAGATCCCTTATCTTAGGATATTTCTGACAAGTTTCTTGTCTCTATGCTTCCACTGGGCATTCTCCCCTTCCCCCCCCCCGCCCCATGCTATCTGTAGACTTCTAGACAGAGACATTCAAATTCAATAACTGCTGGTAGCAAACCCATTTTCACTGGTGTAGAATCATGTGGTGGTGGTTCTTGATTGCTCCATCACAGCTTCTTAGGGCTGGTCTACACTTACCCCCCAAATCGAAGTAAGGTACGCAAATTCAGCTACGTGAATAACGTAGCTGAATTCGACATACCTTACTTCGACCTTACCGCGGTTCAGACGCGGTCCACACGCGGCAGGCAGGCTCCCCGTCGACTTCGCGGTACTCCTCTCGCTGAGCTGGAGTACCGCAGTCGACGGGGATCACTTCCTGGTTCGATTTATCGCGTCCAGACCAGACGCGATAAATCGAACTCGGAACTTCGATCCGCAGCCGTCGAACTACCGGGTAAGTGTAGACTAGCCCTTAGACAGTTTTTCCAGTAGGTGTCTTAGCTCCTAATATAAAATAAATGCTCAGAGGCCCTGGAGGTTGAAATATAACAAGCCATTCACAGAGCCAAAATGGAGTTCATAAATTGGCATATTCTCCCCTTCCCCCCTTCTAATCTGTCAGTTTCTATCTTGTAACAAAAAACCCACCTTGTTTTGTGTGGGAAGGTGCAGGAGGGCGGAATAGAGAAAGCATTGGAACCTCTGAGTGTCCAAATTCAACATAATGTTCTGGATCGGTGATGTTGGCTTGGACCCTTATGCTGGTTTATATGTGTCCCAAGAGTACAGGTATAGCCAATTGTCTTCATAGTGGCTCCATACCTGATATAGGCTGAATAACTAATGAACAGCTGCTAAGTATATCATTAGGACTTGATACAACCTTCATTTCAGCCAGGGTTGTGATGGTAGGCTGCAGAATAGGGTTACAGTGAGACAAAAATGCTGGTGTGTGTGTGTGTGTGTGTGTGTGTGTGTGTAGTACCCATCTTTCATAATCCCTCATCTAGGGAAGAGAAATTTAAATGGCCCGACCTTCTAATCTATGCACGATGAATCTGAAGGTAGAATCATGTGGCCCAGCCCCCAGGTTATTTTGTGGAAGTTGGCACACTGCATGAGCTGCTCCTGCTAGGGCACAACCTACACAGGAATTGCATATTTAAAACTCAGACTGATCCAAAATCCCCTGAAATCAATGGGACTCTCTCATTTAACATAGGGCACGCTTCACCTTCCATTAAAGTTATCACTTTTTTCCTTAACTAGAAAGTGTTCATTTAATCAAGTATCTCTGTAGAACACTACACTTCAGTCAGGTTCTATCTTAGCTTTCTCTCTTCCAAAAACTAAATTCTTAACTCTTGAAAAAGATCTTCAAGCCTCAATATTACTGTGATGCAGTTCCTTACTTTGATATTTATATAATATCTTTGCATATATAATTTTGGAATTCTAAATGGATATGAATTCCTCATACCATAAGGAATGTAAGATTGTACATATAGTATGCCACTGTAAAGAGAACTTTTCCTTGGATTTCAAGAGTCTTGAATTAGACTTGACCTTGTTATCCAAATTATTATGACATTTCTGTTCCTCAAATGAGTGCTTCCTCTAGAGTTGTGAACAGCAAGTAAATTTACTAGCCTATAAAGTGATTAAAGTGCCTCTAACTTGCATTTGATATATTATGTGGTGGAAGATGTGTTTTTGGTTGTTTTTTTTTACTGTTACACCACAAACTCAGGCATAGTGTTTAAGTGCAGTACTATTGCAGTTACTAAAAAACTTTAATCAGATTACTGTTACATTTGATACTATAAAAATGCCAGTAGATAAATATTAAGATTCAATTAGCTGCACAACAATTTGTTTGGAAATTAATACTGAACTAAGTCAGTGTTCTACTAATTTTTTTAAATTTTTGTATTTATAATTTACACTTTCATGCAAATATTAGTGTATGTAGTATACAAACTGGAAGTTGAAAATAAGGTGGTACATAAATTGATATGGCAATATTAAAGCTACAAGAAACAAAGTTCTTCATGTCTTATTACTTCTGCTACATCTACCCTACCATTGCCAATAAGACCTAATATTTTAAATATATAGCTCCTTGCATTTGGAACTAAACGATCAGTAAAAATCATATCTTGAAATATGCTGGAAACATGTATTTTCAAAATGCATGTCCTGGCCCTCCATACAAGCATGTGGTTGCTAATGTCAACATGCATTAGCAATGGAATTGTACTATACTTAGATGTGGTTCAACCACATCTATGCGCTGAGCCATTAAAGAGCATTTAAAAAAAGAGAAGAAATAAACTAGGTAAAAGGGAATATGTCTTGTTCAGCTAAAACATTCAAATATATCTATAATTAGTATAAAATTGTTCAAAATAGACTGCAGATTAATTATTAATATCTGGTAGAAAATGACCATACCATACAGAAAGTGTTACATGTTTTTATTCCTCATAAAGACTTCAAAACATTTTGATCATGCATCAAGAACTTGAATTTTATTAATTAACCAGGAAGATTTGTATTTCCCTCTTCCTAAAGGACTGCACCTATTTGACAGGGGAAAGTAAACTCTAATCTATCAAGCCAAACTCTTTTTTTTTTTTTTTTTTAATTAGTAATACTTTCCTAAAAGGTAACTACTAAGCAATTACAAACCTCAAACTCATGAGCCTTATGCCAATAGAAATTGGATTTATAGTGAATAAACACAGTTAAAGGAATAATATTTTTGAGGCATGAGTTTGTTTTTGTCTTTCAGCAAGACAGAGTGAAGTAAGAAATGCCCAGCTGCCTCAGCTGGAACCAACACAAAACTTCATCTGCTTTATTCAGTTCTCAAAATAGTGCACAGGTCCTCCTTTTTTCTTCCTTTTAAAAGTACAGTAGGCTGAATTTAGACTACACTGTAGCTCCCAAAAACACTCTTCCAATTTAGAGACCATTGGTGGATAAGAAATGTGACAGTTGCGGAGCTTTGGTGGTGATTTGTTTGGCAATACATTAGCCATAGCACATTTACCCCATCTTTAGGAACAAAGATGACAACTGCTATAGCGTGACTAACCCTTGTCTGTCTGCTGCTTTCAATCTCATGTCTGACATGAGTGGATCTCTCGTCTAATGCAAGGGAAGAGAATTTCTCATCTAAGGTGTTCACATTGCTGCTGTTGACCTCCTTGGAAAATTGTGATGATGGTCTACGTTTGCTTATTGCTACATTGCTGTGGGAGCCCATCACAGAATTTTGAATGTTGGTTACATATTTATGTACACATTTTAAATTACATTTTTAAAATTTTACTAATTCCATATTTATAATTTCACCATAGTCTTTAAGCTCCTGTTTTTTAGTGTACATAGTCACAAGTGTTTTTCTTGACTGGATAAAAATTCCAAATTGCATTTTATTTCTTGATCTAGTTTGGCTCTTTAAATTAAAAAATATAATGCTATTTTCTTGTTCAATGTTATCTTTGCTAGTGATAGCTCCTAAAATGCTGCTAAAATGCATATAGTGCCAACAACTGACAAGTGACATGCTCCTATGAGCCACAAGCAGAAAACAAGTGGGGTTTCCCTTGAATTTGTGGAAAACTTGTGAGCATCCTGTACCTTCTCCCCATCCCCGAGGAGTGCTTTATTCTTCCTGCAGCCATCACTACATACAGTATAATAGAAAACAGAAACACAATTAATACACAAGATAAATCTTCTAATATGAAAAAATACCTGATTTTAAAAAAATACAGGTGCAATCATGATGTCAACACCCCCCCCCACCCCAAAAAAAACCTTCAGGGGCTTTCTTTCTTTTACACTCTTATTATGGAAGAGAAAATTTAATTGCAAACAAACTTTAGTCTTTAAAAAAGTTAAACTTATGCAAAAGAAGGGAGTCATAGTATACAAGGTGATAGTATTAATTGTGTAGTATACAATCACATTATTGTGATTTGCAGGATTACTTAAGTGATTAAATAGAGGTTTTTACCTACTTCTGAACTGCAAATTGTAGCCCATACTTTGTAGCTCTGTTTAAACAAATTATCTGTATTCCAAACCAGACTTAACACACAAGGAAAGAAGAGAATAGAAGGTTCCTACTTTTTGTTAAAATACATATCAGTACATTTCTCCTTTTTCAGCTACATTATGGGTGAATATAGTCTGCTAGTGGGGGCATAGTGAAATATTGGTTTTTAATAAAAAAAACAGTAATTGTGCTATTGAATTCTGTCATCCTAAACTCTGGCCTTACAACTGTCATAGGCTTCTCTCATTAACATTTATCAAGTTCATCATAAACTTCAGATGGATGCTTGGACAGAGTAGACAATAACTGAAATAAAAAGCGGGGCTCAATGGCTACCTAGGTTCATGCACATGCATAACTACTTTTATGAGTAGTGTTGTGGGTCAACTGACATCTGGAAAATTACTCCTGCATGTCTTTGCAGGATCATGATCACAACCCTGAACTCTAAAATAAATGTGTATAAAGTTGGGCATGTTCTTAAGCACCTTACTGAGTCAGGGCCTTAAGGCACGGCCACCTCTTCAGACTTTATTTTTCACTGAGAAAATAAAATTAGAATATATTTAACATCTTAAAATAAACAAAATCAAACTTCTAAAATTCCAGCTGTAAGTGAAATATTAATGTCATTCTCATTAGCTTTAGTGTTCATTTTTAAATACACAAGTTTTTCTGTGTTTGAAAGGTGTGACTGGGTCATGAAGGCAAAGGGTAACACCTTACCCCTATTAACTGCTTGTAACCCTTGCATGCAGTATATGGGGTATTAGCATCCCTATTTCATAGATGTGGAAAATGAGGCACAGAGGTTAAAGCAAAAATGTTCAGACTTGTGTGTGTATAAATTTAAGCATCCAACTTTAGGTACCTACATAAATGGCCTGATTGTGCAAGTATGGCCCTTCTAAAGCTCCTGTTGAAGTTCATGGTAGCTATGGGTGCTCAATACCTCAGGAGTTAGGGAGCCAAAATTGATCCTTGTGACTCAGCAGAGGCTAACATCGATCTTAACTAGCCAAAGCCCAAATGTGGAATGCAGGAAACTTAAGCTGTGAAATTCTTTTGTTTATTGTAAATAACTCTGTACTTTCAGTTACATAATTCTTCAATGCTGACATAAATAACTTTCAATCATAAATTTGCAACCCTCACTTTAGTATATCTCATTGGTAACTCTGGATCTAAAATGAGTGACTGCCCTCAAGACGGGGGACATCTGAGCAATGTGGTTGTCAAAGTCTCTGAGCTGGGATTAGTCCTTTGTGCACTCAGTCCTTGCTCAGACCATGCTGGTTCTCATACACTTGAGCTTCCTCTTGCAGCCAACGGTTGGATGCTTAGCAGAGATGGTTCAACAGCAGGCAGCTTGTGCTGGTTTTAGCACCACCTGTGCGTTGGGCTAGAGCTTCCCTCTACAACTGTGAGATGATGCTGGGGTCGTCCCCCCCCCCAAGAAAAATCAAGCAGCTAGGGCTATGGGTTTTCAGGACCCCAGAGGCCAACTCTGGGGTGTAACTATGAAGGAGGGAATTGTAGGAAAAAACCTGTAACAGGCTTTCACCCCAATTACTGGTTTGAGCACGAGTGCTGAAACAATTTGCATAATGGGGGTGCTCAGCGACATTGAACAAACTTCAAGCGCGGGGATGTCAGCACCCCTAGTTCCACAAGCTCTCTTTGAGTGGTTTCCAGGCTATGTGGGCACAAGGCTGGGGGTGGAAAGAGAGGGCTTCGTGGGAGGGAGCTGATATTCGCCCTAGGGAGGGCGAAGGCCGGCTCCGGCACCTGAAGCTAATCAGCGCACAGCTGCGGGGAGAAAGCCAGCCGGGCTGTGTGTCAGGCTGGCCCGGAATCAGCCCCGGGCTAACTTTCATCACTTCAGCGCAGTCAGAGCGGAGCCGGATTTCACTCGCCCACTGGCGCCGCGGAGGTGTCCCCCGGCCGGGCTTTAACAAGGGTAGGGCTAGTCCCCGTGGGCGCTCGGGGCAGCACCAGCCCTATGGCCGCGGGCCAGCGCGAGCCCGTCACGGCCCTTCCAGCCAGGGCAGAAGGTGGCTCCCGCCGTGCGTCACTGCACAGAGCCCTGGCCGTGGCAGCAGCCGCTCCTGCCCTCCATTCTCAGGCAGCAGCAGCAGTAACAAGCGCTTCTCTCCGCCTGACGGCTGCGGCGTGGCCCTGCCCGCTGGCCGGGCCTGCTCCGCTCGCCTCCCCCCCGCCCCGCTAGGTGTCTGGGCGAAGGCGCGGCGCGGCCAGCCAGAGCAGAGCGACTCCAAGTCCTTGCGGCGCTCGCTCCTCCTGCCGCCGCCGCGGGGAAGGCGGGGGTGGGCTCCAGCGCTTCAGACTGCTGCTGTCAGAGCCGAGAGACACGCTCCGCCTGGGGAGAAGGGAGGGAGCTATACTCCTCCCCCCACCGCCACCCTGGCCTGCCTCCTTCCCTCCTTCCTTCCTCCCTCCCTCTCCTCCAGCAGCTCCACAAACCAGGAACCAGAGCCAGCTGCAGCCTCCTGTGCGTGAGAAAAACACGGGGAAGCCAAACGGGGAGTGCGGAGCAGCGCCAGGAGAAGGAAGGTGAAGGAGGACGGACGCAGGAGGGGAAGCACAGAGGGATTGTCAACATAAAAGGGAGGAAAAAGTTTACCCCCGTGTTACTCTCGCCTCCCTCTTCCTGGGTGGCGTCGCTGGGAGTTTTACCTGGAATGACAAGTTTTTTCAGGGTGGCTCTTTCTCCGACTCCCCCCTCCAGCAGCGGATGAGGGTGTGACACAAGGGGGGAACCCGCCCCGCCACCTAACCCTCTATGGTGGGAGCTGTCACCAAGAGCAGAGAGGAGCTGATCCGGGTGGACTTCACTGTTTCCAGCTCCACTGTTACAGTGCTGCAGCCACCCGTGGGGCTGGAGTCAGAGAGGAACTGCTGCCGCTGGGGTTTGTGTGTGAGAGTGTTACAGCCCCCTTCTTCCAGGATATAACTAAAACCACCTCGAGCATTTTCAGTCGCATCTTCATCATTCGTTTCCTCCTAATTCTTGCTATTGCTGCTTGTTGGATGGCTTGTTGGCAGTAGCTGGGGGTCTTGCCTCCTCCAGCCGCCCCACCATGTCCTAGAAAAGGTGAGTGCAGTCAAATCACTTTGCACAGAGTCCTGCGGGAAAGGGCGGGTAGAGAGCGTTTCTTTATGGGGAAAGCAATAAAGCAAAAAAGCCAGGATCAGATATGTTAGTTTGGAGGGCAATGTGTTGAGAGGGGGGAACTAATAACTGTGTCTACAGAGATTTTCAACAGAAAGATTGTGTGTCCAGGTCAAGATCGATCCTATTAAAATCAGCTAAAACTTAAGCTAAAAAAAACCCCCCCCATGTCTATTGCTTAAATAATAGCTCATTAGCAGCCGTGTCTCTGGGTAGCTCTGCTGGGTCTGGGAGCCTGGCTCATTCCTCGGCCCACGTCTACTGCTGGGTCTGGAAGTGGAGATCAATTTTTGGCAGAATATTAAAACATGGAAGGCACGTGACTTTTAAAAAAATAATCCTAAAGTAAATACATTTTTTATCAGACGGGCGCAGTAACGTAATCCCCAGCTTTCTAAAATATAAATTCCACGGAATATTTAAATATATTTCTCTACTCTTAAACCGCTTTCATTGTACGAGTCTTCTGCAGGTTTCCCCTTTTCCCAGGGTACCTCTAATTTTATGGGATTTGCTCGGGGCGTGAGGGAGTTTATTCTTGTCTGGGAATTAAATGGAGAGAAATAGGATCAAGGGTTGGATGGGAGGAGTGTCTGTGTCAGGTTTTAGCTGGCGAGAAAGAGAAGGTCTCTACACCATTGCTGCTGGTGTCAAAATCTGGAGAAGGGGAAACATACATTTTCATTGATTGATGCTTAGGAGTGCCCGTCATTATTGCTGATTTTGAAGCCCAGGGTTAAAGGATGTTGGCATAGAACTATGAGGAATGTATCATTTTAAAGTTTACATGGTGTTCTTTTCTTTTAAAAATATTTATAAACTTTGGAAACAAGCAAACAAGGAGGGTGAAATTAAATGCTTCAGGCTCCAGACAGCGTCTCGAGTTTTAAAATAGTTTTATTGCCCCCATTTATCATTTACCCTCACTGGAAAAGAGAGAAAATCTGCGCGCAGCATTTACAAAGACTACACTAGGCGCAATAAAATGAAACCCAGAGGCAAGCAAAGGACAAGTCCTTGAACCTTAGTGAGTTTCTCTGTTTTAAATCATTACCGCATCGATAACATGCATATTCATGCATTGTTTAAACACGGAAATTGAAATGGAAACGTGATAGTCTTGCTGCACGGGTAAGAGACGATGATTATAAGCACAGAAAGGAAAAGGCTGCGTCCTTCCAAATTTGCTCCCGGCCAGCCAAACTGCTCACCTTGGCGCAGGTGGAGTTAACTTTGTCTCCAGGAGACTGCGGTGGGCGGGGACAAAGGCTCCCTTTTTATAGACCCTAGTTTCTAGCTCTACCTGAGGAGAGGAACCACCCCCACTCCCAAGCCTGCCGTCAGTCAAAGGGGTGGGGAATGAAATGGACAAAAACGCCAGCGGGGAGGGCACGCTCTCTATCACAGCCCTGCCAAGACTCCGTTTGGAGGGGGCCTCCCTTCTTCTGGATTCATTTCAAGGCACTTTTCAAAAGTATTTCCCTCGTTTATAATGAGGTGGTTTTTAACTCCTCCAGTCGATAACAGCGGGCCACTGTCCTGACTCCACTCCGGCTGGGGAACTGGGCTAGAGGGGATGTTTAGAGGGCTGCACGTTGCATTGGGAGAGGTAGCTCTGTCCCAGGTTCTGCGCTCTCTCAACGAGCTTCTGTGGCTTTAAGGAGAGATACATTTTCCAGCCTGTGTCGCAGCAACTTTGTATCAGTCATGTCGCCCGCCCGTTGACTGAAACGGCTTTCGTCCAATGAGAAACCCTCCTGAGCCCAATAGCGCGTCTCTTCTCTTTCCCTCCGCCAGTGGAGGCAACCGAAGGGCGGGATATTAACTTGAACTTTATCTGAGCATGTGACATGTTTTTAAAAGGACTTGGCACCTTTTTTTTTTTCTTCGTCTGCCCTGCTCAGTGTCATTGGGCGACGTAGCGAACTTCAGGTTAAGAGGGAAGCCAGCGGATTTACCTGCTGGCGAATAATTATTTCTTGTTCTAATGTGAAACCATCAGCATTTTCTGGCCTGGATGTTGGATTTAGGTGGGTTACACTTTAATGGAAATGCGGACTGTAGCAACAGGTAGAGACAGACAGCGCAGGTGTCCAGGGGAAGCACTGGCAGTTCTTGTCCTCTTATGGCTCAGTGTCGTTGTATCCACTTTGCAAAGGAGGTAGGGCTTTGCGCGTTGTTTTGTTTTTGCAAGGGGAGATGGGTCTTCAGATGTCCCTTTTTATTGCCGGAGATGCTGCATGTTTTTATTATTTTATTATTTTAGTCTAGGCTCTTTGTGTTTGGAATGCATATGGACATTTACAAGTGTCTTGTACCCAAGCTTTCCCACACCGAGAGATTCCCCCCCCCCCCAAAAGTTTTGTTTATTGCATTTTAAAAAGAAAATCCACAGATCAGATTTGTAATTGTTTGTTGTTAGGAATAGGTCAGTTAGTTTCAACAACTTCCAATATAAAATCAGCTGTCTTAAATCTAGGTAGAAGTCAAACTGAGTACGTGCAGTGATCTGTTTAATGTTCATCAATCTGTAATAAGTGGTTTCATATATATTTGCTAGCTATGTTTCATGGTTATTTGGTTTCAGTGACAAACATCCTCAATGTTTCCTTGATTTCTCTGGCATCATTTTGTTTTGTACTGTTAGTCAAAGAGGACTATTCCTTATGTTCCATTCTTGGCTTTTTATTCATCTGTACTGTACAGATCCATTTGTGTATTGTAGTTTAATCATTTTCATACTGTAAATTAGAATTGTATGTCTCTCAAATTTAGCTAACTGTGCCTATATTTTATAATCCAGTACAGAATATCTAATTTTCCCATGAAAATATAAAGCTAAACTGTTTAGTGGGGGGGGGGGCAGGATGTGAGAAAAAGAGCACATTAAAACATAAAGAAAGATACTTATAACTTTCCATACTCCATTTGCTATCTTGGTAATTATTCATATTTGTATAATAAAGCTTTCTCTAGCTGTGTGATCCTATTCTGAAGTCTTAATTCTGAGTTTATGCCATCACAGAATGTTGTCTTGAAAATAATTAAGAAATCATAAATTACGCATTCTATCACTGTAGGATAAGTGAGAGGAGGCGATGGGTATTGAGGGAGAAAATTCTAAATTCAGCAAAGATATCTTTGATAATTAACATACAAGGCAAAGCAAATAAGAATTAGATGAAAGACAAATGGTTATCTGTTTAATATGACATAGTTCTGTTTTTTCTTAGCAATAGTACATTTTTAATCCTGAATGCAAATAGGGAAATAAATTCAATCCATGTTTTCAAACTATTGTAATTCTATATAAAAAAATAAATAACTCGAAGAAATAAAAAATAGAAAAATTATAAGTAGAGCTTTTAAAACAATTCAGCAACTAGGAATATGCCACACTCCCACCCCGCATGCACGCACACACAAAATCCCATGTAATGCTCTGTCTTAGGACAAATGGAGAAATAAATATTTCCACTATTTTTTTCCTCTTCAAGGGGCATATACTACCCTTGTTTTGCATGTGGGACACCCTTTACCATTAATGGGAATTCTGCGCAAAAAAAAAAAAAAGAATGTGAGCCATTTTCTGCTCTGTTACCCTGTGCAATGCTGCTGAAGTAACTGTGATTGCCTGGGAGTCATTGACAGAAGAATATGGTCCCATGTCCTTAACTTTGCATTTAAGATTTGCAGCTGTCAGACTTTGATTAGTCCAGTCCTTCTATCTGCTTTCATTTGTAAATGGTACTTCACTGACTTGGGACAGTCAGGTCTGAGGATAAAACTTGGATCTCCTGAGTAGTATTACATCTAGGTCATCAAAGTGGCACACCGATGAATGATATTTAAAGAAAACTCAAATAACAACAACAAAAAAGAAATATGCCCTATTTCCAAGTTAGTCACTGATTTAGATATTAGAATAAAAAAAACTGGATTTAGTTCTGATTTTCTTATATTTAGGTGATCTTCCCAGTACAGAGATTGCAGGTACCATATAATTTCATTTTTATTTGACCGTTGCTGAGAAATCGGTTTTATGCCTGATTGTCTGGAGACTTGGACTGCAAAGACTGCATCTGTTGAATGTTCGGTGGTGAAACACTTAGGTCACAAATGTTAATGTTCAAGTACATTTTTGAGGTTGGGGGAACAAGTTTGTTCATAATATAAATATTTATTAAATGGCAAATGCATAAGTATAATGTCCAACATAAATACAGTCCCTCCTTCCATTGTCTAGCAGTTGTGAATTAGACTCCGGGCTAAAACTTCTTAGAGATTTGTAAAAATAAATGTCTGTACAGTACATGGGGTATAGATCCGATGTGCATACACGAAAGTCAATGGATTCTTTTATCAATTTTTGTTTTAAAAATACCAAACAAGCAAACCAAAACCTGATCCCATCATCAATTCGAAATAGACTTCTTAGCATTAGTACCCACTGCAACACTTATTGGTGGCAATAATCAGCACTACCAAGGAACCTGTTTGTCACGTGTTTTTATTTATAATTTTAGACCTAGCTTATATCAGGCTATATATAAATCTTTCCAGGCTTTTTATCCCTTCTAAAATGTATCTTCCAAAGAATGGACCTCTTACTATAGCTGCTGAATCAGGGAATTTACCACTTAGACTGCTATAGGCTTTGATTTGTTAAACTTTTCAAGCTTATGTGCCTAATGCTTAGGCACTAAAGATGAAATTTACCCCTGTGCAGTGGTGTGTATGCACCACTTAAGTTCTATGGCTTAAATGGACATAGTGGTGCACAAGTCTTCTGCTGGGCCTCTGCACAGGATTGAAATTCACTCTAAATCCATATTTATGCCTCTAAATGAGTGTTCTCATTTTTAGAAATGCTGAATACTCCATGGCTTCATTTGGTCTCCGAGAGTATTGAGGGTGCTCAACATGTTTTAAATATTTCTTTAGGAGTCTAAATATTGGTTTATGTGTGTAACTTTAGGCATTTATGTTTGGAAAATTTTAACCTATATGAACACTGTTTGACGTGTAGGGCACTGGTTTATTGAAGACCATCAAAATTTTGGTTGTGCAAGGAGTTCAACTTGATACCAAACATAATGCTTTTATTGGTCAATAATTTCGTAAATTTTTGTGCAGCACTTGTGGCTAAGGCACAGCTGTCTACTTTTAATCTCATCCTTGACGGAACTGTCAGCAGTGATAGGTACACATAAGTTTCTACCTGTTCTATGACTTCACTGCAGCTGCATTTCAACACTTTATGTATCGTGTCTTTTCCAAGATGCATGTTGTCGTCTTGGCATTTATTAGATATCCAAGCGGACTACATCAATTTTCCTAGGTAGCAAGGAGTCTAACCATTAATTCAAATTTGTGCCAGTTTTATGATGTCATCTGCATAAACTAAGGAGCTTAACTCAAGATCACCCAATGTCATGGTCTCCAACTTGTCTACCATTCTTAATGTCCAGTTTAAGAACATGATGAAAAGCGATCGTGATTCCATGCTCCCTTGTCTTACACCAAACTTTGACTTGAACCAGTTGCTTGCTTTTCCAATGATTCTTATGGCACTGCAGGAGTCCTTATACATAGCTTTTATAATTGTAATTATCTTATCTGAAACTTTATATGATTTTGCTACTTTCCATAATGTTTCCTTCCAAACAGTATTACTCTCTGGTCTGGAAGCAGCTGATTTAATTAAGTAGACATCTGAAGGCTGGAGGCAGTACAGATGAGAGTTCTTCCAAAGGTGGCAGGTGTAAAGTCCAATGATTTTAAGACCAATAAAGAAATTAGGAGAGGAGGATGTGAAATTGGGTTATCAGATTGGCTGCCATTTGAAAAAGATTACATTGGTGGGGACGTTGCAGAAGACAAACACATAAGATGCCAAAGAAAATAATACAAACACCACCACAGTCAGTCCAACCTAAAAGCTGACCACTGACTAGATGGTGGGATATTGTATGCAGGGACATGACAAGGCAGGCCTTAATGGAGGAACAAGCTATGGATAGGAATCCGTGGTGATGCCGTACTGCTCCCTGTGTCTTGTGTCTGCAAAGATGCTTTTGGCTGAAAAAAAGAAGAAATTCAGGATCAGGACTTATATATAAAGCAAAAAGCATAAATCCTGCTTTCAAATTCTTGTGTTTAGGTTGAGTACAAACTTTTTTAAAAAAATTGGGGAGAAAAAGGTGTTATGGTTTTAAATAGATTAGACATTAACATTGAATACTGAGCACTCAATATATTGGTCAAACTAAAAAAAAAAAAAAACCCTTTTGTATACTGTAAGGTTTACAAGTATTTACGTTTCATTTTGTGCATAACTTTTAAAATCACTAAAATAGTCATTGAACTAACATTTAATTCAATAAAGTCTTTATTTGTTGGTTTTTTTTCAAAATAATGGACTAGATAGTACGTTTTATGCACAGCAGTGAGTAAGCAGCTGTGGTAGGTGAGGAGGATTTTGCTTACAGCCTTTTTCAGGGTACAGCTCATTTTCTACCTGGGTTGGCTGGCATAGAGGGGAGTGTGGAATCATGGGTCCATTCACTGCCTGTCCCTCTCCTCCCACTTTATTCATTTGTTCTCTGGAGGAAGCATCAGCTGTGCAGGCTTTGTGCTTCCCTCAGCTCCCAGAGGTAAGGTTTAATAGCCCTCTAAAGTAGTTGCATAGGCGGGAGGTGATCTGTACACCCTCCTATTTGTCTGCATGGCTATGTTATGGCTAATCAAAATCTATGGTTATTGTTTTAAAACAGCATTTATTATACTAGATTTTATATATAGAAAATAATATCACATGATAAAAGTATTTTACATTTATTAACCTCTCTGAATTGTAATATGGAATCATAAAAAGCCTATAATTTATTAATTTTACTTTTTTTTGTATTTTTTCCTAGTTATGGAGACAAAAGGATACTACAGTTACCCAGAAGGCTTAAACATGGAGAAACGGTGGGGTCAAGTTTCTCAGTCTGTGGAGTATTCTTCTTCAGGTGCTGGAGAGCGGACTGATGAGAATAATTATATGGAGATTGTAAACGTAAGCTGTATATCTGGTGCTTTTCCAAACAGCAGTGCTCAAGGAAACAGCAAAGAAAAACCTGAACTACTCCCTAGCCTGCAGCAAGATAATAATCAGCCTGGTATTTTAAACTCTGACATAAAGAGTGAGTCAGACTCAAAGGAACTTTCAGCAACTGTTGCTGAATCTATGGGTTTATACATGGATTCCATACGAGATGCTGATTATACCTACGATCAGCAAAATCAACAAGGGAGCATAAGTCCTGGGAAGACTTATCAAAATGTTGAGCAGCTGGTAAAGTTCTATAAGGAAAATGGCCATTGTGCCTCTCCCTTAAACAGTGCAAATAGGCCCTTGAGATCTTTGATATCAGACTCTGGAAGTTCTATGAATGGTGGTCTCATGCGCACTATTGTCAAAAGCCCTATAATGTGTCCTGAGAGAACTCCTTCTGGCAGTAGTCCTCAGAACATGACTCCTTCAGTTTGTAGCCCAGCTGGCATTAACTGTGTATCCTCAACTACTTCTACTAATTTTGTAAATTTTCCAGCGCACAGCCCAGTCAGCCAGGGAACTCCTTTGTCATGCTCACCTAACATTGAAAACCGGAGCTCTAGATTGCACAGTCCTGCACACGTTAGTAATGTGGGATCTCCTCTTTCTAGTCCTATAAGTAGCATGAAATCACCAATATCAAGCCCTCCTAGTCACTGCAGTGTGAAATCTCCAGTCTCAAGTCCTAATAATATCACTGTGAGATCCTCTGTGTCCAGTCCTGCAAATATGAACTCAAGGTGCTCTATTGCAAGCCCTTCCAATACAAATAATAGGTCCAGTCTTTCTAGTCCAGCTGTTAGCACTGTGGGATCTTCTATCTGTAGCCCAGTAAACAATGCCCTAGGCTTCCCTGCTTCTGGAGCACCTGCTGGACCTAGCACAGGCCAAGATACTATTCCTAGTCCAGAAACAAAAGACAAAGGTGCTCAAGAAATCACATTTCCTAAAATGGAGGAAATGGAGAATGCCATCTCAAACAATTGTGTAGCTGGTCAGATGAATCTTGTTCAGTTTATAAAGCCTGACCCAGATGGAGCATTTGGTAGCTCATGTATTGGAGAAAACAGTAAAATCAACTCTGATTCCCCATTTTCAGTACCAGTAAAACAGGAATCAGCTAAACATTCCTGTTCTGGTGCCTCTTTTAAAGGGAATCAAGCAGTAAATCCATTTCCATTTATGGATGGTTCATATTTTTCTTTTATGGACGACAAAGACTATTATTCTCTTTCTGGGATTTTAGGACCACCTGTTTCATCATTTGATGGCAATTGTGAAGGTAGTGGGTTTCCAAATCCAGGCCTACCTGTGGGTATTAAACAGGAGCCTGATGATCGCAGCTATTATCAAGAGAACAGTATGCCATCGTCTGCCATTGTTGGTGTGAATTCAGGTGGACAATCATTTCACTACAGGATTGGAGCTCAAGGCACAATATCTTTATCACGACCTGTTGCTAGAGAGCAGACTTTTCAGCATGTGAGCTCATTTCCTCCAGTCAGTACACTAGTTGAGACATGGAAATCACATACTGACTTAGCGTCCAGAAGACATGATGGGTATCCAGTTTTAGAATACATTCCAGAAAATGTGTCAAGGTGAGCAAACTGAAATCCTGTTTGTTTGTTTTTTCATACTACACAATGTCTAAATAAGTATGACTGGTTTTTTTTGTTTTGGTTTGGGTTTTTTTGCACAATTTAGGCTTGATATTTTCTTTTTAATTTCTAAAGCTGCATACATATTTCTTGGTGTATTTCAATGATTTATTAGTCAGTTTCTCCATTAATTTTGCTAGCTTTTTGATTCTGGTTTTAATAAAAACAACCTGCATGTTTCATATTCAAAATTTAAATACAGAATATATTATAATTAGATGTGATAGTGCTACTTTTTGATCTTCTTCCACGATAAGTATTTGTTTTTAATAGTGGAGCTTGTTGTCATTACTTTCATGTGCCATATACTGGCTATTCTTTCTTAGTTGTTGCTTTAATGCTTTGTACTGTTGGTGATGTTCAGAAGGAAATAAACAAAATGGAAATGGTACATTAGGAACTTAAGTTTCTAAGTTTTGTGTTATGAACGTGTATCCATCTTTAATTGACTAAATTTAAAAACTAAGCATGAGGGTCTGTGGCAAACGTTGTTTCTGAATCGTGATTGTATGAACATTGTGGTTTACACATACACCTCTACCCCGATATAACGCGACCAATATAACACGAATTCGGATAGAACGCGGGAAAGCAGTGCTCCGGGGGGGGCAGGGCTGCGCACTCCGGCGGATCAAAGCAAGTTCGATATAACGTGATTTCACTTGTAACGCAGTAAGATTTTTTTTGCCTCCCAAGGACAGCGTTATATCGGGGTAGAGGTGTACATAGAAATTTCTCTTAAACTGAGGAGGGCTTTAAAGACTTGACACATTTGAAACAACTACAATCTGATTTAATCTGATTCTGGTGAAGTGAAATATGCCAATATCATTTGAATTGTGTACTACTTTTCTGAATCCTAAATAGTCATGCTTTAATAACAAATGGAGTATCCATATACTGCAGATAGAACAGTGTGTGTATTTAGGGCAATAACATTTAGAATGGGGAAGGTATAAAAGAAGCCTGCAAGTAAGTGCAAATAATTGACTTTAGAATTGTTGATAGTATACATTTATCATAGTTCTGTAGTTACACCACAAATGAGTAGTAATAATACTTTGCACTAATATAACACGCTTCAACCTGGGATCTCAGTGAATCTTATAAAAATGGGTGGTATTGTGCCTATTTTACAAGTGGGGACACTGGGAATAGAGATTTGAAGGCCTTCTCTACAGAGGAAACAGTGAGACCTATAATTAAGCGCTGGTGCAGCTATACTGATGATAGTGATGGTGGAAGATGTACTGTAAACAGGGCTTAAGCATTTTCATTGTGTTATCTATTTAACCTTGCTCAGAGCACACCTGAGCCCTCTCTACTTTACTTTACAGCTTGCACTGCTGCTACTGCCAGGAGAGCTGCACTGGTGGACTCCTTTGGTGAATCACATGTCCAGCTTTTGACAGTGTAGATGCAGCCAGAACAATTTGCTGAAGATTGTGCAGAGTAATCAGTTGAAGAGTTGGGGACAGAACTTAAGTTTTCCCACCCCAGGTCCCTTGCTCTGATTAGTAGATTCACTACCTTTTGGGAATGCAACATTTATCTTTTCCTTTATGGGGGGGGGGGGGAGAATCACCGAAAAATATATTCTATTAATACTTTATTTTTCAGATTTTTTTAAAAAAATTGTATGTTCTAATTAATAAAACAAACTGAATATACTACTTGTGGCTGAAAGAAGGATGGAAATCTGTCTACATGAAGCCTATGGGGCAAAAGACAGAATTAAAGAAATACTAAAATGTTCTCCCCAAGCCAAATAAACATAAACACCAATCAGTCATTCTTCCTCCACTCTATCATTTTCCAAGCCATATTTCACGTTTGCTTTGGCTATTCCATAAAGCACATATTCTGCTGACATAAATTTTTTTTGGTATCTGTCTCAACTTGAAAAGTGTATATTCCACCCCTAATACAAAACTTGGGTATACTGCAATCTGGCATATTTAAGTTTAAACTATAGTATTCTGTATCCTAGAATAAAGTTCACTAGAGGATTAGTGAAATATTTAAAGGGAAAAAAATCACATTGAGGTCCTTGCTTCTGTAAGTAGTCCTAGTGACATCCATGAGAGTAATTGCATCACTAAGTGCTACTCATCATGAGTAAGGGTTGCAAATGCTCATATGTTATGACTTTTTTGTATGTTTCACTTTGTGACGTATACATTTTATTGTTATGAGCCTGTTCACCAACAATTAAATGCCTAAACTGCTCTGTAGGGACATATGAAATGTTAAATGACAATTTCTTACCAGTCTTGTAGAAACATCTTGTGATCTGCCTGTCACACTAGTCAAGGATCGATCTACCCACTTATTTGCCTCTATTTAGACCAATAGCTAAATAATCAGTGCCCTCAGACTGGAATCTAAACTTTTGATGCATGTTTGGTATGGGTGTTAGTGTTGTCCTTACTATGTATATGACCCAGATCCTGAAATTTTTATCATGTCCATATACTGCTGCATCTGTGCAGAGCCCCATTGAAGATGATGTGGGGCTTTGCCTGGGCATAACAGTCCACCCATCTGTTGTATATTTCAGAGTGGGAGCATATGTTATCTTTTTCACAGCATAACCCTATTGTGGTGTTAAAACAATACTACTACTACTACTATTAAGCTGTTTGGAATGGCTCTATAATTACAGGTGCAATCATGGTTCCATCATAAGCCTTATTTACAAATGCCCTTTCTATAATTTTGTTTCCCTTAAAAAATCTGACCTGAAAAAAATTTCTTCTTCGGATGGAGAAGATTTTATTCTGTGTATGAAATTTGAAAGAAATTGCAGTGGTCATTTTCACATTATAGATCAGTAAATTTCTTAGCTAATTTTGAAAGTAGAGTAAATTCTCTTGGATACCTTTTAAATTCAGAAATGGCGTGTATTTTTTACTTAAAATGTATTGTAGTTGTCTTAGTATTTGTTACTTAGGATTGTGTTGAAGGAAAAATTCAAAACATAAGAACTTTTGTTTATTTGCTAATGATTGGGTGCGTGTCGTGTTTATATAGTGTTTCATGGAGATAGGAATCTATTTGCCACAGAGAAACTAATCTCTCTTTAGTGCAGAAAGAGATCTGTTCAGAAGTCAAAAAGTACCGATAAGTGCAGAAAAAGTTTCATATAAGATGTCACACATTTTTAGGAACGGTTGTCTCAAAACACAATCTTAACTCTTTCTCAGTCCTGTACACCCTATTAATGTGGGGGGACACACCTCATGCTATTCCTTTTCAGCACGCACATAATGAACACTAAGATGCCCTCTAATTTACAGCTGCCTTACATGGTGGAGGCATAGGATGGCTGGGCATGGAGCAGAGTTAAATTTAGGTTTTGAGAATTAATCTTGAGACCGTTAATGAGAATGAATATTCTTTTCTTAAAATGATACCTATTAAACTGGGGCTTTCACAAGTCAATTGTTCTTGCTAACCAGATCTAATAAACATTATCCAGACATGACAGATTCTTGCCACCATGCTGATTATGCCCAGTACAAACCATCATCAGGAACATTCCCCTTTTCTCCTCATTTATTTTGTCATTGTTTTTCATAGTTGTTGCTCTTTTGATGTTTAGTCAATAAGGGTTTATTATTTGTAGAACTAGTACTTAATATGATGAGGAAAGACGTGGTTTTCCCATGCAAAAATACATTTTCTTTTGAATTTTATGCTAATATGTGTGTACAGCATGTCTTTTTTTTCTTTAAAAAAATTAGGTGCATAAAATGTTTGTGTGCATCACACATGTAAATATATTTTTTCAAAATGAATGGTATCTCTAAGAAATGTTAAAGTAAATAGCAACGTGGGTTTAAAACCAGTCAGGTATGTTTGGTTGTGTGACTTCATTGAGAGAAATGTGCACTTGGAATAAAAATAAGATATTTTTAAAAAATGATTGCTCATCTGAGGCAAAATGCAGTTCTAAGACTCATGATCATGCTAGCTATGTACTTTTCAAAATGGTTAAGGAACATGTCATGGTTGCTTGAAACAACAGTAAAACTGAAAAAGATAACCTTCTGCTTCAGATTTGATGAAAAAGCCTCGGCACCAATGTGCCTTTTCTCAGCAACTTACCAGAACACCTCACATATATATATACTCATTTTATTTTTTTCTTAGTCATCTTGGTGCATAAAAGCAACCACTGTTTCTATAGGTTTACCACTAACAGCTATTAAGAGTAATTTCGATAGTAATTAAAATTCACATATTTGGGCCAGTTCATCTCCTTGCACAGTAAAATCCTTTATGGCAATCCCCCAACACCATCCCACTGGAGGGATCTGCCTGTTGCATTCCCCTTCCCCCACCCCCCACCCCCCACCAAAAAAAAGACTAGTGGCTTGTTCCCTAACCCAGTGGATTTATGGCAGAATGGCTCTATGGTAGCTATACTACTAGGGACTCATGGTTGCTGTCTTCGAGGCACCCAAGTATAGCAGGGATTGGGAAGAGGATACCGCAGAAAAGATAATACAACCTTAGTGGGGCCAGAAAGGGACAATGTATATCTCTCCCCCAATGCCTGGCTCACCCCACTCCTCTCCCCAACCTGCCCAGTTTCCACTTCCTCCCCCAACATAGTTCCCAAGTGGAATGTGGTCACATCCCCTTCCTGTGCAAGAGTGGGAAGATCCATGCACAGATGGTTGAGGAAACAACCCTGGGGCATTGACTTAAAGTGTTACTTGTTCAGACAGGTGACAAAAGAAAGTACTCAGGTTTAACTTTTTATTTTCCAGTGATTTGAATGACATTTTTGACCAATGCCATTTCAGTTTGATAGGTTCCATTTTTAACTTTTTAGTTTTTTTTTCCTGACTATTGTGAGGAGTTTTGCACCACTCATCGAGGAGGCAACCTTTCTTGTCTTGTTTTTGTTATTTTAAAGTTTTGGGTTTTGGCCTTTATTCAGGAAAGCATCCCCATTCAGGTTGCAATTAAATTCCATTGAAGTTAAGGAACTTAGCCAAATGCTTAAAGTTATGCAGGTGCTTACCTTTAAGAGAGAAACTTTAATTGGCTTCAGTGGGCTTTCAGTCAAGCCCTTGCTGATTTTAAAAAACAAACCAACCCTACAGAATGTATGTATGACCTTTAAAAATGTTAGTGGCTGATTATATTTTAAAAAGATGTGTATTAAGATTAGATGTGTGTATTCTTTGTTGATTCATTCATTTGTAGTATTTGTGGTAATAGCAATAGTTTTTATGCTTAAAACTGTGAAGTCTGTCAGAGTAGACAGACTGGACTATGTAACATGGCCCCAGTCCTGAAAAGGTACTGTCTGCAATCATAGGGGTCTGCCTCTGCAGAATGCTCTGCAGGGTCAGCAACATATCCACGTTGTGTATCTACTAGATAGAGTGCTAAAAAGAAAACCCAGATTGTGCCTTGATAGTTTGAGTAAAATCATCACTGATTTTAAATGAATAGTTCTGGTTTAAAATCTGATGCTACAATATCACAAATATTTTGTAAATAAACTGTTTTAAATATTATTGAGAACAGTCACTTATTGAAATCATGAGACACAGAAATAATGGCCTAGCAAATATTATTTTCCGCCCAAAAGCCCCTGTGTATCCAGATCCCCTCCCTCCCCCAAATCCCCCACTGAGACACCTGCACCCAGGTTGCCCCACACAACTCTCTCAACCCACACTTAGATCCCCCTCCCCCTCCCACACACACACTAAGCCCACTTGGATCCTGCCTTGCTGAGTCTGCCTGTCCACACCTGGTGCACCTGGCATGGCGGGGCATGGCCCTGGGGTGTTTCTGGGGCAGGCCCAGTCCTTGTGCTGTGTCAGTTTCCACTTCCTCCCCCAACATAGTTCCCAAGTGAAATGTGGTCACATCCCCTTTCTGTGCAAGAATGGGAAGATCCATGCACAGATGGTTGAGGAAACAACCCTGGGGCATTGACTTAGATTTGTGGTTCAGAAGTGTTACTTGTTCAGACAGGTGACAAAAGAAAGTACTCAGGTTTAACTTTTTATTTTCTAGTGATTTGAATGACATTTTTGGCCAATGCCATTTCAATTTGATAGGTTCCATTTTTAACTCTGTGCCCCACACAGAACCCTCTCAACCCACACTTAGATTTCCACCCCCCCCATGCTAAGCCCACTTGGATCCTTCCTTGCTGAGCCAGCCTGCCCGCACCTGGTGCACCTGGCATGGCGGGGCAGGGCCCTGGGGTGTTTCTGGGGCAGGCCCAGTCCTTGCGCTGTGTCAGGGTTGGGTGCAGCGTCACCGCTGAGTCTGTGTTCTGGGGGGGGGAGCTGCTCCGTGATCTCCTACCTCTGTGCAGCCAGTGGCCTGTGCTCCCCAATGCCATGGTGGAGCCTCCACATCTATTTGACACATAAAATTTGCAGCATTTTAAAATATTTTGCGCAGAATTTTTAATTTTCTGGCACAGAATTTTTAGTCTTTTGGCGCAGAATGCCCTCAGGAGTAAGTTTTAATATCATGATTGGGGGGGGTGGAGAGGAGGGGTCAGAAAGAAAAAGGTTGAGAACCCCTGTACTAGAGGACTTTATAGAACAGTACCAAGCTGCTGAAATGTTCTCCAAACTTGACAGGATTTTTCCCCACCTTAGCTTCCCAAAAGTAGTAGTATGAAAAGTTTATCACTAAGTAGTGATCCTTTGTTAATGTAAAAGTTAGTTTTAAGCATAGTTTTGCTTTCTTCCATTTTTTAAATGATAGATTGTCTTTGTAGCTTTACACCAAAAATTGTTAGAAAAATAATTTATAGTCTTGCTAAAGCAGCAACTTCTGTGTAATTTTTTTTTTTATTTCCCTCAATAGGAGAGTAAATGAAAATTTACAGGATCACATGAATATTTGAGGCCAAATGTTCAAATTGTTCCTTATCTGTACCTATGTGCATTTATGTGCCCAGTGGTCCGCTGTTTTTGTTTCCTCAGTTGTTTGTGAGCTTTGTGCTCACAAATTCAGATTTTGTAAATACATAGCACAACATTTCCAAGATCTTCTGAAAATGTGGCTTTTGAGGCTTAATTTTCAATGGAAAAAAATGTTAATGCAGGATAAATTTCTATTGGATGCTACATCCAAAAAATGGTCAGTGAAAGGTCCACATAGAGCAAACTATGTGACATGGATGTTTGTGCCCTAGAGAGCTGCATATTTAAATCTGTGTATCCACAACATTGGCTTTTTTAAGGTTTTTAATAATGTTTTTGTCTTTTATGAAAATCTCGGTCAGAAAGGCCATGGGGTATGGAAACACTTACAGGGGAATCTTGACAATTTGCCCTAACTGCTGAATTTGTGAGTAACTGAAAGAACACACAGAAAACTAGGATACTGCAACACATTTATTTGGTTAATTTATTATGACAATAATAGCATAGTATTATACTTTCATAATGTACTTTCAGTAATATAAGACCTCGTTACAGAAGTCTGCTATTAAATCTTTGCTGAGAGGTGAGAAGATGGCACCAATTTTTGTGTACAGATTCTAAAATATGCAGATTAAAGAAATCTAAATTAGCAAAATTCTACAGAAAATACATAAGCCGACCTCCCTCCCCCAAGATGGATAAGTAAAAATGGAAATTTTTTATAACCCGTTCATAAGCTGACCCTATAATTCAGGGGTCAGCAAACTTTGGCTCCTGGGCCATCAGGATAAGCCGCTGGTGGGCCGAGATGTTTTGTTTACCTTGAGTGTCCACAGGCACAGAGGTAAACCTAAGTAAACAAAGTGTCCCGGCATGCCTGCTGCTTACCCTGATGGGCCGGGACAGCAACTGGTGGGGAAATTTTTTGGGGGGGAGAAGCTGGGAGTCAGGGGAGTAACCCCTGTGACCACCCCCACATGACCCTAGCCTGGGACCCCCACTCTCTCCCCTTCCCACCTTATCCGGGGAGGGTCTCGGGAGGATGTCTCTGACCTAGCTGGAGCTGCTCTGGCAGCCTGCTCCGGCAGGCCAGACCGGTTGGCGCGGCCGCAGCATGCTCCAGCAGGCTGGGCCGGGTGTCACGGCTGCAGTGTGCTCCAGCGGCGTGGCCACAGCCTGTTTTGGGGGGCGGGGCCGAGCGACACGGCTGCAGCCTTCCAGCCATGGAGCTGCAGCTGCTTCGGAGGCTGGGGGGAGAGCAGCGTGGCCAGAAGCGGAAAGACTCTGGCCCCGCCTCTTCCCTTCTGGCTGTGCTGCCTCTCCTTGCTCCCTCTGTTGGGTGGATGGGCTGTGTCCCACCTCTCCCTCTCCATACCTGTTCATAAGCCGACCACCTTCTCTGGTGTTTGCCTTTTTTACTTAAAAAAATTCGGCTTATGAATGAGTATATATGGTAGTTCATAATTTTAATAAGGACTGGAAGACTGTGATTTCTGAAATGTCCTGTATGAAAACCATTTACACCTTTATATATCCACAGTAAATGTGGCTGGCTTATTGGACATCTGACTGTTAAAAGATGTGTTTGCATATAGGTAAATTTATTGCGATAGTGAGAATAACATTGCAAAGCCTTTACTCAGGCAGTACTCAAATAGTCTACAGTGGGACTAGTGTGGGAGGCCTAGAGTCAATAAACCATCTGGGTTCAGCAAAGCATTTAACTTTAATGGAACTTAAGCATGTGCTCTATAGGGTTGGATTTAAATACTTACTCAGGTGCTTTACATAGATTACTGTTGGGTTTAGTATCTATATTTGTAAGGAATGCTTCTGAAAGGTATCTTCTATTGTAAACTACCATAAGCACTACATCTCTTATCATAATAGCAAAAGCTAGAATTGATGTAAGGCTGATTGAAATCAAAATTTGTTTGGGGAAAATATTTTAACAGAATGTTAAGGTTGATAGGTCAAGCACTGAAGTTGGGAAATGCAAACATTAAAGCTGCACATACAGACTTAACTCTGTCATCTAGTAAATATACATTATGATGTGGGTAGACAAGGGTGGTGACAGTAACACATTGATAGATAAAAGGGAACATTCAAAGCAGACATTATATATTAAAAAAAAACATTTCCAGTTGTAAAGTTTATTTCATGTTAATTTGATGTGCCTCACACATCTGGCAGTTGCATTACAGAGTAGTATATACATGAATTACTTTGAGATGTGTGTGCCTCCAAGGGGGAAATGTGGCATCCATTGTTACAGCAACACTGAACAGCAGTGTGTTAAGAGAGGAATCAGAGTAATTCAGTTTTGGTCAATTTTTTATCATTCCACAACTTTATATTCTGACTTCTAAACAAGACTTGTTTATTTACATACAGAAGCATAACTATTTTTAAATAGTCCCCCAATAAAAAAATATCATATAGGCACTTCAGCCGTTACCACACAACTTCTTTTCCTCTTTTCTGGCATTATCTCTGCATATATTTAAAAATCGTGATTCAGACCCTCCAGTTGCAAGATTTTTAAAAAATAAGTTTCACCTTTTTAAAATTTACCTTTGATTTTTGAGAACTTAAGGAGATGTGTGGTTATATCGGATTCAAAATGAAACTTTAAATGCATACTTCCCCCATTTCATTGCTCATAAGGGAAATTCATCTGTTCTTCTCCATCCTTCCCCCTTGTAATTGTCTCCCCCTTCGTGATCCATCCTTCATGTTCCTGGCTGTCCCAAGCATTCATGTCTTCCCATACTTCCCTTCCTTTCCCCTTACAGTTAGTTACTTTCCTACCATTCACATTCTCCTTCTCTGCCATTCCTGTTTCCTGTCATACCCTCAGACTCCCTTCTGTTCCTCCTTTTCTCTGACTATTCTCCATCTCCTGCCTGATGCCAACATGAGGAACTTAAAAAAAAAAAAATCAAATATTGTGCATCTCTTGATAAAATCGTGAGTTGGTGACATTGCTTTTCCCACAATCCTTGTCTTTCCACCCTCTCTGACCAAAATACTTATTTGCTCTTGGCTGCCCCATGCCTGTATGTCCACACACCTGCACAGAGGCAACTCTGCTTCCACCCTACATATCGACTATCACAATCTCACATACCAGCATCAGCACCCACCTTTAGCTTGTGACCGGCATGAGATGTAGACAGGCAGTTTGGCAAGAAGATCTCTCACTATACTCCAGGGAGTGGGAATGCTCCATTCTCAAATGATTCTCCCCATGAAAGTACCAGGGGTGGTTCTATCCCGCTCCCTACAGATGAGGGATGGAGAACCATGGCTGTTTTATATGCCCCTCTAGGGGGCCACCATGGCCTCTGTCTCACTGAAAATGGGGGATGGGGAAGCAGGGAGGTTCTGTTTTTTTCTCACTTCAGAGGCATGGGGAGGAGACAGAGAGGGCTTTTAGGGTATGTCTACACTACGAGAGTAGTTCGATTTTACTTAAATCGAATTTGTGGAACCGATATTACAAAGTCGAACGTGTGTATCCACACTAAGGACAGTAATTCGACTTTGTGAGTCCACACTAACGGGGCAAGCGTCGACATTGGAAGAGGTGTACTGTGGGCAGCTATCCCACAGTTCCCGCAGTCCCCGCTGCCCTTTGGAATTCTGGGTCGAGCCCCCAATGCCTGCTGGGGAAAAAAATGTGTTGAGGGTGGTTTTGGGTAACTGTCATCATCCAACCGTCACTCCCGCCCTCCCTCCCTGAAAGCGCCGGCAGGCAATCAGTTCGCACACTTTTCTGGTGAGTGACAGCGCGGACACCACAGCACTGCGAGCATGGAGCCCACTGCGATCATCGCTGCAGTTATGGCCGTTGTCAACACTTCGCACCTTATCGTCCACCTTTTCCAGAGGCAGATGCTGAGAAATCGGGCGAGGAGGCTACGGCAGCGCGGTGAGGACATTAAGTCTGAGAGGGACACAGACCTCTCACAAAGCACGGGACCCCGCGCCGTGAACATCATGGTGGCAATGGGCCATGTTGATGCTGTGGAACGGCGATTCTGGACCCGGGAAACAAGCACGGACTGGTGGGACCGCATAGTGCTGCAGGTCTGGGATGAATCACAGTGGCTGCGAAACTTTCGGATGCGGAAGGGAACTTTCCTGGAACTTGGTGAGTTGCTGTCCCCTGCCCTGAAGCGCAAGGACACCCGGATGCGAGCAGCCCTGACTGTCCAGAAGCGAGTGGCCATAGCCCTCTGGAAGCTTGCAACGCCAGACAGCTACCGGTCAGTCGCGAACCACTTTGGCGTGGGCAAATCTACCGTGGGGGTTGCTGTGATGCAAGTAGCCAACGCAATCATTGAGCTACTGCTGTCAAAGGTAGTGACCCTGGGAAATGTGCAGGTGATCATAGATAGCTTCGCCGCGATGGGATTCCCAAACTGCAGTGGGGCTATAGATGGAACTCACATCCCTATCCTGGGACCAGACCACCAGGCCAGCCAGTACATTAACCGAAAGGGCTACTTTTCAATGGTGCTGCAAGCACTGGTGGACCATAGGGGACGTTTTACAAACATCAACGTGGGATGGCCGGGCAAGGTTCATGACGCTCGTGTTTTCAGGAACTCTGGTCTGTTTAGACGGCTGCAGGAAGGTATTTACTTCCCGGACCACAAAATAACTGTTGGGGATGTGCAGATGCCTATAGTGATCCTCGGGGACCCAGCCTACCCGCTAATGCCCTGGCTCATGAAGCCCTATACAGGCGCCCTCGACAGTGAAAAAGAACTCTTCAACTACCGGCTGAGCAAGTGCAGAATGGTGGTGGAGTGTGCTTTTGGACGTCTCCAGGGGAGATGGAGAAGCTTACTGACTCGCTCTGATCTCAGCGAAACCAATATCCCCATTGTTATTGCAGCTTGCTGTGTGCTCCACAATCTCTGTGAGAGCAAGGGGGAGACCTTTATGGCGGGGTGGGAGGTTGAGGCAAATAGCCTGGCTGCTGATTACGCCCAGCCAGACAGCCGTGCGATTAGAAGAGCCCAGCGGGACGTGCTGTGCATCCGGGAGGCTTTGAAAGCTAGGTTCCTCAGTGAGCTGGGTAACCTGTGACTATTACGTTTGTTTAAAGAGAAGCTGAACCTGCCCCCGTTTCTTTACCCAGTTAATGTTGACTATCCTCTCCAGTTACATACCCCCTTCACCCCGTTTCCCCCCTTGCAACACACGTTTAAAAATAAAATAAATGGAACTTTGTTAATGAACATCGTTTTCTTTATTACGGATTTCGCGGTAAAGTGTTGAAACTGGGACGCAGACTGTGGTGGGGAGCGGGCGTAGTGATGGAAAGAACGCTTCTAAACTCGAGGAATGATAGGCTCCTGCTCCTAGAGCGGTCCGCAGTGGTGGACTGGTTGTTTCAACGGAGCATGCCATCCCTCCTTTTTGGGACTCTGTGTGTGGGGGCTATGTGACTTTGTGGCGGGGGAGGACGGTTACAGATCCCCTGCTGCGTGGCTCTGTCATCCAGGATAAGGACCGCTGCATAAGATCTCTAACTGCCCTCCCCCGCCACAAAGTCACATAGCCCCCTCCCTCCCCCCCCGAACATGAAAACCACCTCCCAGACTGACCAGGGTGCCTAATGACTGCAATGTGTGCGTGACCTTCTGCTGAACCTTCCCCCGTGTCTGTACCCTGGTAAAGGTGACTGTCCTCTCCAATTACCAACCCCCTTTTCCCCCTTTCAAACACACTCTCCTCTAAAAGAATATGACGGAAACAGTAATTAACAGAAACGTATTTTTTATTAGCAACTACACAGTTAGGGGATGAAACTGGGACGGGGGCTTGGGTGAAGCGGGAAGGAAAGGACTTGTCAAATTTTTGGGAATGAGAGCTGTCTGGTATTGGAGCAGTCTGCAGGGGTGGAGTGACAGTTTTCACGGCCCCTGCTGCCCCTCCTTCTTGGGACTTTGGGTGGGGGGGTATGGGACTTTGTGGCGGGGGAGGGCGGTTAGAGAGAGACTGCAGCAGGGCTCTGTCCTCCTGCCTCCGGTCCTGCAGAACATCCACAAGGCGCCGGAGCGTGTCCATTTGCTCCCTCATTAGTCCAAGCAGTGTTTGAGTCGCCTGCTGGTCTTCCTGCCGCCACCTCTCCTCACGTTCGCTGTGTGATCGCTGGTATTGGGACATGTTCTCCCTCCACTGGGTCTGCTGGGCCGCCTCGGCTCAGGAGCAGCCCATAAGTTCTGAGAACATGTCGTCCCGTGTCCTTTTCTTTCTCCGCCTAATCTGCGCCAGCCTCTGGGAGGGGGATTCCGGGGTAGGTCGGGAGACAGTCCCAGCTGTGGGATGGGAAAAAGGGAGTGAATTCCTCACAAAGATAAATTTTTGTGAACAATGAACATAGTCTTTCTCTGTGAACAAGACCATGCACAGCACCTATCACATGCGCACTCAGGACAAGGTCGAATTTTTGGCCTTCGCATTCAGTGCCTGGGGTCTTGCAGTGGAGATCAGACAAGCGGGGCAGGACAGCGGAATTCGGGTAGCAGGCGGACATGGTAAGCCGTAGACTTTTGGCTGCTTAAAACTTAAATTATAGCAGTGCCCTCCTTTCACGTTCAAAGCAATGCTCCTACCGTTGGCTAGTTCCTGCTGCCGGCAATCCGGCAAGCATGTACTCTGCCCCGTCCCACCCCCTCGCAGCTGTCTCCGGGAAAGATCCCTGTATGCTGCCCCTCTCCCACCTCCACCGCGTGGCTGTAAACCGCCGGTTACAGTTATGTAAAGGAACAGGCAAGCAGTCCCAATAGTAACATTCCCCTAATTCAAATCAGATCACCATGAGCGACATCACTCTGCTGAGGATTTCGGAGACAGAGAAAGACCGCATGCTGCGTGAAAGCCAGCAAAAACCAGGGCCGTATGCCGCCATGCTGTGCGAGGCATTGATCCCAGAGTACTTGATGATAGCCTGGCGCGGAAAAGTTTCCTACCACGGAGGACACAATAAGGCCGCTCTCCCCAGGAACCTTATGCAAAGGCTTTCCAATTACCTCCAGGAGAGCTTCGTGGAGATGTCCCAGGAGGATTTCAGCTATATCCCCGGACATATAGACCTTATTTTCCAGTAGCTGCACTGGTAAGGACTAAAACATTAAGCGCCTAGGGCAAACTAATCGTGAAAAACCCATTGTTAATATTCCTGTTCTGTTCAAAATAAATGTTTACATGTTTAAAACACTTACCGACTGATCCTTCCCCTGATTCAGGGTCCGGGTTAACGCCTGGGGAGGGTTGGTAGGGGATCTCCATGAGGGTGATGAAGAGATCCTGGTTGTCGGGGAAATCAGCGTTGTAAGCGCTGTCGACTGCCTCGTCCTCCTCATCTCCTTCCTCATCTTCCCTGTCCGCTAACCTCTCCGAGGAAGCGGCCGTCGACAATATCCCATTGTCAGAGTCCACGGTCAGTGGTGGGGTAATGGTGGCGGCCGCACCTAGAATGGAATGCAGTGCCTCGTAGAAACGGCATGTCTGGGGCTGGGATCCGGAATGTCCGTTTGACTCTTTGGTCTTCTGGTACCCTTGTCTCAGCTCCTTGATTTTCACGCTGCACTGCGTTGCATCCTGGCTGTATCCTCTCTCTGTCATGGCTTTTGAGATCTTCTCATAGATCTTTGCATTCCGTCTTTTCGATCGCAGCTCCGAAAGCAGGGACTCATCGCCCCACACAGCGATCAGATCCAAGACTTCCCGATCAGTCCATGCTGGGGCCCTCTTTCTATTCTGCAATTGCATGGTCACCTCTGCTGGAGAGCTCTGCATCGTTGCCAGTGCTGCTGAGCTCGCCACGATGTCCAAACAGGAAATGAGATTCAAACTGCCCAGACAGGAAAAGGAATTCAAATTTTCCCGGGGCTTTTCCTGTGTGGCTGGTCAGAGGATCCGAGCTCGTACTGCTGTCCAGAGCGTCAACAGAGTGGTGCACTGTGGGATAGCTCCCGGAGCTATTAGCGTCGAATTCCATCCACACCTACCCTAATTCGACATGGCCATGTCGAATTTAGCGCTACTCCCCTCGTTGGGGAGGAGTACAGAAATCGAATTTAAGAGACCTCTATGTCGACATAAATAGCTTCGTTGTGTGGACGGGTGCAGGGTTAATTCGATTTAACGCTGCTAAATTCGACATAACCTCCTAGTGTAGACCAGGCCTCAGAAACTGAATTGCATTTGCTGCTGGAAGAGCAAGCAGGAACTTCTATCTGTGTTCTGATTCTTCTGTTTGTCTTGCTTTCAGCTGTGTTTGAATCCCAGTGCTGAACTTTGAGCAAACAAAAAGATCAAAACTCTTCTTGTTTGGCTTGACTGCATTTCAGCAGGATACTGATAGGACCTCACCATGCCCCTTTTATAGACACTGAATTAAAAACAACTGAAACAAATGCTAGAGAATCTTTTTGTCTTACTAAGTTTCTGCTTCTGTAGCATTGTTATGCAATGCAGTTCTGTTTTTTAACTTTTGCAAAAAATATTTTAATGGCTGGAACCTGCTCTTTCTGAAATGAATGAAAGTTTTGCCATTGATTTACTTGTGGGCATATTCCTTCTCCTACTGTAAGGTAGATAACTGTGACTAAGTTCGTTGTGCTTTTTAGTATTTATGCATTGTTTGATCTGGAATTATTAAGGTGTCTTGCTTTTGGTGTGTTTGTTTTTTAAACACCTCTTTTGAGTGTTTAGATTTGATTGTAAGAATTTATTACCTAAACATTTCCAATTTTTTTTTGGTACAGAAAATAAGGACTGCATAGATAATATACCTAAGTTTTAGATTTTATTTTACTTCTGGATCAGAATTCTTCAGTTAAATACATGCTAGGACAACATTTAGTCCAGTCAGTTATGAATTAAACTATGACTTAACAAAAGCTTTTTTCTGAAATAAGATTATCTCTTTTGGGCTTTTTTTCCTGTTGCACTGCTCTTGAATTACCGTTAGTATTTGAAATCTTAACTCTTTGTGATCCATGGTCACAGGCAGGGCATGGTTTTTAAGATGAATTATCCAAAGACAGCCTGAATTGTCTGACAAGAAAATAAGGTTGTCACAGTTAATTAGCATTTGCTTTCATTTACTTTAAGATTAAACTGTTTTGTGCAAATGTTGTGCCTCACCCAAGGACAAGATGATGTCTGATTGGACCCACATTTAAAAACTGTGGTTGCACTGAATGATCAGCACATCATATTGAGGCTGAAAATTTACCTTCCACTTTTTTTTTTAAACCACACCAAATGAAGATTGCACCTTCTACTCTACTGCATTTTGGGAGTAAAGTGAGTGTAATTATACATGTACACTTCTCCTGGAGGGCAGTATGAACTATCAGGATAGTAAATTGTTTGTTTAGCTTTTTAAAAAATAAGCAAAAAGATTGTCAGGCATGAGACCAGTTTTGTAGCTGCAGTTTAGATATGCTCATCAGTCAATGGACTCAAAAAAATTTTAAGCATAAGCCAGTATCAGGGAGTAAGTAATTAAATTTGTCCACAGTGGGATTTTCGTTTTCCTAGGCTGTCAAACTATAGGGTATTTCCTAGCCTTTTTGCTAACGTTTTTTTCTGAATTCCATATAATCCTAACATGATACTGCAGTTATGTGGAACCTGTAAATAGACTACATTTCCATTTCTTTTTTTTGTCTGTCTTTTCATGTGTTGCTGCTGCCTTTTTATGAGGGATAAAGATGCAGATGGCACTGAAAAATTGCATTTTTAAAAACATTGTATCTACCTAAATCTACATTGCTATTTCAAGAGTGCAATGCTGAAACGTACGCCTTGCATGAATATAGAAATAACTTTTTAAATATTTGTAATTGTTTATCTCATAAGGGTGAAGACACATTAATTCAAAGCAATAGAAATCAAAAGTACTATCTTTTGGTGCTGAAACTTCACAATTTCTGTTTTTTCCATTAATTTATTGTTTAGAGTAGATTGAGCTATTTTTTTGCGAGGCTGCTCATGAAATTTAGAGATCGCACTGTAGGATTCTGAATGCCTTAAATTGGTTTGAGCAGTTCGCTAGGCAAAGCAGTGGTCTGTTCAGAAGAGTTTTTGTAATCATGCTTTGTTACACAATGGCAGATTCAGGCCACAGAAGACAAGGGATAGCAGTTATGTTTAGTTCATATTTGGATAGAGCCAAAAGCCCATATTTTCAAAAATGTACATTTGAATAGTGTGTGTAAATCCTGAAGTGCTTGCACAAGTTGGAAATTTGTAAACACACATCTGTGTACTTCATAACCCTCACTCATATGTGCACATTGACAGCGCTGCTCCCATAAATCAGGCCATTTTGAAACATTGTGTCATAGTCTAAAAGTCCCAGTTTACTCTGGCAACATCTTGCCTTTAAAAATCAATCTTGGTTTGTATACTTAGCTCTTTCATTAACACTGTTATAAACTATGGAGTGATAAAGGGAGTACTTTAAGATTAAGCTGTATTCCTAGTTCAAGGACAACTGGTGATCTGATTTCAAAAACATCAGAATTGAAGCTGGAAACGAAAATTGGCTTCTTTTCGCTGTTTCCTTGTAAATACCATCAAATTGGGAGAAGGGGATGTTGCACTTCTGAGACAATGCATTATGGCAGTAACCTTTTTGGCTGTGCAGACTAAGGACTTGGTTCAAAAGAGGATTTTAGCATTATTTATGCTGTCTACAGGAAAAAAATCACAAAACAGGGCGCAGTTGTCAGCTTTTCTTTTTTCTTTTCTTTTTTTTAAGGAATAGAGTAGTTTGAGTATTGCAGATTAAGATTAAGTAAGTGGGGAAATTTGCTGTGGTTCTATCAGTAGTATACATGAGCGGTCAATTCTGTTACTCTGACTGTATCCAAAATTGTACTACAGAGTACAGTCAGGAATGATGTATTTGCTTATTTACATTATGTATGTGTTCGTATATGCACTAGATCCTGCACAGGGGTTTTGCACCTGCCCTGCTTCAGGGAAGTTTCATGCACCCAAGCAGGGAGGGAATTCTTGGGGGAAGGGAGCTGGGATTCCCCGGCTAAACATCTTCCTGCAATAAATTGTATAGGGAAGTTGCAGCAGCAACTGTAGGCTGCTGCTGTGGTCCTGAGGCTACATCTACACTACGGGGGAGGGATCGATTTCAGATACACAAATTCAGCTACGGGAATAGCGTAGCTAAATTCGACGTATCTGATCCGACTTACCCCGCTGTGAGGACGGCGGCAAATCGACCGCCGCAGCTCCCCCATCGACGGCGCTTACTCCTACCTGGGCTGGTGGAGTACGCGCGTCGATTTGGGGATCGATTATCGCGTCCCGACGAGACGCGATAAATCGATCTCCGAGAGATCGATTTCTACCCGCCGATCCGGGCGGGTAGTGAAGACAAGCCCTTAGATGCCAATAGAGACCACAGAGCTCCTCCATTCATAGCTTTGCAGCCCTGGGGAAGATTCTGTTCCCCATGTCCCCTGCTGACCTCTTCAGTTTATAGTGTGTTTATTCAGGTGTGCTGGGGGAGGATTGCACCTTGGTTCCAATTATTTTTAGCACAAAGGCTTATTTAAGTTAATAATTAAAAACAAATATTGGTCACTAAACATTCTTTAAGGATTTGGTTTACAAAAAAGTTACTTAAATGGCTAACCTGTTAACACTTTACACCAAGCCTTTATCATAGACCAACATGCTGTAAAAGGTGAAGTAAAACCACATTTCAGAACGATTAGCTGTGTAAACCCTGTATAACTTAACCATCAGATTCCTTCAAATACACTGTGGAATAACTGAATAATTTAAATAAATTCAATTATAATTCCTTAAATCTGTATTTGAATTTGTGCAAACTAGCAAGAAGATGAACAAAGTGTGTGTGTGGGAGGGGGTGTGTGGAGGGGAGAGTCAGACATGTCAGTTTCTATTCAGTATATGGAAGTAAATATTGGATACTACCCAACATTTTATTACCACTGCCAGCGAACTCTTTAAAAAAAAAAAATTGCAATGAAATAATGTATTTGATTTGCACTTGTTTTGTAACTAACCTTTTCATGTCTTAAGACTGAAATTTACATTTTAAAAAAAGACATCAATGTGCCTCAGGTGGCACGTGACCAGGATTTAACACCGAATTTGGTCCACTGATCCATCATTAGCTTCCCTGGTCCAGGGAGTGCAATGTGAACACTGATCCATGTGTTCTTCCCCGCCCGCCCCAGAATTGACATTAAGACATAGATTAGACACCACATTTTTGACTGATTAAATATGGGTCAATGACAATTTCAGTCTGCAGAAACAGATAATATAAAGTGCTGTTATTAATTTCAAATTAAACTTTTTGGGGAGGAAGGAAGGGGCCTCTAGCCTTCACATTTTAATATGTTTTGTACAAAAGTTTGAATTTATTTAAAAGAAATCAGGAGTGAGTTATATGGTGAAAAGAATGTGTAACTATTAGCAATATATATTTTTTTTAAAGTGGGACCAGTCTGCAACAACAATAGATTTAAGATTGCCCTATTTTTATCAAGATTGCCCTATCACCTCTCCAGAGGGCCAGCAAAAGTGTTTGACACCATTTTGGACTGAACCTGATGACCTTCAAGGACTCAGTGCAGCATTCCTCTTCTATACCAGGTGTTTGGAAATGGAAAGGAATTGTAATTGTAGCCATGGGAAATTATTCAAGGGGGAGGGAAATTTGAGGTGGGTTATTTTAAATTGTTGCACTTTTATTTATAAGTTTATGTCAGGAGAGCCAAGAACATATGGATGGGTTTCCTTTTTAGCACTGCTATAAATAAAAATAAAGTCTAAGTCCAATACAGGGACAGTGGAACTTTAGTGATGAATAAGCCTTGAGATGTCCCTCTTTACAGGAATGAATTTCCCCCATTTGAGGTGGTAAAAACATCCACATGTGGTATACACACATACGTGCATACACGCATTATACCACTGATTTGTCAATAAAAGAAAGCAAAGGTGTGTGGTGGTATAGGCAGCTTAGTTAGATACTGCCAAGTAGTAGTAAATTATGCAAACTAATTTAACAGATCAAACTGCCTTAGCTTGTTTTTCAATACATCTTATGGATCAATACAACTTTATAAAAGCAAACTTATTGCATCGCAGCTAGTTATACGTTGTAAAGGCCGGACAAATTCATTTTAACATAGAGTGAAACTGAATCAAAAGTGTTAAATTTTTTTACCTTATGTGCACAAAGTATACTTGTAAGGCTTATGCTATTTGAGTCAAATATAATTAGTTGATTTCCAAATAAAATATAAAGTTGCTTTTATTAATATGGTACCTTTATAACATTTTCAACATGTTGGCTTCCTAATATTTTATAATTTGGTTATTTACTACTTTACATGAAAATGTATAAAATAAGAAGGAAAAAAATTAAAATGTCCTTGTAAATTAGAAAGGACATTTTATTTTATGATTCTTCTGTATGTCTAGCAGTCTGTTTTTCTAATACACTAATAACATCATTCTTAGATGCTTGAGAGTCTTGAGACCTTCCACAAAACTCTCAGGAAGAGTTTTCTTTTCATTATTCTCAGATCTTCTGTGCTCTGTCAGCAAAGTCTCCTCCTATTGCAGTTGTAAATACACACAACTGATCCACTTCCTGGACCTATATTAAGTCCTCCCTGGTCTCAGTAGGAATGGGATTTATATACCCCATCACAGGTACATTATATCCCCAAAGTTCCTAAAAGAAGTAAATGCATTGGGGCAGTAATTCTTGGTTGGGGGATGTATTACCTTTTTTCCACTCTGCAGAGTACACCAAATTCAGAGGTGACCTAAGTGGTGTCATAAGTTACAAAGGGTTACCATACGTCCGGATTTTCCTGGACATGTCCTGCTTTTTGGTCCTCAAATCCCCGTCTGTGAGGAATTTCCATGTCCGGGAAAATAGGGAGGCATGGTAAGGGGACCGCCTCCTCCCCGGGCTCCAACTTTCCTGGCTCCCGCCGCTCTCCACCGTGTGCTGGGGCCGAAGCAACTTCCCCAGCACAGTGGCAGCCGGAGCCCGGGGAGGAGGCGACTGCGCGCTCGGAAGCCGCCTGCCGCTTCTGTGCCCCTGCAGATCGGGGGAGTTGTTAGTTTTGCTGCAGCCACTCCACTCACACTCGGGCAAAAGACGCTCGGGGGACCCCGAATGCGAGTGGAGTGGCTGCAGCAAAACTAACAACTCCCCCGATCTGCAGGGGCACAGAGGCGGCGGGCGGCATCCGAGCGCGCAGCCGCCTCCTCCCCAGGCTCCAACTTTCCGGCTCCCGCCGCTCTCCACCGCGGCGGGGGCCGAAGCAACTTCCCCAGCGCAGCAGCAGCCAGGGGGTGGGAGGGAGGAGGGGGAATGCGGGGTGCAGGGCAAGGGGCGGAGTTGGGGCAGGGCAAGGGGCGGAGTTGGGGCGGGGCCGGGGCCTCGTGGCGTGTCCTCTTTTTGCAGTATTGAAATATGGTAACCCTAAAGTTACATGTCAGTAAATCAGTGTACATCAAGGTAATTTACATAATGAAGGGGCAGAAGATTACATGTTTCAGGTCATAGCAGGAATAGTAACAGCATCAGGAGCGGGAAGGAATAAGGAAATGAGAGACTACGAAAGGGAAGGGAAAATTAATAAGAATGTGGAAGGAGAGAGGAAACAAGAAAAACAAGATAGGTATTGGCATAAAAACTTAGCATATAATAATAAGAGGTACTAGGTCCTCTCCATTCTCTTTGACATCACTGAGAGTTGCGTCCCAAATCTCTCAGGATTTAGTTCAACACGTTTAAAAATAGGTTCATCTTTTTCAGTAGTTATAATCTAAGGAACAACAGTAAATCTAAAAGGGGATTTTGATACTGTGTTCTCTGACTCCTGATATCGTACCTGGCTGGGTTAAGGACTCCTTAATTTGTTCTGTATTGGGAGCACTACAAGTGTAATAGTCCATAAGGGCCTATATTAAATCCTCTGTCAGTTAATGGAAGAATATTTTACAGTCATCTGCAACTCCATAGGAAACCTTGCTACACACACAAACATGCAGTTCAGCGGGGACTTTATTTTGTATGTTATCTTGACTATTATGTGTAAATTGTCCCAAACAATTTTGCTGTTATAAGTTTCACATGTCAAAAAATAATTGTTTTCAAATCGTTTACTATAACAACATAACATTAGGAGTGTAACACAGGAAAGTTGGACATAGAGCATGAATTCCACCCTTGGGGCTTCTTCACCAAGTCTTAGTACAAGAGCAGCATCCTACTGTAAACTAGGCTTGAAGTAAACGTTGTTTCTATCTATCTATCAAGCATCTAAATATGCTACCACTTAAAATAATACTAGATTCTTTTGTAAGTGAAGATCTTTGGTTGGTCCACGTGTTAACTCGAATATTATAATTTGGGGGGGAGCATGGACTGCCTTCTGCTATGAAACCTAATTGAGGTCTCTAGGTACTACCACAATATAATAATAAAAATGGGTGTATGTCTTATATTGTGGTGTAATTCAAGCCTGCCAATAGATGCTCTAATTTGGGGTTGTCTACATATCCAACATAAGGGGAGAGAATATGCATCAATCTAGATTGTTTTCTGACTTGCAGAATTTTAGCTTACAGGTGGGGAAATCTCTATATTTATAGTTGGTGGCCTGATTCTTTCATGTACATTGGTTTTACACTAATGTACCTCTGCTGGTGTGAGAGAATTCAGCCCAATACTTCCTGTATAAAAGGAGATCCATGAGCTATCAGCCTGCCCAGTAATGACATACAAAGGCTGTCTACAAGTGAGTTGGTATTTGAATCTCCATTAATCTCTACTACATAGGTGTGTATGTAGTATGAATAAAATCTTATCTCCTTGAGAAACCCAGAACTCTGGGATCTAGTTTTGCCCAGAGTAGATTGTGTAAGTAAAGGGAGGAGGAACAAGGCATGGAAAAATTTGGTTGACCAGTTAATGTCTTAGTTTTTGAGCCTATAAATAGAGTCCAGCAGAATATTTCTAGCTAGTTCTGGGGAAAGTCAGCGGCCATGCAGGGGATTGGCTCTGGTCTCAGAGGGGGAAAACAAAAACAGGAGGCCTATTGGAAATCAAGCAGTGGAATCAATAAATTAGAAAATTCCTCCATTTGGGCTTCAGTTTGTTTGTCAGTGCTGTGTATTCCGAGCAACAACCACATCAGCAGTCTGATATAAGCCTTTAAAAGGCCCAGAAAAGTAGCAGTAACGAGAAGTCAGAACTCGGCATTCAGTGGTGTACATAGTTGTTGGAATGACTATAGTACTCTCTTGGTGCTAGGTATATTAGAGAGGGAATTAAACAGAGAAAACGGAAAGCTAAATTTTTAGTCATTGTAATGGAAAATAAATTTCTTATGAATTGGAATTTAAGGATTTTGTTTTAAAAAAAGGAAAAAGACTTGATGACACTTTGCACATTAAACTGGTTGAAATATCTTTTGAATCCAGAAACCGGAATATACAGAGAGGCAAATTCTACTTCTGCAATTGTAGGGGAAACTTCTAGAAAAGTAATATTGACATAATTAGGAGAGCTTATGAAAAACAGGTGTCAAATTTCCTTTTCAAACCAGTTCAATGTAATGTAACTTTTTGGATATTTAAGAGTTAGAAAAATCTCTCGGTTAAATTTATTTGTGATATTTTACAGTATCGCTAGACTATAAAATAGTTTGTTATGGTTGAGGGGATGCTTTCAGGTGAAAGTTATTAGTCATTGGTAAAACAATCAGACAACTAACTGTGAAAACTTGGGCTTTGATCATGCAAATGTGTGAGTAATTTAGTGCATATGAGTAACTCTCTACAAATCAGTAGACCCAAACTTCTGCATAAATGTTTGTAAGACTGGGGCCTTCAACTGCTGTGATTTTCTGTATAGTAAATGAGTCTGTGGAGAACAATATTAACCATAGAAATGGTGTGTCTGCCCTGGATGGGAAGAAACTAATGACAATATCGTTGCTGTTTTGACTTCTAATGGTCAACTGTTTTTTTCAAGTAATATATCAGAATACTGATTCTATATTGAATTGTTCAGACAACAATATAGGCTGGAGCTATGAGTGATCTCAAGAGTTTGTCTGCTGACAATTATTACAAAGTGTCTTTGCCTGGTTGCAGTTGCAGCTTTAGTTTTATCATAAAAAATCAAATAGAAAACCAAATACAATAAAACACTAAAGTGCTTCAACACTCAGTGCTACTTTTCTTTAGGGCAGTGTTTCCCAAACTTGGGACGCCACTTGTGTAGGGAAAGCCCCTGGTGGGCCGGGCCAGTTTGTTTACCTGCCGCGTCCGCAGGTCCGGCCAATCGCGGCTCCTGCTGGCCGCGGTTCACTGCTCCAGGACAATGGGAGCTGCTGGAAGCGGCACGGGCCGAGGGACGTACTGGCCAGGGCCGGCACCAGCTTAGCAAGCAGGTGCTTGGGGCGGCCAATTCAAAGGGGCGGCACGTCCGGGTCTTCGGCGGCAATTCGGCGGCAGGTCCCTCATTCCCTCTCTTCCTCTTTGAGCTGCTGCCAAATTGCCGCTGAAGAGGAAGAGAGGGAGGACCCGCCGCCAAACTGCTGCAGAAGAAGTGGCGCAGTTGAGCTGCTGCCGAAGTGCCGCCGCTTGGTTTTGTTTTTTTTCCCGCTTGGGGTGGCAGAAAAGCTGGAGCTGGCCCTGGTACTGGCCGCCGTTTCCAGCAGCTCCCATTGGCTGGAGCAGCGAACCGCGGCCAGTGGGAGCCGCGATCGGCCGGACCTGCGGACATGGCAGGTAAACAAACCGGCCCGGCCTGCAAGGGGCTTTCCCTACACAAGCAGTGTCCCAAGTTTGGGAAACACTGCTTTAGGGCATGTCTACACTTGGCATTTAAAGTGCAAAAAGTCCCCTTTTTGCACAAAAACTGCAGGACTGTCTACACTTGCCGATGACTTTTTGCGGTGAAACTCAGAAATTTCACTGCAACAGAAAACCACCTCCACAAGAGGCGTACAGTTCTTACCAGTGATACTTTTGCAGTGATGTGCAAGTGAAGACACAATCTTCCTGTTTACACAGCTTTTAGCCTCTGGAGGATATCCCATAGTGCCTACGTGACCACTCTAGCCATCAGCTCTGCTGCTCTGACGCCAGGTAAACAGACGTCTGTCTGCCCCTCCCCCTGTAAAGCCCCGGGAACTTTAAAACTCCTCTTCCTGTTTTCTTGGCAAGTGCTCACTTATCTGTCCAGGTGACAATGCCTGCTCCATGGAGCAAATGATCCCTGCTTGGAGCAATGCTGAGCTACTGGAGCTGATCAGTGTTTGGGGAGAGAAGGCTGTGCAGGGACCAAGGATGCCCTGCGATCAAACTTCCCCCGTCCCCCCCCAAGACCTGAATCTATCAAAATGGAGAGAGCTGCACTGTGGGATAGCTGCCCTCAGTGCACTGCTCTCATCGGAGATGGAAGTGCTGCAAATGTGAACACTATCTGACACCTGTGGAAGTGAGTGAGAACACAAACCAGAGCTTTTCTTTTACCGGTTCCTTATCACCAGTGAAACTGACGGTGCAAAAACTCAGCCTAATTCTGACAATGTCTACACTTGCAATCTTCTTTCATTATAAACGTCTTAATTTTTGTTCAATTTAGTGCTTGTAATGCTAGTTCTAAAATTTTAATACATTTATTCTCAATTTATTGTAGCTGTAATTTACTTCAGTTTTTCTGCATTAGTTGAGGGCATATACTGAGAGGATGAGCGAACAAACACGATACAGATGCCACTAGAATGTGCTCAGATACCATGGTGATGAGCGCAGTATTAAAAAACCTATGTAGAACAGAATAGAAATAAATATCTTTGTCTGCCAAGAGGTTTACTGAACCACTTTTTGTCTATCTGAATATTCATAGTAGTAGAACACAGACTATGGTAATGTAAAGATTTTTTCATAAATAATTCTACAGTTTGAGTCTAAGCTCAGAATTATTTTAGTAGAAAACTAGAGAGGTGGGAGGAGAGACTAACTATGAAGAAGAGTAATTCTCTTATACAGTGAAAGCTTTATTCATTAAGACTTGCATTGTCTAAAAGAGAAACTGATGGACAAGTTATTAATTGGGCAGGTTTTTTTTATTAAATAGGCAAGTGTTTCCCTTTCAAATGACATTACTATAACACTTTCTGTAATGAATTGTGATTACTGTACAAGTTCATGTTATCCATGTGCTATTTGGAAAAAAGCAATAAAAATTATAATGAAAAAATATTTTAACTCTAAGATATTAAAACTAAACCTCAAAAGAATTGTACTAGTATCGTTCAACTTAAGAAGAAAATTTCACCCTGCATCGGCTGGGTGAAATTCTATCCCCATTTAAGCCAATGGGAGTTTTGCCGTTAACTATAATTCACGTTTACTGTTTGTGATTCTTTGGAGAGCTATTCAAGAATGGTTCAGTCTGTGGGGAAAAATTTAACTTTTTAAATATTGTCAAGGTAGATGTGACCTAGAGTCATATACTATGCACAGAAAGCACCAGTTATATATAATACTTAAAACTTTTGTGGGCTACTTTCACTTACATATCAAAGTTCTAGACCAGTGGTTCCCAAACTTGTTCCGCCGCTTGTGCAGGGAAAGCCCCTGGCGGGCCGGGCAAGTTTGTTTACCTACTGCGTCCGCAGTTTCGGCCGATCGTGGCTCCCAGTGGCCGCGGTTCGCCTCTCCAGGCCAATGGGAGCTGCAGGAAGCAGTGCGGGCCGAGGGACGTACTGGCCACCGCTTCCCACAGCCCCCATTGGCCTGGAGCAGCGAACCGCGGCCACTGGGAACCGCAATCAGCCGAACCTGCGATGCAGCAGGTAAACAAACCAGCCTGGCCCGCCAGGGGCTTTCCCCGCACAAGCGGCGGAACAAGTTTGGGAACCACTGTTCTAGACATTTTGGGAAAAAGAAGACAATGTATGTATTTACTTTTTCAATTCCTTTTCTGTCATGTATCTGGGAACTTTACTCAGATGTACACCACATTTTATGAAGCAGGATACCAACATTGCATGTTTTATATCAACCAGTCTTCTTCTGCCATCTCTGCATTTAGATTATGGGGAAAAAAATAACTTGTTTTAAGTTAGATCAGGGTAGAGCCCTAACATAATACATTTCAAGAGTTCTGATAAAGTGGATCCTTCCTCCTTTCTATGTTTCATTTCAAAGTAATGTATTTAATATATATGTCATGTATCAAAAAAAGGGCAGCGGCAGCAGCTCTGGATTTAGTTGTGCTTTATCATTCCAGTTTCTGAAATAGTGGCTGCTCAAATTTTCAGGACAGAAGGGCTAATGTGTAATCCTTGGATGCATAAACAGGAGAATGTCAAGTAGAAGTAGGGAAGTTGTATTAGCTCTGCATTTGGCACTGCTGTAACTGCTGCTGGAATATTATGTCCAGTTCTGGTGTCCATAATTCCAGAAGGATGTTGATAAATTGGAGAGGGTTCAGAGAAGAGCCACAAGAATGGACTGGAAAACATGCCTTGCAGTGATAGATTCCAGGAGCTCAATCTACTTACCGTATTTTAATAGTGAAAAGGCTAAGGGGTGACCTGATCACAGTTGAAAAGTACCTATATGGGAAGATAATATTTGATAATGGGCTCTTCAAACTAGTATACAAAGGTATAACATAGCATACAAATGTCCTATGAGTGGTAGTAGAATTTGGACAACTTCAGACTGGAAAAAAGGTGTACGCACAAAAAAATAGCACTGAGGGTAGTTAACCATGAAAACAACTTAGCAAGAGTTGTGATGGATTCTCCATTTCTGGCAATTTAAAAAAACAAGATGGAATGTTTTTCTAATTGATAGGCTCTGGTTCAAATAGGAATTATGTTGGGGAAATTTTATGGATTGTAATATATCAGAAGTCAGGACTAGATGATCACGGAGGTCTCTTTTGGCTTTGAAATCCACGAATCCTATGTTTAGTGGTAGTCTTACTCCTGTGTCCATTGAAGTCATTGGGAGTTCTTCTGCAGGCTTCAGTTGGCACAAGATGTGGTGCTAGGGTCCTGATTCTGTATAGACTTAAGCACTTGTGTAACTTTATACACGTGAGTACTTCCGTTAAAGTCAATGGGACTACTCATGTGTATAGGTTACTCACATACCTAAGCCTTTGCAGGATCTGAGCCTAAATGAATAATCAATGCTATCATTTTTTTATAATTGGTATTACCTGTTACTGTATGTCTTATTTCTGAGTTGCTCTTTCTTGCACATTGAAATTGTGTTCTTGTTGTTCATACCATGGATTCCTTACAACCTTCCAAACCCTGCCTCTAATGACTTGAATCTTTTGTTATTTTGTGATTAATTGTGGAGCTACAAACAGTATCAAATCAAAATCCCCACAAGGCCTCTTTTGAAGGAACTGTCTGACCTTTGATTTAACTGCCTCACAAATTACTTATCTGGTGGATATGTGGTTTTTTAACATCCTGCTACATTTGGATCAAGTCCATGAAATACTTTCTGAGATATCTGAAGAACAGAGAATCTGATGGGTTACTTCGTGCCTTGCTTTGGTCCAGCCATTCAGAGAACCAGCAAGGAATTGTATATATAAAAAGGTGGTGGATGTACAGTATTACAAACTGTATATTTATTTTATTTATAGGTTTTAGTACAGATTTCTATTGTCAAAAAGTCTGATTTTTCTCTTAAATGTTTGTACACTGGCAGACATTCTATACCTTGGGGGAGCGTACTGTAACCCCCATATTCCTCATTTTCATATAATCGTGATCTTACCTTACAAGGCATGCTTTATATGTATCAGGGGAAAGGTTATGATCTGCTGGAAGTCATTTATCTATATGTGTATCATTAATACATATGAAGTTATGAGAATTGTGTTGTATGATGGTCACTAAAACATGCTGTAAGTTGGGGAATCAGCCAGATATTAGCTCCCCAGAGCAGTGGTGGATTAATAATTTTGCCGCCCCTAGACCGGGAAATAATTGCTGCCCTGGCCCCGCCCTGACTCCGCCCTTTTCCCGCCCCTATTCCAACCCCCGCCCCAACTCCGCCCCCTCCCTTCCCCTATTGGATCCCTTCCCCAAATCCCCGCCCCTGGCCCCACCTCTTCCCCCAGCGCATGGCGTTCCCTCCCCTTCCCCCAAGCGCTGGGAGGGGAGAGAAACAGGATGCTGCGGCGCGCTTGCAGAGGAGGCGGAGGTGAGCTGGAGCAGGGGGGCGGCGCGCGGCGCGGAGGGGAGCTTCCGCCCCTGAAAATTTGCCAGCCTAGGCCTTGTCGGCCTAGGCAATAATACAGCGCTGCCCCAGAGGCAACAGAAAGGAAAGTAACCAACACTCGGGTGGGGTGTCAAACAACCCATTAACAGCTATTGTCCAGCAAGGGAGTTACAATGCAATGATTCACCTGCATGAGGCCACACCAGGGGAGTTGCTCAACCTTGCTTGGAGAAACTCAGCAATGCCCATCAGACATGCCTGGACTTGTGCTCCCCAAGCACATGGACTGAGGGTATAAAACAGACAGAGTGGACACATATTGGGCCCTTCTCCTGCCTCCACCTTCGCTGAAAGCAACTAAGACACTGAGAAGACAAGACTCCAACAAAGGAGATTGGCCTAGGTTTAAGGAACAAACCCGTATATTAAGGACTGCAATATCCAGTGGGGTGAGAAAAACTGCTTAATCTAGATGTTGCCCAGTCTAATAGAGTTGAAAATTTATATTTAGAGTTGTGTGCTTTTATTTTAGTAACCACTCTGACTTTTTGCCTATCACTTATAATCACTAAAAATCTATCTTTGTAGTTAATAAATCTGCTCGTTTATTCTACCTGAAGCAGTACATTTAGTTTGAAGTGTCAGAGACTCCCCATGGAATAACGAGCCTGGTACATATCAATTTCTTTGTTAAATTGATGAACTCATGCCCGCTGGACACTGCAAGATGGAGGTTCCTAAGGTTCTGTCTGGGACTGGAGATATTGGCTAGTGTCATTCTGTTGCACAATCCAAGGAGCAACTTACATGCTAGAGGCTATGAACAGCCCAGGAGTGGGGGTTCTCACAGCAGACCAGGGTAAAGCTGGCTCCCAGAGTCAAGGATTGGGGTGACCTAGCAGATCACCAGTCCAGATAACACTAGAGGGGAATGTCACAACTGGTAAAGTACAACTGTAGCTATGTATAAGAAAACTGTTATGTGAGTGAGAAATAGATTAGCAAAGGAAGCTGTTTGCATTAGATGTTTCATGCATTGTTGCAAGTGGTAGTTTTGTAAAACCGATTTTATCCCTTGGGATCTAATAATAGGCTACAGACTTATTTGGTTTATAAATCTGCGTAGGATATTGTTTTAGATCTCCATAGAGAAAAGGCCAGTGAATGTCTCTTAAGTTATCGATTCCTCTATGGGAAACTATATTAAAAACTAGAAACTATAATACTATATAATTTAGGAACACTATATATAATGTAGGTTGAGAGACAATTACAGTGTTTTATTTCCCTGTATTTTACATTTTACTAAATGCATTTCAGCAACAGTTGGTTTCTGGCTGTAATGCTATTTGTAAGTGTTTCATGAAGCAGCAGAGCAAATTACTGTGGTGTACCAGATAAAATCAGAACCTGATTTCATTCTTGAAAGCCATATTATGAGTAGCTGCTACTTTTGGTTTATAAAGGTAAGTATGTGTAAATCCATGACACAAATCAATCTTTTCAATCCCAAAGGTCAGTTTTTAAAGCTACACCTCTACCCCGATATAATGCTGTCCTCGGGAGCCAAAAAATCTTACCACGTTATATTGAACTTGCTTTGATCCGCCAGAGTGCGGAACCGCCCCCCCCCCCGGAGAACTGCTTTATCGCGTTATATCCGAATTCGTGTTATATTGGATTGCGTTATATCAGGGTAGAGGTGTATTTGATGACTAGGACCTTTTCTGTACTTGCATCACTTTTTAGAGTTTACTGGTTTAAAAGCTGCTCTTTAGTTGTACCGATATGCATAAAATATCGGGAATTGTTGTAGATGTTTGCTTCTCATAAAGGCCTGTTGTCTGGTCTCCTATTGAAGGAGCTGGTCTTCTTAGTACCTTTACTCAATAAGAATAAGCTTTATATTTGGTCACAAGTGTTTAAAAACAGAAATATGTTTACTCTCAGTAGCATTCTTGGCATTAGCTTCCCCGTGTACCTAATCTGATAAATATTTGCACACTTTCAGAGATCTGCTTTGGAATTCTAAATTGCTTCTACCAGCTTGTTAGGGAAGTTCTGTAGATTTTGCAAAGAGAAAGTTCCATATCATGTTTAGATAAGTCTTTACTTCAGCAAATTAGTGTTACTTTTTGTACTGAAAGGCTAGTTTCTCAAGTGAATTTGGTTTAGAACACAAAGAATTATAGAGAGAGAGAATGTTCTGTAAAGACTAGCTACAATAAATACGTGGGTGGTAGGAGTTAGGATTTGTTTTGAAATAAAGCAGTCATATGTATTCCATTTGAAAAATGAAGTATTTATGTTAAAACACGTACATTGATCAGCCATTGTCTCTGGCTTCCATGCAATTTTTTGAGCTGGCTCCTCCATTTAGGTAACTTAACATTGTTGCAATACATTTTGCAAATAAATGATACTTCCGTACCAGAACCATATTCAGTAGTCTCTTGAACATGATTAAATCAATTAGTAAACATCACCATGCCTTCTTGTCTCAGTCTCTCTAAGCTCCACACTGATTCAACTCCAGCTAGCAGGGGATGGCAGTCTTTGGTCATCTGGCACCCTCAAATTCTAGAAATGTGTGAGAAGGGTGAGTGATCCCCAGAGAAGGAAACCCTTTCCTTCACTCTGGAGCAAGATGGAAGGTTCTAGAAAGTTCTGAGGAGGCTGAGTGCGCCTCGCAGAAGGAGTGTTGGCAGTAGGGGAGTTTTGATGTGCTCTGGGAAGCAATGGAACAATCCTGGATTTTGTTACACAGTAGGTCATTGAAGTCTAGGCAAAAGCCCTGCCTGTTTCCCTTTCCATGAGGACATCAAGGATATGGTCATGGAAACCTGCGATATACCAGATGCTTGAATCTCTTTAGAGTTAAACATTATTTTTACTGCCTCCCTAAAAGATGTTTTGAGATCATGCCTGTGTATAAAACTAAAGTCACCCATCCTGAAAAGGTGGTTTTCTAATAGGAACCTGAGGATACAGCATGAGCTTAAAGCAACAATAACAACAAAACCCAACTAAACCAAGACACTCCAGTGCACCCACTTCTCCCTCTGGGAGCAGGAGGAGAGAACAAACAACATGTGATGGATGTAAGTCACGATGCTTAATGCGTCTACTGGAAAGTGCTCTGATACTGCCGTGATGAGCTGAATATTATAACCTATACATAATAGGATAGAATGACATTCCAGTGTGACCTCCAGTTTCTTTATCAGACAAGTAAATGAAAAAAGTCTGGGCTAACTTCTGTTTGGTTTCCAAGTTCATGTATAGTGATGATGGTTGTTTATTATTTGTATTTCAGTAGTGCTTAGAGTCCCTCAATATACTGACTTCTTTACAAATATTAGACCATTCCTGCTGGTGTCCCTGCTATTTACATGTAAGTTTACAGGGAAGAGCATCCTCTGGTTAAGGGCATGATGCGAGAAAAGACAGACTCATTGCCACTCCATTCACAGGAATAACATTTATTGGGGAGGCCTTGATTCAAGCTGATTAGAACCTCCATATTGAAAAGAACATCTTGGTGGAGACCAAGAAATCTTCATGGTTCTCTTTCGCTCACCAGGATTGCTCATGTTCTCATGGATATCCTTTCATGTCTTGCGTAGTAAGACTTCTAGAACCTCATCTTGTAGCAAGAGCCCCAAGGAACAGGTTCAAGATGGCTGAGTTCACTAAGAAGGCCAAGGAGAATTTTTTTCAAAGTGAGGGATGCCAACCTCCACAGATCCATTTCTTTCACCAGCAACAGGCGGCGGGAGGGGAGAACACAAAGTGTCAATGGATACTGTTCATGATCTCTTCAGTTTACTTACTGGACTTCCACTCTTCCAGATTCTCATAGGTTTGCCCGATATGCCGATTTTTCTGCCAGAAGAACAAGAAGCAATGGGACATGCCCTACCCCATTTGGTTATCAAAAAGGTCTGGAGGGCCAGAGCAGGAGCATTTTACAGGGATATATTTTCTACTGTTTGTAGTGCCAGATAGATATGGGAGGGGGTGTCTCAGTCTAGTCCTAGATCTGAAGTTCCTCAGTGCCTTCCTTTCCCTTCTGCTCTGCAGTCTACACTTTTCTCTCATAAACATCATAAATGATATTCTAGGGTGGCTGCTACACAGCTTTAGCTACTGCCCAGAACAAATTGTTTATCATAAAATGAATTCCCTCTATGAGCCTGGAAATTTGTTTTGCATTAAAAATAAACTTTTTGCTTTTACATGTGTTTGTTAAAAATAAGTGCTTTGGAAATACTCCCCTCCCCTCACTACTTACTCAGCTCTACTCAGCATCTTCTTGGTGGTATTGAGCATATCTCAGGATCAAGCCTGAAGTGTCAGTACATCTTAGTGCTTTAACTAGGTTACTTGCATTGTAAATCTCTATTTTCCTGTAACTCTCTGTGTATGTGCTTGTTTTTTACCAAGGACTACTGGAGAACAATGCTGTCTTTTTTTCCAGGATCTAGTGGGTTTAATTAGGCCAAATAAATACTTTCTGAGAGCATTAGATGCGATTTGCCTCATTAGATAGAAATGCACATTTTATGGGTTCTGCTCACTTTACTGTGTTCACCATAAAATTCAGAGTACTTCTAAATGAATGTATGTTTTTGTTAGGCAACCTTCTCTTCCCTCGCATCACTATTTTACTAATGTATACTTTTAAAATTTTTAACCTTTGGCATCATAACTGACTAGTGTAATGTAAAAGTATACTTCAGAATGTGAGGTATATATCTGGAAGGAAAGAGAAAAAGCAAAAAAAAAGAGGGTGACTAAATTACAAAAAAACACAAATTATGCTCAAATATTTTAATGTTTTCCATTAATGGAATTTTTAACTGGGGACTCTAGCACAGGCTTTCATGCCTCAAAGTCATAAGGTTTTGCTCACATCTCAAATTATTTTAATTCCCCTAGTATCTGTGACCTGCAATTGGGGCATAAATGCATGTGTCCTTGTGGAAAAGTAAATTAAAAACTTCAGACACTACCAATCTAACCCTTGCTTGTCCTAGCAACTCCTTATTTCTCTATTAAATCTTTAAAAGGATTTTATTTATTTGCTGAGATTCTGGAAGTAAAATGGCACTTACCGCATAAAATTATTTTATGAGGCTATCTCCTTATTTGAACTCACTGAGTTTCTTTTTGAAAAAATACTGTGCTAGTGTGAGCTGCTACTGCATATGAGACCAGAATAAAAACGATCCTGGCTGGCAAAAAAAAAAAAAAAAAAGAGGTAGTTGGTTGAAAACTTGTGTGTTTTCTCAGGGGTACTGCACCAGATGAATGTGGACACACACAATGTCTTTGTTGGAAAGACAGAGCAAGGTCCAGTCCAGGTCTGAGAGAGAGTGTTCAGAATTAAAAACAAAAACAAACTCCTTAATTTGTTAACAGTCACCAAAAAATTAGTTTAGAAGATATTTGTTCTTGAATTGGAATGAGCATTTCAAATGGAAATCTTCAGAACCTGAGATTGCTGTATGGAATATAAGAGGATTGTTAATGAATAATTAAACAAATGATAGCTAATAAAATATACAGCACATTGCTTCAAACTAAGAAATTGTAACTCTGCCTTAGGGATGAATGTTTTTCATTACTTTTTAATTGTTGCCAATGTTGACCTTCAAGGTCTTTTTCTGGCAGATAATTTGTTATGGTAAGGCTGAGATCACTAAGTAATATAGCACAAGCTGCATTATGCAAATAGTTTCCTAATATTATAGAATGCTGATGTGGTAAGAGTTTGTTTTCTTAGGCATTGGTTCTCCATATTTAGTGATTTTTTTTTCCAGATCATTAATTAAAAGAACACTTCTTTAGCTTTGCAGGACAATGACTGTAGGTAATATAGTAGCAAGCATTAACAGTATCCATGGGATTTTATGACAGGTTCTGAAAAAGAACATTAGACTTGCAATTAAAAAATATTACTGTACTGTAAAGTCTCAGTATGATTCTTGGCTCCTGATAATATTTGTATCATACCAAAAACAAATAATGACTTTTCTTGTTTGGTTGGTTCATGAAAGCATCTATATAGTTTGTAGGGTTTCTCCACACTGAATTGAATGTCTGTGGTGTCTGAGGTTCCAGAGCCTGTATTCAAGAAACTGTGTTGCTAAATTTAGCTAGTTATATACTGTAACTCTGTATTATGATTTCAGTGTTTGCACAGATAGGTGCTAAAAATATATATTAAGTAAATACCAAATATTGCCATGATTAGTATTTACAAATCTTATTTTAAATTTGCAGCAATTAAATATATTATTGATCGAGTAGCAGATACACCTGCTTAGTGGGGGAGATACATGGTTTCCAAATGTGTGTGCGTGTGTTGGTTTAGGATATTTTTTGGTGGTTGTGTGTGGCTGCTCTTATCCTGCAGTTCAGTTGCCTCAGTTTTGGGGCTAAAATATTTGGCTTGTTCTATCTTCATAAATACGAACAAACTGAAGATTAATGATTGTTGATATGAGAGAGAGATTCTTGCTCACATTACTGCCGAAAGATGAAGTCTAGCTCTTGTCACCAATATTAATGATGTGATGTAATAGTATTAAAACTAATAATTATTTTTTTGGATTTTCATTTTAAACTTTACAACAAACAAAGACTAGCCATGGGCCTGAGAAATATGCTATGCATATTCTTGGTCCAAAATTTTACCTACCGCTGATTATCCTCTAATGAGGAAAGGCTGCTAGATACAAAACACCTAGTTTTTATTCTACTGTTGTACATTGTCTTTTTTAAATAGTTACTGCAGAAGACTCGCATTCATTTGGCCTTCAATAATTTGTAGACCCAATAATTTCTCAAGCAATTCCCCTGCTCTTTTGTGTTTTTAAAAATGAGGTTATTCTCTATATGCAGCTTGATGTCAGAAGCAGACCTGTCACTCAAATTCACAAGTTAGTCTCATGTTTTGGAGGGAGTTCAAAATTGTTCTGCTTCCCCACAACAACAACAATTTTTATGCTCTTTTCCCAAAATTTCCATTGGGGATATATCATGATTTATTTAAATTAAGTATACAATCCTGGTGATTGCAACCAATAAATGTATTTTATCACTATGTTGCAAAAACAAGTGCCCACTATATAAGTGACTGAAAGGAACAAAAGGATTTTTCAAAGAAAGAGAATGACATGCTTCCTATATTAGGTTATCAGCTGAACTGCTTAGAAAAAGATGAATTAAGTCAGATAAACTAGTTAAAAATCTCTGATATACGTTAACTTTTATAAACTTATAGATGTATTCAGTGACTCATAATTTCTTTACTGTGTTCCCTTATTTTCATGCAATACTCTTTTACTATAACACCTGCATATTCCCATGGAGGGGAGGACTTGCTCCTGAGTAACAGGTCTGGTTCTATTTCTAACTGCATGGAGAAAGGAAAACAGCAGGATTTTTGGACAAAAACTGGAAGAAAACAAAAGAACAGAAGTGTTTTTTTTTGTTAGTTTTTTTAAAGTTGAGCCACATGTTCAATTACAGTCTAGCCCTTTCTGAGCTACACATATGGCACAAAGCAGCCACATTCTGTCTGCAAGTGGCCAGCAAAGAATTTCCCTGGCCACTGGGAACTTCTACACTGGTATAAAATAAGCAGAGCCAGCTCCTGAGCCAGCCATCTCACTTCCTGTTCTGGCATAGGAGGTGTGTGGGGTGGTGGAAGGGCATGTTGAAGGGGTGGGAGTTCAAGTTCGCTTGTTTTGAGAGATGTTCTAATATATTTTGCAGCTGAATATGTAAATTGCTGCTTTTACTCATAATCAGTTTAGTGACCGCCACATTTTTAAAATGATCTTGCAGATAAGATGTAAAACTGAAATCTTAGCTACTTGTGCTTATTAAAGAGACTGTGGCTCTTTTCTCATGACCAGAGTGTTCTCGTACCAACTTGCAATGTGGGAAATTCCATTTACGTTTCACTCAATTCCCCCCCACTTCCTTGCAGTTTAAATTAGATGCGGGGAAAAGATGACCTAATCTAAACTCCGTTAAACCTAAACTCATGCTTCGTATTGCTGTATGCCGTCAGATGGGTTAAACAGTTCCTCTATTTAATCTTAGAGGTGGCTGTATTTCAGTAGCAGATGAAGTGAATCCTCTGTGTAATTTGTACATTGTCTTAAATATACAAAATGCTTAGGGTTATTCAAATAAGTTGACAGTATTTTGAAAAAGGAGGCAGTGCTGGTCAGAGTGACCCGAGTTAACTGCCTTTTTCTCTCTCAGTGCTCATACCTTGCAGGCATTGTAACATATTTGTCATGACATGGGTTGCACCTATTGAAAAGAAGATACACAGCTGAGTGATATCCACTTACTGTAGGTAATGAAGGCTGTATTGTGTCATTACCTCTTCTATAATTCTCATGTAGATATTGCAGCGGAAGAAGGAGATGGATAGATACATGTGGAACTCTGCATGTGAAACATTTCCCATGGTCACTGCTTCTAGAACTTGTTTGAATGAAGCCATTTGTAGTTCTGTGCTGGCTATTCCTGCTATATCGTGTGTTGGTCACCAGCACCTTTTGGAAAGACTCTGTCAAAAGCTAAAATGTGGGGTGGTAATGGAGGGTGGGCATTCTAACCATTGTCATGAGACCCACTATTTATTGTCAAGAGGTTATGCCTAAACAAGTCACCTCAGCAAAAGAAGAACCCTGAATGTAACAGGTCCTCAAGGGGATGGCTACACAGTAATGTAAACCTAGAGTTAGTGGAAAAACAACAAGGAGTCTGGTGGCACCTTAAAGACTAACAGATTTATTTGGGCATAAGCTTTCGTGGGTAAAAACCTCACTTCTTCAGATGCATAGAGTGAAAGTTACAGATGCAGGCATTACATACGGACACATGGAGAGCAGGGAGTTACTTCGCAAGTGGAGAACCAGTGTTGACAGGGCCAATTCAATCAGGGTGGATGTAGTCCACTACCAATAATAGATGAGGAGGTGTCAATTCCAGGAGAGGAAAAGCTGCTTCTGTAATGAGCCAGCCACTCCCAGTCCCTATTCAAACCCAGATTAATGGTGTTAAATTTGCAAATGAATTTTAGTTCTGCTGTTTCTCTTTGAAGTCTGTTTCTGAAGGTTTTTTGTTCAATGATAGTGACTTTTAAATCTGTAATAGAATGACCAGGGAGATTGAAGTGTTCACTTACTGGCTTTTGTATGTTACCATTCCTGATGTCCGATTTGTGTCCATTTATTCTTTTGCGGAGGGACTGTCCGGTTTGGCCAATGTACATGGCAGAGGGGCATTGCTGGCACATGATGGCATATATAACATTAGTAGATGTGCAGGTGAATGAGCCCTTGATGGTGTGGCTGATGTGGTTGGGTCCTCTGATGGTGTTGCCAGAGTAGATATGGGGACAGAGTAGGCAACGAGGTTTGCTACAGGGATTGGTTCCTGGGCTGGTGTTTCTGTGATGTGGTGTGTAGTTTCTGGTGAGTATTTGCTTCAGGTTGGGGGGTTGTCTGTAAGCGAGGACTGGCCTGCCTCCCAAGGTCTGTGAGAGTGAGGGATCATTTTCCAGGATAGGTTGTAGATCGTGGATAATGCACTGGAGAGGTTTTAGCTGGGGGCTGTATGTGATGGCCAGTGGTGGTCTGTTATTGTCCTTGTTGGGCCTGTCCTGTAGTAGGTGATTTCTGGGTACCCGTCTTGCTCTGTCAATCTAGAGTTAGTGGGTACCTGTCTTGCTCTGTCAATCTAGAGTTAGTGGGACTTAAGTCAGTAGACCCATGTAAGGGAACCCTGGGCTTGAGTGTCTGCATTGCATTTTAACCCTAGATTAAGGATTATCTGACCTGTGCTCGAACCTACGGCTCTAGCGTCCACACTGCAGTGCACAGAACCGAGTCAAAGTAACCCTGTCCCAGAGTGCCTAGCACACCACCAACACCCAGTGTTGACACTGTAGCCCTACAAATGAGTTTCACTGTGGGGAAACTGCTACTGCCCACCCTGTTTCCTAAATGTGGTGGTGCTATTGATGAGACTCAGGTGCTCATAAGGAGAACATGAGTACATAAACTGCATAATTAGTCATTTCATGGTTGTCTAAGAAGAATGACTGCAGTTTAAATGGTAGTTCAAAAGCCTTCTCAATCTAAGAATTGGGCTCTCCACTTTTAGGCTGAGTCACATTGGCTGGAAAATGCCCATGTGCACCTGTTCTGAAGATAATTAGCACATCAGTCTCCATGGCTGTCAAACTAGTAAAATGAAACTTTGCAATTCTTAATTTTTAAAATGGGATGTTCAATTAAGCTGTTTTTGATTGGTTGATTTTTTTATTTTTATTTTTGTGTGTGTCTATTTTTGAAGCTTGACATATAATGTAGGTTTGGGAGGAACAAAACATAAATGTAGCCTCTGCCAGCTGCAGAGAGGTGAAGTGCATCCACAGGGCTTGGAGTGCACAGTGCTCCAGCGCCCCCCGGGGAGCACTTATCCCTGTCCAAGGGAGGACAGGAAAGGCCCAGGAGCAATGAGGATCCGGAGCTGGAGCTGCAGAAGACTGTGGGGAAGTTTAGGGGCTGGCTCGCATTTGCCCGACAGTGCATGCCGCCTGGGTGTCCCTGCAAAATGTAGCCCTGGGGAGGGCAGGGTGAGGGACAGAGAGCAGAGCGGGGACCAAGTGGCTGTCCTGAAGGGAGGGGGAGTAGCCAGCGTGTTTGGGATCATTGCTTCTCTGGCTGTGCTGAACAGAGCTGCCAGCTTTTTAGTTATCTGCTGGTACACATGGTCATTCCTTGTGCTTTTGCTGAAGTCCAAAGTTTTACTGGTCTCAACACAGATTCACCAAAATCTGGTTGTTCTCTTGTGACCAGGAAGCAGCTTTCTCTGCAATCAGTCTCCAATGAAAACCCTGCAGGCTCTAGGGTTGCCAACTTTCTACTTGCATAAAACTGAACACCCTGGCCCCGCCCCTCCTCTGAGGCCCCACCCCTGCCCTGATCCTTCTCCGAGGATCCCCTGCTCACTCCATCCTCCCCTCCCTCTGTCTCTCACTCTCCACCAAATTCACTCACTCGCTCATTTTCACCAGGCTGGCTCCGGGGGCGGGGGTGTGGGAGGGGGTGAGAGCTACAGCTGCAGGCTCCAGGGTGGGGCCAGAAATGAGGCATTCAGGGTACAGGAGGGGGCTCTGGGATGAGGCAGTGGGTTGGGATGCGGGAGGAAGTGTGGACTCTAGGGTGGGGCCAGGGATGAGGGGTTTGAGGTACAGGAGGGTGCTCCAGGCTGGGGAGTGGAGCTGAGCGTTTGGAGTATGGAAGGGGGCTCCGGGCTGAGGCAGTGGGCTGGTGTATGGGAGAGGGTACGGGCTCTGGGCTGGAGATGCAGGTTCTGGAATGGGGCCAGAAATGAGGGGTCCAGGGTGTGGGAGGGGGGCTCTGGGCTGGGGCCGAGGGGTTCGGAGGGTGGGAGATGAATCAGGGCTGTGGCAGGGGGTTGGGGCATGGGAGGGGGTGCAGGCTTCGGGTGATGCTTATGTCAGGCCGCTCCTAGAAGCAGCGGAATGTCCCCCCTCTGGCTCCTAGGCAGAGGCACAGCCAGGCAGCTCTGCACGCTGCCCCATCCAGAGGCGCCACCCCTGCAGCTCCCATTGATTGCAGTTCCGAGCCAATGGAAGCTGCGGAACTGTGCTTAGGGCAGGGACGGTGTGCGGAGTCCCCTGGGTGCCCCCAGCTGCCCCTAAGCCTAGGAGTTTATTCTGTGCTGGACGGTAAAAGTTATGTGGCAGTATTCTCATACTACCCTAGCTAACTCCTGAGGTTCTTTTTGGAAATATCTTTTATCTAGTGTCCACTTTATTATTCTTCCCTACAAGAGTCAAGTGAGGGAGGCTGCTGTGAGCAGCACCCAAATTGACTGACACTATGGCATTGTGGCCCATGACTATGACTTGAAGTATTGGATGTCCTTGAACTCAGGGTTCACTAGCCTGCATTGCTGGCAGCTTCCATTGGAAACTGCCTTGGGTGCTGCCAGTTGTAGCTGTGGAAGAAGGCTCACACATACAGGGACCTGCTCCCCAAACAGAGTCTACCAGGAGTTTATGAAGCTGACTTATGACACAAGAAGTCATAGGGGGCTGACATCTGTTGATGGCAGCTATAAGGCAGCGATGGCAGCAGTCTTTGACATAGATTCTTTCAGAAATGCATGGCTGCATTTGTCAGACTACAATATCTAGATTTAGCAGAATACCAATTATCTGCTCTATGATGGAGAAAAAATAAAAGGGATAAAAAAATTGAGGCAAGTTTCATGAAGACTAAAGAGACAAGCCATCCTTTGTTCTCTCTGGCCTGTTGTCAAGCCACTTTCTTCCTCTGCCCATAAAAGAAGCAAAAAAGAAAAGAACCACACAAGATGTCAACTTGTACTTTATCTGAACCAGGGGCACTTCGTCAACCCAGTGTTTAAAGCAATTAGTGTCACTTCAAGCAGAAGCTGTAGGGTTCTAAGCCACCTTCACAACAACAGGAAAAACTTCTGTGGGTTTTTTTGTTTTGGTTGGTTATTCTCCCCCTCCAGTATATTTAAACCGGACTGTCAGTATCTGCCTTAGTAAGCCTTCCTGTTGGAGGAAGAGAAGCTAATATATGCTCTCACAGCAGTACTTTCAGCAACAAGGTTCCTGACTGAGCTCAGGAAAGACACAGGTTAGATGATCCTAACAATCTCTTATGGGCAGAGGCAAATATGGTTCTTGGTCATGTTAGGGATGGTAATGACTGATCCTATGAGACTGAGAGTCTGGCTACATCTGATCACTGAACTAGGGAAGTAGGTGCAGTGTTTCAATAAATGTTTCAAGTTGTCCTAGTTGCTTGGAAGGCTGTTCAACTACAAGTGCAAAAGATATTCTATCTGATGTAGAAAGGCTCACACGGATTCTTTCATATACCTCTACAGAAAGTGCTCATATATCTTCTTTATCTTGCAGTCCAGGATAAAGATAATTTTCCTTAAAGTCTGACAACCGTTTTAGTCCTTGGCAAACATGTTGAAGGTGGATGAGTGTTTCTGCAGCATCCTACTGTGAGAGTCGTGAGGGGATGGTGAATTTCATACCCCAGATTTTAAAACTTTTGGTGTTGTGGAATGGTGACCAAAGTTGATGAAAGTTGCTTCTGTGCTTCCCAATACCCGTGATGTACAAAATTTTGTACATGTAGGGTCACTTTCTTGGTGGCAGTGACTTCAGCTTGCAAAGTGAGTAACTTTCTGACTCTAGTGACCTGAGCTGCCTTTCTAAATTCTTCAGAGATAAAGTGAATCTATAGACACATTATTCCCTTCACAGGTAGTGACATAGTTCCACATTAATTGGTAAAACTTGACTTTTAATGGGACATTTTCTCTTGTAATTTAGGCACTTTTGAAGAGCCCACCCAATTTTTTTTTTCTCACATGGTAATTCCAGCAAAGTCCTTCCCACAAGCCCATAAAACAGGGTATCTGTGCTTTCATCTGGAGAGGTTTAAAACTCTTTGCATGCCAACCAGTATCTTGCTTCATTTGACATTGTGTCTAATGGTTGTTGGTATCTCTCACTACCATAGCTTAGAAATAATTCTTAGCTCTTATACAGCACTTTTTCATCAGTAGCTCTCAAAGTGCTTTACGAAGGAGGTCCGTATCATATATAGAAGGTAAACTAATCCAGGCTGTTTCAGACCAAGAATTACCTAAAATAATTTTTGTATTTCTAAAATTGTTCTGAATTTTAAATCTAATATCTCAGGCCCATCCAGGATTGGAAGCAAGTGTTGTGTATTCCACTGAAAAGCTGGGAATGTAAAGTCCATTTTTAGGTTGAGGACTGAATATTGTCATTGGACCAGTGTAAATTTTTTTGGTGGTAATCTTGAGGTGTAGGGAAGGGGCAAAGAGTGCACATTTTGGGGGAAAAGGTAAAGATAAATATTTGGAGGAAGGTCTGTTTCCTTATTTATTTTTAAATGGCTTATTAAAACTACTTGGATATTTGGAATGTTGCCAGATGCAGACTAATGAGCAGAGTGCAGGTGAGGTCATCAAAAGTGCATGATAAATTGCAGAGTTGATAAATTCCACTTAACACATAGGTTGATATTACCTGCACATAGCTGGAGGTCCAATTTCTCTCCTTTCTGAGAGTGAAATGATTGGCTGACTGAATGGGAGTTTAATACTTCTGAGTGCAACCCTTTATTCACAAATTTGTTCATGCATTTGGTCTAGTCATTCCACTTATTGATTCTCCTTCATTCTTTTCCATAATTCAATCCACCTATTGTCATCCACTCTTTTCTTTCTCTTTGCCACTTGTCTTCTCATTAATTACCCCCCGTATTCACTCCCTCTCTCCCCTCTTCTCATTTCTCTGTCCTAATCCAGTTCCTTCTTGTCAGTTTTCCTTTCCCACTCTCATTCATATTGTCCCATTTGCTCATCCTGTCTTATCCATTCATTCATTTTCTCACCTCCCTCTCATTTCATCTTTCTTGCTCCCCCATCCCATCTCTCTCCCCATCACTAGTGTGATTCTCACTCACCACTCCCCTCTCAATCTTTTCTCTCTCACTCCTCCCCTTCCTTTCTCTCTCTGCTCATTTAGTCATTCAGAGCTTCCAGGATCTTCACTCTCCTTTACTCCTGGCCTGAAGTCGGGAAAGGAGATGTCATGATTTTCACTCTCCTATGTCTGGGTGTGGGGAGATAATGAGATCTTCATAGTTTTGCAGGCCTGAGAGATTTGGAGCTGCCAGAATCTACTCTTCCCCTCCCAAATCTGAAATTAGGGAGTCACTGGTATCTTCATTCTCCCCCCACCACCACCACCCTCCCCACAGGACTCGGGGAAGGGCTACATTGCTGGGATATTTACTGCCCGAGACTTGACAGGAGCTGCACTGAGACCTGCACCACTTGCTGGTTTGAGGAGAGTGGAGCCATGGGGATGTTCACTCATTCTGTCCCCGGGCCAAGGGTATGGATCCTGTGCCAGCCAAGTTTCAGGTACAGCAGAAAGCAATTGTTCTTATCTTGGTTCCTCTTGCATTTCCTGCTCTATAGCTTCAATGGCTGGTATCCCCTACTAAGTACCTCTAGAGAAGCCATTTAGGCACACATCAATGAGGGAACCCTGGTGCACTGCGGTGTGGGTGTTTGTACTATTCAAAGCACCTTTGTCTTTCTTGCTGTTTCTTACTGCCTCCTGCAGTCTCTCATGTTTTTAAGAGACATCCTAGAAGCTTTTTAGGCTTCAAGTGTGAGTATCCATTGAGGGGGATATGTTCTGAGAGGAGGCAATTTCTTACTTGTTACTCGTCCTTGAAGAAATAAATCTCAGTGAATTACTCACCGTTCTTCTCCCTATAGAGTTGAGGCAGCTGAAATTTCATATTAGTATTTTATTGATGTTTTAATTGGCTGCTATTATGGAGGTATTTTATCCCTCATTTCAAAGAAACTGACTGTTGGAATACTGCTGGGAGCCTATGTACCTCAGCAAGGACAGCGCCAACCCCCCCCCCCCCCCCCCCCCAGCAGGTCAAATGGTTTAGAAAAAGGTGTAGTAATTTTGCCTTAGGTCTCTAGGTAGGTGCGTAGACAACCCTAAGAGTGGTAATCCCCCAAGAAGTACATCTTCAGAGAAGAGCACTTAGGAGTTTCTCATTTTCAGGAAAATAACCATGTTCATATACTCTCAGGAATGAGGTTTAAATCCTCAAAAGGCCAAATTCTCTGCTGGTGCAGCTTTAGCGAAACCAGTAGAATTACACCAGCAATGAATTTGGACCTCAGAGTTAAGGTTGGAGTTCCAATTTTAGCCAGCTCTGTTATGTAAATTGATGTAGATATCTCCAAACCTTGTATGATGTAAAACATCATACACTATATGCTTCCAGGTTTGGGGGAAATATGAACTAAACCATTTTAACCAGTACATTACTTTCTTATTCAAGTAGTTGGCTTTCATAAGTTAAATTGTTGATATTACTACTACCCTAACATTTCTCATTCCTTTGCGTGTTCTTTTTTGAACATATTTGAGTTTTCTTAATGTTCTCAAAAAGAATTGGGCTGAAAAAATATGGGTTTAATTGTATGAAGTTTTACTTTCGTATTGACTACTTTCAAGAGTACGTCTGAAGCACACAAAACCAGCAACACCACACTGAATCCTTTCTCCTTCCTGTTGGGTGAAACCGATAGCCTACTGTAAATATGGATGACTGCCAATCTGTGGCGCAGATTCTTTTTCTAATACTGTAAACTGGCAAGAGATCAAGAATTGCAGTTCTTTCTTTTATTTACTTTCTCCATCTGCATTAGAGTTCAGTGAATAAGAGAAAGGAAAACACTGCTGACTTAAATGTTGAGTGAAAGTTTCATATTGACTAACCATTGCAAAAAAATATTATTTTGAGTGTTTTGCGTTTGTTTTTTCCATTTCTTTTTGGTGATACTGGAAATATCAATTACTTCATATGGAATAGATTAAATCATTGAAAAGGCAATGCAGAGATTTAAATGAAGACTGAACATAACATGCATAATGCAAAATACTTTGACTACTTCTGACTTGATGCTTGTGTGCTTTCTGCTAACTTCTTTCAGATTCATATTAATAATATGCACTTTGTCTATCATGAGAAGTTTTATAAAGTGTTTTCTTTCTGGCAAACTGAGGCTTCCTGAAATAGCTCCTGGGTTCTCTACTCTGTGTTTGTTTATTTTTTTTATGAGAGAAGCACAGGGAAACTAAAAAGGAGTGTGTAGTTCCTCCAACTGGTTTTCAGATACAAGGCACGTCTTGAAGTTTACTTTGTTTGCATACCAGGAAGAGAATAGGAAATGTTGTTTTTTGTCTAATTGTGTTGCTAATATAGTGGGCATTCCCTACTAAAAATAAGGGGAATTAAATTACTTTTTATTTATATTATGTAAGGCTTACTAAAATTTTCATGGTTTATACATAGAGAAATAAATTTCTACAAGGATATAATTTGAAAATCAAATAAGATAAAATCATATTTAACAAATGCCATGTTTAATGTACAAATTGGGATTTTTAACAAATACTATCAAATCTCATAGTATACTGCAGTTGATTCAAATGTCTAACTATAACAGTTAAATTGTATTAGCAATATATAGCTTTATTGTGTGTGTTTCTTACCTGGTGATGAACCTTGAAATATATTGTACAGTTTAAATTTATACAGATCTATGAAAGGTATCATTAACAGCAAAACTATCTGTTTCATAAAGTTATATACTATGGCTGATTTAATTTATGTACTTAAGGATCACTTTTTACACATTGAATTGTACCTTCCACTGGAAATTTGGGGGGCTACGGTTTGTGGTAAGGGAGGATGCGTAGTTCTGTTTTCAAGGTGCTGGACTGTGACTCGGGAAACTTGGGTTCAGTTTTTGAATCTGCCACAGACTTGCTATATCAGATTGGCCAAGTCATTAAAATCTATTTATGCCTCAGTTCCTCATTTGTTAAGTGGGGATACTACTACTTCCCTACCTCACAGCAGTGTGGCAGGGATACATTTGTGAATGTTTGTGAGGAATTGTGATACTACTTGACAGGGACTGTATAAATTGTTTTTAAATTATATTTGCTTGAAGTGTTTAGAATGTTCTCTTCTCCCAGAAATGGACATTTATTGCAGGTCTGTAGCATACAAATGAAGGGGTGGGTGGGTGGGAAACACACAAATTTTTCTTGCAGGATGCTTAAAATTCTGCACGATTCCTTCCTTTAGTGCCTTTCTTCATTTTATTGGAAAGAAATTTCTCTTTTTGTTACTTGGGTAGCATAATTCGTTATTTCTGAAGTAAATAATTTTTAACTATGAAATTGAGAGGCTAACAAATTTAGAACCTAGGGAATACTGGGACTAAAATATGAAGACCTACCTCAAAACGAGTTAAATTTGAGAGCTGTTCTGAAAATGAGAGCACCTTAAAGGGGGGGGGGGGGATTAAACACTTGTTTTCCTAAGTGAAAAGGAAACTTTTTTTGGAAGAAAACTCCCTTGATGGTGCAAATCAGAAAAAGTTATCAGTCTATAACTGATATCAATCAGGAATTTCTCCCTCTCTAACTTTAGTTTTTTTTATTACAAAACTTTAATTCAGGCTCATTCAAAATGTGTATGAAAGACTTATTGAAAAATGACACATAGTTCAGGTGAAATAGCTGAAAGTTAATTAGCCTGAACAAAAATCTAACCCAAGAAAATCAATATAAATATCTTGGAGACACAAACCCATTACCATTTTAAGGTCCCTTTTACGAAATTTGTAGCTGTTTTGAAAAGCTTTTTCAGAACTGCATGTCACCTAGAAAATTGGAATTCATTCCTTTTAACCACCTTTCCCCTTAAAGGGGGAAATAAACTGTGAATTCCAATTTTTAAAATGCTTTATAGTCTTTATATTTTTAACTCCCCTCTATTTATTGTTAAAGAAGTGATGACATTTCATCTCTTAGCTTGACTAATTTGTTTTACCGCCATGTTAAATTAAGGAAAAAATAAAGAAATATCTATACAGAGTTTGAGGTAGGGTATATCCTCGAGGAACAGATCATTTTGAGTTAAATCACACTATATTAAAATAATTCTTAACATTTTCTCCTATTGATACTATGCACAGATTTTCTGGATTTTTGTGGAATAATCTGCAAATTTCAATTGATCTTCTTTTTGAAAATTCCAAGTAATTAAATATTTGACATAAATACTGGATTGATTGGTTTAGCATAGAAGGCCATATTATGATAGAATTTTGCAATGTCTATTGCTATTTCTAGATTTTCCTAATGGGGCATACAGTTATTCATGTTGTTCAGCTCTCCAAACTTGATTTTTGTATTTATCTCCTAATTGGGCTTTCATTAAGATTGATCTGGAAGCAACAGAACATAGATTTCATACTTGCTTCTTGGTATAGGGGTTCAAAGTATTAATAACAATCTTTGCCTAGTGTGGATGTCTCCAAAATTACAATGTTTGGCAGTAAACGAATAGGTTCAGTTCAAGGTTTTATTGACTGTGTATATAGACTTAAACAATTTAGGACTGAGGTACTTAGACACTGTCTTTTATCCTTTATATCACCTAGGCAATTATAATGAGCCAAATTTACCTCTCCTCCAAGCTTCCTTATGGATCAGGCTAGGGCTGGGCCCTCTTTGTTCAGGGAACCAGTCTGTGAAGTTCTCCCAGTGAGAATTACCTGTGAAATCCACAGTGTTGGCTGGTGTCCAAAATAAGTGGCGAGACTGGCAATGAAATACCTGCCCCTCCCACAAAAAAATGTCAAGACACCTCACAGAATGACTTCTGATCTCTCAAGTAAAGTCAGCTAAATTGGGCCCCTTCCCTCCCCCTCGGCCCCCCCCCCCCGTAAATAAATTCTGCCTCACAAGTAGCTCTTCTGCTGTAACTCCTGCCATTATTCCCCTGCTCCTGAAAATGAATAGAAAAACACCCTCTGCTCCCTTCATCTTCCTCCTTCTGCAGGTCACAATCAAATGGAACATGCCCATACTGGGTAGCAGAAAATACCTACCATCTTTTATACACCAAATGCATTTCTGTTGAAATGTCACTGGAAATTGTGGAGGATTCTGCTATTTATACACCATTAATTACAGTAAATTTTGTCCCTATCTCCTCAGTAGTATTTTCTCAGGGTGCTCTGATGTGATAATGGATGCAATTTACTGGTATTTTGTTGGATTGATTAATTAGCCAAAAGGATCCTTGAAATGCTAGCCATCTTTGTGTCTTTGCTAAAATAGATCTGCTCCCACAAGTCAGGAAACATACTCTGCAATTGTTTTACCATTTTCTGACTCACTGGACCCCACATGAGACCTGCAGGCCAAGATCATCCTAACCCTCACATTCTGGCACTCTCTAGTGGTGGAAGAACCCCCATATCGCTTCAGAAAGATCTGGGATCCTCTGAGAATAGTAGTTACTATACACAAACTTTTGGGATTTGGGAACTTCTGGGACTCCTCTAACCCAAGGAATCAACCCTCCATATCAAATACCTTGAGCTGCAGGCAATAAAATTGACACACACACACACACACACACACACCCTTAGTCTTCATGTCACAGATGACAAACCAGGTTTGTGTTGTCTCAATGGACATCTGCACAATCAATAAGCAGTGTGCTTTAGGAGCAAGAGATTATCATGAGAAGCACTATTTCTCAAGATGACAATCTTTTCTTTTGTATGAATGTAAAAGAAGGGAGGACAAATAATGTTTATCAGCTATTACATATTGTGGTTCTCAAAGTTTTTTCAGATATCTAGTCCATGAGGAAATCCATTTCAGGTTTATTTTTGTTTTGTTTTTCTCTTTACTGGTAGAAGGAGGACTGAGACAGGAAAAGACGTGGATATCTCTCAGCATATAAATAAAACATAAAATATGTGTTTTATACAGAATAGAAACATTCATAGATTTTATCTGACTACCTAAAGTGGAAATTCTGAACCGGAATTACTGGCTAACATTAGAGAAAAAAAGTGTGTTTTCTTGCCCTAATTTTGAATACACTTACTGGTGTATAGGTATACTCCTGGTGTGTTGGCCTACTCACAATGTATCAAGTTAAGCACTTGTATTAGTATTTGCAGGATCAGGGCCTTATTTTATGAATTAATCTGCATATTTTAACTTGCTTTATGCTCTATCAACTTCATCTGTTGCTGCTTTCTGCAATGACTTACAGTACTGGTCGCTTGATAATTAGCAAGGTCAAAGAAGTGTCACTATCTCAAAAATGAACTTTTAGCCCTTTGTTTTGAGATTTACACAAAATATTATGTTAATATAATGGACAAAACTTAATTTTCTAGAGAGCTCGATTGAGAATACTCTGGAAATAGTCTTATTTTCTTGTTCCTGAGGAGTACAAGGAGTGAAGTAAATGAAAAGGTTTATTTAGTTATAATGTAGAGTTCAGTAGTTTTTCACCTCATAAAATTATAACACAACCTGAGTGGTTGTCTGCTCAGACATGCTTAGAATGAAATAGCAGAGGTCAAGCTGAAGTGCATTTCCAGAACTTTTTAAAAAGTTTATTTTAAGATTAAGAATGTATGACTTGTAAACGGCAACCAAGAGTCCTGTGGCACTTTATAGACTAACAGATGTATTGGAGCATAAGCAGACGCATCTGACGAAGTGGGTATTTACCCTCGAAAGCTTATGCTCCAATACATTTGTTAGTCTATAAGGTGCCACAGGACTCTTAGCCTGGATCTGTAAACAGCAACAAACACGGCTACCCCTCTCATACTTGAATGTATGACTTGTTTCCAAAGGCATATGTGTTTTGAGTGTATATGCATCGTGTTTGTTTCTTGCCTACACCATCAGTCCTTCACCTTCCTGAAAAGGTGGCCTCTTTTTGTAGAAAAGAAACCTTCATAAAAATTGTATTGTATAAAAAATATTTTTCCAGATAATGTTTTGAACATTATTTCATTTATTTTACTAGTTTCAGCTCAGTCTGCTGTACATTATAAAGGTTACTTGGTGAACACCACAGTAGTTACAGTAAAGTTGCAATACAGTTTCCATTATAACAGTCTTTTTCACATGTTCATAACTCTCTGAAACAATCATCTTTTTTTTTTTAAGTGACATTTTCTATGCTTGTATTCTGTGTGAAAGTATGTTTGCTTAGAAGGATTAAACACAATCCCTTCCACTATTTTTGCATTTTGAGTAGAGTGAAAAATTACATTTTTTCTATTATAAAAAAATCAGACATTTTTAGGTATAGCTACAGCAAAAATGGCTGAAGCTTGAAAGTTGGTACAATACATTCTTTATCAGATTAGTGTGTATGCTTGAAGTAAAAAATAATTGGTTTTGATATAATGAGGATATCACAGATGGAAAATTGCTTACTGAATACTTACAATAGAAAGTTTCATTGTTTTTAGGTACGTATTTAAAAGCTTCAATCCTGTCCCTAGTAAGCATTAGGTGTAGTGGGAGGGAGTCACAAAGAGGAACTGTCTGTTGCTTTGTGATCTTGAGATCAACTAGATGCTATTTCAGCCTCCATCTTCTAAACTACGCATGATTGGCTGCAGCTCTAAGGTGCCAATGCAGCAGCTGTCAGTTGCCAGTGTGCTTTGTACTCCACCCATAAACCTTTCCTGCTCCAGGAGCCAAAATAGGGGTGGCATAAGAGCTGGCCATGCCAAGTTTGGCTACTAAGAGGTTCCCTTTACGCGAGGGGATTGCCCAGTTGAGGAGGTCTGCCAGCTTCCTGTCCCCTTGTGACACCAGAGCAGCGCAAAGGGACTGGAACAGAGGTCAGGGTTGAGCACACAATTTGGTGCATGCGCGGTGCACCTATTTCAAGTTTTCTCTGAATTCAAGGTTTTACAAGCTTTTAATTTTTGTTATCTTTTAAAGAAAGTTAGGAAATTAAATGGACACCTATGTTAATGCTACATTATGATTGCATAGTAAAAATCACATCAGAGTGCAAAAGTTTAGGTTCCAGTAGCAGTCTGTCACATTTCACATATGCATAATTTTCTATTCCTGTTTTTCCTTATTCAATATACAATGTAATACCTACCTACCTATCTATTTTAGATCTTATATGGATGCCATCAATGTAGTAGCTGAGCACCTCACAAATATGAATAATTTTATCCTCACTACATCCCTGTGAGAAAGGGGAGCATTATCCCCATTTTACAGTTGGAGAACTGAGGCAAAGAGAGTTCTAGTGACTTGCTCAAGGTCACATAGGAATTTTGTCAGAGCTTGGAACTGAACACAAATCTCCTGAGTCCCAGTCCAGTGACAAGTATATTACTGTTTATGATGAAATTATACACACACCATTAAATATACAGGATGGGTTAACGTTACTGGGTTAACATTACTACTTAATTTTTGCCTTCCTTTACTTTTTGTAACTTTAATGGTGCACAACTTTTGCTGTGATTCTCAGTGAAAGAGGGAGGGAGAGTCCCCTCTGCTCGGGATGGTGGGGTTAAAAGCCCCAGCAAAGGATGGTGGTGGGTCCTGAAATCCCCAACCAAGTGCCCTGAAAGAATGCCCTGAAATCCCTGGCAGAGAAGCTGCGGAAGGCCTGAAAATGCCCCTGCTAGTGATGGGTGAGTTGGTCTATGTTTTGGGGAGACCGTGATTAACAGATGGATTGTTGAGAGGACAGTGAAATCTGTTTTGCGATATTAACTATTGTAGAGCCATCAATCTGAATATATTGATTCTATATTTACCCTATGGTAGTGGAATAGTTTAATCATGCTGGCATTTTTAAGAAGTAGTTTCATATTTATTGCTCAGCAGTGAATGTATGATCTGTGGCTTCCTTCCTCTTCCTCTCTTGTCACTTTCAAGTAATCTCAAGCACAATTCCTTTATAATGTAAATGGTATATATTTCCAATTGCAATTGAATGGGTATTAGTTTCAGATAGCTAATGAACTGAAGAACTCAACTTGATTATCTCATCATTCAATCCACTAGCCTGTCTTAAATTTTTGGCTAATCACTCTTTATACATGATTGCATACTTAGAATCATTTTTGGTACTTCAGCATTTTTTGTATTTTAATAGAGAGTTGGACTTTTTTGTAAGTATCTCTTCAGCTTTTTAATATATTTGATTTTTGTTTTAAATAAATAACCTTGCTAATTTGCACTAATGATTGAGACACCATTGCAAATTTTGTAAATTGGCCAGTGAACAATAAAAATATCAAGAGTAATGCATAACAAAATACACCTAATTTATGTGAGTATAGTTTATTTTTAATGATTTAAAACAGTTTATGCTGTACTAAAAAAAAATTCGGCATCATCTTTTGTAAAAGCTATTTGGTCTTAGTAAAACAAGACTTCACAGTCAGAATGGGCAGGGATGCAAAACCATATAACACTCTGCTTTTACATCACTGTTCAGAAATGGAGAGAGATTACCATGAGAGAGAGAGAGAGAGTGTGTATTCTTGACTGTACAGATTAGCAAACTGAGTTAGTACTATACAGACTTATTGAATCAAATGTTTATGGATATTTAATGTTTATGGAACTTGCAAGTACTCCGTTCCTCTCAGGATTTGGCAATTTGATTCCATTTATAATGTAAAGATATACCAATAGATCAAACAGAAGTTACCAAATGTGTTTTTACCCTGAATGGGTGGTTGTATTAGATTCATCTTCACCAGAGGCTGGAAGGCATCCCTCCTCCCCCTCAGACATGTGCAGAGAGCACCCTGTGTTCATGGACTTGCCCCTAACTGTGTGGAAAGAGGATCACCTCCTGATGCAGGATCTGGGATCTATGGGTGTGGTTGACGTGGGGCTGGAAGAATACACTGTTGTGCACCCAACAATCCTGTGGGGGAATACACTGAAAATTTTGGTTGTATTAACATTCTGCAGAGACTATTCTATGCCAAGTGACCATCCTTTAAAGCCAAGCAAACTGTTTTCTTGCTTACAGGTTCATGATTTCACTACCTGTCAGACTTAGTGGAACAAATTCCTCCACTCTCCCATTAACTTCTAAATGACTGTCTTCTTTTCAGCTAAGGAGGTGGCTTCCCAGCTGCGGAAGGGTTTTCCCTGGCAGAGTCTAGCCTTTATGTATAGTTCTGTCCTCATACTGTTTTATTTTATTTCCTCCATGACTGCCAAGTATGTCACTCAGTTTTGGATGTATATTCAACACTGCTTCATCTTTGCATCTGTATAGAGTATTAATGAGTTGTCTGTACCTTGATTTCTTCTGTCACTGTTAGGAATTGAAGTGCCAGATTTGTTTCCATACAAGGTCTCAGCATGTAAAATAAGTCTTTGAATGATCTCTAGTGCAAAAATTTGGTTGCAACCCACTTTTCTTGTTTTGCTGTTTCCCTCCAAGCAGCAGTTTATTGTACTGACAGGGTAGCTCCTTATCAACAATAAATATTTTCAGTAGCATATGGTTCCTCATCTATTGGCCATGTGGCACTTGGAACCTTAAATATGAAATAAAATACGGACTTCAGAGGGATGCTAGTGTGATGTGAGATGTTATCTCCAAAAAAATTTAGTAATTATATTACATTAGAAAGACACGTTCTAAAGAACAGTTATTCAGCAAACTAATTATACATTAATTGCTTTCTTTGCAATATGCTATGCTAGCCTGAACATATGACATTTATAATGTGACTCAACTATGTTGTCACTTTTTATCTAAAAGTGAACAAGGAGAACACGTTATATTGGGCTGTAAACATCTTGCTCTAGTCTCAAATTTGCCCGGATCCCATAAGTCCAGTGGGCCCTATAGGGAACTGTCAGGCTCTGCCTGCTTTTTCTTCAGCTTCTGTTGTATTAGCCACCAGGGATTTTGTACAGAAGAGGAAAGGAAGTGAAGAGAGGATAGCATTGGTTGGGATGGACATTTTGGATGAGTGAGACAAAAGAAGTAGGATATAAAAAGTGGGAGCACTTGAATGTTTTTTCCAACTGGGGGCCCATTTTGGGACTTAGGTGAATAAGGCTGCACCCGTGATTTCACATGAACATTGAATTGCAACCACTGAATCTGAAACTTTACAATAGTCTTGTCATTAGTTGTGTGAAGAAATTTCCCTCTTGTTGGTCCTGGTACTGGTTAGACTTGTTATTGGTTGGTTTCCAATATTAAAAAGTAGATGGTGGGTTTAGTCTGCTTCTTGCTTTAGGGTTGCCAGGCATCCGTTTTTCTACCAGAATGCCCAGTCGAAAAGAGACCCTGGTGGCTCCAGTCAGCACTGCTGATCAGTCAGCGGCGCAGCGGAGCTAAGGCGGGCTCCCTAACTGCCCTGGCTCCTGGAAGTGGCCGGCATGTCGGGCTTCTAGGTGCAGGGGCCAGCGAGGCGCCGCGCACTGCCCCAGCCCCAAGCACTGGCTCCGCAGCTTCCATTGGCCCAGGTTTGTACTCTGGTGGCTAGCTGTGCACGGTTATACTACTATGTCTTGTGTGCTACCTCAGATGAGAGCTAGTGTGAGTATGTGTACACAAGCTGCGAATCACACCGCTAGCTTGTAGTGTATCTGTAGCCTCAGCTACCAGGAGATGAGGTTAACCTAACTAGAGATTTGGGTGTGAACTGTAACTTTGGGAGCCCTGAATTTGAGTCCCGAAAACTTTTTGCAGAGCTGCAGCACCACATTGGGCTGCAAAAGGGCCTGCAGGGACTGCCCATACCTTTATAGTACCGTTATTGGAGTTGCAGCTAAGTTGCTAACATTTCCAAAGTAAAGATCCAAGAAGGTGTACCACAGTACACTACTTCCTGAGTCTAACCAGCTGGAGTTTTACAGAAGCCACTTTTCACCCGTATTTTAAAAAATAAAGTATTCATTTGAAAATGAACTACTTGACCTACTATAAAAAGTCAGATTGATCCCCTCTAGTTAATCTGTTACCCTTGTCTTCCATAACTGGCGCAGAATTAAGATATTTCAAGGCATATTACATAGAATCACCATTGCTAATCAAATAGTTTGCGTGTTATGATCTCCTCTGACATCTGAAAATGAATTTAAGGAATGGGAGAACTCGTGTTCAAAAAATAAGGTAACTGTGCTAAAGAAAATATCATTCTGTCTTTTCATAAGTAAGGCACTTTATCGTTATGCCTATCCAAAGTTCTGTCTGGTGTTTTTTACAACAACCTGAATAAGGGTAAAGAATCAGACTCTTAACTCTAATCTGCATGGTCAACAAGTAGTTAGATGTCTAATGTTTCTCACAAATTATTGCTGATGTAATTATTGGCATGAGCAAGATTGCATCCACAAAAAATAGAATAGAATGCTGAAAGGTCTGGGCCTTTATCTCTACATTTTCACCAATAGATTTACTGGAAGAAAAATTTAGTACCTCTAGTACCAAAATTTAGTACCAAAGCCATCAGTACTTCATTCTGGCCCTCATTCAGCAAGGTACTTAAGTTCATGCATAACTTATTGCTCCATGTGCAATACCTCAACACAATACCTGTGGAAATGTGTAGTAATCAGACACTTTTGAGATTGAATACTAACCTATTTTATGAAATGTACAAACCAACAAGCTTACTGCTGACCCCATTCTGCATATCCTGAGACTGGACATAGGAAAGAATATGAAAATTGAAAACATGCTGGGTAAAATTTTCAAAAGCACCTAAATCCCATTTTCAAAAGTGACTTAGACGCTATGGGACACATTTACAAAGGTATTGAGGGGCTGGATCCACAAAGGGATATAGGTTCCGTGCCATCCAGTGGAATCCTCAGCACTGAGTCAGGTGCCCAGGCTCCCTATACAATGCATGGGGAGAGTTAACCACCTAAGAAAGGGACCCTCGGAAGACAGCAATCTGAGCAGGGATCCACCTAAGCTAGCCAGTAGAAAAAGTCAAGGAGAGGGGTACACCTAAGCCTTGACCCTCAAAGGTAGCTAGGTGCCTGTTTCAGCTTGGGATTCACAGCCATGAAGGGTTATTTATTTATACAAAGGGGAAGATTGAGACTCCCTCCTTCTCCCAATAGCCAACAGCCTTGTGGTCAGGACACTCACCTGGGATTCGGGAGACCTGGCTTCAAGTCCCTGCTCTGTATCAGGCAGAGTGGGGATTTGAAAACAGGTCTCCCACATCTCAGGTGAGTGCCCTGAACTCTGGGCTGTGGGTTATTCTTATGTCAGTCAGCCTGCCCCCAAAATTCCTCATCTAGTCACCCTGGCTGTAAAAGCTTTGTCCACACACACATTAGTGAAAATGAATAAAAGGAGGTATGAACACTATAAAAATGAAATTCTATATCGAGGTTGTAAAAAAAAATAAATAAATAAAAAAAATTTTTTTTCCTCTGTGTTCACCCACCTACAGTGTAGATGACATTGTGGTGTTCTATTCTATGTAGGTTCTTACACTGCCCTCATCACCATAGTATCTGAGTCCCAGATTTTCAAAGGTATTTAGGTGCCTAAAGATGTAGATAGGTGCTGTGACAAAGTTCCTCCTCTATCTTGCTGAGTTCTGTGCTTATTGACGGATTTTCTTGCCTCCGAGATTCACCATGTGGGTTGGGGAACAGCCCAGAGACCTTCCCCTCTGGGAGAACCCACAGTCCAGGTCAATTGGGAGGTTTGGGGGGAACCCGGGCCCGCCCTCTACTCCGGGTTCCAGCCCAGGGCCCTGTGGACTGCAGCTGTCTATAGTGCCTCCTGTAACAGCTGCATGACAGCTACAACTCCCTGGGCTACTTCCCCATGGCCTCCTCCAAACACCTTCCTTATTCTCGCCACAGGACTTTCCTCCTGGTGTCTGATAACGCTTGTGCCCCTCAGTCCTCCAGCAGCACACCCTCTCACTCTCAGCTCCTTGCACCTCTTGCTCCCAGCTCCTCACACTCCCACCACAAACTGAGGTGAGCTCCTTTTTAAAACCCAGGTGCCCTGATTAGCCTGCCTTAATTGATTCTAGAAGCTTCTTAATTGGCTCCAGGTGTCCTAATTAGCCTGCCTTAACTGGTTCTAGCAGGTTCCTGATTACTCTAGTGCAGGCCCTGCTCTGGTCACTCAGGGAACAGAAAACTACTCATCCAGTGACCAGTATATTTGCCCTCTACCAGACTCCTGTACCCCACTGGTCTGGGTCTGTCACAGTGCCCAATGTGATTTACAAAAGCACCTAAGCAAGTTAGGTGTCTAACTGCCTTTGAAATCAATGGGAGTGCTTAGGTGCTTTTATAAATCCCACTATGTACTTATCTACATTTTTAGGCACCTAATTACCTTTGACAATCTATCCCTGTGTCTTCCAGTAATGCATGAAGTAAGTGATGTGACTGTCGCATGTGGTTCATTCCACACGCGATGGTGTCATCCTTACTGCCAGACAAGCCTTTTTGTTGTCTTTCTGGGTTTGGCATAGCAATCATCCTTTCTTGTGAAACTGATGTCTGAATATGGACTTACGCTCTGGTGAAAATGCACAAGGGTAGGCATGTCTGTTGAATTTGAAAAATAATTAACTTTAATTTGGCCCTGATTCCATAACTTCTAACCATGTGAGTAGTTCCAATTAAACAAATGGGGCTCAGTGGTAACACATGGGGTTGCCTGCCTGAAACAGCTTGTATTACTGAGAGCTTAACCAGGAGCCTGTGTCCCACAAAATACTGAAATTTATATATGTTCATACTAGAAAATTTACCATATAGCAATTGCTTTGATCCTTCAACTAATTCATGCTTTTTATGTTCTAACAAAGGTAAATGACAGTTTATTGTAGCTTTTCTGAAAACTGTATTCTGGACATTATTTTTAACAAGTATTTAGGGGAAAAACAGCACTGAGGAGAATAATATACATTTTTATTGTTTCAACATCACCACATCAGCATTTCCTATAAGAACATACGTTGGAGTAGACCATGTATACAATAAACTTTTATAAAGTGGTTATTCAAATTAATTTCTTTAGCTAGGTTTATAAATGCATAGATTATACTAAAATGTCAGTTATTTATACATGAACTTTTTACAGTTTAAAAATAAGAGGAGAATTTTGATGGATTTCTAAATAGGTGTGCTGTGCAATGTTGGGAACTGATTATAGGTATGTTTTCTTTGTGCAGATGATAATGAGAATAAAAGTAACCACTACACTGTAAGTAAGTGTTTAGATAAGTATTCTGAAGATATGTCTTGTTCTTTGCAAATATGATTGCTTTGATAAGACAAGATTCAAAACTAGCTAGTTGGCGACCTGCTTACATTTCTGGTTCAACTTTGTTGGTCAGCTGTAGTTTACAGGATAAATTTGGTATCGACAACAATAAATTGTGTACTGATAACAAGGAAAACTGTATTTCAACAGTTGTGTCAAGGAGTTCATGCTAAACCATTTTTCATGGAATTTTCCCAGACGTGGTGGTGTGTGCTGATCTCATCACCCAAATACAATGCTTTCTTTTATTTCTTCTTTGTTTGATAAATGTCACAATATAAAGAAGGAGAATTATTTTCTTTTCTCATCATTCTAATAAATGAATGAGAATTGTTTTGTCTGCATGTCTGTAGCATGTAAATGCATATATTCTGTCACGGAGAATTTATACAAGACTTAGTAATGTATACCTATTCAGACTGAATTACAGTACCTAATCTTTTGTGTCAGGAATGCTATTCATAATATTATCTTGTAGGTTAGCCTAGTATAATCAACTTGGTAAACCTTATCTACTGTGTTGTTTAGTGACAACTGCATGCAATCCTTCCAATTGTTCAGAAATTATATAGTGCTGAAATTAGAACACACAGGATAGTATTCAGAATATTAGCACTGTTGTTTTGCAGATACAGCATTGGCATTATAACATTTGCTGTGCATTAAAGTTTTATTCAGTTTCTCAAAATTTATTACAAAAGCTGTCAAAACATTTTTATGTTTTTAATATATTGCTTCTTTCCATTGAAAGGTTATTTTCACAACCCATTTCACCACATTTTTATTAGTTTGGAAAAACTGCATTATTGACACTTTTTAAAATAAAGCAAAAGAGCAAAGCAAATTGAGAATTTTAAATCCTATACACACACCAAGAATTTTTAAGAACAAGGACTGAAGTTATAGCAGAACTCACAAGAATTTTAGAATTGTGTGTCCTAGTAGAGCGCCATCATGAGATAATTTATTGTAATACAGCAGAAAGCTACCCAATTGATAACTTAATTTCAAAAACTATTCTACAGTAACTACTATAGCTTCTTTTGAGCATTCATTTCTCTCTTCCACTGATGAAAGTATTGATTGTGGATCAGTTAGTCCAGATTTGCAAAATTCATAACTTAAAAGAAAAGAGCCTTAAATAACATTAAAGCATTAAGGTCCTTATATTGCGTTATAGGTTCAATCTTCTAATTTACACACAATCCACTCTTTCACCCATCTATTTTAATAAAAGTTATCCAGTCAAGCAGTTTGTTTTATAAAATATTACTTTATTTCTTATACAGGAAGTTAATTTGCATATGTGTATATATAAGGATGGATGCACACAGGCACTATTTCACAGTAGTGTTTGAGCTGACAGGAGTTACAGCAGAAGAGCTACTTGTGGGCTGACAGAGTTCAGACAGGGGAAGTAAGATGAGTCACTTGACCATAATATTTCTCACATCAGAAACACTAGTGACTGAATTTGAAGAAAGGATCCTTAGAGCAGGAAATCTCTTTTTTTAACAGGCTGAAGTCCTGCAACTCCCACCAGGATTCCAGTGTAGAAAGGCAGGTTCCAGGTAAGTAAAAGGCTCCTGTCCACTCTCCTGGGACTCCATGGGACTCAAACTAGAGAATTGGGGAACTTATTAACCTGAACACTCCTTCCCCGGAATGGCTACTTTTTCTACATAGATGTTTTTATTTTTTGCCTTGTGCAGGAAGCTGACCTATTTGGAATACATTGACCTACTGCAAAGCCAGTGTAGATACCCTTCTGGGGCTTGAGTATCTTGAAAGCAGGTTATATTTTCTTCTAGACAGAGCCTTTAGCTTACCTGATTATTTAATTCTGCTGCTAATGTCCTGATGTTTATTATTGAGGTCTCTGAAAATAAGTTTGTGATAAAATTCTACATTTTAAAATTAGCGGTGAGCATCTCTAGTGTTCTAATCTGTTATAGTCTTTTGAGATAATTGGCCCTGACTTCCATGGGTTACTAAAACATATCATATTGTGGAAGATTACTTTATAATCACTTGATTACTCTGTGTTGAGGGGATTGCAAATGCTCTCCATGGTTGACTAAACATGAACAAAATGACTGCTACTCCACCCTCTAAAACCTCATAAAAGGGTTTATAACCTACAAAAACTTCAGCAGCTAAACAGACAACAAGAAGGAATATGGTGAGGTTTTTTTTGCTTCTCTTTATTTGAACGTAAATCTTGCTGTTTAAAAATAGATCTGTAGTATACAAAGCCATCAGCTGATGAATACAATACGTCCTCCTAAATTGTGGAATTCCACACTGTAGACTCCTCCATCTATTTAGAATAGTTCTTTAAACTATATTTTAGGTAACCTGCAGTATCCTACAAAACAGTTTATCTGACAATACAGTAAACGTATTAGTCCTACATGTTACACAAACATTTTAGAAACATTATAAAATGTGTAAAAATAGCAGTCACAATACTTAACTAGTTGTAAGAGAGTGCTGTACCAGTTTGAGTGGGGTTGTATGGCGGGGTTGTGATGTTCGAGGGGAGCCTTGAGGGTCCCTTCTGGTTCATATGGATGTTCCTAAAAGGTCATGTTTCAGGGTTTCAGCTGGCCACCTGTAGGGATCAGGAAGGGATCCTCTGTTTCCCCCTCCTCTCCCTCCCATGTGGCAGGGTTTCTGTTTGCTTGCTTGTCTCTTTCCTCTGAAGCATCAGAGATGGCCACGGCTGGAGATGGGACGTTGGACCGGTTGGGCCAGGGCCCTAAGGTGGCATCGAGCATTATCTCTCTGAGGCTTGGTTGTCTGCTTTGTGCTTCCATGGTCAGGGTCTAACTGATGACCATATGAGGGGTCAAGAAGGAATTTTCTCCCAGGTCAGACTGGCAGTGACCTTGGGGGGTTTCCCTTTCTGTGCAGAATGGAGTATGGATTGCTTGCCAGGGCCATCTGGGTATATCTCAATCAATTTCCTGCCATTGTGGAGGCCTCGGTCAGTGGTGCATCTCACTCCTTCCTATTCTTAGCCTGTGGCACTGAATAGTTTAGTCTCCTGAGGCTGTAATACCTTGGTCTAATTTCAGTTGTCGGGTTTGGTGTGTGGGTGCTGGGTGATGTTGGTGACCTGGAATACAGAGGAGATCAGAATAGATGATCTAGTGGTCCTTTCTGGCCTTAAACTTCTGTCTCTTCCCCACTGCACCAAGAAGCTCTAGGTGGTATTGTTCACAATCCACCTTGATGCCAAGCTGAAGGAATTTGTTGAGGTGGGCACCTCTATGCTGTTCTAGTGCAGGACATTGCTTGTAAGTCTCTGTCCAGCCCCATACATACCAGTATGCTGTTATACTTTGTACAACACCATCTTGATTGGATCCAGATGCATCCCTGTATTCAATTTGAATGTAATATATACAGTGTAGAAATAGCACTTGCCATGTGTAAAATATCAGTCAAATCTCTGTACAATGGCATTTTCTTATCTGATAAATGTGGAAAAAAACAGTGACTGCAGGAAGACCGCTAACCCTTTCTAATTACAGCTGACTTGAAATTCAGTTCTAATTCACGCTGGCTGGTTGCTACTTAAATACTATGGTCCTGATCCAAAGTCCATTGAAGTAAATGGAAAGACTCCCACTGGGTTCAGTTGACTTTGAATCAGGCCCTCTAAAAGTACATTTTTATTAATACTAACCAATGTACTTTGAAGAGAAAAACCAGTATAGTAAACTGCAAATAGAATACATAAGGCAGACTCAAACCTACTATGCAAGAATTATTAGTTTCTAAATAAAGAACCTCTATTTCTATTGGGGGGGGGGGAAATGGGGTGGGGGGAGGACCATAAAGTTGCTATTGGCCAGCAGAACAGAACCATCTGCTAGAGTTATGAACAGTTGACTAAGCTTAATAGCCATCTCTGTCCTAACCAGGAGCAATTATTTTAGTCAAATGTTAATCAAACAAGCAGGTGAACAAAGGTGGGAATAATATATAGCATTTGGAAAAAATGGAAGTGGAAAACATTTAAGAAATAGCTAAGAGTTCCAACAATGGGGTGTTTTTCAATTTAAAGTTTTATAATCAGTCTCTCAGAAGGCACTGCACATGCCATGTGATGGTGCTGGTGAATGATTAGCTTCAGTTGTAAAGAGTTTTACAACGTTTTGCCACTTCCTTTTTCTTTTTTGTTCTTTCCTTTCTTTTCTTTTTTGTGGTGTTCCATTTCTCTTCTGCAAACAGCTAGGATGAACTAGAGCATTCTCTGTTTTCCATTAGGTCTGATTTGCTACAGCTTTCTGCCTTTAAATTACTTCTGAACCACAGAATCTGGCAGGGCTCTTTGGAAGGCATTTGAGGACAACTACTTGATCTGGAGTTCAGCCATGTACAGTATTTGAAGGCATAGAACAAAGCAGTATAAATTCGAATTGTTTTACTAAATGTTTGACTCTTCCAGGAGAATTAAAGAGAAATCTTTATTAAGACACAGTATGTAAATACTCACTTTTATTGTATCAAGAAAAGCTTTTAACTTCTCTGTATTAAGACAAAGGCCTATTTAACGGCCTTTCTTTGGTAGTGTCCCTAATCTAACATTTCTTGTCTAATCACAGCAGATTAAGCACACATAAAGAATTGCTAACATCAGATGTACTTAACAAGTAATTTAAGGAGGACTGGCCAGTTTAATAGATTAATCACTTCTGTTACAGCTTTGCAGCCATAGTTGAAATTCAGTCTGAAGAAAAGCATATGCAAATCTTTATAATCGCTGACAGCAACTCCATTTCGAGTATAATTGTTTTAATATTTTGTGCCAAATTCTAACCTCACTTACACCCATTCTACCTCATTGACTTAAGTGTGTTGTATGGATGTGTAAATTAAAGCAAAAATTGGACTTCTGTGTCAACGTATTCACTTAAAAAGAAGACACTCAATAAAGAAAATAGTTATAGGCTATCTACTTTAATAATAGCTGCCATGTAGCAGTTTTCATCCGTAGATTTTGAAGTGTTTATAAGGAGATGTCTGTATCCTATTCTTGGGGAAAACAAGGCACTGAGAAGTGAAGTGACATACTCAAGTCACCAAGTAGGTCAGCAAGAGGTTTAGGAGATGTGCATTTTATTCCCAACTCCTGGTTTAGTGCCCATTCCACACTGCCTCTTCTTACCAGTTGATTAACCCCTTATGAAAATACCTGAACTGAAATCTAATTTTGAGAATGTGTTTGAGAGAGACTAGTGGCACAACATGGAGAAGCATGTATTATTATACACTACTACTAAGGCATTAAATATCCTTTTAAACAGCCAAGGATCTCAGTCTGTGTAATTATTGTAGCATGAGTTAGCTGCCATTTTTTCTTATCCTCTGCAGCTTGTCTTCTTTGTGTGACAATTTCATTGTGTCTCCAGGACCTTTAAACATAAAGGATTACTTTTTCTAAATGTGGCCAGTATTTTTGTGCACACAAGTTAATGTACAGAATCACTTATGGTGTGTTTACCACATGTGCAAGTTGTGTTTTGCACATGCCAATTTAGCACATGTGGACTCTTCCCATAGAAATTGCAATTTTCATGTGTGATACAGCTTAAAAATTGAATGAATACAAATGGGAGACCAGCTTGAAACCCTTGGAAAATTTGGCGCAAATAGATAGTGCTGGTTTTTCTATGCCAGTTTTATTTCTGATGTTAAAGGCGATAAATTCTAAATTAAGGACATTGCAGATGAATACATAGAACAGCTCTTTGTTTTTAAGACTGAGAACTAAGTATCTGCTGCTGGAAACAGTGTGGTGTATTTAAAGAACACTAAAGATTTTTGGCTCTCCTCAAACAATGGTATGTTTATAAAGTAGCTCAGATTCATGATATTTGTTCTGTAACTTTGACTTTCTTGTCTGCCCTACCAATGTACTAATGAAATTAATGTGTTTAAAAAGATTATTCTGACTTTATCAGCAAGTTTGATTAATTCTCCAAGGTGTATTCATTGCATTTTAGAGTATAAGTAAAGGGCCAAATTTTCTGCTTAGCCATGTTTACTGTTCACCAGCTGAAGAAATGCTAGAGTGCAGTGTGGTCCTCCTTGTCCTATATGCTCCCTATGCTGGTGTCTGCTAGGAGCGTGGCATTGGAGCTGGCTGACCCTATGCATTCTGAGGACTCCCCCATGTTGAGGGAATCCTGAACTGGAGAGATGCAGGTGTTTTCTGTCCCCAGAGCAGTGCCAAGGCAGCAGGTGGATTGTGTGTCTGCCCTACATTGTGTAAAGGCCTTGTCCTGCAAAGTGCTGAGTGTCTCCCATAAGATGATCACTTTCTACTAGCACTGTAGGTATAAAAGGTACACTAGACCTGGAAGGAAGTTCAGCACCTTTCAGCATCATGCCCCTACTCGTCAAAATACATTTACAGGAATGTTGTCAATGTATATTTGCAGCCATTACTTTTATGTGAGGAAGAATGTTCTGTGAGTGTTTCTCTTTCTTTTGTTGTGAACTGTTGCCCAAATGCTTTCTTAATTTAAAAAAAATAAAATTAAAAAACCCACTATTGATCGTTGTAATTCACAGACACTCTTCTACTTTATTGCTGGTATTTCTTGTACCTCCATATTCCTTGCATACAGTACATCTTAATAATTAGTAAAATACATCATGTAAAAGTAAGTCTTAAGGTACCTCATATAAACACTGAGTTCCCTAATAGCTCTTTCTTGAGGTTGATTAGGCAAAAAATACCATTAAGTTGGTGCTGTTTGTGAAGAGCCTGAGGAATGGAATGTTTCCTTCATAATCTTTAGAGTGGCTTTTTACATTCGTTCCAGGGACAGGTTGAAAATGTGCCTTTATTGGGCCAAAAGTAGAAATATTTGACATGTGACTCAATTGCAGTAGTAGCAGGTTCAATTCAAGCAGCATGAAATTTCTAACCTGCTTCCTGATGCCAATTAAGTCTGCAGCAACACTAGTCATTTAGAATAAAAAGGCAGGAAAGTGACAACAAGCATGTAGCTATCTGTGTACATGGGAGTTCTAGGAGTTATCATTTAGAAAATAAGAAATGTTTTCATAATTTTTGTAATGTTAGAAAATGAAGATTAAAGTACCTGATGATGAAAAAGCTACTTTATTTTTAAAGTTTTAGTAACTCCTAACAGCCTAACATTTAACAGATTCAGATATGTGGGAACAATATTAGGAAGAGGGCACATGTTCTGATCACAACTTTTCCAAAGTTGGATTTTGTTTTGTATATAGTATCCAACCATGCCTTATGTGAAATGGAATTCATAACAAACATAAAAGGAACGAGAGGAACATGTATTTTATGGAAGAGTCATCTCTTAATTGATTCATTGATAAAAGATTTAGAATATTTTATTTCAAATAAGCAAAGCTTAAAGAAAGGCCTGGTCTACACCTAAAACATAGGTTGACCGAGTTACATTGCTCAGCTCAGTGAAAAATTCCATGCCCTATGTGATGTAGGTAGGTTGACCTAATCCCCACTGTAGATGCAGTTTGGTTGATGGAAGAATTCTTCCATTGACCTAGCTACTGTCTCATGAAGGGGTGGATTTTCTACAGTGATGGAAAAATCTCCTCCCTCGCTGTAGCAAGTGCCTACACTACACTGCAGAGGCATAGCTGTAGCTGTGCCACTGTAGTGTTTGTAGTGTAATGTAGATATACCCTTACTGACGAACATTGAACAACTCTGCCACTGTTAATTTCCTCTGCCACTCAGTTTATTTGATTCCTAGCCCATCATTGTTCTGCCTCTTCGCTAACTTCTCTTTTCTGCTTAGAAGAGCTCCCCATGCTTCATGGAAGTAATTCTGTTAGAAAAAAGTGCTAAGTTGCTGTCTACAAGACATTTTTTTTTCTTCCTAAGAGCAATGAGTTGTTTTGAGCAGCATGGAGAAACTTGGCAGTGCTCAGTGCATTCCTCATTTGTGTTCAGCTGCAGAAGAATGAAACAGAGATTGGAGCAATACAGTGGTATTATTTAAAGATTCTACCACTACAGTAGAGTAGACTAATACAATTCTATTTAATATGACTCAATAGTAAGAGAATATTCCTTAAACTACTGCATTACGTGCAATACAGTTTATATGTATGAAGCTGCAAATACAGATGTCAGTAGGATACAATACTTCAGAGGTCGGTGCAACAACTGCCTTGCACAAAAGAAAAAGAAAGCAACACAGTAAATGGAATAAAAGAAAAGAGAAATGAAATGTAAAAGCAGCAAAGACTTAAGTATTCTTGCAGCATCTACTAGTCTCAGTGAGGGGAGAATGGAAGAATGCAGTAATGAAGGATGGGAAGAGTGAATGGAGTTTAATGTCAATCAGATTAAAGTGTACAGAAAAGTTTTTAAAGTTGGAGTAATTAGATTGGATGATGGAATTCCAGATAGAAGAGAGAGCACAAAGGAAAGGTTGGCCCCCAGCTGGGTAGTCACGGGAATGGGACAGTCAGGAATGCATGAGTGGGGAGTCATTGGATGATAGGTATAGGACTAGACTGAGTTAGGGTCGGGTGAGTCCAGGGAGAGTTTTGAAAACCAGGCCAGTGACATGAATTGGATTCAGTGATAGATATAAGTATGTTACAGTGATATAATTATGGATGTTAAAAGGTTTTACTTTCTGGAGTTAGAGAATAGTCTTGTAACAGAATTCTGGATCCTTGAGGTTTTAGATGTAGGATTTAGGAAGACCACAAAAGAAAAAATTGTGCTAGTTGAGATGGGACATGATTGAGGCACGAATAAGAATTTAAATAGAATATGCAGTTAAAATAAATAACTCCTGCTTCACACTGTGTGTATTTGGGATATTATTGAAAGAATCCAAAATGAGTGTGCACACATTTTTTGAATAAAACTAAATAAATTACATTCTATAGACAGATGTTTTATTAGAACATCATCTTCATGCATGAGTTTTCAATTTATGTCCCAAATCAGATGTTTTGGTTTTTTAAGTCCATTCACTGAATTTTAAATTCTGATGTTCAGTTACCATGAAAATGAGCACATTTTCAATGCCTAGATAGATTCCTTAGAAGCAATTGCATCCAGATCTTGGTCAATTTCAAGTTAATGTACACTAAGCAGCGCCCAATTAATAAGTTGAGGTTATAGTAAAATACTCATTAAAATAGCAATGGTGTTGGAAATGTGTATTAATGTAGTTTTGAATGGCTTTCTTTCATGGTAAAAATAGTATTTATTATACATACAATAGAAATTTAAACCTAATTCAGGGTCTCATGAGTTTACTGACATAACTTTTCTCATCCACACTGTCATGATTGGGATGTCAGCTGTCTGATCCAATGGTCGTAGCAGGTGTCAGTAGTCAGGCCGGGTCAGATGCCAGGCGGTCAGAGTTGAGACAGGTCAGAAGGCAAAGAGAGTTAATTGTCAAGAGGCAGGCAAGGTCAGATTACCAGGTGATCAGGGTCAGGTGCCAGGTTATAGATGGCAATCAAATAGGGAGGTCATAGATCAACTTGGGTCAGAAGCCAGAGCCTAGGGTCTATCACAAGCAGGGTCTGGAGCAGAAACAGGCAGGCAGTTTGTCTGGTTTGCTCAGACAGCTCCCCACCGTGATTCCTGATTTATATACTGGTACCGGCCAATCAGTGGGTTGTGAGGGGCTACCACTCGGGCCCTGCTCAGCCGTACTTCCTGTTGAGTGGTCCTCCAGTGGGGGCCCAGCCAAAGAATCTAATGACGATGCGGAGGTGTCCTTGGTCCCCATGCAGCTTCTTATACACACAAATGGAACTATATAAATAATAAAAGCACCTATATCTCTAGTGCTTTATAATGCATCCTTTCCTTATAACCTGTGTTCTGTTAGAATTAGCTCAGTTTCTGGCCAAACTAATATGTTTTTTTTCTCCATCTGTGGCCTTGGCCGGTAGAGCTGCCATGGTACCCTCCTACAGTTTTTGTCTCTTTCCTATTTCATTTGTAAACTCTTTAGGGCAGGGACTGTGTCTTTCTATGTATTTGTAAAGTGCCTAGCAGAATGGGGCACCAGTTTCATTTGAGGCCTGCTAGGTACAACTGTAATACAAATAAACAATAACAATAGTTGAAACTAAGTGGATTCTAGTAATCTGAAAAAATAATTTGATTACTCTATCACTAATCTTTGATCAAGAAAGCTTTAACTTGTGTTTTTAAGGGAATCTGTATGCTTGCTTCCCAACATACTAAAAAATAAAAATGATAAAATCTGATAGAGAAAAGCTTAGTGAATTATTTAGATAGTGATTTTTCTCTTCATGTTAGAAAGATCTGTCCATCCATCATAAATTTTTTTCTGGTCTCTCACAAGTAAACAGGGGAGAAAAATCCACCAACCTCCAAATCCTCAGAGAAAAATTATGAAAAAATAAAATTAAATAATCTCTCAATCATGCATTTAAGTAATGCCAGAAGGGATCATTATGATAATCTAGTCTGACCTCATATATAACACAGGCCATAGAACTTGCTTGTGTTAATTCCTCTTTAATGAGAGCATATCTCTTAGGGAAAAATTAAATATAAAATTCTGTTCCTTATTAGTTCTTCCCCAACTTGCAGCTTCATGAGGGCCAGTATTTCAACCTGAATAATGTAAATGGTTTGTGTTTGACAAAGATCCTAGGGATAAATCTTGCTCACATTACTGGAGTAGTCCTATTGGAGTCATTGGGCCAGACCCTCAACAGCGTCAGTGTATCCGTCAGTAGCAAACCTCTTTACAGCCTTTTCTCCATTTGTTTTTGTAGCCCAGTGCTCTCAGCTCTTGTCTTTACACTCTGACTGTGTTTTTAGCCTGGCCTTCCTCCCACCACCCTATCTCTGTTGATATTCCACAGGGCTCTGAGTTTAGTCCCTTCTTCTGTCGGCACCTAATCTCTGGGTCACCCCATCTATTTACACAATATTAATTATCACCTGTATCAGGATGAGTCTTGAATCTACTTCTGCACTATTGTCCTGCCTTGTGCTGTCCAATATCTCATTTTTTACTTTCTCTATTATCCTAGATGTTTTGCTGCCAACTCAGTCTTAACACTGAAAAAACAAGCTTAAACCATATAAATCTTTACCTTTTTCCTTAAGTAGACATCCCCACCATCCTTTTCCGTCACTATTTCACACATGCTTTTGTACATATTTGATTCTGTCCTCTCCTTCACTCTCCATATTCAGGCTGTTACCAAGTGTTGCTGCCTCTTTGTCTACAAGTATAGAAAGTATGGCCAAAATAATTGTCCATGCCCTACTCCCCTTGCACTTTGATTACTGGAACATCTTCCTCTCTGGCTTATTTCTTTGCTCATCAGTCAGACCAAATTACTTTTCTCTTTGAATCCCTTCACTGACTCACTCTTACCTACCATGTCACACATAATCTTGTTCTCTTCTTCAAAGCCTTGCACAACTCCACTCCACCTTATGGATCTTAGTGCTGTGTGTATATATAATGTATCCGAAGCAATATTTTTTGAATAGTTCAGGCTGTCTGATACTGGAATTCAGCACTTCTATTTTTTTCTTATTTTGAATGAAAATTTTCCATGCCTCATTTCACGAAATGAAATCTGTGTTAATGCAGCAGGGCCTCTACCTTCTCCTCTTCACATCTCTACTAAAATATCACATCCTCTGTGACAACTAGAGATAGTAGCCTAAGTCAGTTAAGGTCCCTGTCTACTCCCAACGTTTTGAAAGAGGAGGAATGGAGGTAATTTAGAAATATCTTAGGGTTTCTGATGTATCTTGTCTTACCTGTATTTGTCGTTTCATTTGTAAGTTCTTCAAAGGAAAGACTCTCTATTTGCATCTTGTACATCATCAGGCACATCGGTGCTTAATATTTCACTTTGAAATACCTTTCAAAATGAAATATTATCTTCTAATATGTAAGTAGTAACTATGGTTTCTAAATCTAATCCTGTATCTTCAACACTGCAAATAGTATTTTACAGTTTTACATGACATGACAATGAAAAATCCTCCCCAGACCAAAAAGGAACAAGTGAATAGTGGCTATGAATTCATTGGCCTGTGTCTCAACTTTAACACGATTCATGATGTAGCATTTATATCTTAATATTTTCCCGTATGTGAAAAGTGAGCTATTAACTTTTCAGTCTTGAAGTCTAATTGACAATTTTTTGTTGATTGAAGAATGTCCAGTAAATTGTTCATGACAGAAGGCAAAGTGAATGAGTCAGCCCATCAGATCATACTTCATGAGTCTATTCTTTTAAAGTTTGACATGCTTGTACTGTTTATAGAATATGTATTTCAGTTAACACCACCTTTGAATTGGAATCATGAAGCAACATTTGTCTCTTGACACAGTTCGTGTCAATGGGCTTAGAAATGTGACACCTGTTTAGAGCTTAGAATTAATGCAAATACTTCTAAAGACAAGTTTGGTAGACAAGCTTCTGTTCTTGCACATGACACATGCTTTGTATCTGTGTGACTGTTGAGTCCATTCATTAACATACCTAAACTTTTTCTTCTTATAAAATACTGCAAGTTACAGAAATGCATTGGTAGAAAGCATTCATACATATGCAGTAGTATATTTGGAATGTCTTCAGGTATGTGTGTATATATATTATATTTTTTTGTATTCCTTAAATCAGCATTTCACTAAGGGGTACCAAGTGGGATTTACAAAAGCATTTTTGGCACCTCACTCTCATTGAAGCCAATAGATGTTCGGTACCTAATCTGTTTAGGCACTCTTGAAAATCCCACTGGTCACCTAGCTGCTTCAGTAGGCACCTTGAAAATCTGGCCCTATATGACTTCCTCACTGAGGTGCTTCTCCCTTAAGAAGGGAGATGGTCTCTAAGGCAGCTAAACCCTGACCATCTGTGGACATTCCTGGAAACAGAGTTTTTCCTATTTTGAGTGAAAATATTATGGTGTTTTGTTAAAGTTGCTTTGTGTGTATGTGTATATATCTATGTATATAAGCAACACTGCTAAAAGACACATCATTTTGTTTACTAGTAATGCTTTGTTGTAAATGCTCATGCATTTTAATCTGGTTTTGGATCATTGCTTCAAATGGACATTACCAACCAATCAAAAAATAATGGGCCTGATTCTCAGACTAATTCCACCAGCTTTGAGGTGCCTCATCAACACAAAGCAGGAGAACGCTTCTTTAAAGGGGCAACCAAGGATTCCCCTGAGAAAAGGAAATCATTGTGGCACAGAGTGATTGTGTAGCTGGTTATACACCACCCACTCCCATTCCCATCTGGGTAGGGGACACGTTGAGAGAAGAGAGAGATGTGTTGGGGTGTGCTGGGGCAGGAAAGGAGAAGGACAAGGTGGAATGCACAGTGCTATACTTGCAATGGTCCCACAGGGATCAGCTGAGGATCAACAGGCATAATTTAAAGAACCCCTAGGCTGCTTTCTAAATTATGCCAGCCCAGAATCGAGACAGTGGAAGGATGGCTTAGAGCAGGGGTGGGCAAACTATGGGGACCGGATCTGGCCCGTCAGGGTTTTCAATCTGGCCCGTGGGATTGCCCGCCCCATGGCACAGCGGGGCTAAGGCAGGCTCCCTGCCTGCCCTGGCCCCACGCCACTCCCGGAAGCAGCTGGCACCACGTCCCTGCGGTCCCTGGAGGGTGGGGGGGCAGAGGGCTCTGTGCACTGCCCTTGCCTGCAGGCACCACTCCCCACAGCTCCCATTGGCCGGGAGTGGGGAACCACGGCCAGTGGGAGCTTCGAGGGTGGTATCCACAGGCGAGGGCAGTGAGCGGCTGAGCCACCTGCCTCACCCCACCCCCAGGAGCCACTGCCGGACATGCTGGCCACTTCCAGGAGCGGTGCGGGGCCAGGGCAGGCAGGGAACCTGCTTTAGCTCCGCTGCTTGCCGCTGCCACCCCAGAGCCGCTCGAGATAAGCGGCGCCAGACCAGAGCCCTGCATCCTGAATCACTCCTGCACCCCACACCCCAACCCCCTGCCCTGAATCCTCTAACCCCCTGCTGCTCCCCTTCTGCATCCCCTGCCCTGAGCCCCCTCCTGCACCCCAACCCCTTGCCCTGATCCCTTTCCTGCACACTGCACCACACCTCGCACTCCCTCCCGCACCCCTGCCCCAGCTCTACATTCATGGCCCTGCATACAATTTCTCCCCCAGATGTGGCCCACGGGCCACAAAGTTTGCCCACCCCTGGCTTAGAGCTATTTTCCCCTCCCCCTCCCCCTCACACACACACCCCTCACCACCCAAGCCTACTCAGCTGCCTCAAGAGTTAACTTAGCTCTTAAAATGTTATCTATTTTATAGGGGGAGAAACAGCAACCCTAGTATTTAGGTCGATTAACAATTTCCATTATAAAAATAATCATGGAAACTGTTTTGAAGAGCTCTAGCACTTCTATTGTTTTCAGCAAGACTTTAAAATTTGGCAGGGGGGGATAATCCTGGAGTCGGGGGGATACCTTGTGCTGTCCCTATATAAATCTCTGTTCTGATTTGGTTGAGTTCTATTAAAAGCCACCATTTTCTGTCTGTTTCACACAATGCATTGGTCCTGGTTTGATGCCTGACGCTTTTAAGATTCCATTAAGAGTGCACATACACTTCATCAGTATCTTGTTTCAGTGTTTGTGTGCCCAGCTTTAAGTCATGTGACACTTGCAAGCGGCCGATGCCCGTGAGTGATCTGCACGTGGACTGTTTACGCTGTCTGAAGGAAACCCATCTCAGCAATCGCTGCAAGATTTGCAGATCCTTCAAGCCTCGGACCAAGAAGGAGCGGGACGTTCGGCTCCGAGCCATTTTGATGAAGTTGGCCCTGACCCCGACACCGTTGCGCTGCTCTGAGTTGCCACCGAGCACCGTGGCATTGGTGCGCGGTGACCCTTCAGTGCCTTCCACCAGCCGGCACCACTCCCCTTCCACGGGACACTCCAAAAGGGCTAAGAAGAGGTCTTTGCCACCGAGACACCGGAGCAAGACGGGAGAGGCTAGACCCACATTAAGCAGTTCTCGGTTCCCTTTGGCCTCCTGGCCTCTGACTCAGGTTGAGCAGAGTAGCCTGGCCCACTCTGTACTGCCCTCCCCAGACGTCCGGGTGCCCTCCACGATGGAGGCCCTGCAAGCGGCCTGGGACGTTATGTCTCTGCCGGTACCAGGGGCGCTGGTACCAGGGGCACCACCATCGTTGGCTCCCCGGTCCAGAGGCAAGCCACTGCTTGGATCCCTGCAGTCGCTGCCTGGTTGGTACCATTCACAGCCTAGGGAATGGTCCCGACGTCATTCGCCGCTCAGCAGCCACCCCGTGCACAATCCGCACTGGTCCCCGTCGATCCCCACCAGGTTGTCTGGCTGGGTACCAACTGGCAGGAGTTACACCCTGTTCTGCCTTGAGGGAGCGTAGACCTCGCGAGGAGAGCGTGCCCCGTTGAGACCAGGACAGACGGCAGCGGAGGTCCTCGTCTCCGAGAGGCTACTATAGCCCTTCGCGGTACGGGCATCGACGACGTTCCCGTTCTTCGTCTTGCTCCCGCAGTCCCAGATGTCAATCACCCGCACCTCACCATTGCAGATCCCCCCGTCGGAGCAGCTGCTATCAAGTGGGATCATGGTCAGCTGGTCCTGGGATAGCATCTGGTTGTATGCCAGCTTGGTCTCCCTTCGCAGTCGTCAGTTGATGGAAGAGGCCAGTCAGGCTGAACAGCCTGCTCTGCCGGTGCCACAGCAGGTGCAGTGGCACCGGGCTCCTTGGCCGGCACCATGGTAGCAACGGGCCCCATGGCCCTCGATGCAGCCCCTGGTGGTGGCTCGCTTGGTGGCCAGAGCCTTGGAGAGACCGTCTGCCTCCCGTCCTAGCCTCCCAGGAAGGAGTCGGTCGGGCGTTCATCACCGGTTCTGCACCCAGATGGGGACCAAGTGGTGAGACCTACGGCACTGGTGGGTATGCAGAGTACCACACCCCCATCCTCATCCTCTCCAGATGGGGTGATCATGGCCCCTCCTCCGCCTGTCCTGCAGGAGGATTCTAAACCAGGAACTGTTGAAAAGGGTGGCATCAAGCCTCAATCTTCAAGCCAAAGAGGTGGAGGAACCCTGAGACTCCCTCTTCAACGTCCTTTCGGCCTTGGCACTGGGCAGGGTGGCCCTCCCACTCTATGAAGGGGTAGCAAAGATTTCGAATGCCTTGTGGCAAACCCTGGCTTCCTTGCCCTCCATCTCTAAGAGGGCCGAACGGAAGTACTTCGTGCCCGCCAAGGGGCATGAATACCTGTGCATCCACCATGCCCCCAACTCCCTGGTGGTCAAGTTGGTAAACCACAGGGAGAGGCAAGGTCACCCAGCCCCTACTCCTAAGAATAAAGACTCGAGGAGACTGGACCTTAGGGTTATTAGTCCTCGAGTTTCCAGCTGAGGGTGGCGAACCACCAAGGCCTCCTGGGGAGATATTAGTTCAATTTGTGGGGCTCTCTGCCCAAATTCGAGGACTCTCTCCAAGAGCATGACAAATAAGAGTTCAAGGCTCTGGTGGAGGAGGGTACAGGGACTGCCAGGGCAGCCCTTCAGGCAGCTTCGGATGCCACGGATACGGCTGCAAGGTCCATGGCCTCCGTGGTGTCCATGAGGAGGGCGTCGTGGCTCCTGCTGTCTGGGCTGTCCAGCGAAGCACAGAACTCCTTACAGGACCTTCAGTTCGATGGCAAGACCCTGTTTGCGAAACAGACTGACATGAAATTGCATGGCCTGAAAGATTCCCACACAATGCTTAAGACCCTTGGCCTCTATGTCCCGGCCCCGGCCAGGACCAAGTTTAAGCCACAGCAGGCTCCCACCTAAGCCACCCACTCTAAATATGAGCACCCTTATAAAAAGTCAAAGGACTATAAGAAACACCCGCAGAGGCAATCCCGGTCTGTGCCCCAACCTGGGCCCTGCAAGGGCAAACAGGCGGGAAAGTGTCAGTTTTTGACTGGATGCCCGAGGGCGACTTACCAGTTCATGCCAGCAATAAAGCTTCCCTTCTCCAACCAGTTGTGTGCTTTTCTCCCAGAGTGGTCACAGACCGATGGGTCCTCAACACCGTCTCCCGGGGCTACACCCTCCAGTTTACCTCTACCCCGACCACCCACCCTCCATCCCCATCCCTCCTGGAGAACCCCTCTCATGAGGCCCTGCTCAAGCAGGGGGTGGGGCGGCTCCTTGGCCTAGGAGTGGTGGAAGTGGTACCAGAGGAGTTCAGACACAAGGGTTTTTACTCCCGCTAATTCCTTATCCCGAAGGCCAAAGGGGGGGCTCAGGCCCATCCTGGACCTGCGAGGCCTGGACCAATACATGGTAAAGCTCAAGTTTCGCATGGTTTCTCTGGCCTCCATCATCCCCTCCATGGATCCCAGGGACTGGTACGCCACCCTCGATCTGCAGGACACGTACGTCCACGTTCATATATTCGAGGGACACAGATGTTTCCTCCATTTCACGGTTGGGCAGGAACACTACCAATTTACGGTCCTCCTGTTTTGCCTGTCTACTGCTCCCAGCGTATTCACCAAGTGCATGTCTGTTGTAGCGGCCTACCTCAGATGTCGCGGGGTCCAGATCTTCCCCTGTCTTGATGACTGTCTGGTCAAGGGCAACTCCAGGTCACAGGTGCGGGATCACATGGCACTCCTGTCCACGTGCGCCACTCTGGGCCTGTTGGTAAATGACACCAAGTCCACGTTAGTCCCAGTGCAGCGCATAGAGTTTATTGGGGCAGTCCTGGATGCAACATCAGCTAGGGCCTCCCTCCCACCAGACAGATTCGAGACCCTAAGGGTATGTCTACACTACGAAATTAGGTCGATTTAGTAGAAGTCGATTTTTTAGAAATCGATTTGATACAGTCAATTGTGTGTCCCCACTAAGCGCATTAGGTCGGCAGAGTGCGTCCGCAGTACCGAGGCTAGCGTCGACCTTCGGAGCGTTGCACTGTGGTAGCTATTCCACAGTTCCTGCAGTCTCCGCCGCCCATTGGAATTCTGGGTTGAGCTTCCAATGCCTGATGGGGCAAAAATATTGTCGTGGGTGGTTCTGGGTACATGTCGTCAGGCCCCCCTCCTTCCCTCCCTCTGTGAAAGCAACGGCAAAAAATCATTTCTCACCTTTTTTCCTGGGTTACCCGTGCAGACGACATACCACAGCAAGCATGGAGCCCGCTCAGCTCACTGTCACCATACATCTCCTGGGTGCTGCTGACAGACGCGGTACTGCAGTGCTACACAGCAGCAGCTCCTTGCCTTTGCAAGTTAGCAAAGATGGTTAGCAGCCATTTTGCACCGTCTGCTGCTGTCTCCTGGTTGCTCCTGGCCGACTATGGTGAGGTCGATCGGGGGCGCCTGGGCAGACATGGGTGCTCCTGGTCGGTCAGGGGCACCTGGACATAAATGGGAGTGACTCCAGGTCATTCTCTTCTTTAAGTTTCATCTAATGGAGATTCAGTCCTGCCTGGAATATCATGCCAGCTGGAGGCTTCTGCCTCAGGCTGCCCTCCCAGTCAGCAGCACCGCGCGGTCGCACCTACCCCAGCCTACCCCTTGCTCCGTGGCTCATGAAGCCTGGACAGCGGTAAGGAGCAGTTCAGCTATAGGCTGAGTAAGTGCAGAATGGTGGTAGAATGTGCCTTTGGACGTTTAAAATCTCGCTGGCACTGTTTGCTGACTAGGCTGTTTGCGATTAGAAGAGCACAGCAAGGCGCGCTGTGCATCACAGAGGCTTTGAAAACCAGTTTTATGACTGACCAGGCTTCGGTGTGACAGTTGTGTGTGTTTCTTGATGCGTTGATCCTTGATGCAAACCCGCCCCCTTTGTTGATTTTAATTCCTTGTAAGCCAACACTGTAAGACATGTCGTCAGTTGCCCCTCCCTCCATGAGAGCAACTGCAGATAATTGTTCCGCGCCTTTTTTCTGCGCAGACGCCTTACCACGGCAAGCATGGAGCCCACTCAGATCACCGCGGCAGTTATGAGCATTGTAAACACCATGCGCATTATGCAGTATATGCAGCACCAGAAACTTCAAAAGCAGGCGAGGAGGCGACGGCAGCGCAGTGACGAGAGTGATGAGGACATGGACGCAGGCTTATCTCAAAGCACGGGCCCTGGCAATTTGGACATCATGGTGGTAATGGGGCAGGTTCATGCCGTGGAATGCCAATTCTAGGCCCGGGAAACAAGCACAGACTGGTGGGACCGCATAGTGTTGCAGGTCTGGGATGATTCCCAGTGTCTGCGAAACTTTCGCATGCGTAAGGGCACTTGCATCGAACTTTGTGACTTGCTTTCCCCTGCCCTGAATCGCAAGAATACCAAGATGAGAGCAGCCCTCACAGTTCACAAGCGAGTGGCAATAGCCCTCTGAAAGCTTGCAACGCCAGACAGCTACTGGTCAGTCGGGAATCAATTTGGAGTGGGCAAATCTACTGTGGGGGCTGCTGTGATCCACGTAGCCAACGCGATCACTGAGCTGCTGCTATCAAGGGTAGTGACTCTGGGAAATGTGCAGGTCATTGTGGATGGCTTTGCTGCGATGGGATTCCCTAACTGTGGTGGGGTGATAGACGGAACGCATATCCCTTTCTTGGGACTGGACCACCAAGGCAGCCAGTACATAAACCGCAAGGGGTACTTTTCAATGGTGCTGCAAGCACTGGTGGATCACAAGGGACGTTTCACCAACATCAACGTGGGATGGCCGGGAAAGGTGCATGATGCTCACATCTTCAGGAACTCTGGTCTGTTTGAACAGCTGGAGAAAGGGACTTACTTTCCAGACCAGAAAATAACCGTTTGGGATTTTGAAATGCCTATAGTTAGCCTTGGGGACCCAGCCTACCCCTTAATGCCATGGCTCATGAAGTCATACACAGGCACCCTGGACAGTAGTCAGGAGCAGTTCAACTCTAAGCTGAGCAAGTGCAGAATGGTGGTAGAATGTGCATTTGGACATTTAAAAGCGAGCTGGCACAGTTTACTGACTCGGTTAGACCTCAGCGAAACCAATATTCCCATCGTTATTACTGCTTGCTGTGTGCTCCACAATATCTGTGAGAGTAAGGGGAAAACTTTTATGGCAGGATGGGAGGTTGAGGTAAATTGCCTGGCCGCTCATTACGCGCAGCCAGACACCAGGGCAGTTAGAAGAGCACAGCAGGGTGCGCTGCGCATCAGAGAAGCTTTGAAAACCAGTTTCATGAGTGGTCAGGCTACGGTGTGAAAGTTCTGTTTGTTTCTCCTTGATGAAAACCCTCCCCCTTGGTTCACTCTACTTCCCTGTAAGCCAACCGCCCTCCCCTTCCCCCTTTGATCACCGCTTGCAGAGGCAATAAAGTCATTGTTGTTTCAAATTCATGCATTCTTTATTAATTCGTCACACAAATGGGATAACTGCAAAGGTAGCCCGGGCGGGGTGGAGGAGGAGGGAAGCACCGGGTGGAGGAGGGAAGGAGGGAAGGACAAGGCCACACTGCACTTCAAAACTTATTTATTGAATGCCAGCTTTCTGTTGCTTGGGCAGTCCTCTGGGGTGGAGTGGTTGGGTGCCCGGAGGCCCCCCCCCCCACCGCTTTCTTGGGCGTCTGAGTGAGGAGGCTATGGAACTTGGGGAGGAGGGTGGTTGGTTACACAGAGGCTGTAGCGGCGGTCTGTGCTCCTGCTGCCTTTCCTGCACCTCAACCATACGCCGGAGCATATCAGTTTGATCTTCCAGTAGCCTAAGCATTGCTTCCTGCCTCCTCTCATCACGCTGACGCCGCCTGTCCTCTTGCTCCCGCCGCCTGTTCTCTTGCTCACGTCCTGCCTGTCCTTGCGTTCATTTTGTGCTTTCCTGCACTCTGACATTGTCTGCATCCATGCATTCTGCTGGGCTCTTTCAGTGAGGGAGGACTGCATGAGCTCAGAGAACATTTCATCGCGAGTGTGTCTTTTTTCACCTTCTAATCTTCGCTAGCCTCTGGGACGAAGATGATACGGGGAGCGCTGAAACATTTGCAGCTGCGGGAGGGAAAAAAAAGAGTAGTCTTTTTAAAAAGACACACATTTTAGAGAATAATGGGTAGACTATTTCACAGTGAACCAAGCTGTTAACATTACATAGCATGTATGCTTTCTTTACAAGGTCGCATTTTGCCTCTTATATTGAGGGCCTGCCGGCTTGGTGTGAGAGATCACATACACAGGGCTGGCGGGCAACAGAATTCGGCTTGCAGGCAGCCATGGTAAGCCACAGTCTTTTGGCTTCTTTAACCTTCAGAACATGTGGGAATGGTTTCAAACAGCAGCTCCGTCATTTCACATACCAAGCACCCGTTGGGTTGGCCATTTAAAATGGGTTGGCCATTTAAAAGGAAGGGCTGTGGTTTTCGGGTTAACGTGCAGCACAAACCCAACTAACCCCCCCCCCCCCCACACACACACACA
>NW_020664417.1:20353059-20390062 GCF_002925995.2 Terrapene triunguis | reverse complement strand
GGGCAAATTAGTCATTAAACACGCTTGCTTTTAAACCATGTATTATATTTACAAAGGTACACTCACCAGAGGTCCCTTCTCCTCCTCCTCCTAGGTCTGGGAGCCCGCCTTCGGTGGGTTGGGAGGGTACTAGATCCAGGGTGAAACAGTTCCTGGCTGTCGGGGAAAATGGTTTCTCCGCTTGCTTGCTGTGCGCTGTCTTCAACCTCTTCCTCCTCATCATCTTCCTCGTCCCCAAAATCCACATCCTTGTTGCGTGAGAATCCATTAACGGAGTCCACGCACAGGGCTGGGGTAGTTAGAGGGGCACCCCCTAGAACGGCACGCAGCTCATCATAGAAGTGGCATGTCTGGGGCTCTGACCCGGAGCGGCCGTTTGCCTGTCTGGCTCTTTGGTAGGCTTGCCTGAGCTCCTTAAGTTTCACGCGGCACTGCTGGGGGTCCCTGTTATAGCCTGTGTCCTTCATGCCCTTGGAGATTTTTTCAAATGTTTTGGCATTTCGTCTTTTAGAATGGAGTTCTGATAGCACGGATTCCTCTCCCCATACAGCAATCCGATCCAGTACCTCCCGTTCGGTCCATGCTGGAGCTCTTTTGTGATTCTGGGACTCCATGGTCACCTGTGCTGATGAGATCTGCACGGTCGCTTCTGAGCTCCCCATGCTGGTCAAACAGGAAATGAAATTCAAAAGTTCGCGGGGCTTTTCCTGTCTACCTGGCCAGTGCATCTGAGTTGAGAGTGCTGTCCAGAGCGGCCACAATGGAGCAATACTGGTCAATACTGTCGAATTGCATCCACACTACCCCAAATTTGACCCAGCAGGGTCGATTTCAGCACTAAACCCCTCGTCGGGGAGGAGTATAGAAATTGATTTTAAGAGCCCTTTAAGTCGACAAAAATGGCTTCGTCATGTGGACAGGTGCAGGGTTAAATTGATCTAACGCTGCTAAATTCGACCTAAACTCGTAGTGTAGACTGAGGCTAAGGGAGCTCATCAGCACAGTCACAAGGTTCCCCGTGACCACAGCCAGAGCATGCCTCCAGCTTCTGGGTCACATGTTGGCATGCACATATGTAGTTCGCCATGCCAGACTCAGGATGAGGCCCCTCCAGCTCTGGTTGGCCTTGGTGTTCTCCCAGTCCAGAGACAGAATGGACAAAGTCCTCACTGTGCCCGAACCGGTGATCACCTCCCTACAATGGTGGTCCTCCCCGGGAAACATGCTCCACAGGGTCCCATTCAGGGGCAGGCCTCCATCAGTGGAGATGGTGTCCGACACGTCAGACCTGAGGTGGAAGCCCATGTGGGGAGCGTTCAGACCGAAGGTCTGTGGTCTGCATGGGACCTTGCCCTACATATAAATGTCAAGGAGCTCAGGGCAGTCTGGCATGCGTGGCCTTCCACTTGCAACTGGAGGGCAGAGTGGTCAGGGTTCTCACGGACAACACAGTCTTTATGTTCTACACAACAGGCAAGGCAGGGCCCGCTCCTCTGCCAGGAAGCCCTCAGGCTGTGGGACTTCTGTATAGCCCACGATATTTGCCTGGAAGGCCATCACTTACCAGGCGCCCAGAACTCGCGGGCGGATCACCTGAGCCGAGACTTCTCCTCTCAGCACAAGTGGTCACTACACCCAGAGGTGGTGCACAGGATTTTCCAAAAGTGGGGCACTCCTCAGGTGGACCTGTTCGCGACATGGCAGAACCGCCAGTGTCCCAACTTCTGCTCCGGGGTGGGGTTAGGCACAGGCGCCATCTCTGATGCCTTTCTCCTGTCTTGGTCGGGCCAGCTTCTCTATGCCTTCCTTGCCAATCCCACTGATCGACAAGGTCTTGGAGAGGCATGGCCCAAGCAACATTGGTATGGGACTCTCACGAGCCTGTCAGTTGCCCCTACAGAATCATAGTGGGAAATAAATAATGTGTTGGGACCACAGAATATGGGGGCCATCCCAGATTAGCCAGGGTGTCCCCAAAATCAAGGTAAAATGCGGGTAGCTAATGAAACGGAACCATAGGTTTTCCTGGTCTTACACGATTACCTCTTGCAAAGGAATGGTCTCTTGAGTAATGCAACTCGACATCAGTGGGGAACCATTTGCTGTTTCCACCACATCCGGGATGGCCTTGGTTTGTACTGGCAGGCTATGGGAAAATCCATGAAATTCTCTCCCACTCCCAAGTCAATCAAGATCCATTGCCTGGGAAAGGCCTGTTTTTTCTGCAGGATTCACGATTACAGAAGAATTTGTAAAAGTGGGGATGAGGACTTCCTGGTTGAACATAATAATCTTGGCGTCTTTTGATGGTGGTGTCCAGGCTCAGGACTCCCACTGAGCCTGGGCCTAATCTTTTCCCATCATCAGGCTGACAGAGATTTTGGGGGGGCACATGGATATAGTATATCTGGCTCCTAGACTGTAGAAACAGAGGTTTTCTATCTCTGGTGCTCTTGCTCTCCAAGGGACAGGCAGAACTGCACCACGTCTATCTGCATGTGCGTGGTCGGGACCGAACTTCCTTTAATCTGAGGGTTGAACATTTGGCAAGTGCAGGACGTAGATGTGGGGCTTCCTTCATTCTAGTTGTCATTCATGAAGTCTGATGTCTATCCTGATACACATGTCCATAAAAGCCTCCAACTGGCAGGAGAGTCTACCCATGCCAGCTCGTCCTGTAATTTGTCACAGAGACCAAGCCAAAACTGATGGAGTGCAACATCATTTCAGATGGTATCTATGGCCAGGCATGTAAACTGGGCAACAAAGGAGGGGGCTGACCCCAGGGTTTGCCAAAGCTTACATAAGGTAGTCTCTGCCATGGGAGCTTTAAGTGGGCCATCAAAAATGGTGGCAGACACTTGCAGAAAGCAGTCTTAGCTTGCCAGCACTGCATGATCCTGCTGTAGAAGGGAAGTGGCTCAAGCTAGAGCTTCACCAATAAGTAGGCTAAGTGCCAGTCCCTTCTTTGCCCTGGCCTTGGCCTATTCCTGGGACTAGAGCATAAACAAGAATCTACTCTGATAATAAACCCATGAAACTTACTGTGGGTGCCATCGTGTCTCTCTGGTAAAACAACTCTGGGGCTGGTCTCCTGAGCTTGAGTTTTAAGGAGAGACAAGGGGGTACCCGCAGCTGCTCTGAGCACTGTAACTTGTTCCCTCAGGAAGCAATTTTCCGTTTGTATACTTGTTCCCTAAGCCTCTGGTTCTCAGCCTGAAGGACAGCAATCTGTTCCTGTGGACACTCAAGCCCCTGGGGCAATGGTGAAGCAGGTGCCCCGGCAATGTCCATACTCGGTCAAGGGGTTCAGCTATGAGTCCTGGAAGAGATTGAGAGGGTCTAAGCAAAATGTCAGTTTGTACATGGGTGGTCTGATCTAGCGGCCAGAGCCTGGAGTAAAGTCGGTGTCACAGTCCGAAGTCATGCCACGGGTCACAGCTGGAGTCAGAGGCCAGAATTCATGCCATGGGTCATGCCAGAGTGAGTAACTGGAGTTAAGGCCAGGAAGCAGAAGCCAGGACCAAGCTGTGCTAAAAGGAGCAAGGAGTGGGAATCAGGGGAGGAGGAAGGAACTTGGTCTCAGGGGTCTGATCCGCAGCAGGCCTAGTAACTAGTTGCTCAGACAGTGGGTCTGGCAGGAACTGGAAGATTTATGCTAAGAGGTGTCCAATCGGCAGTCTGCTGCTAGTCAGCTGATTACACTAGGTCTATGTAGCAGCCCCTGTTTGTGGAGTATCAGCTGCAGTTTCCTCATCTAATCTTGCAGCATGGTGGTGCCAGGGGTAAGGCTTTTGCTTGGCAACCTGCATGCCTAGATTCAAGATCCCTGGCACCTGACACTTTGTTGCTAACGTAGAGCACAATTTGATCAGTTTATAAATGTCCAAATAAATTCAGCCTTTAGACTGGAGTCATTATCAAATATTTTACTTTTAACATTCTTACCAGTAATATTTTTACTTTTAACTGTTGAAAAAAGTTTTGAAGTTATAACAGCAGAGCAAAGTGAAGCTCAGGATTTAATTATGGACTTTATGGGACTAATTCTTCATTGAAGTCAGAATAAGGGGGAAGGAAATCTGATTTGAAAGATGCCCAACAATTAACATAATTTCATTTTCCATTTAAAGTTATTTGTTCCCCCTGTCAATGACAGCAACAAATGCATAAACATTTTATTTAACATTTGCTGTGTTTTATATAAAATTGTAAAAAGGGAATTGTTCGAGGAATATAATTGACTTATTGGGAATTTTGATATGATGAATATTGTAAGGGGATCTGGTACAATTGTTTACAGATAAATATTTATTACCTATCTGATTATAAACATTACTAATATTTGTTAACTCTGTGGCACTTCAAGAAGTTCACTTAACCCATGTATCCAGTTGAATAGCTGAAAACATTTGGTCTCCAGATATATACAATTTGATCAAATAATTCACCACTGAGAGGCTTGACTTTTAGTTTTTTTGGCTTTCAGCATTTATATTCCTCATTATGGACTGGCTAGTGACTGTCCCTTTTGCAGGGAAGGGTAGAAGAAGCCTTTTCTCACTTGAATGCTCTAGTAGACTCAGTCATTGTTATCCCCTGAGGAAGCAGTCTGCTCTCTGATTTAATGTCATCCCAAAGGGGGCGTTGAGGAGATGTATCCATGAACCCTCTTTCCCGTCTTCGTACATTGGCCCACTTTGTATCATTATAACAAAGCAGGCTGCATGAAGTAGGAAGTTCTGGATGGGTTTGTGTAGTGTCTGTAAGAAAACATATTTTAATTTCTAATAGTGAGAATTTTTTTAAAAATGTAAAAAAAGTACTATAACTTATTGTTGCTGTATTGTGTTTAAAAAAACCAAACAAGCAAAAACCTTCCAACGTGGTAGCCTTTTTCTCAGAAATGGCCTTTTGAGAAGCAAATTAGCAATTTAATCCACAGTTCATCCCAAACACGCACTGGATCATTTTTGACTAATTGTTACACCGCTATTCAATTCATAGAATCATAGAAAATTAGGGTTGGAAGAGACCTCAGGAGGTCATCTAGTCCAACCCCCTGCTCAAAGCAGGACCAACACCAACTAAATCATCCTAGCCAGGGCTTTGCTGCTTATCTTCTGGGATTTGGTGTTCCTTTTATCTTTAATTTTCAGAGTTACTTTTGTCCTTTCTCATTATTAGACATGGTAAAAATAATTTTAATTATTCTGTTTCCAAATGTAAGAATTCCTGTTCTATATAGATTTTTAGTTTTTTATATGGCCCCATTACTGTAGCATCTGAGCAGCCACTTTGAAAACTGCTGGAATATTCAGATTAGAGAAATCTTAAAGGCAATAGTGGCTCATGGGGCAGTGGGGTTTGCATAGATCCTTTAAAAGGGTAAACTTTTATAGGAAGTGCTGTAAGCCAAGCAGCCACTGATGACTAATAGCTTTGTTTATTGCACCCCTAGCCTGCAAAAATAAATCAGAGCTGGGGTTCAAATCCCCACGTGAAAGTTAATGTGTCCCCTCTCTGTCGTGCATGCGATATATATCTTGAAAGGAGATTTCCACCACATAAGCTCTGGGGACTGTAATTCCATATATAAAATGACCCTCCACCACAAGGTGCCTGGGGGATAGTACAGTAATTTATGCTACAGATAATAAAACCATTATAAAAACACAATAAAAATACCAATGTGATAGAACCACAAAAGCTATCTTACATCATATGATGAAAATAATGTATTGGAAGTAACCAGGCTATATTTTCCCCTTGAGGAATGTCATCTGGCAACATAGGCAAAAAATAGGCCTTTGAGGAAAAAAAGAATGGGGGGAAAAAACATAGCTTTGTTGAACATCATTGGTTCATAAAGTAGAGTCCAAATTGGAGCCTTTCAGAGTTATCTGGGCAAATCAAAAAAGATATACCTTTGCCTCAATTTAATTTAAAAATACTTGTCTTTCTAAATCTGTTTTCATGTCACATAAAAAAAATCTAAGTTTTTGTATAGATGAAATATATTTTAATAGCAGGAAGTGCCCTTCAGCCTATGACCTAAGTGGGCCAGCAGCCAAAGAGTGTTTGAAAGATGTTCAGTGGAGATAATAGAAGGCTGTGTCTACACTAAGCTTCAAACAAAGTTAAAGAACTATATTTAGACATGATTTGACTGTCCAGAGAATGTCTGGAGCACTGTGCTTAAACAGTTTGGTCCCTTTCACACTGCCCGTGTGAGGTTTTTGTGAAATTCCTCCACTGTTGCTCTTGCATCAGTGCAACTCTCTCCATCAGTTCTATTCATACTAGTTGAGGTATGAAAATTGGACAATGTCTCACTGATAGATGATGCTATATTTTGTTCTTCCCATGTTCAAAACTGCACTAAAGTTTTTCTGTGGTGGAGCATTTCTTAGATTCCTTCAACCCAGTTTGTTTGGATCAGGACTATGAAATTCAAAAAGCTGCCTCTATGGATCTCTTAAACCGTTTCAGCAGAGCACTGTGAAGAATTGCAAAGTTTTAAACCACTGAGGGACCTCCCCATTTTTCCAAGTTTCAAAAGTCCACAGTGAGCATCTCCAGAATTATCTACCCAATATTTCAAAAAGTACTCAAAGGGAATGTTCCACACTGGGGATAAAACATATTTGGAAGTTTCTGGGCCAAAACATTACATGTCCCCTTCCCCATTCAAATACATAATAATTTCTATAAAAATATTTTCCAGAAATTTACTGCTTGTTGGGAATATTGAAAACCATCTCTCCATTGAGATGGCTGGGAGAAACAAAACACAGCAACAGGCAGTAATGTCTTTTCAGCAGGAGAGAATTTATATAAATATAAATTGAATAAGGCAACATAAGCAAAAGGAGTAACCGGAGGGTTGGTGCTCTGTTTCCTTTGCCCAGAAGGTCTAACCCCATGCCAAAGTCTCTTTCAAGCCCTTTCCCTAAGGGGAGACAGTTTATTAATTTAAATAAAAACTCACAAAGTAACACGACACAGAGCTACTGCATGGACCAGACATAGGCTTTTAAAAGTGAAAATACTCCTCACTTTCAAACTCAAAACACCTAGTTTATCCAGGTAACCTAAACTTTTCCAAATATTATCCTTCTGGCTGCAAATCACAATGATAAATTTCAGGCAAAAAGTTTTTGGAGTGTGGCCAAAACTGAGGTTATAATGGAAAGCCGCTTTTGGGCTAATTGGTAGCATTTAGCCACAGCCTAGTGTAGAGGAAAAATGAGGATCTGCATGACCCAGGAAATACCCTGGCTGAGAATTTTCCATAGTTGATGCAATCCTTTCCCCAATTTCTCCATGCCCAGAGAGAGTATGCATGTTTCTCTGTCCCTTTGGATTCTGTTCAGATTCTGCTGTCTCCCAGACTCTGTCCTCTCAAACACACATCTGGAGATTGTACTACAGTACTTGTATGAGGTGAACTGAAAATACTGTTTCTTTTGTTTATATTTTTACAGTGCAAATACTTGTAATGAAAAATAACAATAATACAAAATGTACAGTGCTCATTTTATATTTTGTGTTGTAATTGAAATCAATATATTTGAAAATGTAGAAAACATCAAAAGTATTTAAATAGTCTATAATTGTCCAATAGTACGATTAAAACTGTGATTAATTGTGATTAAAAAAATAATCTCACAATTAATAATTTTAATCATGTGACAGCCCTACATTAAAGTAATATTGGTTTGGTGGGTTGAATAATCTTTTTATAATCTTCTGGTGCAATATATTGATTCTGGATTTGTCTCTGTGAAACTAGCAGTCACAAACAACATTCATTCCTTTTATTATTTTTTATTTAAGAAACAGTGGTAAGAAGAGTGGCACAAATGTGTCAGGAACTGTGGATGAGAATATTACTCTTTGTGGCATCTGGGTCACAGTTATTCAGGAGGACCCTGTTTTGGGGGGAGAGGAGGAAGAATATTGAGGAAAGATTCCGCTTTAATGTAAATGGTCTGATTAGTTTAAACAAAACACTTTTTTCCTATTTTTGGTAGTGTGGATGTGTTTTCTTGACCTCTAGGTTCTACCCATCAGTTGATAAAGTAAAAGAAGTTAGTTATTTTAGGTATTGCAGATGAGTTGTTTCACTCAAACCTTGAACCAAAATTGTGGCGAGTGGTTGAGTAAGAGACATTGTAAGAATTATATTCTTAAACCTATGAAAATAAATAATTACTGCAGATGATCTAAGGACCATAAAAGAAGAGTTTCCCAAGATCACACTTCATATCTTCTCAAACACTGTACTTGTGATTGTTTATATTACAGGCATACCTTGAGTACACATGTATTTTATTCAATCTAAGCACCGTTCTGCTATAGCTAAGTACCTTTTAACTTCAAAATACCTATAACCAAGAGGCATAATAGAATAAAAATACAACAGATAAATACAATTTGAGACACTTCCATTTTAGCAGTGTTCCTTTCACTCTACTTTGCTGACAATGTATAATTTACTACTGTTCATATTGGTGTTTGTTCATATTTTTGGAACAATGCATGAGAGAGACAGACAAGCACATAGCCTTCTTCCTAGCAAGTAATAGAAGTACATGCAGAAATATGGAGCGGTAGAGCCTAAATGCATTACTTTGACTAATATTGAGATTATATTTAATCTTTTTCTTGTCACCCAGATACAATGGCTGTGAGTTCCAAACATATTTTGTTTTAACTCATCATGCAGTAAGTTGGTGGATGGGTACTCCCATAACTCCTTTTGCCATGCCTCTGCTACAGGTGTTGTCTCTACTTCTCTCTATCCATTCATTCTCTCCTTTTGTGACTCCATTAATTTTTACCCTCTAGTTTTGGTTCGTTTTTTTTATTCAGTTTTCTCTTTTAGGGTTTTTTCCTCGTCTTGCCTGATTGCCACTCTTTCCCCCAACTCGTCAGAAAACGATTAGTTGGGGGGAAATCCATTGCTGGGACACATGCTGTAACATAGCATCTAAGCTATGAGAGCAGACACCCAGAGTTTAGACTGGTGAGCTACTTCCTGAACCTGTAACGCTGAATCCTTGAGCTGATACTGTGTCCATTTGTATTAGGGACCACTGCAGCAGCCAGGTTTCAAGAAACTGTCCTCTGCTTTATCCAGGGGCGGCCCGTTCATATAGGCAAACTAGGCGGTCGCCTATGGTGTCAAGTTAAATGGGGCACCAAATTTGAGGAAAAAAATCAAATAAAAAAAAACATGAAAAAATATGGAAAAAAATACAAATAAAATAACAAAGATGTCATTATTTCAATTTCCATGCATGTCCGGAGGGAATATGAATTATAATCATTTCTCTACATTTCTGAGAATTTATTAATATGTCAAATCTTTTTACTGCAAAATACATATTTTAACAAAAAAAAATTTCAATTTGCGACGTAGGGTCAAGATGACCCACTCCGCAATTTTGATAAGCAATAACTCAGCCACAATGAAACACATCTGCCAGCGGCAAGAGCTGCAATGCTAGTGACACCTAACTCGAATATACATCAAGGTCGCATAGCCGGAATTTCATGTAGAGCGGAGATATCGCGAGTTGATACATGTCAAATGGTCATTTTAACACACGTTGCAGGTAGATGGTTAAGAATCGAGCGAATTACTGTGGAAAATTTTGTTTCTTGGTGCCAAAGAATAAAGAATAATATCTTTCAGCATCATAAATCCAAAATGTGAGTATCTTTAAGCATTATTAAACCTTAGCGTTATTATCGGACTGCATAATTATGAACTTTTCTTTGTTATAACTGGTTCACATGTAATAAATAAGGTCCATAAAAGAAAGGCAACAGCGTTAACGCTTAATAGACTATGAAAGTGATGTCACATTCCAAGTGGGTAACCCTGAGGAAGGGGTTTACTTTCCAAACAAATGGTGTCGGGTTATAACGTCGAAAAAGGTCATTTTGTTTCCGTGTAAACGCTGTAACTAACTGTTTTAATAGGTAAGTGAGTGTATGTTACTAATCATTGAACCTTTAAGCAGTGAAAAGACATGTTGAGATGGCTGCAGTGTGGTTTAAATCGCCAGCCATGTGGGGTGTCAGCCATCCTTAACGCTATAATGCTTGCAGTCAAGAGCACAGTACAGAACAATATTCAAATGCCCCATGGCAGAAAGAGGAAAAAGAAAACCCTCAGGAACTGAGTATCGTAAACGAAAGGCTGAGAAGGAAAAGGACCAAGCAAAACAGCAGGGATCCTTCCTGAAATATCTTCTCTTTAATCCAAATAAAAATGGAAGCAGTTCACAGCATCCAGATGAAGAAATTTTACTTGGAGAGGAGGTTAGCTCACATCCACAAAAAAGCAGTTTGGAAACTCAAGATGATGGAAACTTACTTCTAGATGAAGGCAGCTCACAGCATCAGACTGATATGGAAGTGGAGAAAATGTATTCACCTTCAGAGACACATGCAGAAATTGAAGTAAATGAAGGAAGAAAGGATGAGGAAGTTAAAACAAGTTATAGTATGGGGACCCAGCTTCATGGCCCAGATGTGATGACAGTGTGCGGCAAATTCTCGTGGAACATGGACCCGAACAAGTTCATGAATTTCCCTTCCCTACGGATGGAAATAAAAGGAAATTCTCTGCTCAGCAATACAAGAGGAAACTCATTAATGGGGAAGAAATTCATCATTACAATATTCAGTGTCAAAGGACTCTGTGTTTTGCTTTTGCTGCAAGTTGTTTAGAAATCCAGCAATTGGTAAATCACTTACTGAAAATGGTTCGAAGGACTGAAAAAACATATCTCCAATTCTGTACTTTCATGTGAAGAGAGAACATTTGGAATGTTTTCAGAATTGGAAAGAACTTGAATTACAATTGGAAAAAAGGAAAAACTATGGATGAAGAAAATTTTGTATGATCAAGGAAAAAGAAGAATATTGCTAACAAATATTAGAACATCCGATTGCTTTAGTGAGTTCTCGATGGGCAAAATTTAGCATTCTGCGGCCACGGTAGAAATGAAAAATTATACACTCCAGGTAATGGAAACTTTTTAAAATTTGTTGAATACCTAGCTTTGTTTGATCCAGTCATGAAAGAACATCTAAGTAAAATAATTGATCATGAAACACAGGTTCGTTACTTAGGAAAAAATATGCAGAATGAACTGATTCAAATCCTAGCAAATGCCATTAAAAAGAAAATTGTAGAAGCTGCCCATTCTGCAAAATACTTTTTAATAATATTGGACTGGACACCAAATGTGAGTCATGTTGAACAAATGACGATCATTCGTTTTGTGGATATGGAAAAGTCTGCGGATGAAGATAATGTTGAAGTGCTCATAAAGGAACATTTTTTGGGTTTCGTACCACTGAAGGAGATGACTGGAGCATTTATGACTGAAACTATTCTACAAGAGCTTGAAACAATGTCATTATCTGTTGAAAACTTCCGTGGACAAGGCTATGATAATGGGAGTAAGTAAAGACAATGGTGTGCAAAGGAGAATTTTTTGTTCCTTGCAGTGTGCATTCTCTGAATTTGGTTGTCAATGATGCTGCTAGATGCTGTTTGGAGCTTGGAAACATTTATGATGCCCTAATTGAAATTTCTGATGATACTACCTTTACTGGATCATCTGGCAATACGGTACGTTCAGATGCATAAGCTCTTGCAAATGGCCTTTTCAACTTCAAATTTGTGACTTCACTCATTTTGTGGTATAATATCCTTTTCGAGATTAACCTCACTAGTAAGCAGCTTCAAGAAAAGAACTTGAATATACATTCTGCTATTCAAAAACTGCAGCAAACAAAAAATATTCTGGAGGAATTCAGAAGTGATGAAGGGTTCGAAAGAACACTGCTAGATTCTCTTGAGCTTGCTGAAGAAATAGACTTTCTGACAGAATTTGAACCAGAGCCAGTTCGCATTCGGCAAAAGAAACAGCAGTTTTCGTATGAAGGACGAGACACACCCATTCAGAACCCAAAACAAAGTTTCAAAGTGAATTTCTACTTTGTAGTCCTTGATACTGCTATTCACTCGATTTGAAGAAAGATTTCAACAGATGCAGCAGCTAGAGTCAGTATTTGGCTTTCTATATGATATCCACAGCTTGCAAAAGAAAACAGCAAAACAGATAAGAGAATTTTGTATAAAACTGGAGTCGGCATTGACTCATGAAAATTCAAAAGACATTGATGCTACCGATTTGTGTAGTGAGCTTCACGATTTTTCAAGATGACTTAAGAAACTGTCCACTCCTGAAGAAGTACTGAAGTTTGTTTGTGAAAATAAACTGAGACAGTTTTCCATCATTTTTATAGCTCTACGCATTCTTTTAACTTCGCCAGTTTCCATAGCTAGTGGGGAACGTAGCTTCTCAAAGTTAAAATTGATAAAAACATATCTGTGTTCAACAATGGTGCAAGAGAGACTTGTTGGACTTGCCACAATGTCAGTAGAGCTGGAAAACTGGATCTAGAAGAACTAGTGACTGAATTTTCAAAACGTAAAGCAAGAAAAGTCATATTTTAAGAGCACAGAGTGTTTTTTATTCGGAGTGTTTTGTAAATACAGGTTAAAGTTCATTGAAGAGTTTTTTTATTTCTTTCTATGTTGGATGTGTGGTAATGGCAGTTAAAGCAGGATAGCGTAATGGATGATTTTTGATTTGTAGTAATAAAAACTATAATTAACATTTTTAATGCATTTTTATTTGAAATTGGACTGAAATATAATCTAGCTGTTGTGTACAAATCTATTCTGAAAATTTTGTGTCTCTATTTTATCTGATCTCATAAACATTGGTTGGACAGATGGACAAACCGAATAATTAAGCCTCTGTTTAAAAACAAACAAACAAACAAAAAAAGCTAAAAAAAAATTAAGAGGAAAAAAGGGGCAAAATGTTTCCCAGTTTACCAAAAATCTCAGCCTAGATCTGCTCTTGGGGTTTGGGGCGGGCGGATTGCATGGTGCGCCTGGGGCGCCAGTTGCTGGTAGCTAGTCTAGAGCCGCCCCTGGCTTTATCCACAGCAACATGTTTGTATGGAGAGTCAGAATAAGTACAGTCTAATGTAACTTTCCCTAGAAAAGTATATCTAAATATTTTTTGCCTTTGAGAAAGATTGAGTCAGTTTTCCATGTTATGTAGGTGCAGAGAAGCTGAACACCCGAGGCGCCTATTGAAGTCAGTGGGGACTGTTGATTCTCAGTGCCTCTAAAAATTATGCCATCTAAAGATTGTGCATTTTGCCCTGCATTATAAAAGATTAAGTGCTTAATGTTTTTGTTTTGAGGAGTTTGTTTTTATATTTATTTGTCAGTACTTTTTTTTTTTTTTTTTTTTTAAATTTTATTTTTTTTAAAATTTGATGTTATAGCTTTTTTTTTTTTTTTTTTTGGTACATCTTCTGTCAGATTTCTACTCCAGTAATTTGGTTTTCTGCAGGAAGGAGTATCCAGGCTTAGGATGGAAATGCAACATAGACTTGCATTTTCAGTGCATCGTCTTTGCTCACCCAGAAATCTCCTTACTGGATGCTAGTTTTCTGAAATAACATGTGCACTGTTGTCCCCATCACGTGCTTAAAAAGAGTTTTAAAGAGCTTTTATATTTGTAATATACTATTTCATTAGTAGGTTACCCTGACTTTTACATGGACAGTGATAGCATAACTGTTTTGTGAGTAATGCATTTTAAAAATTTACTATCTTACCTAACTTCTTCTGCTCTATCCTCTCAAACAACAACCTACTCCTTTATTTTTTTTTAAGATGGTGTGATAGGTCAGAGCAGGGCCGGCTCCAGGCACCAGCGCAGCAAGCAGGTGCTTGGGGCAGCCAACGGAAAGGGGCGGCACATACGGCTGTTCGGTGGCAATTCGGAGGCAGGTCCCTCAGTCCTTCTCGGAGGGAAGGACCTGCCGCCGAACAATGAAGTGGTGACGGTAGAGCTGCCGCCGATTGCGGCTTTTATTTATTTATTTATTTTTCCCACCGCTTGAGGCGGCAAAAATGCTGGAGCCGGCTCTGGGTCAGAGGCACTATGCTTCATAGATACATAGGTGCCTTATTTCTAGTTCAAATTTAACTAGCTTCAGTTTCTAGTCACTGGATCTTGTTATACCTTGTCTGCTAGACTGAAGAGCCCTCTGTTACCAAATTTCTGTTCCCGATGCAGGTACTTGTAGACTGATCAAATCATCTCTTAATCTTCTCTTTAATAAGATAAACAGATTAAAATCCTTGAGTCTATTGCTGTAAAGCATGATTTCTAATTCTTTAATCATTCTTGTGGCTCTTCTCTGAAGCCTTTCCAATTTATCTACATCCTTTTTGGACGATGGACACCTGAACTGGACATAGTATTCCAGTAGCAGTCGTACCAGTGCCAAATACATAGGTAATGTAAATTCTCTACTCCTACTCGAGATTCCCCTGTTTATACATTGAAGGATCACATTATCCCTATAGCTACAGCGTCCTGTTGAGAGCGCACGTTAAGCTGATTATCCACCATGACCCCCAAGATTTTTTTTCTAACTTACAATTTCCCAGGATAGAATCCACTATTCTGTAAGTATGGCCTGCATTCTTTCTGGCTAGATATATTACTTTACATTTGGCTGTATTGAAATGCATATTGTTTGCTTGCAGCCATCTTTCCAGTGGATCCAGGTCGCTCTCTGTCATTGACCTGTCATCTTCATTTTTTACAGTCTCCAAATCTTGGTGTCATCAGCAAACTTTATCAGTAATTAATTTTGTTTTTTTCCAAGTCATTGATAAAAATGTTATATAGCGTAGGACCAAGAACTGATGCCTGAGACTCCCTCACAAGACACACCTTCGTTTAGTGATGATCCCCTGTTTACAAATAAATCTTGAGACCTATCAGGTAGCCAGTTTTTAATCCATTTAATATGTGCCATGTTGATTTTTGTATTCTAGTTTCTTAATCAAAGTGTCATGTGGTACCAAATCCAATGCCTTCCAGAAGTCTAAGAATGTTATATTAACACTATTCTCTTTATCAATCAAATGTGTAATCCCATCAAAAAAGATATAAAGCGAGTTTGATATTTTTTCCATAAATCCATGTTGGTTGGCATTATTGTATTACCTTCCTTTTTATTCATTCAATCAATCAGTCGTTTCCATTATTTTGCCAGGATATCAGGATGATAGGTCTATAATAACTCATATCATCCAGTTTACCCTTAGCACAATGTCAGCTTTCTTACAGCCCTCTGCATATTCTCCAGTGTTCTAAGACTTATTCAAAATCAAGTCCAGAGAGCTCCTTGGCCAGATCTTTTAAAGTTCTTGGATGCAAGGTATTCTGACCTGCTGATTTAAAAATGTCTAACTTTTGTAGTTACTGATTACCATCCTCCTGAATCACTGTAGGAACAGAAACCTACAGTTACTCTTTTTGCTTATATTGCCCTATATTTAAATAGATTTTCTCCTGCTGAAAAAACATTATTGCATGTTACTATGTTTTGTTTCTCCCTAGTCATTTCACCAATTTATAAGTGATTTTTCAATATTCCCAGCAAACAGTACATTTCTGGAAAAGATTTTTAGAGAGACTATTATGTATTTGTGCGGGGAAGGGGACATATAAGAATCAGCCTCTAGAGATGTGATAAGAATTTTCAAAACCTTTATGATACATGCATCAAAAGTGGTACTTAAGCATTGGAAATGGGCCAAAAATGTAATTATCTAAACATGATTTTTAATAGGGATCATCTAATGGAGAGATTTTGATAGATGTAATAGATATGTTCTTTGGGGCAGGGACTGTCTGCCTGTGTGTTGGTACAGCTACTAGTGTAATGAAGCCACAACCTGATTGTGGCTTTTTGGAACTACTGCAATGCTACTACTGCTAACTAATGCATAATGGATAATAGGATGCCTAAAAGTAAAAATCAAAATCCAGAGACTAGGATGTGTCTGGACATAAAATGTCAAACTCCATCATTCATCATCTGCATGTTCATGGTTCAGCATCAAAGGAGGGCAGTTGAACAGGCTGACAGACTTTCACATGCACTGTGCCCTATTATGATTACTCTCAAAACAAATCACTGTGTACTTTGCTTTACTATTTCAAAGAAAAAAACCCTCTAAGGTGTTACTTAAATATTCAGATCGCACATAAGTGTAATTTTCATGTACAGAGAACAATTTGCCTGCAAAATGAGAAGCGTTGCAACCTTTTAGGGCTGTCTACTGCTGCAAACTTGGCTTATATACCAATTTTTATGTACATATATAATATGCTAATGAAGAAAATGGCCTGGATTCTGGTATGTCTGTCTGACACTTGAAACTTGGCCATCACTGGAACCATGTAAGTAGATTGCCAGCACCCTTGCAAGGAAACGGCATGGGATAGATTTATTTCTATGTATGCTTACAAATTTAATTCAGCCATTCTAGTGTAATTAGGCAGCTATTACAACACTGAAATTTCAGGCATATCTTTGCACATGTCTGGAATGCAGTTCTAAGATATGTGAACTGACATGTTTGAAAACTGGACTCATGCTATCTAAGGATTCTATGATACCCAGTCAAGTCTTCTTCACATCTATCCTTTGCTGATTTTTTTTCAAAACACTTTCCTAGTGTTTTCCTAAAGGCCTAAAGATTGTTGGTCTTATCATGGTTTTACTCCTACTTCCCTGGAAAATTTTCTCTTACCCGGTAAGTACAGTGGGCTGGATTTTGTCTGTTACACAACTGAAAATTAGGAGTACTGTATGTCTACTGAAATCATTAGTGTTACTCCAGTATAAAACAGGTGTAAGATCAAAATCAGGCCCAATGACTTTAAGGTAATTCCAAAATGGGGTTAAAATCCTGTAGTCTTAATTTAGGGCCTGACCCTGCAAATAACTATTATTGTGCATATGTTCACCCCCATGTACAGTCCCATTGATGTCAGCTGGTATGCTTGAGGAAGGACTGCAAGATTTGGCCCTAAATTATTTATGGTGTATTTTAAAATAAATATATTTCTCCCACGTAGGGATTCTCAAAGTTGCCTAAAATTTTAAGAGAAAAGCCTACTTTCCTTAGTGTTCTGATCTGTACTTGCTGTATTTTTCCTGCAGCAATTCAAGTGCATTGAAGAAGTGACCTATATTTTCTTTTCTCATAGTTTTAATAAGGTAAAGAAAGCCAATAAAAATGTGCAGCCTGTATCTAAAAACCAAAAACCCACACACCTCTAGATAACTAAAAGAAAATGGTGACTGGGGGTCACTAATGATCTTCAGAAAACTTTCGCCAAATCAAGATCTTATATAGTTTAGATTTGGTTTTTTAAAATAGTACACATCCAGATTTATTTTTTTTCCATTGCTGCTGTCACCTGAAGTGACCTCTCTAGTTCCTGACTCAGAGCTCACTTGTGGATGTAATGTGTGGATTATCAAGCAAAGATGTAATCTCATTTGAAGGGCAAAGATTTTTTTTTTTAAAATACTTTCTACAAAAAAGTTTAATACGTATAAAAATAAAAGTATATATTTAAATCACAAAACACGACTGTCATTCTGCACTTTAAAAGCATAGGGCCAGCTAACACATGTTTAAAACAATCTTCTTTTCTAGCAAAGGCATAGCCTCAGAGGTAATATACTCCCTCCTTCCCTTCCTCGGAGCCTAAGATAGTCCCCCACTGTGAACAAAGTAAGGCTACGGCTCTGAGGATTTGTCTGGAAGATGAGTAAACTGGGAAGCATCCATTATAGGTAGTGCTTTCCCTTTCTTAATCTCACAAATTTCACCCATAGTCCCACTCCAGCTGAAAGGTTGATGGCTATGAAATTGCTTGATGAGCATCGCAATGTTTCTCTAATAAATTTCCCTCTCCCATATTATATTTCTGTGGGAGTGGATGATTTTGTCCATAAAAATATTGCATATCAATAGCTAAATATTTTCTTTTATTTAATAGGTTGTCTCAGATATTGAAAATGCAACTTTTTCCTGTTACTCTTTAGCAGAGATGAATCATAAGTTTTGTTTTTGCTGACTTGTTTATGCTCTCTCCCTTCCTCCCCTGAAAATCATATATGATTCTGCTATTGAAAGTGACTCTAAAAATGGCATTCTGGTTGTCTATCCTAATTGTGTTGTATTTACTTACAGGAAAAAAATTACTCAACGAGTAAAAAGATATATATTTTTTTAAATTGATGTTGCTGAAAACTGACTCTGGAGTCTGAAAGTCAAGTTGGTTTTTATATGACTCATGCATCATAAGTAATACAGATTCTGCAGACCACATTTTGCATTGTCACACCTGTGCAGCACCGTTGTTTTCAAATTATGTCATCACTTATATATGTGCAACGGTGTTATTTTCAGTGTGGTTGCACAGATATAACTGACAGCAGAATTTGACCCTGCATTTGGAACTTCATTAACAGTTTTGGTGCATGAAGCAGAAATATGCCATTCCCCCAGAGCTGTATCAGTCAATAGGCGTAAAAAGTAGTAAAAACAAACAATAAAACAGTAAGCCCCCTCCACACCCATTCTCACTAAAGTTTGCAGACATTATCATGCCCACAGAAAGCAGAATTGTTGTGTAAGAAAGGTGTCATTTTTATATAGTCATTTCTAAGAGAAGAACTACACTTTATGTATACTTGCTTATTTAGTGCATATTGATGTGTTTTATTTTAGGAATGTGTTAGTTTTAAATTAAAGATTAGCAGTTAGATATTCTTTGTACCACAATGAATATGCACTGGTTGCTGGTTTCATTTGCTGGTGTTAGGGTGTCAGCAAAATTTAGATGCACTGTATGGGATTTAAACTCAGTTTTGCTTTCAAGATCTTCTTGGCACAGTTTGAGGGGGGGAACAAGAGAGTATTGAATATGAGTGGATCTTCACTTTTTGTTTTAAAATGCGTTTAGACAATAACTAGGATACAGAGATTCCCCCAAGAGACTAAGATTTACATATTGATGCTATCTCCTGTTAAAATTCTTAGACAGAAGATCTATGTACTGACTTGAACTAGTTGATACACAAATGGTGCAAGTCAATAATTGTTCTGTGCTAGGTTATGTGGGATGTAGTCTATTGCTATACATCAAAAGAGCTGTTGCATAAATGTGAAAGCTTTCTAACAGAAACTCTGATCAGTGTAACTGAGATAATTTTGGACTGCAGCTCTCACAGCCACCATTGTGACAAATTTGAGGGCTGGGGGAAGGTTAGAAAAAGAAGGAATTGGTATGGTGTAATTTTTGTACAATGGCTTGCAATATCTCTTTCTCATATCTTAGCAAACTATTCACATAAACAACTAGAAGTCATGCACTGTAGGTGCAGGCTTTTCAAGGTATCAGAAACCTTTTTTAGTAAATTATTCTTGTTATATGCAGGCATAATTTTATCCCTATTGTTGGATAGACAAAATAAGAAGGGTCATTTAAACAAATGATTATGGGAGCCATTTAATACTACTTGTCATATAAAACTGCTTATTTTGATGTGAATGATTTGCCACAACTTTACCATGTGTCCTTATTAGTGGCAGTTAAGAAATATGCTTCTGTTTGTTTGTTTACAGCACTATGACATAATACAGGGCTTTAGGTATGGACTGCAGAATTAAAACAGCCTTTTATGCCTTTAAAAAAATAACTGGATACTAAATATAAGTAGGAAACAAAAAGAATAACAAGTTGGCATTTTATTTTACTCTGCACAAATGTTTGCTGCAGTTGATTTGAATGATGACTTGTAAGAATGCATTTAATAGCAGAGAGATTTCACAAAACATACAATTTTAATTAATGGGATAGATCATCTAGTCCAGTGGTTTTCAACCTGTGGTCTGCAAACCCCCAGAGGACTCAGAAAATAAAGTTTCAAATCCCTGAAAAGGCATTCTGTTTTTCTGGTCAATCAAAAGTACTGTATGTGAATACCCCCACCTACGGGTCAAAGCCCAGAAGTGTTGTTACCATAGAAGCCCACAGTTTAACACGCTTTCTCACGCTGCATCAAAGCCGTGCTAAACGCGTGCAACATATGTTGTTGGATTTTATTCAGTCAGTTTTTGGTCTAAGACATCTATGGTAAAGGTCCATGGACCAGAGGTTCAATTTCCAAAGGGGGTCTGCACCTTCATTCAAAATTTTTTAGGGGTCTGCAAATGAAAAAAGTTTGAAAACCACTGATTTTAGTCTGATCTGTATATCACAGGCCATTATATTTCACCCAGTTACCTCTGTATTCAGCCCAATGCTTTGTGTTTGACTAAAGTATATTTTCCAGAAACGCATCGATTTGAAGACTCCAAAAGATGGAGACTCCACCACTTCCCTGGTAATTTGTTACAATTTTTAATCACCCTCACTGAATTTGTCTGGCTTCAGCTTCCAGTCATTGGTTCTTGTAAGCCTTTTCCCTTAAGATTAAGGAGCCCTTGAGTACTCAGTATTTTCTCCCTGTGAAGGTACTTAAGCACTATAATCAAATCATCTGTCAATTGTCTTTTTGATAAACTAAACTGATCTCTTTGGCAGTCTCTCACTAGAAGACATTTTCTGCAGCCCTTGAATTATTTTTATGTCTTTATCCCTCTCCAGTTTTTTAATACTTTTTAAAATATGGATACCAGAACTGTACGCAGTATTCCAGTATTGTTCTCACCATGCCATATACAGAAGTAAAATCACCTCCCTGCTCCTACTCACTACTCCCCTGTTTATACATCCAAGAATCGCATTATCACACTGGGAGCTCATATTGAGTTGCTTGTACATTATGACACTTAGGTCGTTTTTGGAGTCACTGCTTTTCCAGAATACAGTCTCCTATTCTGTAGGTATGACCTGCATTCATTGTTTCTAGATGTATAATTTTTCATTTGGCTGTATTCAAATGTACTTTGTTTGAGTGGACTCAGCTTACTGAGTGATCCTGATTGTTTGACTGCACTGTCCTCATCAGTATATACCAATCTGTCAATCTTTGTGGCATCTGCAAATTTTATCAGCAGTGATTCTGTATTTATCTTCAGATCACTGATGAAAATGTTAAATAGCACTGGGCCTTGTTCTGATCCCCGAGGAACCCCACTGTAGGAAACACCCCCCCCCCCCATTCCATGGAGATTCCCCATTGATGACTATTTTTTAGATCGGTCAGTTAGCTAGTCCTTAATCCATTTAACATGTGCTTTATTGATATTGTACAGTGCTGACTTTTTACGTCATGTGATACTAAGTCAAACATCTTATAAAAGCCTAAGTATACTATATCTATGCAATTACCTTTATCAACAAAACTTGAAATCCTCTCAAAGAATGAAACCAGATTTAATTGACAACACCCATTTTCCAAAAAACCGAGTTGACTGGCATTGATTGCATTCCTATCCTTTAATTCTTTATTACTTAAATCCCGAATCAGTTTTTCCATTATTTTGCATGGGACTGTTGTCAGGCTAACTGGCCTGTAGTTACCTGGGTCATCCCGCTTCCCCTTTTAGAATAGTGGCACAACATTAGAACTCTTCCAGTCTTCTGGAATTTCCTTGATATTCCAAGATTTATTGAAAATTAACATCAGTGGGCCAGAGATCTCCTCAGCCCAGCTCTTGGGTGCAAGTTATCCAGGTTTTAAAAATGTTTCTTCCTTGTAGATTTTGTTTAACATTGATTACTAATGGACTGGAAAGTACTTCATCATCCTTACATCACATCATCTGACATATCTGCAGATACAGAACAGAAATATTTACTGAAAACTTCTGCCTTTTCAGCATCTTTATTAACAATCTTACCATCGCCATCCAATAATGGGCCTGTACCATTGTGAGCATTTCTTTTGTTCCTAATAGAGTGTATGCTGGTTATTAGCAATCCCAAGATTGAAATCTTCCGGTTACTAGCAACATTTTGCCATGGAATGATCCTGTGCCATTAACTTTAATGTTAATGGGATTCGGATATAAGCAACTGGAATGCTGCTTACTGACTCCCCCCCCCCCCCCATACAGCCCTCCCACCCCCCTACTGCTGTCCTGCCTGCAGCCTCCCTGCCCAATCCGCAGCACTGGGACTCCGGCAGAGGAGGAGGGCTACAGCCTGGATGCTGGTGCCTTCTATGGGGAGTGGAAGTGTGGAAGACCTGGGGGAGCTACACAGTTCCTCTCCCTATGTTTTCTGGGCTGTTCCTTGCCCTGGGACCAGTGGTCCAGGCTCAGCACATCCCAGCACTTCCTTCCATAGCTGCACCCTTGAGGGCAGGTTTGCAGGATTTCAGCCAGGGAAGAAAGTGCTGGGGGGAATGTGCCAAGCACCAGCTGCAAGCAGGGCTGCAGCCAGGGAAGGCATGTCCCAGTACTTCCTTCCCTGGCTGTAGCCCTGCAAACCTGCCTTTTGTTTATTGGCAACTGTAGTGACAAATTTTTGCTTTTATCCGAGGGGTTGCTAATAAGCAGAAACTACAGTAAACTTTTTTTAAAGCCTTCTTACTGTGCTTAGTCCTGTCAACCATGGATTTTTCCCTGATGTCTTTAGCTTTCCTTATCACTTTCCTACACTTCAGAACTTCTAATTTATATTGATTGCTATTTTTTCCCTTTTTTCCCATTGCTTTTTATTTCTGATTGCAGCCTTCATTTGCCACTGAACCAGGATAGGCTTTTAGGCAAAGTTGTCCTCTTTCTTGATTATGGAACCGTGGTCTGCTAATAAATTCATCTTAAAGAATTCACATTTTTATGTCTAAATTTGTCCACAGTCATTTTTCTTTCATAATTTTCCACCTTTGGGAAATTAGCCTGTTTGAAGCACCAAGTATATTATTGGTTGGGACTGACTTGTTTTACATAGTGAACTAGTCTCAAGTTAGCTTCTGTTGGGTGCAGTACCTCTTGTGTTAGAAAATTACATATACATTTTAAACTCCAGTGATGTTTTGCTAATGGCTGCATGAGGTGTCCCCATATGTCTCCAAAATTTAAGTCCCATAAAACAAAACACTTTACAGGCAGGTGCTTAAGGAGCCACACATGCTGTTCTCTAGTTTCATGCAGTTTGTAACAGACCCCCCAACAGCACCCTCTTCTGGGCTTTGTTAGTTATCACTGTTACAGTTCAGGGCACCTGCACCTGTGTTTCCCCTCAGTAATCCAGCAAGAGCACTCACTCTCAGCTCCCCAGTCATTGCCTTTCTGGGTGGAGACCTGCATCTCTCTCCTTTCTGACCTGGGTATTTCCACGCTACACAGTTCCCTGCCTTCAGTTATTCCAAGCAGAGACAAGCTGCCCAAGCAGGCCTGCTTGATTTCTCTTCAGAGACTAACAGCTGTAATTTCTATAACTATAAGTGCCATGCAGGTCTTTCTATCTATGCAAGCCTATTTTATTGTGAAGGTAAAAAGCAGTACAGATAAAACATGTTTAAAACAATATAAGAACCTACACACGTGCTAATAAACTTACCGGAATTCACCCCAACCCTAACATGGATTCTTGCAGGAGCAGTCCTTCAGTCCCCACCCAAGTGGATTCCTCGTGGTTACAAGTTCATCACAGCTTCAGCTCAGAACATGCACACAGTCTATGGCGCCTCAGTAGGCACAAGGATTGGACCAGGGTCCTCTCTGTTTTCTGGATCAGGAAGAAGACCCTAAGCCAGTTTTAAAACCAGGCTATTTACTCAAAAAATCTTTTTTGTCTGTTGGTCTCTGGAGAATCTAATTTGAACTAGTATAAGGACACCTCTCCAGGGCAGGGGACTTCAAAGAGCTGATATATGAGGAAGTGCATTATAATCTCCATCCTACTACAGAAGGTATATACAATGCCACATACACAATTTAACACTATGTACCCAAAGGCATTAAGCTTATCCTTTCAAGTTAGCGCGTGCAAACAAATTATTTAAACCTTCTTTTTTATAAAAAATTATCTCAATTCCATAAGGTTTGTTCAGGATATTACAAGATATTATCAGTCTGTCACACTCACATTGATTTATATGTAGTCAAGATCCTGTGGTTTTGAATTATAAGTAACTCTAAAAGAAATGCCACCCACTCTCACCTCTTTTACACACACTGTCCTTCCTAAACAGGTTATGACCAGTAATTTTAACATTCTAATCATGCAACTTATCCTACCAAGTTTCAGCAATGCCAATTAGATCAATTTTTTTTCTCATCAATGAGAATTTTCAGTTGCTCTTGCTTGTTACCCAGACTCCTAAATTGGTATAAAAGCAATTGAAAAATTTATTCTCTTCATATTCTTTGCCACATTAGTTCAATCTGTTCATGACATGCTGATTTCGCGTTCATAGCACATTTGCCGCCTTAGCACCTTCCCCTTGCATTGCTAGTTAAACGTCCTCCTGGCAGTTCCAACTGAGATTAGCTCCCCAACCTGTATGAAGAGGATGACCTGCAACTCACAGCGCTCTCTACAAGATACAATGCAAGCTAAATTGGTAGATGCTATTTCATATACTCTGCAACATTTTTTTAATTGATTCTTTTATAAAAAAGAATGTTTTAATCATTTCTATATGTGTGCTGACTTGAAAGGATAAAATAATTGCATCATTATTTTTAATAGCACTTGGAAGAGATGTTTTTCTTGCTAATTTTATTCAAAATCATACTGACTTAACAGCACTTTTCATGCAATCTCGGTTTTAAGTACTTTTTTCTACTTAAAACATAATTTAAAATGCTTCCTGTAAAGATTCAGAAATCCAAACGACCTTGTCCTTGTTTGGATGCCCTTCATTTTATCTGGTACAGACTGTCAAATATAATGTGGTGGCTCATATGATAGAGTAGTCCCGAAAGTGAGTATTCTGTTAGAGAAAATACATCAGCATGAGATGATAGTGGTGTATGACAGAGAGAAGGATATGATTACAATATTTCAAACTTAAAAATGCCAAATGGCCCCATTACAGGTCCAGTTATCAAAAATGCTTGAGGGGAGAAACATACCTCTCCAGGAATTGTGCTTGCGTTTTCTATTCATGAGTTCAAGCTTTTCATTTGCCTTTCACAAATATTGCAGACTTATCCAGGGGATGGGGGGGGGGGGAGTAATATATTTACTCTAAATAATTTATAGCAGTTTGTAGAAAACAGAAGATAAAATTTCCCAACTTAGTCAAATCTAACAAGAGTCTGGACTGAGTAATGAGGATGCATATAGCTGATATCTGTTATCCTCTTTATTTTTGCTTCAATATGAAATTACTGATTGATATAAGCAGGGCCGGAGCAACCCATTAGGGGACCTAGGCGGTCGCCTAGGACGCTACAATTTGGGGGGCAGCGACCGCGGCGGTATTTTGGCGGCAGGACCTTCCGCCACCTCTGTGGGGGGCGGCATTTTGGGGCAGGACCTTCCGCCGCCTAGGGTGGCAGAAAAGCTGGCAGCAGTCCTGTCTCTAAGGCGATGATTTTATAACTGAGGTCGCAGAAATCTCAGAATCTGTGACTTCAAGAGACCTCCATGACTTCAGCCCGCAATGACTGGGAGCTGCAGGGCCCCCCCTGCCGTGGGCGGCAGCTGGGAGCTGCAGGGCACCCCGCAGCTCCTGGCTGCCAGGGGCAGCAGGAGACCCTGGAGCTCCAAGCCCCCCATGGCTGGTGGGGGCTCCCTGAGCTTCAAGTGGGGCCCTGCATCTGCCAGCCACTGTAGGCAGTGTGGGGACTCAGCAGCTGAGCTCCCCATTTCGTCACAGATATTTTTAGTGAAAGTCACAGGTCACAGGCTTCCATGAATTTTTCTTTATTGCCCATGACTTGTCCGTGACTTTCACTGAAAACATCCGTGACAAAATCTTTGCCTTGGCTATCTATCACCTTTTTGGTTTTGGTTCTCAAAGGGGGGGGGGTGTCTTTTAACATTTTTGTCAAGCAATTTTTTAAAATAAAAGATGAACCAGTATGTGCTATATACCACTAGGTATGCATGTTGAACATTCAAAGTCTGCTCTCATGTGCAAACAACGAATCACAGAGCCATAATTTCAGAGAGAGGCACAAGAGGAGAGTTTACTTACTGGAATAGCAGTTGAAAAGCAAAAAAATAGTTGCTATCTGCCAAATTTTGTTTCTTGCCTTTGTCATTACTTTTGAATGTGGTAATGAAACACTTTATTTTAAATGTGTATTTTTCACAGATAAGCTGCAGAATTTCCTATGAGCAGTTGATTTAATTTATTTTATAGTACTTTAACTGCATCTCTTAATAGTAATGTGTAATTTTCTTGTTCAAATCTTACAAAGGCTGTATCCAAGTTCAATTTTGTTTTGCTAGTGTAAACATTTAATCCTACTGAGAAGAGAATCCTTCACCAAAGTAAAAAGAAAATTATTCTTGTGTTCAAAGTAAAAGAAAGGTAAGCAGAAAGAAAGTAAAAGAGAGGCTCAATATTCTAGCCCATATGGTAACACAAAACAGGGTATAATTTTAAACACTGGTTGATTTAATCTGTTAATACTATTGTAAAAACTTTTTGTAAACAAAAAGCTTTTAGGCATTCAAATGATAAAATATTTTATTACTTTAATCTTTTGACTTCCTGGGTATTATGTTTTGCTATATATTTTAAAATCCACATTAATATTGGGGTTGCCAACTATCTAATCGCACAAACCCAAACACCCTTGCTCCGTCCTGAGGCCATGCCACTGCCCCGCCCCTTCTCCGAGGCCCCGCCCTTGTTCACTCCATCCCCCCTCCCTCTGTTGCTCACTCTTCCCCTCTCTCCTTCCCTCCCTCCCTCACTGTCACTGGGCTGGGGCATGGGGTTGGAGTGCGGGAGGGGGTGTGGGCTGGGTGGTGGGGCTGATGGGTTCAGAATGTGGGAGGGGGCTCAGGGCTGGGGCAGGGGGGTGGGGTGCAGGAGGGGGTGGGCTCTGGGAGAGTCATCACACTGGCTTGGAGGTTTAGTGCTCTTGGGGAACTTTCCATTAAGCAACATTACCTCAGATTATTTCAAGATGAGGTAGTAGCGAGGCCAGCCCGTCTCCTTTCCCAAAAGCCTTCCACTTAAAATAGTAAATTTCTCTGCCGTCTTTGTGCACTAAACCCTCTAATATTCTGAAAGACAATTATACACTTCAGATGTGATCAAGGCAGTAAACTTCTGCATCCATAGAACTAAACCAGGGAGGAAGACAGATTAGTTTTGTTGGCATTAAATAGGGATCTTTAGTGCAAAGCGTCAAAGTCTTCCATGTCTAGGTAGAGTAAGTCAACTAGCTTTCGAGCTCCCAAAGCATCTAATAGTGACCATCCTGAATGTAGAGGAATGTTGATTGGCAGATTGCAATACGGTATAGGGAAGAGTCTCTTATATGCTTCTAAGATTTGGAAAGTGTGGGGGGAAACAGCAATACCAAGCCTAATGGAGCAGTGAATTGCCAATCTGTAAAGGAAAAAATTAAAAGTTAGGAAACTAATTTTTCAATGTGAAGGATTTTTGTCTCTGGGTTTAAATGAGACATTTCCAGTTTCCCATATCCTAATTAATTCCAACAATCTGAGAAAAGCAGCAGGCCAGACAGAAAGTGTATATTGTGTTTGCTTCCTTTGAGACATTACTTTACACATACCCAGAAAATATAGACTGAATAGGGCAAGATTTTCTATGTTTAGAAAGTAATGGAAAAAAACTACAAAAGATAAATAAGTACTAGATATAATTCAGAAAAGGCAAGCAATCAGATTCAACAAATTGCTCAAGAAAAGATCTATTCTATCAAAAAAAATCCAAGAAAATTAAAAAACAGGAAATAGAGAAATCTGTTATCAACCATCTGCTAAACATAGGAACTTGAAAACCTATTCCTATGACATAAAAAATCCCTTAGGCTTGAACTGCATTTTTTGCATGATGCCCAAAGAGAAGTGGAGGCTAAAGTATGATACTAGAGTTTGAGTATGTTTATGAGCTGTTAAAATTCTGGATGGAAATTTTACTATTAATCCTAGCCATGTCTTATACATGGGGCATGTTATTAAGCACTAACTTTGAGCAAGCTTTCTGGTATGCAGCAGGAGTACACAGGTGCCACCATTCTTTGGCATGATGCAGCTATTACCATTGCTGTGTCCCAGGGTGGAGAAGAGCAAGATCATGGTCCTGGCTCCTCCTCACCAACTTACCAACTGCAAAAGGGTACACAGAGGGAAAGCAGTTCCTACCCTTCACCTAAGTACAGGGACTGTGATTGATCCCTCTGTAACCCTTGTGTGGAGAATATACTGGGAGTGGAAGGCCTCTTCTAACCTGCCACTTCCCTCCCCCTACCACTTCCCTCCCCCTCCAAGAGCCAAGGAAAATAAGGCCCAGAATAATCAAAACAATTTGGTACATTTTAAACAAGTGGTACATCATTTTGGACTTGGTTAATAATTTGTTTTATGCAGTGTAATTGTAGCCATGTTGGTCCCATGATTTTAGAGAGCCAAGGTGGGTGAGATATTGTCTTTTATTGGACCAACTTCTGTTGGTGAGAGAGACAAGCTTTCGAACTTACACAGAGCTGTTCTTCACGTTTGGGAAACTTAGAGTGTCAGAGCTAAATACAAGGTGGAAGAGACTGTTTAGCAGGAAAGATGTGGACAAATTGGAGAAAGTCCAGAGAAGAGCAACAAAAATGATTAAAGAGCTAGAAAAATGGCATATGAGGGAAGATTGAAAAAATTGGGTTTGTTTAGTCTGGAGAAGAGAAGACCGAGAGGGGACATAACACTTTTCAAGTACGTAAACGGTTGTTACCAGGAGGAGGGAGAAAAATTGTTCTCCTTAACCTCTGAGGATAGGACAAGAAGCAACGGGCCTAAATTACAGCAAGGTCAGTTTAGGTTGGACATTAGGAAAACTTCCTGTCAGGGTAGTTAAGCACTGGAATAAATTGCCTACAGAGGTTGTGGAATCTCTGTCTAATATGCTCTTAAAAATCTCCAATGACAAACACTGGTTAGGGATGGTCTAGATAATACTTAGTCCTGTCATGAGTATAGGGACTGGACTAGATAACTTCTCGAGGTCCCTTCCAGTCCTATGATTCTATAAGTAGTTAACATATATTTCAAGGGGCCATTCAAGGTGAAATGGCCCATTAACCTCCCTCCAGTCATAGGGAGGAAAGGAAGACAGGAGGAAGGCAGTCGGGGGAGGGGGTTTGCTAGTGGGTTATAGTTTCTTCGTAATAAGCCATAAATTCAGTGTGCCTATTCAGTCCATGATTTTTAGTGTCTAGCAAAGTTATAAATTTAAGCTCCAAAACTTGTCTTTTGAAAGTGTTGTGCAGGTTTCCGTTGAGGATGCGAACTGATAGGTCAGGTATAGAGTTATCACTTTGTGAAAAGTGTTCACCCACAGCTGACATGGTGTTTTTCTCTTTTCATTTTCCTGTGCGAGTTCATTCGAGAGCGTAGTGATCATCTGCTTTCATCTACATAGTTGTTAATTGTGGCATTTAGTGTACTGGATGAGGTACCACATGTTGTGATAGGCAGGTGTAGGAACCCTGGATCTTGAAAGGTATGTTGTGGGAGGTGTTGATCATTGTAGCAGTGGAGATATGTCTGCAGGTTTTGCATATGTTGTTCTGGCAGGTTCTGGTGCTGCTTTGAGTTGGTGTTTGTGGTCTGTGGGGAGATTGCTTCTTATGATGAGGTTGGGAGGTTGTTTGGAGGTCAGGATATATTTCTTTCAGGAGGGGTCCCCATCGGGTATGGGTTGTAGTTTTTTGATGATGCCCTGTATGTGGGTTGGTAGGTGACAACGAAGGGTGTGTAGTCGAAGGGAGGTTATTTCTGTATAGTGTTTCCCAAAAGCATTTTTTTGGTTATAAAAATCACACAATAAGAATGAAAGTATAATCAGTGTGGCCATTTAAAGGCTACATTGTTCCTTAAATTGTCAGTATTTAATGAATTCAGTACACAGTTTGCAAATAGTGTATTTGCATGAAAGTATTATAGGAGGGGCTGGTAACCCTGCCTATTATTAAGGTTGTCTGCCACTTCATATTGTAAGATCCTCTTTTCAGTTGCTTATAACTGCCAAACTTTAAACAAATGGGGTGAAATTTTCCATGCCAGAGGTCTTCCTCAGGCTGAATGTTTTTTGGAAAATTTCAGCCAAAACAGTTCAGCTATTTCTGAGAATGAGGCATGGGAAAATTAAGTTATTTTTCAATGTTAAAACAATTCTGGTAATCATAGAATATCAGGGTTGGACGGGACCTCGGGGTCATCTAGTCCAACCCCCTGCTGAAAGCAGGACCAATCCCCAACTAAATCATCCCAGCCAGGGCTTTGTCAAGCCTGACCTTAGAAACCTCTAAGGAAGGAGATTCCACCACCTCCCTAGGTAACCCATTCCAGTGCTTCACCACCCTCCCAGTGAAAAAGTTTTTCCTAATATCCAACCTAAACCTCCCCCACTGCAACTTGAGACCATTGCTCCTTGTTCTGTCATCTGCTACCACTGAGAACACTCTAGATCCATCCTCTTTGGAACCCCCTTTCAGGTAGTTGAAAGCAGCTATCAAATCCCCCCCCCCATTCTTCTCTTCTGCAGACTAAATAATCCCAGTTCCCTCAGCCACTCCTCAGAAGTCATGTGCTCCAGCCCCCTAATCATTTTTGTTGCCCTCCGCTGGACTCTTCAATGTTTCCATATCCTTCTTGTAGTGTGGGGCCCAAAACTGGACACAGTACTCCAGATGAGGCCTCACGAATGCCGAATAGAGGGGAATGATCACATTCCTCCATCTGCTGGCAATGCTCCTACTTATACAGCCCAAAATGCCATTAGCCTTCCATTCATTAGCACACTGTTGACTCATATCTAACTTCTCGTCCACTGTCATCCCTAGGTCCTTTTCTGCAAAACTGCTGCCTAGCCACTTGGTCCCGAGTCTGTAGCAGTGCATGGGATTCTTCCGTCCTAAGTGCAGGACTCTGCACTTGTCCTTGTTGAATCTCATCAGATTTCTTTTGGCCCAATCCTCTAATTTGTCTAGGTCCCTCTGTATCCTATCCCTACCCTCCAGTGTATCTACCTCTCCTCCCAGTTTAGTGTCATCTGCAAACTTGCTGAGAGTGCAATCCATGCCATCCTCCAGACCATTAATGAAGATATTGAACAAAACTGGCCGCAGGACCGACCGTTGGGGCACTCCACTTGATACTGGCTGCCAACTAGACATGGAGCCATTGATCACTACCCGTTGAGCCCTACAGTCTAGCCAGCTTATAGTCCATTCATCCAGCCCATACTTCTTTAACTTGTTGGCAAGAATATTGTGGGAGACCGTATCAAAAGCTTTTCTTTGGAAAACTCTAGTGCAGGGGTTCTCAAACTGGGAGTCGGGACCTCTCAGGGGGTCGCGAGGTTATTACATGAGGGGTTGTGAGCTGTCAGCCTCCACCCCAGACCCCGGTTTGCCTCCAGCATTTATAATGCTGTTAAATATATTTAAGTGTTTTTCATTTATAAGGGGGGTTGCACTCAGAGGCTTGGTATGTGAAAGGGGTCACCAGTACAAAAGTTTGAGAACCGCTGCTCTAGAGCTCTCACGCTCTGGAGCAGGGATTTGAAACATAGCAGGGAGAATGGCTTTTGTATCAGGGATGTGCCTTTTGCTGTCCCTGTGAGATTTAGGAAAGTTATAAGCCTTTGAAAAAATGCAGTTTGCACATGTTCAGTTTCACAGGACTGTACAAAGCATCTTCTCTGACTCCAGGGCTGTGTCCTTGCCCTCTTTCCTCCTCCCCTTCCCCCCCCCCCAGGGTGACCGGAGGGCAAGTGTGAAAAATCGGGACAAGGTGGGGGGGGTAATAGGTGCCTATATAAGGAAAAAGCCCCCAAAATCGGGACTGTACCTATAAAATCGGGACATCTGGTCACCCAATTCCCCCCTCCCCCCCCAATTTCAATTCTCTACTCCAAAGCCTGGGGGTGCTAGAGCTTCTCAAGGAAATTGTTGTAACACATTTTTTGCCAATGTTAAAAATTATTTTTTCCATAATATTCTTGGAAATGGCTACCCTGTCTTTGCTAAAACTTTTCTTTAAAAAACCCCAAACATTCAACATGAGGCAGACACCCATGGAAAATTTAACCCCCACCAGTCAAAGTTTGGAAAAAGTATGAGGAACTGAAAAACAGAGTCTTATAATGGAAAGTGTCAGGCAACTTTAACTATAGGTGTTGCCGCCAGCCCTGCCAATTTTATATACTTATCACATGTGTTTACTGAATGTGTGTATGTTCACTAAGTATCCTTTTGAAAATTTTAGAAAATGATTTTCAGTACTTTATTTATCCCAGAACAAATACTAAATTTAATTCTATAGCTAGCTATCAGAGTTCTACCAGGAGTATTTTTTCCTGATTTATGGATCGGATTTAATAAAAATTAATCCTCTCTCTCCTCACCTGACCCAGTGGTTTTCTTGAGATTCTCAGGGGGCAGTAAATAACATAGGGGAGAGCAAACAGATTGCTGATTCATAAAGGGTAATTCTGAGATCTAATACACTTATGTTACATAACAGCATTGTGTAATTCTTGCATACAAGGGCAACGGTGCATTTCTTGTGTTTTGACGTGTTGTGATCAGAGTCTAAATGCTGATAGCATTTAACTTCTAGCTTCCAACTAGTGGACAATGACAGTATGTCCATTTGATGGAGGAATACATTCTGCAGACAAGTTATCTGGTGATGTCTATTCAAAAAGAGAACTAGATGCAGTTCACGTGCAAGCTTTCTTGCAGTGCACATGCTTTCTTTCCTGCTGTCCTCTAATGCAAGCTGCCATGTCCTTGAAGAATATGAAATAGACAAAATAAAACATCCTCCAGCTTTTATTTAGCCTCTGCCACTTAAGCCAACTGCCCAGATGTACAGTTATTAGTTTTTTATACTGTAAATTGTAATCATAACTTAACTATTCACAAGCTTCAAGTCACATTAGATTATGTGCTTTAAAGTAACACTGAACCCTGAAGGAATGTCAGGGTTTTTTTTCTGTCTTTTAGACTTGGAGAATTTAAATGATTTTATGAATTCAGAATGAAAAGGAACATAGTTTTGAAATTTCATTAAAATCAAATAATGAAAAAACATTGTTCCTGTTTTCAAAGAAGGTCTCTAAGACTCTACTGAGAAATGCAATTATGCTTAGCACGATAGTTCTTTACAGTTTTTTTTATTTTTAAGGACAAAACAAATAAGATCATGTTAGCTTTAATAAGTAGTAGTAAAAAAGGATTTTTTTGTAAATATTGCATGACATGATTATGGAGATAGCCATGTATTTGATCTAAGAGGTGCATTTGAAATAGAACATAAAGATCTCTAGGTGCAAGACATAAATGGCCCACGTGTCTCCCAATAATAGTGAAATTAGGCTCATATTTGCAAACACCTGTATTTGCGCACACACAAATCAAGTAGATGCATAATTGTGTGTGTTCTTTTTGTACATTTACAGGTAACTACTGGTGCAAATTTAGGTCCCAGTCCTGCAGCTGATTCCAGACCATTGTGTCCGTGGACACCTATAGTGCTTTCTGAGGGCTTCATGTGGGTGCAGGAGTCGATCCATGCAGATCTGATTGTGTTTTTGAGGCCTAAGAGGCACCAAAGAGCAAGCCCCTTTGATAATTTGGCCTTTTACTGACATACTTGCCCCAAATTACGGCTTTATTAAGATATATTATCACACTTATTGATCTTACTAATAGCATCCAGTGATGGCATAGTCCCATCATCTATCTGTCATTTCTTACTCTTACATCATATTCTGCACATTTGTAATGCCATTTATGATAAATCTAAATCATTTAAGACCTTCATAATTCTGTAGGGTCCTTCTTAATCATGTTGGTGCACACATACTCTGACAAATAGTCCCACAAAAATCAGTGGGACTAATCTTGTGAATAACTGCTTGATTGGAGATGCTATAGATTGGTTAAGACAATGCCTCTCACTTACCGGTATACCAATCAGCCTGCTAGGTCTGACACAAGTTGTGAGATGAAATCCTGACCCCATTAAGTCAATGGTAAAACTCCCATTGATTTCAGTGGGTCAGGTTTTCACCCTTGATCTTTCTGTATCCCAGGCTATGAGTTGACGATAAAAAATGCCTACCAGCGCTTTGAAGTATGAGAAATAATCTGCTCCATAACTAGAACCAAATACTGCTCTCCCAGCGCATGTGCCACTTCAGTTGATTTATATGTATCAAAAGTTTTATACATTGTTTCCTTTCAGATGTTGCTCATTCAGATTATAAACTGCTCCTAGTACACCGAGCTCTATCCGAATACAAATTAATAACAACTTTATTTATCGTGGATTTTCACTGTCTCTTTGTCCTAGCCCAGTGATGGGCAACCTGTGGCCTGTGGGCTGCCAGGGTAATCCACTGGCGGGCTGCGAGACATTTTGCGGACGTTGACTGTCCACAGGCACAGCCGCCCGCAGCTCCCATCTTTAATTTTAGGGGTGAAAAAACAAATGAGATGTACAACTTGGAGCAGATAAAATCTCACAGCAGCTCAGTCTGGAAATGGAAAAAGTCTTATAGAATTTAATAATAGAAAATTATGGCTTTTGTGTAGGTTGTTTAACCAATCTATATCACGTAATAGAAAACGATATTCCTGATGTAGGGTTCTATAGGATGATTTAAAACACCTATGGAAATGCAATTATTGTCTAATGAATTTGTGGGCTTTCAGAGTAATTTCTATAGAACCCTATCACATTATTATAGAGCCAAATTGATTTAATCCCTACCAAATGATATAAATATCCATAGGGATCATAACAGAAAGCAAAAGCCAGGTTATTTTGTCTCTGTGACAATTTGTGTTGGACTTCATTAAATTATTCAAAGTATTTCATTAAAACCCATATATTTTTGATCAGTGTAAATTTTTTTGCACACCATACTTGACTATATGGAGAATTACTCTTTCTCCAAAACGTACCCTTAAACCAAGAATGTGTTTTTTTTTTCTTCTATTCTTTAGTGATATTTCTCAATCATTCCTGATTTATTTTGCCAAACTTTATTTGTTCTTGCTCAACATGGTAAAGTCCCCCCCCCCCCCATAATGAGTTGGGTCTAGAACAATACAATGTTTGCTTTTAACAGAAGAGTTTCATGATAGAGAAAATTCTTAAAAGTATGAGAGACAAATCTACACACCTTTTTGTATTTTTTTCCATAATTTTGTGCTGCCTTTTGCAGATATTCTTATATACTCTATATATGTTTAAATAGATTCCTAGAACCTAATAATACATCTTCTCTTAATTCCTGATATGAAATTGTGTAATTCTATGTGATTCTATTCTCACACCTGTTTTACATTAAAATAATTGAATTGAATTCAACAGATTTACACTAGTGCGAGATGGACTCACCAGTCAGCTTACTTCGTGATGTAAATTCGTTCCATGGTGAAACGCTAATGTCATCATTACAGGATTGTGATTTTTTTTTAACATAATCCAGCAGAGGGAGAGACAAAATTTAATAGTAGAAATGAAGGGACAGAAAAAATATTGGCAAATTTGTTTTAAATATGAGTCTTCTCTTTTTCTCAAGTTTGTCCACAGTGTGAAAGTTCTCTTTAACAACTAGTCATTATTTTTATAATGCTTTTTCATTGTGTATATTTTTGATAGTTAGGCAATGGGTGGCTGTATAAGTGCCTATCTTTTGGTCTGCCTAGCCCTACCCACATGCAGTTAACATCAAAACAGGGTTTTCATATTTACTTCTACCCTTTCGTTCTTGTGCCATTAGTCATCCATTTCTTAAGCTCCATAATTCCTATGCAGCTATTACCATCACTGACTCTTGTTCTGCATAGTTTTTCCTGAGGGACAGACATCAATTTTAGGAATGATCCCCAGTTTCCATTTGAATGATATGTGCATACTCACAAGTCTGGACACATAGGGCCAGATCCTAAGTCCTGCCTCTGCAATACAAAACAGCCCCAAACTTGTTTTATCAGGCTACTTGAGGATTTCTCATGAGTTGAGGAATCACTTGTTGAAGAGAGTCAGTATAGCAGTTTATGCACCAACCGGTCCCTGTCCCTATCCCCCAGTCATTCCTGGCTGTAGAAATGGTCCCTTCAGACCTCAGGCAGTCACCATAAATTACTGCAGCCTTGAGGGTACTCTAACATGTGCAGTGTGCATTTCATATTAAAACCACCTCTTCTCTTTCACCCTTAGTTTTACGCAAAGCACATCTTGATCTGAGTGCAAATACTGGGTAATAATGTTTGTGATGCATTCTAACATCGCCATGTTGTAGAGTAGTCTGTGAGAAGTCTATGTAACACAGTCCCACTTCTTCTGGGTTAAAATAGGATTTCTATCCTTCTCAGTTTTCATTAAATTTCTTGTATTACTGATTTCAATTTTGTTCCTGATTTCTATATTAGAAATCTGAGATGTTTGTAATTAAACTCTTTCCCACACTCAAGTGTCCACTTGCCTGCATGACTGCACAATCTATAAAGGAAATGAGGTCAAATGGTAAAATAAGGATGTATTTCACATAATTCAGTGTGGGCAGTGTGTACATCATATGAAATTAAAACTAATAAAAATTTTAAATTAATACTGTCCAAGATCGGACCTAGAACATCAAAAACATTACATAACTGTTTCCTGAGCAATCCAGTTTGTGCAATTCTTGTCTTGGCGACCAGATAATGTATGTTATGTATGTGGTGTGAGTAATTAAGAGTACTTTCATAAATGACAAACTGCTGTCACTTTTTCTTTTGCATATCTTTAGTCTTTAAAAAAGACCTATCTTTTTGCGCTTTCTCTCTTTCTTTTATATGTGTGTGTGTGTGTGTGTGTGTGTGTGTGTGTGTGTGTGTGTGTGT
>NW_020664417.1:20337801-20353049 GCF_002925995.2 Terrapene triunguis | reverse complement strand
GTGTGTGTGTGTGTGTGTGTGTGTGTGTGTGTGTGTGTGTGTGTGTGAGAGAGAGAGAGAGAGAGAGAGAGAGAGAGAGAAAGTGACAGCAGTTTGTCATTTATGAAAGTTCTCTTAATTACTCACACCACATACATAACATACATTTAAAAATTATAGGTATGAATTCCTTTGTGTATACCACCACTTTTGATCATCATTTTCTAAATATACAAACATTGCTAAAATTATATTAAAATAAGGTCACAATTCAGGCAATGTTGTGTTCCTTGTGCAGAGTATTTTAGCTGACTCAGTCCCTGCAGTGTTCTTTATTGGATATCAAAAGCCATTAACACAAACACGTAACAGGTGACTGCTTCTGAATTATGGATGACTAGACTTTTGTCACTATAATTTGAATAGATCTCTAGGATAAAATGTTTAAGGATAATTCACAAAGGTGGGTTTTAATCACACCATGAGGAACAAAAATAGTATTTTCAGACTGTGCATATAGTATTTCTGCTTGTAAGTGAAAATGAAAAGCTGGTTCAAAGAGATGCATGTCATAGATACTGTGATGAGAATAGTTCTAGAAGGAACACGTGCAATTATATGTGCTGAAAATACATGAGCATAGAAAAGTACTTCCTCTCTTGTTCCGCTCAGTGTACACTGAGGCCTCAGGAGACATTTCTGCAAGACTTGATTTTTACCAGTGACTACAGAATTTCTATTTCATCATAACCTAAGTTAAGTGAACAAAGTGGCATTGCTGATAGAAGATAATGAAACCCAGAGGAAAATCTAGAGCCAGAAACACACACGTTTATGGAAGATACCAATGTGCCAGCTGCTGCTCTTGAAGGAAAAATAGTTTACATATCTGACATCTGAATCTTGTAAATCTTGTCTGTAGATAAGGTACCACATAGTGGAAGAGAAGAGAACCCCTCGATCCAATAGTTCAGATTTTCAGAGAAGGAATTCAGGAAATAAGATGAAAAAACACAGCATAAGAAAGACCCTGAAGAAAACTTCTAAGCTAATTATGAAAATCAAGAAATATGTTAAAAAAGGAAATGTAAATTTTAACCACTGAACTTTAATATGAGTGCAAAAACAGAGGCTAAATACAAAGGGATGTAAAGATGATTGACTAGAAAACATGAAGAACAAAAACATTTTATTTCTTTATCCAAGGCATAATAGATAGCAGGAAAGAAAATATGAATATGGTGACCATATCCCAATTTTATAGGGACAGTCCCGATATCCAGGGCTTTGTCTTATATAGGTGCCTATTACCCCCAACCACTTGTCCCAATTTTTCATACTTGCTATCTGGAGACCCAAAATATGAAGAATTGCTTGGAACCAACTGAACTAGGAACTGTGTGTCTGTTTGAACAATTGACTTGAAGTTAAAGATCCTAATGTTAGTAAGTAGTATCCTATCATGAACTAATATAGGGGAAGGGAGTATGGGGTCTCTTACAGACAAACTGAAAATATTATTATTCAACATTTAAAAAATATATAAGTAAATGACTATGCAATTATTGCACAGAGCACTCGATCTTGCTCTATTTTTTATTAATTTCTTGACAAAACTGATTATTCTCATACAGGCTGCAACACACACATTGGAAACATGACAAGTATAAATATAATGACATGCATCAACTGCACATTACAGAACACCGAAGGAGCCTGATGGCAAAGCATTTAACAGTAATATATATATGTACAAAAAGTTCATTGCAGAGATAGTACAGATAGATCACAGTTTGTAATTTTAGATTTTGATATAAGCAGCCCAATTCTAAGAGAGTTTTTTTGGTATGTGTATATATATATATATGGGGTGAAATCATATCTCTATTGAAGTCAATGGTAAAACTCCCAGTGAATTCAGTGAAGCCAGGATTTTACATATTGTGTGAATCTCAAAATAAAACCAAATTGTATGAATTTCATGTGATAGTTACTCTTATAGATGGAAAATTGTGGGACCGAATCATGTCCTCCCATGGAGAAATGCGCAGAAGCGCTAAACTTTCTCTGAAAGTTCCCTTGGTTCATACTCAGATTTTCCAAAGTATCATATAGATAGCGAGGGTGGAATTTGTTTCGCCATATCCCCAGGAAGTGGATGGAGAGGTGGGAGTAAAGGTGGCCCTTATATGTCTTAGGTGCCTACAAAACCTATTAGGAAATTTCAGGGTATCTATGTTTAAGTGCTGACACTGTTTTTGGCTCCATACTAGGCACAAAGATGAAAAGAATTTCCTTCAAAAGACAAAATGACAGAACAATTGAGAAACATGGGAGGAACTTTATAAATGATATATATGGTGGTGTGGCATGAAGGGTTCATTAAAATGAATTTGGATGCTTTCATTACAAGTGGTGAAGCCATGAGTATTACACATATCTCTAATGAGCAGTGATACAATCTTTATTACATCACACCACATCATCATGGATTCTGTACATGTCTGCTGTTAAAACAGAAAACTATTTTCAACTTGTTTAAAAAATTTTAAAAAATGTATTTGGATTATCCCTCCTCCATGAAAGCCAGAGTGTATTTTTTACACCATTAATTCAACACTAGAGGGCTCAGAGGGAGCAATAAAATTCTCCAGAAATAACCTAGAATGTACATAAAAATGATGCATCTTTAAAGTTGATTAGTTGATTCCTAAACCTGTAAAGGAAAATGTAGTGAGTGCTGTTTCCTCATTGGGAAGCAAGGAATCTTGTGATCTAAAACTTCCACTTCTAGCCCAGCAAGGATGCAAGATATCAGACATTGAAGTTTTGACATTTTTATCTTCAGTAATTCTGTTACTGGTGCTCAAGTCTGAATCTTTCCCTTAATTTGTTTTAGGTACGATTTTATTTTAGGTGAAATTCCACCCCTTTCTGGAAAAGGGCGAGTTTCAGGCAGGTTGCTTTAAAAAAAAAAAATCAGCTGTAGAAGTTGCTTATCGGTTTGGAAAATTAGAATAAATCCCAGGGGAGGTAGATTAGTGTGGAGGTAGATGAGATCACAGGTGCATGATAAATTCACTCATCAGAGTCCTGCAATTGATAACATGGTTCTGAAGTTTATCATCTAGTTCTTGTGTGTGTATATACATAGTAAGTATGCTTAATGAATCATTTTTGTATAAAGATGTTATGAAATCTCTATGTGAATAGGGCAGAAATGAAATTTTAGGATATGCGCGAATGAGGTGAGGGTGCAAAATAGTGTTTCAGTGGGCTCATTCATCATGTTTACTAAAATGTTTTTCCAAGACCAAATGAGAAGGGTGGGATTGTATTTTAAACAGCAAGTTCACTCTGGCTAATTTATATAATTCTGAAAGTCATAGGCACTATTAGATGATGATCAATAACAATGTAAGATGGGGTTGCTTAATGGCTCCCATCAAGCTAACACCCGGGATGTGGAACTGTTGCATTGTGTCCAAAAGGCCATTGCCTGGCAGAAGATCATATAAAATGGCTTCCCAGATGCTTTAATAAGGGACTTGTAGAAAATGGAAATATAGAATACAAAGTAAAACAGAAGCAACTGCTCTGCTTATGGTTATAGAGTTGTTGAACAAAGTGGAGAGCGCAGAGATGCAGAAATTATATATGTGAAATAATGGAAAATGAGGGCCCTTTCCTACTTTCACTTATACTCTCGGGACAAATTCTGCTCTGATTAATACCCATACAGTTAAGTTAATGGCTGTAAATCAGGGCAGATTGGTCCCCTTATCTCCACTCTGAATTTAATTTAAACAAAAGAGCTCCATTATGTGGCTCCCTCACTTAAATAGTTTGTAATTATTTTTCTCCCACCAAAGAAACTGGACTTTCAGATTCAGAATGAAGACGTTATTTTCAGCACAAGGAGCATTGTGAAATTGAAGGACTGCTTTCTTACATGAAAGCATCTTGAAAGAGCATCTCTCTCTCTCTCTCTCTCAGGTTTTCTGAGAATAAGCAGTATTTAGGGAAGTAAACCTGTTACTTTATTATACCAGTAATATTAAGAATCAGTATTGAAGTTAGATCTGTCCTACTGTGCATAAAAGTTGAAAAATGTGTTTCTCCTTGTCTTTTCATCAAGCAGATGATACAAAATTTAGTTCAAGTGAAACATTGCCTAGAAACTTGTATGCGCCAAACTATCTTCCAAACTTAACCCTATCAAACTGCGTAGAAGATCTCCAGTGAACTGCAAGATATGCATATAGAATAAAGACAGAGATACGAGGTGGCCAAGGTCTGTAGGGTCATTTTATCCATATTTCTGTCAAGACACCACTGTTACCTACAATATAATCTTAAGTGATTTCTGCATTAAAGTTTTAAATGACCCAGCTGGAGGGGGAAGTTCAAAATAAAGTGCTGCTGGGTCCATTCCCATAAAAAATATTGTGCTTATAAATCTGCTGAAATTGCATCATTATATTTAAAAAATCTTTTAACATTTTGCTTCCTAGCGAGCAGATTTTTTTCCTAAGAATATCAACTGAACGGTGAACTTTTCTAGAACAGTGATCCAGTCCATAAATAGTTGGACTTGTTCATTGGAGTAGCTCCCTTCACAGAGAACTTCAGTCATATTGAATTAGGTGCACTGTAGTATGATCATGAAGAACACACTATTCCGCAGTTTTGGGGGGGACATGAAGCCTTTGACAAACTTGAGGAAATGTGGCTAAATATTAAAGAAGTGTTGACTAAAGACAGTAGAGTAAGAAAGTTAATAAAATTCTTTGTTTTCCTTCATGTTTTCAGATGATATGTGACCTTGTTGGAATAAGATCTAAATAGACAAAAACATTACAATGTCTAATCTCAATTTGCATAGAACTGGATTTCAGTTATTCAGTTCATAGTATATCTTAATAGTCAAGGTCTATGAATAAGATGACAAATGTATATATGTCATGTTTTGTTAGTTAATGTGAGAGTGAATCACATTTTTGTATTTTTAATTATACTCTTTAGGACTTAATTTCTGTAAAGAAATTGTGTGAAGTAAAATATAGTCTGAACTTTAATATTTTCTTGATTACAAGACAAGCCTCTAAATCAAGGGTGGCCAACCTGAGCCTGAAAAGGAGCCAGAATTTACCAATGTACATTGCTAAAGAGCCACAGTAATATGTCAGCAGCCCCCCCCCCCCGCCACACCCAGAACCTCCTGCCCAGCGGCAGCCCTGCTGATCAGCACCTCCTTCTCCCTCCCCATGCCTCCTGCCTGCCGCGATCAGCTGTTTCGCAGTGTACAGGAGGCTCTGGGATGGAGGGGGGAGGAGCAAGGGTGCAGCTGGCTCAGGGGAGGGGGTGGGAAAGGGTGGAGGCCTGGGCCTGGGGTTGAGCAGTGGAAAGTTGGCACCTGTATCTCCAGCCCTGGAGTCAGCACCTATGCAAGGAGCTGCATATTAACTTCTGAAGAGTTGCATGCGGCTCCGGAGCCACAGGTTGGCCACCTCTGCTCTAAATAATTAATTAAACTAGCATAATGTCTTTAAATTTAAGGTCAAGATTTTGCAGTCGTAGCAGAGGAATTTCTGCACGAGGGAAAGATGAAACTGTAGAAATATTAGTTCAGCAGTCTCATAATTTGTGGTGATGACCTCATGGTCCAAGAATAATACTGCATGTCACCATTGGCAATATACCATACCTTCATTCATAAACCTGTTAGATTTTTTTTTCTGTTTTTTTTCAAGGATCATTACTATTTTTATGTAGCAGTTGTGTGCCTTAAGAAGCACAATTGATTGAAGTTTTTAAATTTTTTGGGACCTGACTAGTATGTACAAAAAAAATAGACTTGGGCTTTTGTAAATATTGTGAAAATTTTTATATATCAACCTTCTGCAGAAAGTTTAGACTATACTTATGATGATGATAAAACACCCTTCTTCCAGAAATATCCCAGAGCACTTTATAGAAATAGATCTCATTTTATCACTACTGAAATGTACCCACTTCTAATGTGTAATCATGCTATTTTATTAACACTCCATACAAATTTTTAGAAGAAATGAAGAATAATTTCGTCATATGAAATGCTAGAGAGAGTATAGTTAACAGAAGGTATTACAGGAGTGGGTGGGTGAGGTTCTGTGGCCTCTGATGTGCAGGAGGTCAGACTAGATTGATCATAATGGTCCCTTCTGGCCTTAGTCTGATTCCGTTTCAGTCTCTTAGGACACCAGGGTTGACGCTCTTTTGACAAGAGCGGTACAGCTGCTCTGTTATAGGATGTTTGCCTGGGACCTGAAGAGATCATAGGCCAAGATACAGTAGTATGGTGACAGGCTATTCCCCAGCTGTGGTTATGAAGATCATTTTAATATTAATTAAAATGAGTTGGACCCCAAATTCAATTAGTGGATAAAATGTTACCTTTAAGTATACTCAAAAAGTTTTCCACTTGAAATTGATCAGAGTTGACAACTTGTTTTATTATTTTGCTCTCACTGGTCAGAAATAAAGAAGATGCAGTTTGGCATGTAAGGAACAGTCTGTGAAGAGGGTTTAAGGAGTCTCCCCACCACTTACATTCCTGTGCAGGGATCTGGCACAATCCTGATATTTGCAGTCATGGAAGGCAAGGACTGCGATTGTGTCTGACCTCTATGAAGGGCACAAGTGGGGTAGGATAGTGGCTTCTTTTGACCATCCCTTCATATATTTCTCATCTACACAGGGATAAAAGCCCCACGGGGCAGCTGACTCGGGCTTGCAGGGCTCTGGCTCTGAGGCTAAAAATTGCTGTGTAGACGTTTGGGCTCAGACTGGAGCCCAAGCTCTGGGACCCTTAACCCTCACAGGGCCAGTGTAGACATACAGATAGAAAGCTAAGTATTAACTAGCCCTACGCATGGCAGAATTTTAGACACTTGAGTTTCTCTTATCACTTTGATTCTTGCTCAAGTGCTTATACTGCACATTGTACACCTGTTTATAGCAGAAATAATTTCAACACTTGCTAAAACACATTGTCAAAGCTTCTTTGAGGATAGCCATAAAATGGTTAATGGAGCAAAGAATGTATGTAGTCAGGCTCTTTATTAGGGTTTTAATTGTGCTCTATCTGAGAGCCATCTTTGTCCATTCATTTTTAATATGAATTGTGCTAGCCAAAAACCTGCTTTTACAAGCAGAATTCTGCTAATTTCATAGATAAATACATATGTAGGCACACATTTACATGATATGCACTTACAGGCATCAGTTTGGCCATGTAGTTGTAGATTTTGGTGGATTAGCAGTCAAAAATGAAAAGGGACGCATTTGGGGGCATTAATCCATGGGTCCTACTCCTGCCCCCACTGAAATCAATGAAAGCTTCCCCCAGGATCAGGCCCCATTTTATTTAGTTAATGAAAGCAAGATTCACAAGGGGGTCTGAGGTGCCTAATTGCCCCTTTTAGGTCCTGAAGTCCAACATTTAGGCACCACTAGCATTCACAAAACCGCCACTCAGCTGCCACCTAACCCTTTGGACACCTAAAGCTTCTAAGTGCCTACGTTTCCACTGGTAAAGTCCCATGGTATACAAATTTCTGCTGGTGGGTATGTGCACATCTGCCTAAGTGCTGACACCAGCAAGCTGGTTGGCACCCAACTCACACATTGGATCAGGTGAGACTCACAAATTAGGCATTTCCCTGCCAATCTCCTCATTTGGGCCAGGTATGGTACGCATGTTCTGAGAACACCCACACAAAAGAGAGGAGGAGCAGGTGATGGTCTTATGCCCAGTAGCAAGGCCATTCACCCATGATGTGAGAGACCTGGGTTAAAATCCCTCCTCTGCCTGATTCAGAGCATGAACTCTGGGTCTCCCACTTCCCATGTGAGTGACCTGACCACTGGCATATACTTAAATAGTCATTGGGCAAGCCAAGAGAGTGGGTATGACTCTATAGCCCAATAGTCACCTCAGAGTGGAGGGAGACCTGGATTCAAGTCCCCGCAGAATCAGTCAGAGGATGGATTTGAAGCTTGGCCTCTGACATACTGGGGATATTGAGCATAAAGGAAAGGGAGGGTACTTCCTCCTCCTCTCTTGAGAAAAGACTATCCTGGCTTAGGTGCTGACTCCAGGAGAGCTCATGGATGTTCCTGAGTGAAAATAGCTGTCTAACTCCAGCCAGGAATGGAGGTAGGTGCCTAAGTTCTTTGAAGGTGGAGCTTAGTCTCCCCACCTATTGCATTTCCCACTAGATAGCTTACGTGGCTCCCTGATCCATTTGCTGGCTTTTGTTAATCCATTTTTAGATGCCTCACTCTCCTCATGCGTTGCATAGGGAGCCTGGTGTTGTGAATAACACTGGATGGAAGGACACCTAAAAGTTAGACATTGCAATAAGAACAGCTTCCATCTGAGGAGAGAGTAATAAGACTGGGACTTTTCAGCTTGAAAAAGAGACAACTAAGAGGGGATATGATAGAGGTCTATAAAATCCCGACTGGTGTGGAGAAAGTAAATAAGGAAGTGTTATTTACTCCTCATAACACAAGAACTAGGGGTCACCAAATGAAATTAATTGGCAGCAGGTTTAAAACAAACAAAAAGGAAGTACTTCTTCTCACAATGCACAGTCAACCTGTGGAACTCTTTGCCAGAGGAGGTGGTGATGGCCATGACTATAACAGGGTTCCAAAAAAACTAGGTAAGTTAGTGGAGTATAGGTCCATCAAAGGCTATTAACCAAAATGGGCTGGGATGCAAAACCATGCTCTGAAGTGTCCCTGACCTCTGTTTGCTAGAAGCTGGGAGTTGACCACAGAGGATGGATCACTTGATGATTGCCTGTTCTGTTCATCCCCTCTGGAGCACCTGGCATTGGCCACTGTATACCGTATACTGGGTTGGATGGACCATTGGACCAGTATGGCCATTCTTATATTCAATATTCAGCCTTTTGAATCTAGCCCTGATTTTTTGATATAATTCAGTGAAGGATTTAGGGGGGGAAACAGTGGTTGTGTAAGGTGCAGAACAAATAACTTCCATGTTTTGTGTTTTGTTTTATATTTTCATTTTCTTTGAGTCTGTTCTATATAAAGTTCAGGTCTTCAGCTATAAAGAGAGGGTGAAAAGTAGAGCACTGTATATCATTAATTGAAATTGAATGAAATTCAACTGAATAACCAACTCTTGGACCTGGGGTTGTGAACATTTCTAGTTTGTCTTGACAATCCTGTCAAGACACATTTAAACTTCGTCAGTAATTGTGATCACTACAGGAGAATTACCAAAAGTATTTGCTGGAGATATCAGTCAGTGATTTCAGCTCTAGTCTGCTACTTCACCAAAATTTTCCATGGCAGTTGGCAGGCTATTATTTCTCACTCTAATGTGTAATAGAAGGATATTTTAGTTGATTTAAAAGTTAAATAATAGAGTAATCTTATACTCTATAACTGCTACCTGTCAGTGTTTGCACTTGCCATGGAAAAATGAGAAAAAGATTTGAAAAGATTAGAATTTTGGTTTCTTTAAAAACATGTAACATAATTTTTGATAACTTACTTGTCTTGCATGTGATAAGTTTGAATATTTATTAGTAGAACACTTTTCATTTTACGTTATTTAATGACAGAATTTTTTTACTGCTGCATAATTATAATAGTTTTAAGAATGGATCTGGTTCCATTTCTAATTATTTAAAATGCTTTGAATTAGCATCTGAAGAATTAAAAATAAGTAGAGTGAATTATGCAAAAAGTTTCAAATTCTAATTTCCAATCTCATATTTTGTGCTTTGAACTGGGAGACATACTATTTTAAATTTCACTATTTTAAAATGTTGGAACCACACAGTGTAAGTGAAGTAAGAAACATATCTATTTGTTGTTAGTTAGCATGATGGGATAGTGTAGCAGTCTGATCTTGCATTTGAGGATCAGAAACTCCTGAGACCTGCCTCTGATGCTGTTGCAGCATGAGAACTTGTCCAAGTCACTTACCTTCTCTGTCATCGTCTCCCCATCTCTAAAATAGGTATAATTCTAACCAGATCACAGTAGCATGTAAAGGTTGATTAAAGTTTGTAAATCACTCTAAAGATTTTCATAAGTGCTGACTGCACCGTTATGAATATCTATGTCAGTGGTTCTCAAACTTTTTTCTCAGACCACTTGAAATTGCTGAGGGTCTCGGCAGACCACTTAATGAACTTTCCAAATGTTGTTTGTACTGTTAGCTAACTATTGTAAAGCACTTTGGATAAAAGCACCATATAAAAAAAAATAATAAACAATTTTTTTGTTCTACAAATAAAAGCACACAACTCATATTTTAATATCAGTAGTCTTACCTTTCCAATGCGATGGATGTGCCCTCTCTTCCCCTCTGTGGCAGTCCCCGAGCTGGGGCTGGGAAAGAGTGGGGCCTCTCCCACCGCGGCAGCCCCCGAGCTGAGGCTGGGAAGGAGGGCTGTCTCTCCCCAGCAGCCTCAGCCCTGGAGCTAGGGAAAGTCGCCTCTTTCTCTGCTCACCGCAGCCCTGCACATCCCAAATTCCCCCGAGCCCCTCTTCTCATCCCACTGTCCCCTCCCACCTACCCCATATCCCCCCCAAGGCCACCACCTCACCCTACATATGCGTCTTCTCAAGGGTCCAGGCACCTAATTAGTGGAGCCACGCCTGCACAGCTCCACGGACCACAGTTTGAGAACCTCTGATCTATGTAATAAGATTCCAAGATTGTCTCTGTGTGCCACTCTAACGGCTAGAATGTCTGAGTCAGTGTGAAGCAATGGAAACAGCTACAAGCATTGTTGAAATCTCTCTCTGTTCTGAATGTCTCAAGGTTTAATCATCACTGGTATTTGTCCTTTGTTGCCATCCAATGTTTAAGTTCTCAGCCATTTTGACTTTGCTGTTGCACAGATGTAATCTGTAAAGCTTGTATCTATACCAGGCCAAGAGTCCTGGAAAATTGTAGTACCAGAGATAACTCAATCACCACTCTTACTCTACAGCTAATTTATGTGCAACACTTTCATTGGTTTTATGAGGGAGACAGCATAGATGGTGGATTACTTGGCCCAATGGGAATGCCTATGCATAGCATGGGCTTTCAGCTACTTAGTGTATATATATGCACATACATATGATGTTTGACATACAATCATGGATGGGGAAACTTCAAGTAGTATCAACTGCAGTGTTTCAAAATGTATGTGCCAAACCTCAACAGATCAAGATGATGTGTTTTTGGTATGTCATTTTTAATTTTTGAATTCCCCATGCCCCCCCCCCCCCCCCCCCCCCGATTGTGACAATTAATGTTGCCAACATTCCCAAATATATCAGGGTGTTTTTGCCCCTTCTGCAGGCGCTCTCACCCCCTCTCTCCAGTGTTGTGGGGCTGCACCAGTTCTCCTTTAGCTCCCTTCCAGGCTGAGGGGAGGGGCAACGCCAGGAGATTCATTCTCCCCTGCTCCTTTCAGACCTGGTGTGATTGGGATTGGCTCCCAAGAGACCTTTGCCTGTTTCTTGCAGTGGCTCTTATTAGCTGTTGTTCCTCCTGTATTGGGACAGGTGAGGAACATAGTCGATCAGAGCAGGTTCCCCTGGCAGAGCTGATATGCAATAGAGGGCTGGTGTAGGTGGTGGGTGTCTAAAACTAGAGGGGACTCAGCCTCCTCAAATCTATCTCTGGCAGGTATGACAGACGGGTGACCAGGCCAGATTTGAGTGGCATTGCAACCTGGCACATGGGCTTCTGCTCCCAGGCCTGGGGTGCTACTATGTGGTGGAGCCTATGTCCATTAGAGACCAGAGTGGAGGCAGAGACTCGGAGCAGCAAGACCCTATGCGCTAGGTTGCAACGCCACTCAGATTTGATCCAGTCGCCCCTCCATTACGTCACCCTGCTCTGGTGATTGCCTCCCGATTGGCAGAAGTGCACCCTGACCCACCCACACTAGCAAGAGCAGGGGATGGCCACAATCAGATTGGTGTTGGGAGCCAGTGGGAAGTGAGTAACTAGTGCTGGGTACTATATGAGTGATAGAAAGTTTATTGTGCCAATGAGTGGTGTTGTGACTTAGCATATGGGCTCCTTCTCTTAGTCCCGGGCTCCAGCTCCATCCCATGCCACCCAGCTCTGGTTACTTCCTCCCCATTGGTGGAGGTGTGCCCTGCCCACTGCTGGGGGGCAGAGGCCTGGCCAGAACCTGTTTGGGAGCTGAGAGCCAATCAGCCAATGGGGAGGCGGTAACTGGAGCTGGGTGGTGTGGGCGGAATCCGAGCCTGTGTTGATGAGAAAGCAGAGCTGAATGGAACAGTATGATGCAGCAACAGCTTTACTAAAAGACTGTACCCCTTAGTGACCCAGCTCAATTTGGGGGGGGGGAATGTGGGGCTGAGACCCTCTGTGAGCCCCCTCACCTTAAGCACGGTGCCTGGTGCTCAGATTTGGGTGGGCCTGGGTACTAATTGAGTGGCCAACGGCCCACCCAGGCCTACCCATGGGTATGGCCCTGCTCAACCCTCCCCTCAAGAAAATTTGTTTTCCTTTGCCACCTATGATTACTGGAGCTTTTCACATCATAGCTAGACTGGCTCCAGCCCTTGCTAAAATCCTGTGACTTGTGAAGAAATTGTGATTGTTGGCAACACCACTACTCATTTTCTTTAAAATAAGCAGGTGCTTAAGAGGTTTGCTGAATCAAGGCCTTAGTGAGTGAGGCCGTGGCTCCAGGACACAAGCTAGCTACATTAAAGTTAGCTCAGTTATGACTGCTGGAGCTGCAATCACACTCTGCATCATCCAGACCACAGCCCAGAAAAACACAGAGTATTGAAGAAGGAAGAGAAGAACCCAAGAGGGGGGAAAATGACGGGAAGAGAACCTCTGGAGAGGGAGGGGAATGAGCTCAGGGAATGAGAAAGAAGAATGGGGAGAATAGGAAGGCCAAGCATAGGGAAGGAGAAAATGGGAAGAGTTTTGAGAGTTTTTAAAAGGGGTGGGTGGGTTGGAGGGAGGAATGAAAGTAGGGTGGGGAGGAGAGAAGAATGGAAATTCTGAAGAGAGAAAGAGAGAAGACTCAGCATGTGACGAAATAAAGAATAGGTGATAGGAAGAGAAAAGAATAAAAAGAGGCATATTGTGTTTTGTTCATTTTGAAATAAATAGTTTTTAACTACAAAGTTTGCTTGCTTTAAATCGTGTGTGCGTGTGGGGAGGGGAGCTGAAAACTCTTCTGGACATTTAGCCAAGTCAGAGAAGATCTTCCCATCCTTGACCTTACCCTAGTTTTTTTCTGTGTAAGTAATATGTTCCTCTCACTTTTGTTCTAAAAGTTGATAGGTATGGCTCATTTAGCTCATTGCCTTGCCAATACAGAATTGTTTAGCACAGTGTTATCCTAACCAAGTGCCTGGAAGATCACGGCTACACCTTGCAAAACTGGGAACTGCAAAGATGGTAGCCAAGGGTAAGGGAATTTAGACCTGCTTTCTAATACTGGACTCCACCCAACTCCACTGGCAGTTGAACAATGAAAGAGTGGTAGAAGTTGGACTTTGCTTCTCTATTTTTCCAGGTTGGTGGAAGGACTCTTTATGGAGGTGCTGGAACCTGTATTATGGGAAGAGCAATTCTTCAGCACAGAGCTACTGATTTCCCTTCCCCTCCCCCCAACCCAATTCCTTCTGCAGCTGGCCAACTGGAGAGTCAGCATCTATGCTGATGCTTGTGTGGCCTGCAATGCCATGGATATTTTCTCTTGATTGGACTTCATAGGTTTAACTGTTGGCTTGATAGTTTGTTTTCAGGTACCAACTTCTTTCTCTCTCGCTTTCTTTCTCTTCTCTTCTCTCTGTCACACAGGTCATCTGTCATACTGACCAAATTCTGCAGCTGTTCCGAGTATAGTTTTCCCATTAACTTGGAGTTCCATGCACAGAGCAGCTGTTTTACAAAATCAAACCTTAAACCAGTAAGGAATTTGTAATTGGTTTTTATATGGATTTGCACTTTCAAGCCTACAGGTGCACACACAAATATAGATGTACTGGGCACAGACAGTTCAGCATGAGTTTGTGTGTTCATGCATCTTTCTACTTCCACAGATGAAGCTTTATAAAACAAATAGCTTTGGTTATATTTTCTTTATTCAATAATAATCTGCATTAAAATAGTATGAATAGTTTTACTAAACCAAGAATTGCCACATTTTTTGTTTTAAGACTCATACTTTCATTAATTCATAATGTGCCTACAATTTCAGATGATGTATGGAAACACATTGTTTTGAAGTGCCCTGATAGAGCTTTTACTAATAATAGCTTAAGGTGAGGCTGGAATGCTTCTCTAAGCATTCTTTTGAGAAGGTAAGGCAAGTCAGATATTTTCATATTTCTTTTCAGTAACACTTAAGCTTTTGTGTCCTACCTTTAGTACCTTTAGAGTCTTATTTCTCTCTACAATAACTTTTTATTAACATATATTAAAGTAAAACACATTACATAGACATATAAAATGATAGTGATGATATAGCCGCCTGCCTTAAAATGCTTATAAACTGAAATCCAAATAATTATATAGTTCTGTATCTATAATCTGTTAACACATTTTATGATAAATTACAAGGAAATAATTTATAGACACTGATTACATTAAAGTGTTTTTCTCTTATTTGTTTGACGTTTTGCATTCTGTGCAAACTTCCCTTTGAAGTCCAAAGGACCGTTCACATAGCTAAGAATATGTGGAATTAGAATATAATACTTCCTGTTACTATTATTACTGTTCTGATGCATAAACTCTCAGCACAGATGGCTTATTTCTGTAGTTTTGCATTTTTGTTGGTTGTAGGTTTACTTTGATGCACGGACAAATAATGGAGATTTTTTTTGTTTTGTGTTGATTGATTTCGGCTCCAGTAGTGCTTATGCAAGTGGTCTTTAGAAGTCAATGGGACTACTCACATGAGTAAGGCTTGCAGTAATGAGGCTTTTATTTGACTGGTTGGAAAGGAGTGTTTGTTTCCATGGTAACTTTTTTGTGCTTTGGTGCATTTTTTCCCCACGTTTGATGGTTGTTTTGGATGTTTTTCTGTTGTGGTATTTTAATCCCCATCAGACTGGAACAGGAGTTCTGTGTAGGGTTGTTGGTTTTTTGTTGGTTTTTTTTTTTTGCTTTTTTGATGTTTTTTTTGTTTTTTTTTTTTGTTTTTTTTTTTTTTTTCATTTATAAATGTAGTTCCTTTGTA
>NW_020664417.1:20197971-20337701 GCF_002925995.2 Terrapene triunguis | reverse complement strand
TTTTTTTTTTTGTTTTTTTTTTTTTTTCATTTATAAATGTAGTTCCTTTGTAAAATGTTTGTTTCTGGAGAAGGCTATTGTTACTGCTCACTGTGGGCACTACTGATTGTTGTTTTGGTTTTAAGTATATAATGCACTCAGAAGTCAAACAATGTGTGTATAGTAAATTATTAAACAAATAAAATTAAACTAGATAGTGACCCTTTCATGTATTTCCATGCTTCTGTTTAAACTGATGTCTCTTTGCAATCAGTATTCTATTAGGTCACACAGTGATATGCTCTTGCCAGATATACCCAGTACATTTTTGCTTCATTGAAAGCTAATTTTCTTTACCTCTCAAGTTAATGAGTTTAAGCTTTAATTTCATTTCTGGTTGGCTAATGGTGATGGTTTCCTCCCAGTCCTCTTTCACACAGGAAATGTTGTGTTCATGAGGGGGGCTGGTTGGGTAGGACTGTGAATGTGAAAGAAGGAGGTAAGGTTTTTGTTGGAAAGGAAAGGCTTTAATTTAGACTAGTTCCATTAATGGTAGCACCTCTCTCTAACTTGGTTTCCACATAGGCCTCTTTTCCTCTAGCTCTTTGCTTCCATTTTTCCTCCTCCCAGGAGTCCTCACTGCATAAGAAAATGGTCATGCAGTATAATCCTTCCTGCACAGTAATGGTTTCTCAGTGGTGCCAACATCAGCAGGTGAAACTCATTTGACTTAATCTATTTTGCAGTACTAAAATATTGCTGACTATGGCATCACCAAGAAAACATTCTGCAAGAGTGCAAGTGTGACCAGGATGCATAATAAATCTTTTATTTTTTTCTTATTGAGTGAGTAGTAAAATGTGAGAAGGTGCAGTGAAACATGGGATTCTCAAAGATGTATTCTTTGCTCTTCTTCAGAGAGGTAGCGAATGCAGTGGTGCAGGCCAAGAAGGAGTTAAATGAGTCCCCCATAAATAAACTTACAATAATTAACTAGAACCTTTTTATGGATAAACCTATGTTCCTGCCTTATCTTGCCATACAATAGATTGTAATTTATAATCAGCACAGAACAAATGCCAAAAGCATGCATTTAAACTACACTAATTCTATAAATGAACCTGGTATTAAAAAGTCAAAGAAAATGTCCTATCATGCTTCAGTGTTCCTCTCTAGTGTGCATAGTTAGGAGATTTGCTATTACTTATATGTTTCGTTCCTAGGTTAACCATTCCATTTGAACAGATAGCTGTATTTATGTATCTCAAAACTGCAGAATAAATACATTTTATTTCCTCAGGTAGTTGGATCTTGTTACATTGTGATAGTGATTAGAGAAAAGTACATATCTGAAGAATTTTAGGAACCCACATTATACTTTAGAATGTCAATGATCAGCTGATCAGTTGTTGAAAACTAGATTCATTCCCTTGGGGGTACATACTGTTCAGTTTCAGTCCATCAAAATTTGTTTATCTACACATATTAAGTTTACATTTTCCCATAGTCAACAGATTACTTTAAAGTAAAATCTGAATGGCCTTGTGTTTGTTTCAGGCCATCTAAAATTACTGCTTAAGAAATGCAATAGATAATTTATGATGATGCTCCATTATGTCAAGGTAAAGGTGTAGGGCCAGATCCTTCAAAGTCGTCTCTTGGTAGGTAATGAAAGCCCTCAACTTCTACTGAAGTAAATGGGAATTCAGGATGATTAGCACCTCACAGAATTAAAACTCTTTGCTTCATTTATGAACAGGAATGGTTAAATGCAGTCTGAATGTGCAGGTTAACCTGACCACAGATGCTGTCCTGTTGGTGACTCAAAAATGAGAAATCTCCATAGTTTCAATCTGCACAGCTAAATACTTGCAGCTCAAATGATTTCTAAGCCTGAGCTGATCTCATTTTGAGCTCCTTTGGCGTATGTTCTTTTGATCTGTGCACAGAAAACCATTAAAGTCATTGGGGCCCTGGCATGTGGAAGAAGGCGGCAGGGGAAACATGTCCCTTTGACTTTATTTAATAATGTCTAGAAGTTATTCAAAAATGGGAAAGGTTGAGTCAGTGAAGGGTGCGGGACCTCAGAGGGACCAGATGGGGGCGGGGCCTCAGAGGGAAGAGGAGAGGCAGGAGCAGGGCCATGGACGGGGCAGGGCTGATGCATGTGTCATGCTTTTGCCTTTTGAAAAGGTGATCATCCTAGTGTGTTACCAGTCCAACTGAAAGCAGCACCTGAGCACTAACCTATAACTCCAGCCAGGCCATCTAGCCTGGAGAGGAGGCACCACTAAACTAGGGTGATGAAAGGGTTGTGTGTATGGACTGGAGGGGCTTTAGGGGCAACAACTGAGTAAGAGCTCAAGTTAACTTTCTGCAGTGAACACACACTCATGCTCACATGCTGCCTCCTTAAGTAGACTGCACTGGTGAACTTTATTTGTAGCACCAAAAGTCTTCTCTTCAAACTAGGGTGACCAAATGTCCCGATTTTATAGGGACAGTCTCAATATTTGGGGCTTTTTCTTATATGGGCACCTATTACCCCCCCACCCTCTGTCCCAATTTTTCATACTTGCTGTCTGGTCAACCTACTACAAACTGTTCTGGATTGTGAATTTACAGGTGAATCCCTGTCTGGGAATGAGATGGTGAAATAGAAAAAGGCTACTGACAAGCTACATTTTTGAAATGTCCTCAATCAAAATACCTTTTGACTATTTGTTTTTGGTGAGAATAGGATGTGTGTGTTTGTTTTTTCAGCTGCCCTTCAGCTTTAGTTCAGTATGACTTTATTCTTTCAGTTGTAATGTTGTAACCTGCATCCAAATTCTTAGTGTCTATTTTTGTAGATTATTGGAAATTACAGCAGAAAAGGAATAAACAATTATGCTGAACCAAACTCATAATGAGTAATTTTAGATTTTTAAAAATAAAAATAAAAATTTGGAACAAGTTAGTTCAGGTTCAGTTTTACAACTTGAAAGCAAGCATTCCAAACAAGCCTATCACCAAGGAGGAAAAGTTTGTTAAACTGTATGTCTGTATGTGACATCTGGTTTGAGAAGGATAATAGCCTTTTAAAATGGTGGATTATCTGTGGTTTTTATTGACTCTTCTTTACAAAATCTGTGTTTTTTTTTTTAAATTAATATTCCATGTAAGTATTACTTACGGCAACTTGCAACGGCACAAATGAACTTGATGGCAATGGTTGGTCCAGACCAGTATTTAACTACTACCAATTTACACTGCTGTAAAATAGGCTTATTCTCACTCACATACTATACAGTGTGACCAATGCTATTGGAACATTCTAAGCAGCCATTTTAGAAATCTGTAAGAAGATAGATATCCATTTCAGATTACGACTGCTTCATAGGTCCCTGGGCTATACCACCACACTTATAAAAGAGTCATAAAAACGTATTCTATTATATCTGTTGTGTTCAAGTCCTGCAATATTTTTTGTGGTTGGAAGGATCAAAATAGAAGTGTCAGTTGCCCTAAAGAAAATGTTTAGGATCTCATTTTTTCCTTTTCCCCCTCTTTGGATCTCATTAAATATATAAATTTGACATTTGTTTATTAATAATTGTGACAGACCCAGACCAGTGGGGTACAGGAGTCTGGTAGAGGGCAAATATACTGGTCACTGGATGAGTAGTTTTCTGTTCCCTGAGTGACCAGAGCAGGGGCTGTACTAGAGTAATCAGGAACCTGCTAGAACCAGTTAAGGCAGGCAGGCTAATTAGGACACCTGGAGCCAATTAAGAAGAAGCTGCTAGAATCAATTAAGGCAGGCTAATCAGGGCACCTGGGTTTTAAAAGGCGCTCACTTCAGTTTGTGGTGTGAGTGTGAGGAGCTGGGAGCAAGAGACACAAGGAGCTGAGAGTGAGAGGGTGTGCTGCTGGAGGACTGAGGAGCACAAGCGTTATCAGACACCAGGAGGAAGGTCCTGTGGTGAGAATAAGGAAGGTGTTTGGAGGAGGCCATGGGGAAGTAGCCCAGGGAGTTGTAGCTGTCATGCAGCGGTTACAGGAGGCACTATAGACAGCTGCAGTCCACAGGGCCCTGGGCTGGAACCCGGAGTAGAGGGCGGGCCCGGGTTCCCCCCAAACCTCCCAATTGACCTGGACTGTGGGTTCTTCCAGAGGGGAAGGTCTCTGGGCTGTTCCCCAACCCACATGGTGAATCTCTGAGGCAAGAAAATCCGTCAATAAGCACAGGACCCACCAAGATAGAGGAGGAACTTTGTCACATAATGTTTAACTACAGTACTGAATATCAGCCATCTTGCTTACGGTTTTTAATTGTTTTCTTTAAACTTCTGACAAACACCGCTGTTGGCTTTTTTTAGTCTTGATTATATTTGGAATTCTATTGTCATATCTTTCATTGCTAATTTTTTTTAGTGATGTAAAAGATAATTTGGCTTATTTTTATGGATGACATTTCCCACAGTATCTGATCCATCTCTTTTCCTATTATGTTTCTATCATGTTTGGTATCTCTGCCATCACATACAGTATTAAGATACAGGTATGCTGCAGCACTTCTGCTTTCTTCTTGGAATGAACCTAATGAATGGCAGCCATAGCTAGAGCTGGTAATAATTTCAGATTTCATTTTGCAAGAAATTGCAATATTTCAAAATTTGTTTTAATTCTGAATTGGAGAGAAAACAGAATTTTGAAATTTCCCACAAAATAGGAATACCAAAAAAAATTTACTTTGGAAAAATATAAATTTTGTTTCAAAATAAAGCCTTCATTTGAAATACGTTTTATTTTGTGGGGGGCTTAAACAGCAATTGTGATATTGATTTCAATGGGAGCTAAGATGTCTAAATACCTTTAAAAATCTGGCCCCTTATTTTCTAGACCAAAGTGTCTCCTGTTTATCTTGCAGTATAGCAGCTTGACACTTTGAACAGGGGGTTGTCAGCCTGGAATCATTTTTCTAGGATATTGAAAACAGCTGCTCCTCTAATTAGTGATTAAGTGCTTATCTTGTTTAAAATGTTTAACTGATTCATTACAGCACTAACAGGAGACATTTCAATCCAGAAAACAAAAAAATAAAATAACATAAAATAAATCTTTTTTTTTTTCTAAAATATTTTTCCCCACAGGAAATTTCTTCATGATTTCTTGAATAATTTCATTTTTGTGAAAACAACATTTTCCAGTGGAAAGTGTTTTGATTAAAATTTTCTAGCAAGCTCTTACCATAGTTTGAGGTCTTTACATTTCAAGGAGTGTCTTATATTACTACATACTTGGGAATTTTCTGATACTTTGCTGTCTCTACTTGATAGGAAGCACTGATGTTATAAAAATGGGAACAGGCATGCTCTCTACCACATACCCCCATCAGCTTTTACTAAGAATAAAACATACTTAAGCTAATAGGTCTCTGAGCCAAGAACTAGCTGGTTCTGTGTGAATGAAAAGTTCTACCTTTTTAACATTGCTGGTCTTACTAACTAGATCAGTTGACTGCTTTAGTCACCAGCTCTGCTATGTGTCAGTGTAATAATGCTTCTTAATTTTAAAATTAGACTTAAGTGAATGTATTGTGTTGTCATCTTCACTCTATCTAGAGCAGAGGTTCCCAAACTTTTTTGTTGTTGTGCCCACCACGGAGATTCACATCCCATGTGTGGCGGCTCAGCATGAGCAGGACGCATATGGAGCCAAGTTTGGAGCCTGCAATGCATGTGATAAAAGGCCTAAAAATAGGGGTTATGTCATGGTGGGGATCTATTATAGACCACCAAAGCAGGAAGGGGAGTGGATGAGGCATTTCCAAAACCAATAACAGAAATATCCAAAACACAGGACCTGGTCGAAATGGGGGACTTTAAGTACCCAGACATCTGTTGGGAGAGTAATATGGCAAAACACAAAATTTCCAATAAGTTCTTGGAATGTATTGGGGACAACTTTTTGTTCCAGAAAGTGGAGGAAGTAACCTGGGGGACAGCCACTTAAACTTGATTCTGACCAACAAGGAGGAATTGGGAGCAAATCTGAGGGTGAAAGGCAATTTAGGTGACAGTGATCATGAAATGATAGATGTCATGATTCTAAGGAAAGGAAGAACTGAGAGCAGCAGAATAAGGATAATGGTCTTCAAAAAAGCAGACTTCACAAACTCAGAACTACTAGGTAAGGTCCCATGGGGGAAAAAGGAGTTCAGGAGAGTTGGCAGTTCCTCAAAGCAACAATATTAAAGGCACATCTGCAAACTATTCCAATGCAAAGGAAAGATAGGAAGAATAGTAAGAGGACAATATGGTTCCATGGGGAGCTCTTTAATGACCTGAAAATCAAAAAAGAATCTTAAAAAAAGTGGAAACGTGGTCAAATTGATAAGGAGGGGTACAAAAGAACTTCACAAGTATATAGGGACAAAGCCAGAAAGGCTAAGGCACAAAATGATTAACAACTGGCAAGGGACATAAAAGGCAATAAAATGAGATTCTTTAAGTACATTAGGAGCAAGAGAAAGATGTAGGAAAGTGTAAGTCTTCTACTTGGTGGGAAAGGACACTTAATAACTGATTACATCAAGAAGGCTGAGGTGTTAAATGTCTATTTTGCTTCAGCCTTCACTAAAAACGTTAATGAAGGCCAGATACTTAATATTAACTACCCGGGGAAGGAATGCAAACTAAAATAGGGAAAAAACAGGTTAAAGAATATTTAGATGAGGTAGGTGTATTCAAGTCAGCAGGGCCTGATGAAATTCATCCTAAGGTACTTAAGGAACTAGCTGAATCAATCTCAGAGTCATTAGCAATTATGTTTCAGAACTCCTGGAGGATGGGAAAGGTACCAGGAGAACAAACATAGTACCTATCTTTAAAAAGAGGACTTGGGGAATAATAGATCAGTCAGCCTAACTAGAATACCTGGAAAAGATACTGGAGCAAATTATTAAACAATCAGTGTGTAAGCACCTGGAGGATAATAGGGTTATGAGGAATAGTAAGCATTGATTTATTAAGAACAAGTCATGGCAACCAACCTAATTTCCTTCTTTGGTAGGATTACTGACCTAGAGAAGTCTGAGGTGGGTGCACAACTAGGTGAAAGACCGTGCTCAGAGTAGTTATCAATGGTTTGCTATCAAATTGGGAGGGTGTATCTGGTGGGGTCAGTCCTCGGCAGAGGCGTAGCGAGCGCCCTCCGACCGGAGGGGGCCCCGCAAGGAAGGGGGCCCCTAAAAGTGGCAAAATAAATACCGCATTCCAGTTTCTGCATTGTAAGGGGCCCCGCCTGGACATATGTTCGGAGGGGGCCACCGTTCGGAGGGGGCCATGTTCTTTGTTGCTACGGCCCTGGTCCTCTGTCTGGTACTAGTCAATATTTTCATTAATGACATGGATAATGGAATAGAGAGTACGCTTATAAAATTTATAGATGACACCAAGCTGGGAAGGGTTGCAAGCACTTTGGAGGACAAGTTTACAATTCGAAATGATCTTGACAAATTGATCTGAATTCAACAAGATGAAATTAAATAAAGGCAAGCACAAAGTACTTCACTTAGGAAGGAAAAATAAATGCCCAACTACAAATGGGGAATAACTGACTAAGTGGTAGTACTGCTGAAAAGGATCTGAATATGAGTCATCAAAGTGATGCAACTGCAAAAAGGGCTAATATGATCCTGGGGTGTATTAACAGGAGTGTTGTATGTAAGACACAGGAGGTAATAGTCATGCTCTACTCAGCACTGGTGAGGCCCCAGCTGGAGTACTCTATCCAGTTCTGGGCACCACAGTTTAGGAGAGATGAGGACAAATTGGAAAGAGTCCACAGGAGAGCAACAAAAAAGATAAAAGTTTTTTAAAAAACTGACCTCACAGGAAAGATTAAAAACCTGGGCATGTTTCTTCTTTTCTTAAGACTATTGAGAGGGGACCTGATAACAGTCTTCTAGTATGTTAAAGGTTGTTATAAAGAAGAAGGTGATCAATTGTTCTCCATGTCCACTGAAGGTAGGACAAGAAGTAACGGGCTTAATCTACAGCAAGGGAGATTTAAGGTATATATATTAGGAAAAAATTTCTAACTAGAACAGGCTTCCAAGGGAGGTGATAGAGTCACCATCATTGGAAGCTTTTAAGAGCAAGTTGGACAAACACCTTTCGAGGATGGTCTAGGTTTACTTGGTCCTGCCACAGCACAGGGGGCTGGACTTGGTGGCTTCTTGAGGCCCCTTCCAGCCCTATGTGTGTGCGTAGATCTGCACATGACCAACATGTGCACCCCGTTCGAATCCCAGCTGCCTAGATTGGAAAGTTGAGCGTCTGCATGGTAGAACTGTCCCCTTCTGGTGTGCATGTGCATGCGCTGGACAAGTGGCCAACACAGAGCCATCAGGTTGATTCCCAGCACAGCCCTGGGGGTGGGGAAGTGAGGGAGAGAGATCTTGTGGGTTTGCACAGTTCCTATGAGAACTGGCCAGCAGCAGGATGGGTGGTAGTGCAGAGCCTGGGGGATGGGGACCCTGAACCAACCTCCTTCCACCTACCCTGCCAAGGGGACAACCAGTATTTTGCATTATATTTGTTATGTGTCTATGAATATTGACTGGTAAAGTAATATGTTTATTTGGATAATGGTGTGTTAATGAAAACAAAGGAAAATCAATTTAATTGCAGCCTTACTAATGTCCTCATACAGCAAAATAGTCAAGCATGTGAGTAGTCAACACGCCAAATTAAGCACAAGCATAAGCCTTTGGAGGTTCGAACCTAAGTTGGCAATTTTCCTTTAGTGATTTTTTTCTGAAAACTAGATTTATTTCGGCCATATCCAGATATAAACTTAATTAGATTTAGGAAGGGATTTTGAAAAACATTTAGTTACTGGTCTAACTGAATGAAGTCATTGGTAAAACTTCTACCCTTCTTTGGTATTTTCATTGGATCAGACTACCATTTTCCCCCCAAAGAATTCATTACTTAAGCAAACTAATTTTTGGTCTCTTTTGACCTGTAGAAGTAGCAATTTTTGCCAAATAATATGTCGTTTTAAGAACTAAACTAGAAAAAGAGCTAAGAATAATCAATGTTATAATCAACTGAACTGAATGTCATAATGCTAACTATGAAACTTCACATCCATATACACCTCTACCTCGATATAACGCTGTCCTCGGGAGCCAAAAAATCTTACCGCGTTATAGGTGAAACCGCATTATATTGAACTTGCTTTGATCCACTGGAGTGCGCAGCCCTGCCCCCCCCCCCCGGAACACTGCTTTACCGCGTTATATCTGAATTCGTGTTATATTGGGTCGCATTATATCGAGGTAGAGGTATACCTTTCTCCAGATTTCTTAATCAGCATGATTTAAAAATCACAATCCTTTCCATAAGGCTGGTCTACACTGCCGCGCTAGTTGGGCGGCTGGGGATCGAAGTTCCGAGTTCGATTTATCGCATCTGGTCTGGACGCGATAAATCGAACCAGGAAGTGATCCCCGTCGACTGCGGTACTCCAGCTCAACGAGAGGAGTACCGCGGAGTCGACGGGGAGCCTGCCTGCCGCGTGTGGACTGCGTCTGAACCGCGGTAAGTTCGAAGTAAGGTATGTCGAATTCAGCTACGTTATTCACATAGCTGAATTTGCGTACCTTACTTCGACTTGGGGGGTAAGTGTAGACCAAGCCTTTGTATCATTTTTGTTAGCATGAGCACAGGGATTGTAATATATAGCAGATTGACAAGGAAAGGAGGATAATGTCCTTGTTCATATAATTTATAGTAGAGGGAGAAACATAACTAGGAGAGTTCTCAAGGCAAATGCAGTTTCAAAGTGAATGTACTTTATTTCCTGGTTTAGAAATATACTGTTTGTTTTCATTCTTAAATTGTTTGTTTGTTTCTTTCAGTAAATGTAAAATCCGACAGATATTATTTAATCTGGTGGAAAAATTTAGAAATCCAGTTCTGTGGAGTGAAATGCTGAATATTTGGCCTGGAAATTTTAAAAGTGCTTGTTTCAGTAATCCTGTTTGTCATAGTTAAGTCAAGTCATTGAGGAAAAACTTGACAACTTGATTATAAGAGTGCTTTAGGACAAAAAGGTGTAACCATCTGTGCATTCCTGTTGAGTAAGAAATAACTTTCATGAACAGAATGACTGAATTCAAGATTAGCAGTATGAGTTGCAGTAAATTTTTAGAAGTGATCACTTTCATACATTTTCCATATTATACAAACAACTGTACCTGCTGTATGAAGTAATTTAACATCATTTTTAAAACAACAAAGGTGAATGGAACGTGCAGGAACATAGCAAGCTTATTTTTTTTAAAAAATCTAGTGTTATTCATTTATAATCCAATCCTGACCCAAACTATCACTGAAATTGGTGGGAGGTTTACGGGTGCATAAGGAATCCACAGTTAAATTTATAATAGGTATATGCTTTAGAATGTACTTAGTAAGTAAACATTGTGTATGTATGTAGCATCAAGCATGAACCAACCATTGTCCTGCTGTGTCTGCTTTCTCTTTTTTACCTGGTGAATCTAGTGAGAACAGAATTTCAAATTCATTACTAGAATTGGTTGGGAAATGCCTTTTAATTTAAAGTTTTCCTCAAAAAAATTAAAGCAAAAATATTTTGGCTGAAAATCAAAATATTTAAAATCTGAAATGCCACAATGCTGCCTCATGGGAATTGTAATTTCAGTGTCTCATGCTCCCATACTCCTATATAGGCCAGGCTCCCTGATCAGGTGGTTTGCCATGATGCACCACAGTCTTCCCTGAGGGAAGACAGTGCATCCTGGTATTCACATGCCACGGTGTATCATGGAGGTAAAGTCTGGCTGGGCAGCCCAGCCACATAGGAGAATGGGACAGCAGCATTTGAGAATCAAAGTATTTTATGTTTCAGCCAAAAGATTTTGGTTTTCAGTTGAAAACATTTTTAGTTTTCATGCAGTTTTTGACAAACAATTGAAATATTCTGGTGAAAGCAGAGAACTTTTTGCAAAAAGTTTGTTTAGTTAAAACTCCAATTTTTCATCAAGAAACAGTTTTAACAGAATTTTTCGACCAGCCCTATTAGTTATTGAAGCAGATTATGTATCCAACTATAATGCTTGAAAATATTAAGTTATAAATGCAGCTTTGGTTGTGTAGTTTACTCAGGATTTATGAAAATGACCATCCATTTATGCTTTCTCTGCTGTTAGAGAGGTACTTAAGAAAAATGTAATGTTTCTTATTCATTCAGAAACATTTATCAAGGCTTTCCCCTGTCTTTATAATAAATAAATATTACCATGAATTAAAAATCCCTGAGTACTTTTCTATTTCACAGTAAAGAACAAATAAATACACATTTTTGAGCTTGAGAACGTTAGAAAATAAATTTTCACTGTTAATATCAAATTATCCTGCTACTGTAGAATACTCATTTTAGCAGATATGTGAAATTTTGAAATAGTATAGCTATTTGGAACTCAATATAAAACTTCGTGGTTTTTTACACAAATTTATCCTTGTTACATTAAAAGTAGTGAGCACATGAGAATGTCAATTGATTGTGCTTGCCAAGGGAAGTGATGAGATATTAGGGGGCAAGATTGTACCTGACCATAGGTGTACTATAGTGACTGATGGAGTCAGAAGCCTTCCTTATTCTTGAGCAACTGCATCTTTGAGCATAAGAAATGCATTGAACTAGCACTGCCAGTTGCACAAGCTTCCCTAAAGGGGATGAGGAATCTCCAGACCAGCAAGCAGAACTCACTCCAAGTATTCTTGAAGCACAATGACTCTTGCCGCTCCCCTGGGGGAATGCCTCAAGATTGCCATCTACTGAGGGTTGTGCATAAATCCCCAATTCAACCCCAAACCACCATGTGCCACATTCTTGAAGTTGGGTTTGAAAGATACTAGTCCATATGTGAAGTTTCAGAACCCTTTGCCTACACCTCCAACATTTCTCCCCCTATTCTGGCATGCAAAATACTATAGAAAAGTTCTCTATGCTTTTTTGAAATAACATACTTTAGAAGTATATATGCTATTATGCTGTTTAATGAAATGTAATATGAACAGAAATATTAACTAACTGTAAACTTGTGGAGTAATGTTGTAAGTCAGGGTAGAAATAAGAACGGCATAGTGCATCACCTAAACATTACTTGAACACATGCATTGCTAAATTAAAGATTATTTATTATTGTTGTTTTATTTATTTTATTATTTATTTTAGTAATCTACTATCAGTAAACACAATTGCCCTTTTGGAAGTTTCCTTACTAGAGCATTGATAGGTTTATGAGTATTTTGAAATAAGCAACAAAAATATTTCATGTACTAATTAAGGCAACTGTGGTTGTATGCAATCAGGCAGTGCCAGAAACAGTTTTGGTTCTCTAATTGTTAGATGTTTAGAGCAGTATACCTTGTTATAAATTATTAATTGAACTTTACATTATGGCCAGTGTTTTTTGAAATATTAATCATTTCATTTTATTTTTCCCCAGCTCCTCACTTAGAAGTGTATCAACTGGATCCTCAAGACCTTCCAAAGTATGTCTCGTGTGTGGGGATGAGGCATCTGGATGTCATTATGGGGTGGTTACCTGTGGCAGTTGCAAAGTTTTCTTCAAAAGAGCAGTGGAAGGTAAATGTTCATGTGGGTGCTTCTTTTATTCACTTTCTGATGTTGTTATATTTTCATGATTAATTCTGCAATGTTGTTAGCCTTAAAAAATATTTGTTGTATTAACTCAGCAATTATGAAAAATACTGCTTTAGAAAACTTCCAGGCATTTTCCAGATAATGTACACCTTAAAGACTTTGCTTTATATCCACCAAATCAGCTTCCCACTCCTCCGCCCACAATTGTTTTTTCGGTTAGACATACAGAAAATAATTGTATTTGGTCACAAATATACCCAAATCTTTCATGAGCTGTAAGAGAATTTTGGATAAAGACTGGGAAGCGTCTGACTGTGCTTCAGAATTCCATTAGTACCATAACATGTAGCTTCTATGCTACGGTAAGACTTATGAAGACCAGCTATATAACTATAGACAGATGTGCCCAGGACTCATTAATATATTCCCCCTCCACTGCAAAAAGAGAGCGGTGACTTGAAGGCCAGTAAATCTTGGTGAAAAAGCCTGGATTGGAGGGTCTCCAAGGTAAATGATGACGGTCTACACCTGCATTAAGATTTTCTCTCCAAGACTACATTTTAATTGGTATTTTTAAATATGGCATTTCCATTACCAAGTGGGTGTTTGGGCTGTTGCCTTTCCTTTTATTATGCTAGCTAACGTACAAATGCTCTTGCCAGGGCACCTCTGAAAGAATTCATGGGGATAACCTTGAGTGCTGCAGGAGCGTGGTTTTGCCTCGTATTAATTGGTTTGAGCTCGGAATAAAATAAAAAATGTTATTTACAAACTCTCTGTAAATGTAAAATATTTCCAAGTGGCAGATGTTATATTTTCACTAACAAGGACCAAGGTTTGTGTAGGGCTTTTTGTTGACTATTTAGCAAATAAGAAGCTTGTGAGTAAATAGACTGCTCCTCCAGTGACTATGACAAGAGGCCTATCCTAAAGAGGAAATGTATTCTCTACAGTGCCCAGCTGGTTCTGGGGAAAGAGTAGAGTCTGACCAAAGAGGTGTGATATTAATCATATGATTAAGTTCTTTTTGCGGGCCTTAGATGAGTTCGTTGATAACAGAATAGCAAAATGGATTTGTACCCTGTGTTAAGTAGACCTACAGGGCCAAGAGAGTTTTTCACTGAAGTCAAGTCTTCATGTGATAGCCATCTTCTGTAGTCAAAAGGTATCCTCCTAACTGAAGCAAACTGGCTGGAATATGCACACATGGAATTAATTCATCACTTTACAAAGCATTCAGAACTAGCTTTGGAATTTTCTCTAATAGTCGTGTAGTACCAGGTCTGATACTCTAGTCCAGGGGTGGGAAAACTTTTTGGGCTGAGGGCCACATCTGGGTGGGGAAATTGTATGCAGGGCCAGGGCAGGGGGTTGGGTGCGGGAGGGGTGTGGGAGGGGGTGCAGTGTGCAGGAAGGGGCTCAGGGCAAGGGATTGGGGCAGAAGAGGGGTACGGAGTGTATGAGGGGGCTCAGGGAAGGGGGTTGGGGTGCAGGAGGGGGCTCAGGGCAGGGGTACAGGAGGGGTGCAGACTGTGGGAGGGGGCTCAGGGCAGCGGTTGGGGTGCACAGGGATGCAGGGTGCAGAAGGGAGTTCAGGGCAGGGAGTTGGGGTGTAGGAGAGGTGCGAGGTGCAGGGAGTTGGGGGCGGGGTGCAGGAGGGGTTTGGGCTCCGGCCCAGTGCCGCTTACCTAAAGTGGCTCCGGGGTGGCAACAGCATGCACCGGGGCCAGGCCAGGCTCTCTGCATGCCTGCCCTGGCCCCATGCCGCGCCGCTCCAGGAAGCTCTGCGGCCCCTGAGGGAGGGAGCGTGGAGGGCTCCGCATGTGCTGCCCTTGTCGCGTCTCCAGGTACCTCCCCTGAAGCTCCCATTGGCCGCAGTTCTCTGTTCCCGGCCAATGGGAGCTGCGGGGGGTGGTGCCTGGAGGAAAGGGCACCAGCACGGAGCCCTCTGCCCCCCCACTTGGGGGCCGCAGGGACGTGGTGCCGGCAGCGCCATGGACCGGATCCAAAGCCCAAGGAGCCGGATCCGGCCCATGGGCCGTAGTTTGCCCACCCCTGCTCTAGTCTCTTACCCTCTGGGCTGAGTTTTTAGCTGCTCATTTTCCTACTGTCTGAACTGGAGGATTCAAATTTATGGTACCGGATAATTTTTTTAACATAAAATCTTAGTAGATGGGCACTCCAGAGGCTAGTTTGGTCTGGGTTTCTATTACTAATATCTAAGTGGCTAGGTTTGCCCCATAGCTCTAATGTATGAAGCACTACCACACTTCCTTAGTTTCCTCCTACATATTCCCTTCCCAGCAAGTGTCTACCTACTTTTAATTTAGTGTAAAATTTCACTAAAATGAATGTTTCAAGTTATTGTATAGCTTTAAGTTTCTAACATCTTGGTGTGCTTATTTGATGGCTTTCCTTTCCCTTCATACAATTCTAAGGAAAGGTGTGGAGGAGTCATTTTAGGAGGTACCAGGGGACTGAGATTTGGTTTTCAAGTCACAGAAACCAAACTTCTGGTGGGGAAAAAATACCCCTTAATCAGCAATAAATGTAATATTAAAATGCAAGTACAAGTAATTACTGAATAAATAGCATTCAGAGTTAACTTGGTAGACTGAAATCTTTTTGTCCTACAGGTGAAAGGTGAAGAGTAGAAAGTTGATTTTGTTTTAAATGGTTGTTTCACAGAGTCACGGAATAAGGGATTGTTATTTTGTAATTAAATAGTACAAACTTTGAGCAATTGTTAAATTTGTTTTGCATAGTTTGGAAATGTAGTTCATTTTGTAAAGATTTTTCCATTTCTTCAAAGATGTATGTGTTTTAACTTTACAGACTTCAGTAGTACTACTCAAAAGGCATAAAGTTAAGCTTGTATGTAAGTTTCATGAGTATTGGTGGTGAAAAATTACGTTCACCATTTCATTTCTAAAATAATTATAGGCATTAAAATACAGTACTGTAGTGATAAACACCCTAAATATACTTATACACATTTCCTTAGCACACAACTATTTTGTTAAGTTAAACGAATGGCTCTTTATGGGTGGAGGTATATGCAGTGGAAAACACAAAGGAGTGTCAGAAAGGAAGCTTGGAAAAGTGTACCAAAAATGTATATTAATTTCGCATCGTCTGAAGAGCTACTTCATTTTTTAAAAAGCTCATTTAAAATGCACTTCATGTGACAGATTTGAGACAAATGTACAACAAAAATAAGTGTCTATTTACATACATTAGTTGAGGGTTTTCTTAATTTTATTGAAATATTTTTATTAACTTCTTTGGCTTATATCTATGTGAAGATGTATGCAAGAATTTGCAGTAACACTCTGTATAATATATGTATAATATAGAAAGTAGGAAGTATATTAAACATATTAATTATGGAAGTGCCACTCATGGTATCTTAGTTAAAGTTGAGTTTTGCACTTAAAGCAGGGATTCAGGCACTTCATTATGTATGAAGAATACAAAAATTCTCCTCAAAATTATATTACTTAGTCTTTGAGTGAATTTTCTGAGAATTTACAAATAAATTGGCTAATTACTTTGAGTTAAAATTAATATTCAAAAATAATCCTTTAAGATATTTAGAATTCAGTGTTTCCTTCTTTCTCTTAAATGACCTAAACAGAATAATGCAGATGTTTTTAACTCTGCTTATAGTTAGCATAAAGCTTGTACATAGGCTATATTTGAAACTTTTTTTAGGGTTAATGGACATTTCCCCCCATTATTTTTATATTGAATATTTCTTCTTCAGCAAATTTCACAAAGGGGAATTACATGTGGAACTGCGCTCTTTCAAAATGGCTGGCATCTCCAATTTTTATCAGTAGGACTTATGCCACAGGCTGATCTTCACAAAGATATCTGCTGGCTTCCCTCTTACTGTGACAGTGGGAGATGGTGGCCATTTTCCAAGAGGTCAACTTGTCATGAGTTCCCATGAAGAGAAAGATTCTTATGTGCCAGCCTCTGCTTAAGGATAACCCTTTCATTTATGAAAATTAATGGGAAAAATTATCATAAATCCTAAATACTTCTTTGAAAGCTACCTAGTGCACCAGATATATTTAACAAAGATGATAGAAAGGGGCCACTGGGGGTTCAGATGAGATGACAGGAGCAAGAAGGGTGGGGAGAATTAGGGGTATACAGGGGAATGAAGGAAGCGAGGTGCAAGAGGCTTGGCGGAATTTGAATGCCAGGAGGAGAGGGAAACTGGGCTGTACACTCTAAAAGTTTCCTAGTGTGCTTTGACTTACCTACTTTGAAACCTAAGTAAATCAAAGTGCACTAGAGAACTTTTAGTGGATGGCAGCAGGATCCACATGGATATTTAGTCCATGGCAGGCTAGTGCAGGGTAGATTTACACCCTGCCTTGCCACAAACTTGTGTAGACAAGCCCTGAATGTGAGGTCTCAGGATTTTCATTTCCATGCTCCATTTTCTTTTTAGTTTGTCTAAATTCCAGAGAACTGTCCCAAAGTGGAACTATATCAATTGTTCTCCATGTCCACTGATGGTGTAACAAGAAGTAATGGGTTTGATCTGCAGCAAGGGAGATTTAGGTTATATATTAGGAAGATTTTTCTAACTATAAGGGTAGTCGAGCTGTGGAAAAGGCTTCCAAGGGAGGTTGTGAAATTCCCATCTTTGGAGGTTTTTAATAACAGATTGGACAAACACCTGTCTGGGATAGTCTGGGTTTACTTGGGCCTCAGCGCAGGGGCTTGAATGGATGACTTCTCAAGGTCCCTTCCAGCCCTACATTTCTATGATTCTGTGATAAGCTAAGGGAACACTCTTGACTCGAGGAAATGGCCCCCCAGCATAATTACATGTTTGCTTTGCTTAAACTGGCCACTGGATACTGTACAGTACTGTATACTCATTCATAAGCTGAATATTTTTGGTAAAAAAATGACACATCAAAGAGCAGGGATCGGCTTATAAATGGGTCTACACCAAAATGTGATGATTTTAAACTCTATGGAATCATTGAATTGAATATCTAATACATTGTCGTTTTGTTTACCTGGAGCGTCTGTAGGCACTGAGCCCCTCAGCTCCCTGTGGCCGCGGTTCGGTGTTCCCAGCCAATGGGAGCTGCGGGAAGTGGCCATTGGCTGGGAACGGCAAACTGCAGCCACTGGGAGCTGAGGGGCTCCGTGCCTTTGAACACTCCAGGTAAACAAAACATCCAGGCCCGCTAGAGGCTTACCCTAACAGGCCGGGAGCCAAAGTTTGCCAACCCCTGAAATATAGGGTCGGCTTATGAAAGGGTCATACTGTTTTTGCTATTTTTACCTTACCATCTTGGGGGGTCGGCTTATAAATGAACGGGCTAATGAACAAGTATATACGGTATTTTACGTGCACCTCAGTGAACAGCTTATAGAGATATATCATCTTTGGTATAGGTTTGCATATAAAGCCTCCAAGCTGTCTCCTCAATAGGCTTCCACTGAGGAAAAAAAAATTATCTTGGTGGCAACTTCTGAAGGTTCTGAACTCCTGAAAGAATTTTGACCATCCAAAACCTGGGGTTTGGGGATTCTCAACTCCAGTTTATGGATGGTTCTTTATTGCCATATTGCCCATTAGAATGGGGGATAACAGACTGGACCAAAAGATCAAGCTTCCTATCCACAAGCTACTCAAGGGAATTACAAATCTGCCTATGCAATACACCCAGGGTAATCTTTTTGCCATAAAATGATGCAGAATCATCTTAGCATGCCAGCATGCCAATTTGCTGGAGGACAGATGCAGTTCTTCTGGAAGGCAAAGGTATTCTGCAGTAATTTAGCATCAGGCCAGATGCATGATATTCTTTTGGCAGAATTACTTTATAGTTTCCCTGTCCAGAAAGTCTGCTGCCTTTCCTCTTTTCAGGCTATGTGTAGTATATATTTCAGATTTCGGCAGTTGACCGATTGTCTTGCTATATGCTATTTAAAACTTATTTCTCTGAGTTCCATGCTTTTGAATAGAAATGAAAGAGAAATGAAGATGCGTCTGTCACAGTTCTGGGGCTCTCAGTCAGGTCTCAGTCTTTGCCATCACCTCTCTTGGGGAGGGACCAGTCCCCCTGTGCTTCATGGTGTTTATCCCAGCAGGTCTGACCTTAGCCCTGACTTCGCAGTTTTGCTCTCTCTCACAAAGGCCTATGAGAATGTGCACTAGTGACCAACCAGCTTTCACAGAGCACAGTACATTTATTTTAGGACAAAAGCATTACAGAGAAAACATATCATGAGACAAACTGTCTTCCACGTGGGGAATCTGGTAGGCCTCAAAGTCCTTCAAACCTAGCTAGCAGGGTTTGCCCTCTAGGTTACAATTTCATGTCAGTTTTGGATCATAATGAGAAATGCCACAAGACAGTTCAGGTGGACATTTTATACAGTTGTGAACCTTTGTTTTCCCCTTGCTTCCTAAAACAGGTAAAACCAGTAAATGCTTCCACTCCTCAGGGAGTGAAATTTCAAAGGCTGGGTGTCTGCTAGAGTTTTGTGAATACCAAACCAAAAACAATCCAGTAAACAAATTTTCATTTAGATCAGAGATAAAATATTTGTGGTGTTCTTGACAAAGGAAAAACTGAAAAAAATTCATTCAGTAGAACTAAATGATTTGAATATCAACTCGAAACTACATTTCAAAATGAAATGTCAGCATTTTCTAAACAAAATGTCAATTTGAATCATTGCATTTGAAAAATTTAGTTTTGAAACAAAATGTCATAACTGTTTTGACATTTCCCAAATTTTTTTTTTTTTTTTTTCAACCAAAAATATTCGCTGATTTTTTTTTTTTTTTCAGCTAAATCTTTATTTACTGGGGAAAAAATCACTCAACTCTAGTATCTTTATAACTGGCTTTGGAAACTTTGCATTAATTCCCCCTTCCCTCCTGCCAATTGCAGATTCCACAAGAAACTCACCTAACAAGCCAGAAATACAAAGATACATATAACACGTATTGATATATAAGTCCCATGAATATTCTACATGCTGTAGCATTGAGTACACCTCAGTGTAGTAGTCTTTTGAAATTTGCATGCTTCCTAGTGATGCTTCTGTCACAATGCCTTTCTTTTATTAAAACTAGGAATTCTAGGCTAGAAGGTGAGAAGCATACCAAACAAGCAGAATGAAATGCTAGAAAATTCTTAAAGACTTTGCTTAGTTAGCAAAACTAAAAAGAGAACTTTGTTATAAGAAGAGAAGTTTATTAGATTATTTTGATGAACAAGAGAGTGAAAGTGTTTTGTCACTTAAAAAGCAATATTTTTGTCCATGCTAAATAAACTGAATTTAAGAGATTTCTTTGTACTACCATTGTGTGATGTTTGCTAGCAAGGATTACTTTTTTCTTCACCCCCATCTCTAGAATAAATTATATACACAATCCTTTCCTGTACTCCTCTGCATTCTCCTATTCATTCTGCAGTGTTGGAGCCAGTATTTTTCCATCACAGGCTGCAGTTTTCATTTTAACAGCTTTCACAAGGTCAGTGACCTTTCTGAATTCAACATTGTTCTATACAAATGTCCATACCTTATCTCAGAATCTGTATGTATTCAGAGGATCCCTGAAATCGAGTCTGCTTCTGACCTGTTGTGCCGATCTGAATTTACAGCCTTGTCACACTGAAATCGTGGTTTAAGGGCAAGCTGAGGGGATGTCTGCTGAGGGCTTGAGAGCTTGTACAGGCTCACCTGTTCCCAGTGTGGTATTTCCATACAGTTGATGTGCCATGGTTTACAACTGCAAAATAAAAATGTTACTGATCATCCCTGGTTTTGAAAGTGCCACCGGATTTCAGTTTTTTTATAGGAATAGGAAGGATCCCTCCACCCTTCCTCCCTGGCAGGCAACAGTGCTGAGTGGGGTAATGGCTACAGTTATTTCCTGCCCCTAACTGGCTGCAGTAGCTGAAACCTTAGGAGACTGATGGGAAAGGGAGCCAGAAATGGCAACAGCTGCACCACAAAAAGAAAAAAAGCAAAGTTTAGCATAAGTAGAGAAAAGATTAATTAAAGGCAAGGCACTTTACAGTAGGTCATTTACAAGTTATTGGAGGGAAAAAGTGTTCTGTTGCTGCTATGAATGTGTGTGAACTGCATAGCAAACTGCACAGTGAAACTGAATGCTTGGGAATAAATGTTAGGTGTACAATACTAATGGAGCAGGCTCATTCTGGTGCTATATTCCAGAAAAAAATTCTAGCTGATGCAGTCTCTTGGTTTTAAGACTAGCAAGGAGTCAGTGACAATTTTAGCAGCTTCAGTGCCATAGGGAACCACAAACTGAAGCTGTTAATGACTAGAAAAGTGGAAAAACACTGATGCTTTCACAACAAGCAAATCTAAAAACCTGCTAGTGCTTTAATGAAATTTAAAAAAAAAATCTCATACTGAACTTTATTTTCAAGACTTCTCAGTGATTTCAGTGCAGGTCAGGTCCTAGTAACCTAGTGCTAAAATGTGCCATCATTTTCTGAAGCTTTAAATCCTCTTCACCTTAAGACTCCAAATTATAACTCCCATTCTTCTGGCTGACATCTTAATCTGTTCATGAGTTACTGTTGAATGATTCAAGTCATTCCCTTCCCCATGGCTGAGCATTGCCCTAGAGAGCAGCAACCAGGTGCCAAGGTAGGTATTTAAACATGGGTCTCCTCCATAGCGCTGAAAAACACTACAACTATCCCACAGGATCAGCCCTAATTCAATTTTTTTTTTTTTTTAAATTTTGTGAGCGCTAGTTATTAGTTTGTTTCAGTGTTAAAATTACATTCATAAAAGTGTAACCTTCCTCTGTTTGCCCAGTTTCTAATTAACAATGACCCCGTGGACTCTGATAGTGAGGATCTATATATCTTAAGTATTTATATTGCTCCCATAACAACAGTACCTGAGTGTATCACAATCTTTAATATATTTATCCTCACAGCACCTCTGTGAGGTAGGGTACCACTATTATTCCCATTTTACAGATGGGAACTGATGTATAGAGAAACTAAGGCCTAGATCCTCAAAAGTAGTTAGGTACCTAAAGACTCACTGACATTCTCAACACTGCCACTCAGCTGCCAGCTAACTTTTTGAAGAGTGTCTGCCTGTCAGCATTCACAAAGCCAACTAAGTGCTGATGCCCCCTGACAGCTAACAAGATGCTTGGAGCCCTAGCTGAAGCCAAAGCCCCAAAGTAGGATCTTACCGCTGGAGGCTGATCTTATAGGCCTGCTCTGAACATGTGTAAGGCCTGATACCTGTCAGATACTACAGCAGGAAAGCCGGATGCAGGCCACTGATAGGGTGAAGGGGCAACACAGCACCTGCAGAAAAGACATCCGAGGACACAAGGAAACGTAGGGTGATGTGGATTTAAGTCCCAACTCCGAATCAGGCAAAGCAGGGATTTGAACGTGTCTCTCACATCCCAGGTGAATGCCCTAACTAACTAGGTTATAGGGGCGTGCATGTGTGCGCTCTCGCTCTCTTCCCCCCCCCCCTTGATGTGGAATGGGAAAATCTCACAGGATGGGAAAACCAGGTTTAGTGTTAATTTTTTCAGCTGTTAGTGCCTGGGCTACCTGAGCAGCTGACCTGGCTTAGGCACCTACCTCCTGAAGAAGATTCAAAGCTGAACATCTGAGCAGAGGGGAGGTGCCTATTTCTGGCCTATCTCAGGTGCCTAAGCCCTTCCCTGTACATTTCATTCATGGCTAGTTTACGCAGCTTCCTGCTCAGCTTGCTGGCTTCTGAGGATCCCTTGCCTAGGCACCTGACTCTCCTCATGCGTTGTATGGGGAGCCGGTGTGTCTAACTCCCAGGGATCAGTGCCAGCTCCAGGCGCCAGCATTCCAAGCAGGTGCTTGGGGCGGCAATCTGCAAGGGGCGGCAGTCCATGTGTTTTTTGCCCCCAAGCAGCGCGCTGAATTGCCGCCGCGGACGGCGGGGGCAGTCCGTGTGCCGTTAGGGCAGCACGCGCGTTTCCGCCGCGGCGGCAATTCAGCATTAGCATCTATGTTTAGCTGCCCGTGGCAGCAATTCGGCGGCAGCTTCTGTCTTCTGGCTGAAGACAGAAGCTGCCACCGAATTGTCGCCGCCGCGGAAACGCGCGTGCCGCCCTAACGGCACACGGACTGCCCCCACTGTCCGCGGCGGCAATTTGGCGCGCTGCTTGGGGCGGCAAAAACAGTAGAGCCGGCCCTGGCAGGGATGAGGATTCCACTAGGCAGCAGACTGCCAAGGGGTTGGGAAGGCACCACAATGCTGAGCAAATCTGGACCTAAGTGACTTTCCCAAGGTCACGCAGTAAGCCTGAAGTAGAGCAGGGTATTGAGCCTAGGCCGCCTAAATCTTAAGCTAGCATCCTTCCTTTAATAACAGGCAAGTCAAAGCAGTATTTTCTGCTAAACATATGCAAGATCAGAAGTCTCAGCCATTAGTTCAATGTGTACACATGAATACCTTCAACATATTCACCTGAAAAAAACTCCCAATTTTTTTCTAACTGCATTACAGTTTGTCAGAAGCAGTAATGTCCATTTTGGGAACAATGAAAGAAAATAATTTAAAATGGAGTGCTTACTTTACGCACAAAGCATCAACTGAGAAATTAACAATGAAGACAGAAGAACTCAAACACGTAAAGTTAACATAGCTACTAATACTGGAATGAAAATAACCAGTGATACAGAAAGAATGGATGAATCAACCAATCTAAATTTGGGATGTGAAACAGTAATGGTGACATTTTCCCAGATCCTGCCTCTGGGTCATCTTGATGTAGAGAGCTTGCAGCCTGTCTGGAGAAAACTGAGCTAGTGATGGGACAAAAGATACTCTGCAGGGGGGTTGGAGGGGAAATCTGCGAATGGTCAAGTTTAGAGAGAAAGATGAGGGAAATGTTTGTGTAGGTTGTATTTGAAAATCCAATTTCCAAGCCAAAATCAAGGGCAAAATTTTGATTATATGCATTCAGAACAGGGTGGGAACTTCACACTTTTACAGACTAATACATGTAATTTGGAAGAGGAAGAAGTGTGGAATTGTATTTCTTAAAATGAAGATATGTGTGACTCAGCAGTCCAAACATATTTGGCAAAAAACCCTGAAAGGGCATCAGACAATTTATGATTATTTTCTGGATCAAACATATGGACGTATGGTGAAACTATTAATTCTTCTCCCAAGTGGCTTCTGCATATTCCCGCTTGTAGGACACACTTTTTTCTTAGCCTTCTTTGTGGGTACCACTGAGCTTTGGAACCTTCCGGAAAAGCAGTCCTTTCTGGGACTGCATGAATACCCTTTCACCCTCCCCTGAGAGCGCTGAACATTAGGTGCTCAAGTTACAAGCTGAAGTTACTGGTCACTTCAGTTTCTTCCTTTCCATGGAGTAACTGCAGAGTCTCTCTCTTCTTAAATCTGGAGAGATTTCTCTGGTTGTTAGATCATTGCAATTTTAGATAGCTTTTAGGTAAATTAGATAATCTGAGGTCATTTCTGCACCACTATGGTTTAAACTCACAGACTGAGTTCAGTTTTTATTCCGAGCTCATCCTTGCTGCTTATTATTATTAATCGTGTTTATTACAGTAATGCCTAGGGAACAACCAAGATCAGAGCCCCATTGCGCTAGGCACTGCACAAACACAGAGCAGTAGACAATCCCTGCTCTGAAGGGTTTATAATCTAAATAGACAAAGCAGACCAGGGAGAAAGGGATGTAATATCTAAGCAGAGCATCCAATGTAATGTCAACAAATGTGATGTTAGTTCCATAATTTTCTGGGGGTAGCTTTAGTTAGGAGGGGATTAGCTAAATGGGATGGGAAGGGAAGGGAAGGGAGGGGGTGAGCAGGACAGAGCAGGGCAGAAATGTCAGAGGGACAGATGTGGAGTGAGGCTGAGATGAAGAGACTATGAGACAGGAGCTGGGAAGGGGCTGAAGCACATAACCAATCAGCATAGAACAGTAATAATATTTTCTACAGTTTTTACTGGATATTTTTTTGTCTGCAAGTCCATGCTTAACCTGCTTGTGCAGCTGCTCCTATTAATTCAATCCCTGCAGTTAAATTCTTTCTCCTAGCTCACGTGGTGGAGGATGGGGATCATTGCATGGGTCCTAGCGCCCCTAGAGTGTATTGATCTCTCTTCCACAATTCTGAGTCCAGGGGGTGCTGTGGGGGTGGGGGCGCTAGCTAGACTCCATGTTACCCCTCCACTCCAGTGCAGTAGTACTTGTTATGCTGCTTCTGCAGCTGGTCTGCCAGTTTCCATCTCTCACTTCAGTGTCCTTGTAGCTTATTATTACTTTTCATTTGTTGTCCAGCAGCCCGCAGCATAACAATGTTCTAGGCACATTCCAGAACAGAAGGCAGGGTCCCTGCCCTGAACAGAACAGGTAAAATATACTCATGTTGCTCTTCAAGAGGCTCAGGCATTTCACATAACCTTAGGAAAGCTTCACTTTCATTTTTCTTTTGAGACATCCTATCATCTTTTTACTCTTCAGATGTGAGAGTCCCAAACATATGCTATTTTTTAAAAAGGGGAAATTATGTACCTGTGATACTGCTTTTTTGAAGATGTCATCTTACAAAATTCTCATTTGCCTGCCTGCCCAATCTCCACTCTGGTTTCAAGGTTACAACTTTATTTTATTTTTTACTTTTTTCCATTCAGGTTTGTTTTTTCTTCTCTCTGACCCATTTTTGATTTTAGGTTTATCATCTTACACTTTTCTTTCTGCTCAGTCAAAGGAACTGACTGAAACATTCCATAGCGCTATACATGTTCAGGGCACAGCTCCCATTGACTTCAGTTGCAGTTGAGTGATCAGCGCTTCTGCAAATCAGGCCGCAAGGTATCAAGTTGGATGACCAGAAAATGCAGAATGCACAATTAGTGACCACCTGTGAAAAGTTGAAGTAATTTACTTACATCACACAGGAATTCAGTGGCCAAGGCAGGGATAGAATCCAGATGTCCAAGCAACATTCAAATACCTTAACCATGAAACCCTCCTTTCTCTTCCTATAGTCCTAACCCTGCGTCTTGAGTAGAAGTTTCCTTGATAATCACACGCAAAAGAAGAGGAAAGAATATTAGTATGTTCACTCATTCACTACCTATTTCAATTTGTGCAACAAGCGAAAGCTGGACGTCTTACAGACAACAGCCTCCTTCACTACACAGCACTGATTCATCCCCAGAGTGTAGGCAAAGACAGCCTTAATTCGGGCATTCCCTAACTTTTGAGTGCCCAATTTTGCAACCTTAACAATGTTCTTTTAATGTTTTTTGTGTGTAATTATTATTTATGATGGTATCGGGCTACATATTTTACTCTTAACAACATCCTGCCTAATTAGCTATTTAGGGTTAAATTGTAGCATTTAGCATTTACACACCGGCTTCCATTGGTGTGTAACTACACAGAACCATGTGAATTTGGGAAGGCACAATCACAGATTCCTGGCATCTGTGGCAATATGTCCTCCTCTCTCCCCTTTGTGCCCACAATAAATCCCAACATATTTGGTGATTTACCTATTTTGAATCTCTGGTAACTTGTACTATGTAAATTTCATCTGCAGATTGTTGCAGCATCTGATGTTGATGTGGTTAACTTGCCATTTTGCTGTAGTCCTGTGGTGCTGCTAGCTTCCTGAATACACTGCAGGTGTTGCACATGTGATTTGAGATTCATTTCTAATGCTGTACTGTGAACCACTTCCTTTATCAGGCTTTGTGGTGTAACACTGAGTCTGATATAAAACAACTTGCTGAGTCTTGGCCCTCAATGTACAAAGCTTCACTTTAATTACTCACCTTATAATAGCATATTTTATAATTATCAAAAGCTGTGCTAACGTAAAGTTATGCAAAGAGGCACTGTATTTTTCATGGGATAAATTTTTGTCTGGTGTAGAGAGAATTATAGTTCTCTCTAAATATTAAAATATTTTCACTTGTTTTAAGGATTTACTGATTTCAGAGATATTTCCTGTGCATAAAATGAAGAATCAGTGTAAAAATGGTCAACTGTTTCAAATCAACATAAATATTTTAAGTACATTTAAAACATTGTTTCTGGATATTTTCATATATATTTTTTGAAAATGGTGTGGTCAGTTGTGATGTATCAAAATTACTAAAAAGTTATGTAACAATTTTCTATGCCTCTTTTGTTCTTTTTTTCTAAAATGTTCATAGTAAGATTATGAAAGGGAGATGGAAGCCTACAAAAATATTGAGTGGATGTTGGATGTTTACATTGTGTTATGTGCAGAATTTTTTGCAGTAAGATACTATTAAGTGTGTGTGTGTGTGTGTGTGTGTGTGTGTGTGTGTGTGAGAGAGAGAGAGAGAGAGAGAGATGTATCAACGAAACTTCTGCTCAGCATTAGTTTTTCAAATAAGTTTTGCTTTTTATTCAGTCCCCACCTATCTTAATGAGGTAGAAGGAAATCAAAGAACATATTCAAGGACACAGAATAAGTTAGTTGCCCAGCTGGAACAGAATGCCCCTGACTCCCAATTTTTTGCTCTGATTACTAAGCTTTCATTCCCTATTTCGTATTGACTGGCTTTGCAACACCTTAACTATAAGCAGAAAAGTAAGCAAGCTGCTCTAGTAGAGTTGCCTTATTCTGTCTAAGGCTGAACTAAGAAAGTAGCATAAAAACAACCACCACCAGTTTTCCTAGCAAAGACTGCTTGTGAGTTAAGCTCAGCTTTCAACACGAAGCAACTGTAGATCTCTTGCTGAGTCACAGTGCTAGTTAGTGTATAAGGTGGAAAAAAGAAAGACAGAAAGCCATTCTGCATTGACAGTGCCTCTGATCTCTCACAAGTGACTTCCATTTACTTTAGCAAGCTAATATGTAAAAAATCAGTCTAGATACAGATTTTGTTTAATAGTACAATAAGTGACCAATAGTGAGAACAGGAAATTGTAATGGAATTATTACTCTTGGCAGTAGATATGTATATTCATTGAACTACAGACACACCATTATTCGGAAAAGAATATTTCAGAAAAGATAAAAGAAATGCCTTATGGAAGGAATATCATGAGAAGGAATTTGGGCAAGGTTATATTTTAGAAAGTGGAGATGTAGGTTAGATGAAAGCCACGGTGTTAACAAATATCTTAGTCTGTCTGAAAATGAAATGGATTATAAGACGACACCATCGGCCACATTTGCAAAATTGACATTCAGCTGCATATGTACAACATGCACATAACCAAAATCCTGGGCTTTCGTGCAAACCCTAATTTGCATATAAATATCTGTATGTGAGTAAGTCAGGGTTAGTGCAAATGCATTGAAGTTTGTGTGGTCCCCGTGTGGTGCATGTCATTTTGAAAATTTAAATCAAGGAAATCACCAACAGAGAAGTACCCTCTGTGGTAAACTGATTTCAAAATATAACTCAAAATCCATAAACAAAAATCAATTTAAAATGTTTTTAGAACACAAATTAGGTGGTTTTGAAACTTTTTTTTTACAATTTGTTGAAAAATAGTATTTTTGTAGTTGGTTTTGCTAAGTGCTAATCAAATAAAATTCAGGTTTCAGAGTAGCAGCTGTGTTAGTCTGTATCCGCAAAAAGAATAGGAGTACTTGTGGCACCTTAGAGACTAACAAATTAAATTCGTTTAGTCTCTAAGGTGCCACAAGTACTCCTATTCAAATAAAATCGTTGTCATTTGTAAAATACTCGCATTATGATATACAAAATATTTTGAATTTTTCATTTTAATTCTATTCCTCTGTTCCCCAAAAAAAAATCTCTAATTATCATAGGTTCAGTGCACTTAAGTCAAATTTCTAATCTTGCCCCATTTGCTGCTTGTGCTTCATTTTAACTCTAGCTGAAAGCTAGATCCAGGATTCCTTTTACACTCTTTCTTGTTCAGTTCACTTGCATTCATTCCGCTATTGCAGCCTAATATTTTCTCTGCTAGTTCTATAGCCCATCACCTAGACTATAGTTGTAACTAAGCAGTACAACTACTATACAGCTTTTCACTTATAATATACCCAGATGCTCATTTTAATTCATCTGGGAACTGGCTCATGTAACATTTATAATACAGAAGAGAGATGGACTGGATATTTTGTATTTTATAGTTTCAGGTTTTCTATATGCTGTAGCATAACTCGCTTGCTTGCTTTGTAACAAATAAAAAACCTGAGTTTTTTTTGTATAGGAAAAAAACCTCAGGTTTGAGGTAGACATATGGCAAACAGTTCTTCCAATTGTCGAAACAGGTGTTTATTACAGAAATGGATGATATTGAAAACTGTAATGTTACTTTGCTGGAGAGATTCACTGTATGATACTGTGTGGGCACAGATCAAAAGAACTGAGCTGTAACTTTTTTCTAAAGGGAACAATTTAAACTGCAGTTTGTAAGATTCCTTCAAACTTTGTGCTTGCCTAGCCTGATAGTGAAAGTACGGTTTTAAACCTTTATTTTAATAGGCTAGGACTACAGTTTTAAATTAATCGGTGACTAAGATTTAAAGAGAAAAGAGTGCTCTGCACCGTTGAAAATCAGGCAGTTATTAGTGTTACAATCAAGTTCCTAATTCTACATTTTATTAATCCATTTCTGAAAATCTTGGCAGGCATAGAATCACCGAATCGTAGAAATGTAGGACTGGAAGGGATCTTGATAGGTGCAGGACTAAGTATTATCTAGTCCATTCCTAACAGATGTTTGTCTAACCTATTCTTAAAAACCTCCAGTGATGGAGATTCCACAACCTCCCTTGGTAATTTGTTCCAGTGCTTAACTACCCTGACAGTTAGGAAGTTTTTCTTAATGTCTAATCTAAATCTCCCTTGCTGCAATTTAAGCCCTTTACTTCTTGTCCTTTTATGTACTTGAACACTGTTGTCATGTCCCCCCTCAGTCTTCTCTTCTCCAGACTAACCATGCCCAATTTTTTTCAATTTTTCCTCATAGGTCATGTTTTCTAGACCTTTAATTGTTTTTCTTGCTCTCCTCTGGACTTCCGCCAATTTGTTCACATCTTTTCTGAAGTGTGGTGCCCAGAACTGGACACACAAATCCAGCTGAGGCCTTATCAGTACTGAGTAAAGTGGAAGAATTACTTCTTGTGTCTTGCTTATGATATAAAAGATTATTTATAAATAGATATTTATTTATTATATGTATTTGTTTCACAGACTTGTACTGTAACTTGTTTTCTAAATATAATTGTATATTTTCACCTAAGTATTCAATCATTTATTCATCCACTTTACCATGTGGATTTAGAAATGAAAGAGACTTGGTGATAGTGTGTGCATCATATGATGCATGCAAATACCATTCTTAACAATGCTGCTTGAAATTACAAAAATTATAGCTGCTCATTTTCTCTGATACAGTGGAATTATAATGATGGACTATTGGGGAAAATTAATAACTACTTTTTATTTAATATGTACTAGCATCTAAAATCAAAAACTCCACTAAAAGACATCACTCCATTTAGAAATAATACTTAGATTTTCTATCCTGTTAATAATGGCATAACCATAGGAAAATACTTATGCAGTGGTAACCTCAGATTCTTGAATGAGACTGCTACTGCCAGTGGTATTTTAATGATATTACACAGAAGATATGCAGTGGCAAACAGATGAATTAAAATGACAGGATCTCACAAATGTTCAAATGCTTTAGAGAGCCTTGGGAACTATAAATGATCTCTCATATTCCCATTCTTCTGCAGTATCATCATTCAGGTACTCCTGTGCTGTACTGTATGTAGGGCAGCTGGAAGTCATTCAAATACAGTAGGTCTGTGCAGTGAATTCAATTACATGAATGTTTTAATGCAACAGAACAAAATTGCCTATAACTTTTTTATAAATGGGTGCACTAGAAACAAATAATGCTTTTGCTAGCCCAAATGGCCACACTGACTTGTGGTATTCTAGTCTCAATTTATTTTGGGAAGCAAAACCATTTTTAGATCAGAATTTTAGTAAGAATGCCTGCCAATTCCTCTATTTTAATTGTTCATTTAAGAAAAAGAGGCTGCAATATCTTGTGACTGAAAGGCATGAGAAAGGAGCAAAGGGTATAAACAGACAAGCAAAGCATGCTTATTAGCACATGCAGGAAATTATTTTATGATAAAGATTGAACAGTGGTTGACCAGTAATAGTTTTTCAGAATTATCTTCTAAGAGATGCACTTACTTGAACATCTTCAAGTACTCTAATAGCAGCATCCCTTCTCCAGTTGTTTCTAGGAAACTTTACTGTCCTTCAAATCCCTGCTCATGAGTCAATTATTGTGTTCAGCATTATGCTACTAACCTTCATTCTGCCTGATCTCCTGCACCTAATCATTTTCTGTTATTCTTCTTCTAAGAGCTACATTTTATTGCTGAATGATTTTTTTTATAATTCTTCTCTCTACCCTCTCTCTCCCCCAATTTTTTTTTTAAATTAAATATGTAATTCATTAGCCATAATGTAAAAACAATAAGCCACTGTGGGAAATGAGGGAAATATCTGTATTATTTTTTATAGATATCAGGTGCTCCTCGGTTTACTTGCTCAGTTTTGTACTGCTGCCTACCTGGACTCAAAGGGTTAAGTCATAGACCATGACTTTAATTCAATCACCATATTTTAAAGACAATACACATGAATTCCTTGGAAGCTTCACCTCCAATTGAAGTCTCCCTGACAACTCCAGGGGCGGGGAGGGGAAAGAAATTGCTAGGAAAAGAAATAAACCAGTTCTGCCCAGAGAGCAAATGAAGGGGCTTAGGGGGAAATCAGGACAAGATGTTTGAACTGGATAAAATGTGGGCCTCTGAGACACAGAGAGGGATACAGAGAGCATGCTGCAGCAACAGTCTGTTACTTCCATTTCTGGGGTGGGAGAAACTCTGAGTAGAACTCACCAAAGCTGGCAAAGAAAGATTAAGGTTTAAATAAGGAGGAAATATATGTATAGACCTTTACTGTTTAAACACTTTGCTCTGTGGGCTGCATACCTTTTGGGTGAATAAATAATGTTTTGTTTTGAAGGTGTTTTTGAGCCCCTTTAATCAGCTTGGTAGTCTCAGATTCCTGGAGGAAAATTGCTTACAGGTGCCAAACCCAGTTAGATCCGTCAGTGAACACGGAACTACATGGTTCCACCTGGAGAGAGATGAATGTAGCGAAAGCTGCCCACAAAGGGGTGTACTTGAGAGGGGCTAAAATGGGTCTAAAGTGCATCTCACTCTCTCTAATAACACCCACTCTGTGGTGTGGTTTAGTAGGCTGTTGACTAACATACTGGTGGTTGAAGGAACTCTGCTTCTACAGTGTGTTTGAGGCATCCACATTTTGTGTGCTAATGCATACAGCGCAGCTGATTGCTGTATTAATTCACAATTTAGTCACATGATAAAATATAGTAAGCCATTCTTTCTTTATATTCCTTTTTCAATATTCAGTTTGTCCAGGGACTTTTCATGTTACATACGCATAGACTGCCCTCAGTTCATTAGAACCCCCTGTTTTTTGGCAAAGCCATGGCTCCCAAGTGGCTGATTAGCTGAGCTAATTTCATTTTGTGTAACTTGTAACGCAGGTCCATTTAAAAGTATCGGAAGCTCGTCCATGGATTTCTCCTTATGCCTCATTACATTTGCAAGGTGACAGCACTCTGTCATGCCTTATTGCTTAATTATGAGGGTTAACTGACCACTTCCCAGCAATCACTGATTAAACACAAAAGAAGATCTCTCACAACTTTGTCTTAAATCCATCACAGCTACAGAATTGCATAGCTCATGTTCTTTGCTTCCTCAAGAAGGGACAAACTTCATCTCCACACCCCATAAAATGTGTACACCTATTTTTAAAGCTCATCTTAATTGTAGTTCAACCCATCACATGTACTTCCAATTGAAAAGATCAAAACAATTGAACCAGTTACCTAATTAAAGTCAATGCAACCATAGGAATAGGGAACAAATGTTCAATTTTGCAATGTCTATTGCAGGATTAAAGAGTTATTGCTATAATTTGATTGTAATATATGAATGTAATAGTTTAGCTCCATAGATGAAGCAAATTTTTATGATCATTCAGTAACCCACATGACTCAGTTTGTATTTTCATTTTTCCAGGGTGATATATTGTTTGAAAAAGTGCATCTATTTTACAGTATTTAAGTATCCATTCATTTTAATGGAATTGGTTCAAATATCCATTCCAAAGGATATTTTAGAACAGATTTGATCAAATTGAATTTTTCCCTTGTTTGTGGTTATTATCTGAAAGCCCTTTTTCTTGCCCTTACAAGATTTTAGGAAAGTAGAAGATGTAAATATTGAATGGTGGCAATATATAATCTGTGTCTAAGCAGCTAACATAGATCTTCTCACAAAAACCTATGTTTATTGTTGTAATTTATGGAAATTGCGTGAGAGCAACTGAGAATAGTCGTGAATTCAGTACAAGCATAGCATTGAAATTTGAATACACTTAAATTTTTTGAAGCAGTTGTGACACAGTATGTAGCACTGATTAGATAGGCCCTGCAAAGAAAAATCAGGGGACCCAGGTCCCTGTTCTTTTCTTTAGGGTTGCTGAGAAATTGTCTTTTCAGAACGTGAGTGTGAGTAGTCGTCTTTGACAAACCTAACTTACACACGGAATTGGTAAGGAAGAGGTATCATAAACTCACTTTATTATGTACTATTATTATGTATTATGTGCATTGCACAATCTGTGAGGTGTAAGAGGGGGTGGAATGTGTTCTTGGCTATTATGTCCCATGCTAAAAGCAGGAATGCCTGCTGCAGTCTCACATGTTGAGCTCAATTGTCCCCTTCGGCAAAACTTGGGAGAGCATTACTAGCAGGTGGGTAAAGGGATGAAAACTTTTAACAGAGAGGATAATTAATCACTGAAACAATTTATTGAGAGATGAGGTGGATTCTCCATCACCTGACATTTTAAAATCAAGATTGTGTGTCTTGCTACCCAATATGCTGTAGCTCAGCCAGAACTTCTGGGCTTGATGCAGGAATTACTGCGTGAATGAATACTCTTTTATGCAGGTGGTCAGACTAGATGATCATAATAATCCCTTCTTGCCTTGAAATCTATTAAATCTTCATCTTGTTCAGAGGGATGAGGTTGGGAAACAGGGTTCGCTCCAGGCAATTAAACCGGTGGCCATCTCTGGAATTTCCTGGATCCACACAGTGGCAGGGGATTCCACAGGAATCTTAGTGCCTCCACAACAGTGCTGGGGCCCTTAACTCCTATGTAGTGCAGCTACCATTTCTATGAACAGGGCCAGCTCCAGGCACCAGACGAGAAAGCATGTGCCTGGGGCGGCACATTGTAAGAGGCGGCATTGCGGCCAATCTTGGGGCGGCCAGCCCAGCCCTGCAGGGGCATGGAGCCCGGTCCGGGGAGGGCAGGAACTAGCGATCCCCGCCGCTCATCATACCACCGGGCTCCCCGGGACGCGCCACTCCCCGGCTCATGCACCGGCCTCCGCCTCCCACGCCGCTCTGAGCCCAGCCCGGCCGAGCCACCTTTAAAGGAGCGGCTGAGCCAGCACCTCCTGCAGCCCCCGGGCACTGGAAGGAGGGAGGGTTCTGCGGCGGCCCGGCAGGCAGCGGACGCAGGGAGGGAGGGTTCTGCGGTGGCCGGAGGAGGCAGGGAGAGAGGGTTCTGCGGTGGCCCGGTGGGCAGTGGTGGCAGGAAGGGTTCTGTGGCGGCCCAGCGGGCACCAGAGGGACGGAGGGTTCTGCGGCGGCCCAGCGGACAGCGGAGGGGCGGGCCCCACTGATCCCAGTGCTGTTTGCACTGTGCCGAGCCCCGCTGCAATGCCGGCCCCGCGCGGAGGTCGCAGACCCCAGCCAGCGCTGCCTGTGTCAGCCCCCTCGGAGCCTGCCCAGCCCTTAATTTGGCCCCCTAATGCATATGTATTATGATACAGTCTTTAATTACACAATCACAACCCCCCTGCCTCACTCAGTGAAAGGGTAGTTATTCAATATTTCATTTTATCCTTCAAATCTAGTGTTTTGGCCCTAGGAGGTGTTTACTGCAAACACTTTGCTGCATACATAATTATTAATTTCCTCCTGGGCATTTCTGTGGTGCTCTTGACATCATATTTCAGTGCTTGAGAAACATTAATGAATTTATCTTCACAATACCCCTGTGAGATTAGGTAGTAGTATTATTCCCTTTTTACAGAGGGTGAACCGGGGCACAAAGGGATGAAGCCAAAATTCTCAAATGTGTCTAATAATTTTGGGTACCCTGCTTAAGACTCTGAGGGCCTGATTTTTCAGAATACTTAGCATTTTTATAGTACTTTATATGTGTTCAGAGCATAGCACCAATCAACTTCAGCTGCAGTGATCGAAAGGGGCAGACCTGGGTTTCAGAGGCCAGATCTCTCACATTGGGCACACAGAAAATGAGGAATACTCAGTGACTAACTCTGAACGCTTTGGTTTACGTGACTTACCAAGCATCATACAGGAACTCTGTGACAGAGGCAGGGATAGAATCCAATTTTCCATGGTGGCATTCAACTTCTTTAACCATGAGACCCTCCTTTCTCTATCTGCATTCTCTGCCTCATTCATGACACACCTTCCAACTTCTGCAAAAAGAGGCAGAAATTCTATAGACAGAATCATTCACTGCAGAACCCTGATTTATCCACAGAGCAAGCCAATCCTGTGCACTGAACGAGGCAGGGGTCCTGTGGAAAAAATAGTATGTGATCATGTAATGCTCAATGCACATGCATAAGGGAGCTGAATTAAGGATCTGACATTTCCTCACTTTTGAGTGCTTGAGTTTATAACCTTAAGTTTCTTTTAGTATAGTTTTTAGGATTTAATTTCCCACATTTTTGTAAAACAAACTGGAAAAAAAAATTCTATCATGTGGAACCATACAGACTCCCTAAAGTGGGTCATCAGCAGGGTTTGGACCTTCAGATCCCCAGCACACACTTCAACCACTTGAGCAAATGGTGTAACTGATAGCAGCAGTAGTAGATTGTTAACCTCTATATGTACCAAGCACTAGAGGGGGATGAGAGACACACTTTGCCAGTGGCTTTCAAAGCTGTTTGCTGACAGGAGATGAATGGTGAGACTCGGGACTCCTAGGTTGTGGAGGGGAGTGTGCTCTAGCAGTTATAGACCTTTCTGACCCATCCTACCCAAATATGTCTTTGTCTGACCTCTGCTTATGTCCAGCCCACCCTCTCCTCCTACCCACCCTGCAACCATTGACTCCTACCCCTCCAGCTCCTATCCCCCCCCCTCAGTTCCTCCCCCACTCTCCTATATTCCCAATCACTTCCCATCTCCTACTTCCCTCTTGCTCTCTGTTTCTCTCAACACACCCATGCCCCAGTTACTGCCCTTTCCTACTTTGCTCCTATCCCCTGGCGCTTGCTGCTTTCCTGCTCAATTCCATCCCTGAGCTCTTGTCCCCCACAGGAGTTCCTGCCCTTTTTCCCCCATCCCCCGTTCCCATTTACTCTTTCACCTCCCTCCCACTCCCCTTCCGTTGCTTCTGTCCAGCCTCCCCCTCCTGTTCCCACCAACTTTCCCCCTCCTCCAGCTCCTGTTCCACCTCCCCGCCCTCTAGATCCTGCAACCCTTTTCTGCCCCTGTTCTCCTCACTCCTCCGCTTTGTAATTAGGTAGCTTCCTCCTTTTCCTGACTGCCAGTATTAAGGACACAGGAGAGAGTCTCCCACTCTGTGTCAGCATCACCTGGCAGCCAAGAGGAGCAATTACAGGGAAAGTTCTGCTCAGCTCCTGCAGCCCTTAGCTGGAGCATGCTCTGTGTAGAAGGAATCTTCAGAGAATTTAGTTACCAAGCTCTAACAAACTTCTACAAAGCATGTGCAAACTGAGATTTTTTTTTCCCGAGCTTGCAACTTGGCCAAATCTGGGCAAAAATTCATGGGGATTTCAAAAGGCACATCTCTGACACAACATTTTAAGTTTCTGCTCCAAAGCATGTAGGTGCTAGTGCTTCTCAACAAAACAGTTGTAAGAATTTTTTTCCCATGGGCAAAACAACATATTTTCCCCTAACCTCATTCTCAGAAATGGCTGAACTGTTTTAGCTGATACTTAAAATTCACCCTGAGGCAGACATCTGGTATGGAAAATTTCAGACTAACTGCTAAAGGTTTTCAGTTGCTTCCAACTTTGCCAACAAGGTTTTATAATGGGAAGTGTCGGGGCAACCTTAACTATACGTAGTGCCACCACTTCCACCTATAATCTGTTTTTGACAGATTTCATACTGTTTGCAGTATTATAGAAAATAAAAAATATTCCCTGAAGTTAAAATACCAGGGCTATAGATACTGCATTTGCAAGTAATGAAAGTGATGATCAACCATGCAGTCATTTTACCTTCTGCCAGAAACTTAACAATTTTACTGCAAAAGGTCTATAATATAAAATCAAAATTATTGATACACTGAAACGGAGAACTGTTGACTTTATGCCAATTCCTACCTCATTCCTATAAATCTAGTACTCACACTTTACACAGAATTCTATTTCAGGTAAATGTAGACATATAAGAATACCGAGAAATTATAACGCATTATTAGCCCAAAATATAGCCAAGCTCAGCATACCATTCAGATTTGCATGTGCAACATAATTTAGTAATAAAGTGCTGACCTTTTGATAAACGCTTCAGATTTCTATCTTTTGTTTAAAACAAGAGTCTTTCAATTGTAAGTCTCCTATAAACCTCTTGAAATTGCTGCCATTGCTTTCTGAGCTTCTTTCTTTCAACAGCTCTGTATTTATTTTCTCTGATCTTGGAACTCTAAAACTTGCGTATGTATAACACCATAAGTGAATCATAGAAATTAGTATAACTTATTCACAAGCAGAAACTTGCTTAAGAATCAAAGTGTCTTTCAGTGGAGGCCAGTTAACAACTCAGAAATATGTTTTGTGACTTTTATGAAAAATCTGCATCTTTAAACCTCCCTTCCCTTGGAACTGAACAGCTAGGGGATCCAGCCAGTCCTGCAGTACTATATAATCTTTAATTATGATCACCTCACCTGATTTATGTCACCCACAATGGAAATCATTGTTAGGTCATCTAGTCAATACCCACCAATGCAAGACTGATTGCTGCTGTACATTTTTAGTGCATTGTCAAGTTTTAGATACTGATCCTGTAAAGACTTCTGTGCGTGCTTAACATTATGCACTGAGAGTTGTTCCACTGACATCAGTGAGACAACATGTAAAGTTAAGAATGTGCATAAGTCTATCCAGGACCAGGGCCATAGTTTTAAATGTCTCAAGCAATGGAACTTCCACCATTTCCTTTGAGAGACTATTACATAGTCACTGTCAGGAAATTTTCTTCTATATGTGGCCTAACATTTTCCTGTCTTAATTTTATCCTATTACTCATAGTTAAACCTTCATGTACCACTTTTAAATAATACTCACATGCTTAAAATTAGACATCTGCTTAAGTAGCTTGCTGAATTGGGGCCTTGGACTTGACACCCTGCAAGTACACCTAGATTTTATATTGACTTTAGTTGTCATTTATGGCATGTTTACACATGCAGTGCTGTTGTGGTGCAGCTGCACCGATGCAGTGCGTCTGGTGAAGATGCTCTATGCCGACGGGAGAGAGCTTGCCCATAGGCATAACCCACCTCTTCGAGTGGCAGAAGCTATGTCGGCGGGAGAAGCTCTCCCACCAACATAGCGCTGTCCGCACCAGTGCTTATGTCGGTGTAACTTATGTCACTCAGGGGTGGTGGTTTATTCACACTCCTGAGCGACATAAGTTCTGCTGAATAAGCTGTAGCGTAGCCATAGGTTAGTCAAATTATAGATATATAAAGCGAGGGGAAGCAGAACAAAGGAGGACGGGGTGACTAGCACCCCCACAATGGAAATATTGGGGGAGGAGGGCTGATGTATGTTTTCACCCTGCCCTCCCATATCTCATGGAGGCAAGAGTAGGACCTGGAGGAAGGGCTGGAGCAGTTGCCACAGCGCATGAGATCAGGCTAGCCACTGGGGAGCAGGAAGGAATAGCATTCCTCTCCCAGCCACCATGGGTTCTGGAATAGTGGCAGGAGCACATGCGCCAGCTGCCAGGGTACCTGTACCCGGGTGGGAGGTAGAAGGGTGTCAGTGCTCAGGGCGCCAGTCACCGAGGAGTTGGATGAAGGACAGAATACCACCCACTGAGGAGCTGCCATAGGAATGTTAGTATGAATTGCCGGGGTGCCCCTTCCCAGCCTGGAGCTGGCTGCCTTCCTTCCTGCCCGTCCCCTGAAGCTCAGTAGCTCCCCTTGCTCCCTTGCCTATCCTCTGTCACCCCATAGCTTCCACCCCTCCTGTATAAAGAAGTTCTTTTAATCTTTCCTCATAAGTCACTGTCTCCCGCTCCTAATCACTTCTGTTCCACTTCTCTGAACTCCCTCCAATTTGTTTATATCTTTCCCATGATGAACGTGCCTGAACAGACTGTAGTATTTCAGGTGTGTTTTCAACAGAACTGCATAGAGAAAAGACTATTATGCCATCCTGCTCTATATCATAATGTCTCTGCATATGCAGCCCAAAATGTTATTGACAGTTTGTGCTGCCATCTTGCACTGAATAATTAAGGCTAATTTGTCCTCTTATCCCTAGGTTTCCTTCAACATTACTGCTTGCCAAGTTTCCCTCTATTATTAAAAATGTTTGTGGATTATTCCCTGGATGCATTTTCTTACATTTTTTTCAAACTTGAACTTCATTTGATTATTTTCTGTCCATGTTTCTAATTTCTGTAGATCCTTTCATATAATTTCCCTGTCCACAATAGTGCTTGCACTCTTCTTCCTGTTTCCAGACTGCTAATGAAGATAATTAATAAAACCAGAATAAACATCAGTGGCTGGGCTCCCCCACTAGAAAGATTCCTACAACCTGGTAAAGCACCAGTGACAAACTCAAATTCTCGGAAGTCTTATTATCTCTGATAAGTCAACATCCCATTACTATAAAAGTTCTCGCTTACAGGACTGGTATGCAGCTGATAAATCCTGCCCAAGTAGTCAAATAATAAGTAGGAACTTAGGTGTAATGATTTTTAGCCAATGAATGAGCACAGCAGAGTGGGGAATAAACTGAGCATAGTAGTTCATCAGTGAATGAGTAAAATAGGTTTCCTGTCTGAATGTGTAGCCCGCACACCTCTTGGGTGTGCTGTTCTGTCCCATATAGTGGCACCAAGACCACTTAGAGAGAGAGAGAGAAAATGAGTCTGCTCTACAGCCTTAGCTAACGACCAGTTGGCTTTTAGCTCATGCAGCAGAGGCTCATGCACTCAACTCCAGAGGTCCCCAATTCGATCCTGCCCGCCAACGACCGGGGTCTGTCGGCGTTACAAATGCATCTCTTTCGTACCTCTCTAATCCTACCCTTAAAACTCTGTATTAAGGAACTCTCTGTGTAGTTCAACACAATCGGACAAATCCATCCTCCACCTCCTTGGGCATCGAGGTATCCTTGGCACTTTGCCCCAACTCTCACACCCACTCTACTACTGACATATCCTGGGATGCATCCTCCACCTTAGGCAGCTGCACAGCTGATGAAGCCAGCTCTAGACCTGGACATAGTGGTTTCCTGGAACAGCGGTATTCCCAAGAGAGGCTTTATGCTTGCCCTACAAGCTCTTCACACACGAAGGGGCTGTAGTGACAGAATGAATCTGGCTTGAGATGACTTTTTACATACATTCATCTTTTCATTTGTGTTTTTAAAAAATAGTTTACTTCAGTTGCATCCATTTAATGTTCTATAACTGAATTATTCTAATTTGGGCCTTTATGATAACTAACTAATAGTCACTCTATTAAAAAAAACAAAAACAAAAATGATTTCCACATAATTTCTTAATTGTTTCTGCATGTTAGTTTTGGCTATATGCCAATTATGGAATCATCACATCGCTTCAGAGTGTAAATCAGTGGGACTGGAATAATAAGTTGTATGAAACACAGTGCCACACTTCATTATAATCCACTTACCAAACTGGAAAGAAAAACCTTTTAGTACATAAAGTTCATCAGCTTTTAAGTTTGTTTCATCTCATCTTTTATGTATTTTCAGACACAAATGTACCTTTCAGGGTAGTGTTTAATACAGCTGTCTACCAGTTTCAGAGTTACTTCTAAAAACAGCAACACTAAGCCATACTGCAAAGGTACTCCCCGTATGTCAGAGAAAGTATAGGATCTAATTGTCCTTTTATTTTCACAGTTATGAGTCAGGAGTATCGCAGTTACAGTGGTGTAAAACTAGTATACTTACAGAAACAATAGAATCTTACTATTTTTGTTTAGTCCATTTGCAACTTTCCTTTAATTCTTAATGCTTTTTGTGGGGATGGGGTCCAAATCCCTCTCCCCCCTTATTTATAAAATATGTTGGGTATTAATAGAATTTTGTTTTTAATCTTCATCCCTTTTCATAACTCTCAAATGTTTTATAGATACCAGCAGCATAACCTACTATCTGTAATATCTGACAATGGACTCAGATGGCTGGGTAAAACAGAGGAATAAAAAGGCATTGACTGGCACAATTCTCCATTACACTCTACCTTGCAAAGTATTCCATTTACTTCAATGGAACTACTCACAGTTGTAATTCTAAATCTGGTAGTAGGTAAATACCGGATAATGCATATCTGATTTTAATAAGGGAATTGCTAAATTTTATTAAAATTGGCCCAGAGCATTTTCATACTCGTCATGCTCTTCTGTTAGGCCGTCACATGTCAATAGATGTGACTTTGAATTATTTTTACCTTAATTCTTGCAAGAAGCCATTTTCATACAATCTGCTTAGCATTACTGGGCTTTTAATAATGAAACTGAAATAAAATTATAAAAATCACCCATGTTCCTCTTTGAAACTAAATATTAATAAATTGAAGAAAAATAAGATTTTCATAAATGGGCATATTTGGGATGGACATTAGTTTCTTCAAATCATGTATTCTCTTTGGTTCTGGAGTGAATACTGGCCATAATCTGTAGTGTTTCCCTGAAACTGGTCTTTTGGTTTAACTCAGCAAAACAAATTTTGAAAAAGTTATTGTCAATTAAATACAATGATTTCTGAAAGTAAAATGATATAAGTCTTTTTATGCCATGGTAATGCTTTGGTTATACTTTGAGATGGTACCTTTGTTCCAAGTCCCTGCTTTCCAGTGTTTTGTTAAACTATAATAATAATTTGGTCTAAAATACCTCATGCTTGTTGTTACATACATATGTATGAATTTTTGTGGTGGTGGGGGAACGTTTGTAAAATTACATTTTGCCATTTGAATTTTGTCAGCATGGAAATGTGTTTTAAACACATTAAGAAAATTTAAGATGGTTGTTTTAACTTAAAAACTGTTTAGATTTAAAACTTCACATTTGGCAACAACTTAGGGATGAATTCTGTAAAACCTTTCGTAGGTGAGTAAAATTACTCATGAGTGACCCTTGAGAGAGGCTCATAGTGCTGAATGAGGACAAATTACTTTAACATTACTGAAGAAATCTATTTTGGGAACAATGAGTTTATAGTTATTTGAAAATTGTACATGGGACATGTGCAGTTCAGTACTTTCACTCAGTTGTTAATCACTCTGAATCTGATCATTTCATTGTGCCATTCATTGTTTTTTCTTTCTATTTTCCCTTTTTTATTATTTATCTCTGTGAAAAATTAACATGAAATTCAATGAAAAATCTTCATTAATGCAGTGTTGAGAATATAAACACCCAGAATTCAGGTAATTCAAAATTATAGTTGTCACAGCAACTGTAACTTGACCACATTACACGTGTAATGTGCTTGAAAAAAGCACTATGCTAACGTTAAGTATAAATATTTTCTTCCCCCTTTCCTATACCTCAGCTTACCTCTCTGCTGGGGTATAGACCAGACTTTAGTCTTTTCAGGACTTTCATTCAGAGAAAGAGAAGGAGAGAGTGAGTACAAAGTTATATCTCTGAGAGAACAAAAGTGACAGTCTTTTTAAAGGATAAATATTTACTAAATCTATATCTGTAGACAGATAGAAATGCAAAACAGTTTACTTGTAACCCATGAAAAATTATAAATATTGTCAATTACTTTTTAAAGATAACACTTTCAGGCAGGTTTCCCCAACTTGTTACTATCACAAGTTCAATGCAAATATAATTGTGCATATGAATACACTTCCACAGGACACGACTCCGTCTCTGTTGAATGGTTCCAAACCCTCTGTAGGGCATGCCAGCTCCTTAAAGTTGGGACACGAGATAGTCCCACGTTCTCATTCAAACTCCCCTTGAGTCTTTGCAATGTCAATCTGCAATTTGCCGCAGCAAGTTCTAAGTTCTCCTCTTCTTCAGTGGAGTGAAGGGACTTGCAGTCTTAATCCAACAAAACTGGCAAAGCCCTGGAATGCAATACTTACAGGAGACCCATCTGGTTCTTGCGCTGTTCCTCTCTGCTGAGTTCTTAAGTCTGGCTCCCATTCCTGCTCTTTATAAAGTTCTCCCCCTCCCCTTGGGTTCTCAATGGTTCCACTCTGAGCGCGACTCTGGGTGTGTCCTGACAGGCTGCTTGCCCAGAATGGAAATCACCCAAGTAGCTTCAAAGAACTAATGAGCACACCTGGTGCCCACCATACCCAATTTCTGGATGATTCTGGCCCATCTGGCAGAGTCACACTGGCCAGCTCTGGCAAGTGCGCAGTCACAAAAAAACAAGAATTATGTATCCTCTCCTCTGTTTCTTCCTTTATTTACACCACTAAAAACTGCAGAGCAAACATGTGGCCTACACATGCATTCTGTTTTAAGCTGTAGTTATGTTAGGTCTTGTAAACTAAGCCCAGAATGTGGATTTTGTTAATACTTTAGTGTCCTCCAGAGAAGATTGACATGCTGCAGTAACTGGAAGTGGGGTTGGTGACTGAGTAGCTGGCACTCTTCTCTTTGGATCAATATTAGGTGGCACTCTGGTGCTTATATAAGATGTGAAACTAAGGTCTTGATGACTGGTGGACAACAAAAATTCCAGAAGTTTCGTAAGATATGAGATCGGGGTTAAACTAAGGAGGATTAGGGAATGGATTGGAGGGAGGAGCACAGTTCTCCCTCTTGCCCTGGCTTGGGAAAGCGGCACTTCCCCACAGCTGCTCGTCTTCTGGACTAGTGTAGTTAGAGTTCCCAAATTCCAACATAAGTAACGACTAGATTAGGCCATATCCTCAGCAGATGTAATCAGCGAGGTCAATGGAGTTATACTGATTTATACCAGTTGAGAGTCTGGCTCACTATAGCTATTAAAATTCCTCCTCTTCTTTAAGGTATAAGTTAAGAATAACTTACCCTCCTGGAATCAAGCAAGCAAATAAGCAAACAAAAGAATAGCTTGTTCTGCTGGTACAGAATGGTTGCCATGTTTCATTTCAGAGGATTTCTCTCCTCCTGCCCCTCACAAGTCATCTGGCTAAACCAGAGATGACATTCCTGATATTAAGGTTAAAAAAATGGTCAGACCTTCTTTATCCATCCTGAAGAAGTAAAAGATAAGCATGAGCCCCCTTTTTAAAAAACGCTCTGCAGGTTATATTTAACGTTTTGAGTGTCTAATGTTAGTTTGATAGTCAACAGTTCCAGGTTCTGAATCTCAAAAGATATTTTTTTAAAGTTTCTGACTATCATTAATGAATTACCTGCAACATTTAAAGAAAGTTCCCAGATGAAAAGAGTTGCCAGAGCATTTACTGACAGTATTGTAAATTATTGCTGCCATAGTGAATTTATCATACTCCCACTCTGAGTCCTAGTGTGATGGGATATACAAACCCCTCACTGGGCCTGAAGGGGTTAAAAGGCAATACTGGGCCCAGATAGCATTACCCCTATGGCTCTGCTGTGCATGGTCCATCTGGAGGAGTGGGTTAAAAGGAGCTCAGAACCAGCCCAGGCAAAGGGGACGTGGACAGGTTTCAGGAGAGAGGAAATTTATCCAGGAAGCAAGACAGAAGGTTGACCCTGAGAGGTGGCTATAGAGCCAGTAAGGCAAATTGGTAGTGCCTTCTCCAACCACCACCACCCCCTTTTGAGAGCCAGGAGGTCCTATAGGACCCTGCTCATTTGAACTCTTTGTTAAGTGATTGACTGTTTAAACCAGGGGTCAGCAACCTTTCAGAAGTGGTGTGCCGAGTCTTCATTTATTCACTCTAATTTAAGCTTCCACGTGCCAGTAATACATTTTAACGTTTTTAGAAGATCTCTTTCTATAAGTCTATAATATATAACTCAACTATTGTAGTATGTAAAGTAAATAAGTTTTTTAAAATGTTTAAGAAGCTTCATTTAAAATTCAATTAAAACCATAGGTTGCCTACCTCTGGTTTAAACTATAGGGGCCAAGCCCAAAACTGAAGGAGCATATAGCTAGGAAGTAGCCCGGGGCAGCAGACCTAGACTAATTAGTCTGAGGAAATATGAACAGTGAAAAAAACGGAAGAAAGGATGCATCATGTGATAGAAGGAACACTAGATAATAGACAGAAACAGAAGGAAGTATGAAAAATGTCAAGCTCAACATAGTAAATACATTTGCTTTATAATGTATATTTTAAATCTATGGTTAATTTTTTTTTTTTTTTTTTTTTTACTTTGTGTAAAAAGAAAAATTGGGAAATGTGCTCTGCCTTGGACCCCTGTACCCAAACCCCACTCTCTTGCAGTAGCATAGATTGGCATCATTATTGTTTTTGAACAAATGGCAAACATAGCCTCTCTCTGCATCAGCAAGCATGTTGATCTGGAAATTTATATGGTCACACAGACGACCAGACCTATTGAGTTATAAAGAATATAGAGCCATATTATGATTCCAGAATTAGTCTGAATATTGGAAAAAATTTAATGTTCACTTTCTCTTTTTTAAAAGGAGGGGCAATATCTATATCTGTCTGTCTATCTATCTATCTATCTATCTATCTATGAATTCTGTGTTTTTTCTCATGGCATTTATAAGCATCTTAATCCTGCACCACCCATAAATGTCAGCAGCCAGGATCATTGTTTATTACTTTATTATGGTCAGACTGTACTGGTTTAAACAGAACTGAGGAAGTTAATTATCAAATGTTTCAGTAAGCTCTAACAATAAGTAACTAGTTATTGAGAGAGGGTGACTTACTGTAGATTCAGTATTGTAGTGCTTGAGAAGGGGGATGGAGGAGTGGTGCATGCAATTGACTTTGGATTACAGAATTCAGAGGGACTGCCCTAATCTGTTTCCCAGGTTGTTCTAACCAGTTCAAGAGCAGTAAAACAAGGTTATGTAATTGACATGTGATGTAGCCTAAAATAGTGACTGCAAACATAGGCTGCTGTTGCTGGGCAGTTGTCAACTGCTTTAAAAAAATTCTTTAACAGTACAATGAAAATGCAGTTCAGATTTAAATGGAGTCAGTGTAAGGCATTTGTATTTTTTAATACCATAAGAATAGTGACTTTTCTAAAATATGGAAATTTAGAGGAGATTGAAAATGGCACTCTTAGTCATTTTGATTTGCTTCAGAGTGCCAGTTATACATCATAAAATAAAGATTGGTTAGATATATGCAGTTACTTTCTAGAAAGGAACAGTGATATAACTTTTGTTAAACATGTTTTTTGGTTATTACATGTGGCAAATTATCATAAGTTTTAGCAACATTTTTATTTGTATAATACTTATTATATGATAGAGGAAAAAAGATTCAGAGTAATATACTTTACCAATTAAAATAAATTGACAGGGTTACAGTAATAACATAGATTTCACAAAGTATGTGGAGGTTTCAGAGCTGTCTGTAACAAATGAGAGGTTGAGGTGGGCAGATTACATGATTGCAGGAGGAAAACTCCTTCAGTAAGGTTATGCTAGAGGGGGTGGGGGAGAGAATTCTGGTTAGGTGCAGTTTTGTCTGTGAATCAGATATTCTGGAAATAAGTGGTCTCCCCTCTTCCTATCCTTCACTGATTTTTTTTTTTTTTTTGGCATGCACATTTTCATTCTCTTCCATTCACCTGGATAAATAATACAGTACCTAGTTTCAGAATTAATATGGGAACCAAAATCTGTGCAAAACTGAGAAGCTAAAGCGCTACAGGAGGTGGAGAGAGCTGCTTCAGTCTATTTAGTAAATAATGCTAATTAATGGGACCGGGGGAACCTTAATATAGAACTACATACATTGAGTCCAGGATAATGTGGGCCTGATTCTCCTCTCTCCCATGACTAGTATATATCAGGAGTAATTCCACTGAAGTCAGTGGAGTTACTTGGTGTGAGTGAGAGGAGAATAAAGCCCTAAAATTTCACATAGGACAAAGCACTTTTCATTGGATGAAGTTTATTCACTATGGAGATCCTGTGAAAGGCACTCTACACCACTTATGCCTGCCAGTGTGAGGGTTGGTGTTTTGGGGCTTTCATAACCCACTCTGTACCATGAAGCTTCTCACTGGGGGCTGGGGTTGTTTGCAGTGATTGAGAAGAAGCTAGTCGATCCTATACAGATCCAGTGGCCAAACACACTACAGATGGCAAATGAGGGGCGGGCAGAAGCCCTTATACTGGTCCAAAGACGGGAATAGTGGCTGCTGAGGGAATGCTTTGCAGTCATGCAACATATGGATTTTGGAGATAAATTCTATTCTCTCTTTCCTCAGATCCGTTGATTAGTTCCCAACAGAAAGTCTGATCGCTCTTGCTTCGTGGAGGGAGAAGTCAATTTTGCCCACCATTAATAAAATGAAATCTGTAGCTGAAATTAAAGTATTCCATATGTGAAGGAGGGAGATTATGGACTATAGAGATATTGCTTTTAGCTGTGCTGATGGAGTAGGAGACCTTTTAAAAAGGTTGTTCTTTTGGGGGCGGGGGGAAGAGGGGGGGCTCTGCTCTGCTCTGCTCTTTCTTGGCCACTAGATGCAGTTTAGGGTTGTTGTTGGAAGTGTACTTTTCTGTTCCATTCTCTTGTGCTGTGGGGAGGCAGAAGACAAGGAGAAACCATTCTCTTGCTACCACTATTTCATCACATTCCTAGCCCCAGCACAGCCTTCTTGATCACCTCATCTCTGTTATTGGACCAGACAAGGTTCCCCGCTGTTGATTTAGAAGTTGTAGTTAATGCGGTTTTGGAACTTTCTCTATATTTGTTCTGAGAGATCTTGCAATGAAATCTGTAACTTTAACAGAGGAAGGAAACTTTGTCTACTGAGCTAGACAAAGCAAACATTTTCCAATCAGTTTCAACAAAACTGAACATTCTTTGAACATTATAGAAGTTTCAGTTGAGACTATAGGCAGAAGAAATCCAGGAAAATAATTACATTCTGTTCATGTCCTTGCTCAGACTTTGAAAAAAGAAAATGTAATGTTACAGATGGAAAATGAAAACATGGAAAATTTTACCAACTTTAATAATTTAAGAATTTTGCCTTTTGCCTTTTCCCAATTATAATTTTAAAAAAGTAATTGTGCCTTGATCCTGCACAGTGATGCATATGGGCAGATCCCTGCACCTGCGAGGAGCCCTGTTGAAGTTCTTGCATACCACTTTGCAGGATCAGTCATTTAGTCAGGATACTAGGTTTTAAAGAGGGGAGGGAATATGCCACCATTTCCAGGGGTGTTAAGTTTTCAGGAGTTTGTCGTGCTGTAACTCATTGGATCAGTAGTAATTGACCTTTCTGTTTGCTACTGGATTTTGTTTCTTCAAGGAAATATAATAGAGTAAGAGAGAACAAATTGCAGGAAATAAGGATATCAGTTTAGTTTTGTGCCATATATAACCAGAAAAATCCAGAAAATTCATGAGTCTGAAACTGTTTTCAACTCACTCTGTCACACTTGATCTGTCACAGCGCATATTATATATGAATATGTACATCTTATATGTCTGGATTATCTAAACTTGAGAACTATAAACAAAGTGATTCTGGCAGCTATACTCTTAATGTGACAACTCTATTACATTCTTCTTAATAAGTAACCCTGTGGTACCTATTTATCTTTTATGTTGAACAGTTAACTTTCCAGGCATTTTGTCTTAACTATTTTAAATGAAACAAGGATTACTTATGTATAAATTCAATAATGGCATTTGCTAAAAATTACTCTTACCCTACTGCATTGCTATGTGGGGAAAAAGAATTTGATTCCTACTCTCTTACTTCCCAACCCACTATTGGCTGAGTAAACTGAATAAAAAGAAGAGCTGAGTTAAGCTAAACTCAGACAAGATTGATTTGTTTCTGGGAAGAGACATATGCTTTAAAGATCTAGCCACCACAATTACATCAGTTTCCTTTGAGAATGTCTTCTGTTGAGATCATCAAAATAGTCCAGAGCCCTAAAGATATTCTGGAATCCTCGTTGCTGTAGGATTCTCTGGTACCTATGGTTTCTTTAAGTGTTTTCTTCCACCTGTGTTTGGCAGGAAGTTGCATCCTATCCTGTTAATGACCATCCTGTTAGATGTTGATTGGCCATAGTGCTACATGCTTTTGTGATGTCTAAGGTTGCTTATTCCAGTGCACCTTGGAAAGAAAACTGCAATCTTGAAAAAGTGTCAGTTAGTTCAGAATGAAACAACCTATCTATAGCAACATAGTTTACATCACTGACTCCCCAGTGAGCATGGAAGCAAAATCACGGTCTCTATTCTAATCTTCAAAACCATACAAGGAATTCACCAAAACCTACATAAGAGACAACTTCTCTTTTAAGGATCATGACCTCTCATGTCAGCTTCTGTCTTCAGGAATCATGCAGCTGTCAAACATATGAGTAAAATCTGGAGTGTAAGACCCTGCTTTCTCAGTGGCTGGCCCTAAATATGGACTCTGTCTTTCAAGAGTGCAAAATGACCTTGCATCTTGCTGCTTTCAAGAGAAACTGTAAAATGAACTTAATTGACATAACTTTTCAAAACTTCAATAAAAAATTAACCCTGCAGAAAGAAGAGAACCGGGGATTAGATTCATGTTGAATGTAACAAGGTGTTTATATACCATAGTGATGAGTATAACATATTCTACATGCATAAGTAGATAGCCCCATCCCCTCTCATCTTCTGTCCTCCCTCACCCTTGTTCTCCTCCACTATTTAACTCTTGTCCTCAAGCTATCATTCTCATCAGGTTCCTTTCCTTCCCAATACAAGCATGCTTTGGTCTCCCCTATTTTAAAGAATCCTAGCCTTGACCCTATGTCTCTTTCAAACTATCACCTAATCTCTCTTCTCTCCTCCATTCCAGGACTCACATGCTGTCTACTATCACTGTCATCTGTAGTTCCATTCTTCCAATATCATTCTTGACCCTCTCCCATCTGACTTCCACTTTGTGCTCTACTGAAACTGCTCTGAAGTCTCTAAAATAACCTATTTGAGGTCACATCTTAGGGCCTCTATTCTATAATTGTCCTCTTTGATTTCTCAGCAATTTTTGATACCATGGACCACTCCTTACTTTTTGAAATGTTTTCCTCATTGTCTTTTGTGTTTGTCATCTTATTGTTCTCCTCAGACTGCTCTGATCATTTTTCCGTCTCATTTCTTTCCTACCTGTTATCCCAATTAAAAAATAAACCAAAACCTACAATACATGAAACAAAGTACTTTAATGGCTCATCTACTGAATCATCCTCTACCCTTTTTTGTGAGTGTCCCTGAGAGGCTCACTCTTTGGTCCCCTTCTTTTCCTCTACTCCCTGTTTCCAGGTACTCTTTTCTGCAGGTCTGGCTCTAACTACCATATTTATGCTGAAGACTCACAAATCTCCCTCTCTACTATATCCCTTCACACAGTCTAGTGTCCTGACCTGTCTTCCTGACATCTCTTTATGGATGTCCATTTGTCATCTTAATCTCAGTATGGCACAAACTGAGCTTATGATCTCCCACCCTGCCAGCCCCGCTTTCTCCCTTTTCTCTATCACTTGGACAATAGCACCATCCTCCTAGTCGCTCAATTCCGTAATCTGGGTGCTATCGTTGACTCAGTCCTCTCCCTTATTGCACATGTTGAGTTTGTTTCTAAATCTTAGTGCTTTTCTCAAATCTCTCCTTTCCTCTCTATTTTATCAGCCAAAATCTCATAATTAGAGCCCTGAAGGCATACAACATTTGCATCCACATCTGATCCGCGATCCTCAAAAACAATCTGCGGATGCAAATATCGGTGGCTATAAAGAGGATATCCGCAGATTTGCAGGGCTTTAAATATATAATTTGGATCTGCATCCATCCGCGATCTGCAAAAATCGTCCACGGATGCAAATATCTGCAGGTATAAAGCGGATATCCAGAGATTTGCAGGGCTCTACTCATAATTTCACATCTTGATTACGGCAACCTCTCTTTTCTGGCCTTCAAGTCTGCAATCTTGCTCTCTTCATGTGTCTTCAGAATATTGCTCCTAAAATCACCATTTTGGCTTGTTACTAGGAGTACATCAGCACCCTCTTGGAGCCCCTCCACTGGCTCTGTCTTCACTTCCACATCTGATACAAACTCTTGTCTTTATATTTAGGGTCCTTCGTAATTTATTCCCACCCAACCTAGCTGACCTAGTAACCTACTATGTTATTGACTTCTGCTTTCTCCAGTATTCCCAGGCTGTGCTGCCCACCAGTCAGCGTCTCCCTTAAACACTTCTGCACTTTCTCCCAACTGTCCTTTATGGATGGGAAAACCTCCCTGATATCCAAACAGCCATTAGCTTATCTTCCTTCAGATCTCTCCAAAAGACTTACCTGTGCCAGAATATCTACAACACCCAGCCTGCTGATTATGGCTGAACGGGTGACAAGCTGTGCCTATTTCTCTTCCTCTTTTTTCCTTTTCCGTCTCGTTTCTTTCCTACCTGTTATCCCAATTAAAAAATAAACCAAAACCTACAATACATGAAACAAAGTACTTTAAAACACTGCTGTTTCAATAAGCATTGTGGCTCAGTTGACCTTTCTCAGCGCTCAGAGCAGCCCTCCGAGTGGCACTTCAGTGAAAGGGCTAGTTGCCTCTTAGTGTGTCAGAGGCCAGAACTCAGAGAGGGAAAGAGTGTGGGAAGGGAGGAGTAGCCAGAATGAAGAGGCTGAGATAGAGAATGAGAAGGACATTCGGAGAATCAGGAGACAGAGAAAGAAAGAAGGTAGAAAGAGCCAGATTTTCAAAGACATTTAGGGATCTAAGGATGCAGATAGGCACCTGGTGGGATTTTCAAAAGAGCCTATTTCCTAATTCCCATTGAAATCAAAGGGAAGAAGGGAGTGGGATGGGGTACAGTAATTTATGTATCAATTGTAAAGCTTTTTGGGGATACTTGAGAAAGAGTTGTGCTATATAAATGTAAGATATTACATTTAATAGTGATATAATTTTGAATTGCCTTGCTTTTGTTGGTTTGTGTCACATCATTAGGGATGTTTTTTAGCATACCACAGTTTTAATTGCATATATATCTAAACACAGTTCTATTAATTATATAAAAATAAACAATTATACATAGGGAGTTGCTGTAGAGGGTTTTGCATTCTTTTGTTGTATAATTTCTACTTAAGTGAGAACTTAAAAAGAATATCTACAGGTAAAGTGTTTTAAGATATTTCTAGACTTTTATCCAAGTAAATTGGCCTATGGAATTGAGAACTTTAAGAGCCTGTCAATGGATATTTCTGTGCAATTTAAAAGAAAAGCTGTTTGCATCACATATTAGTCGAAGTTTTCAAGGACATATTATTTCAAAATTGATGTGTCTTTACTGAATTATACTTTCAGTAAACATTTAGCAACAGAAAGCGTATGTAGTAATTGCAGTCTAACCAAAGTATCCTAAATCTGACTCATGAAAGTATTCAGGTATAGAAGGAATATGTCTTGTGAAGGGCACAGTAAGACAAGGATTTAAATCAAATAAACATTTCCACAACGTATACAAAATATATCCTATGTAATTATCCTGAAGTACATAAATGTTAACCTACTTCTACTAAGCTCATCAGTTTTTGAAAGCCATAATGAAAAATGTTGACTTAACAGGTGTACAATTTCATAGAACAAACTGCCTTCAGGGGAAATCTGCAGAGGGGTTCATTTTGCAGCATCAGAGCTGACTTGTCATATTAATAGCCTGCACCCGCCTGTGAAAGCCTAAAAATGGAATTGCAGTACTCCATGTTGTACAAAGGACATTGTGCAAGACACTGAAAAGCTGCAGTACTGAACAATCATACACACATTTCCAGGAGAAAATATCAAATTCTTTAAAATTATATCAAAATTTAGGTTTTTGAATGACACCCTTTTAGTATTCAGCATTACTTTAATACTTGCTTTTCACTTTATTTTTAGACTTACATTCCAATTTGCAGTTCTGTTGCATAATATTTTTAGAAGGTGCCTTAAATCAGTAGACAGAAAATATATTAATAGACATTAAATACAGTATTTTTCTCTAGGTGGTCACCTAAATGACCACCATTATGATATGTCTCTATGTTACATAGGTTGATTTTATGCACAAACATATTATATTTTAAGCAGATTTTCCTTTTAAGAGTAGCCCATTATGATTTTACTTTTCAATTACTATTTTAATAGACTTATTTAAATATCAGTTAGTTTTCAAGTCGGTTTCATTTAAGGCTGTCGATTTAATCGCAGTTAACTCACACAATTAACTAAAAAATGTTAATCGCGAATAATGGCAGTTTTAATCTCACTGTTAAACAGTAAAATACCATTGAAATGTATTAAATATTTTTGGATGTTTTTCTACATTTTTAAATATATTGATTTCAATTACAACACAATACAAAGTGTACAGTGCTCACTTTGTATTATTTTTATTACAAGTATTTGCACTGTAAAAACGATAAACAAAAGAAATAGTATTTTTCAATTCACATCATACAAGTACTGTAGTGCGATCTCTTTACCGTGAAAGTGAAACTTACAAATATAGATTTTTTTTTTTGTTACATAACTGAACTCAAAAACAAAACAATGTAAAACTTTAGAGCCTACAAGTCCACTCAGTCTTACTTCCTGTTCAGCCACACTAAGAGAAACAAGTTTGTTTACATTTACAGCAGATAATGCTGCCCGCTGCTTGTTTACAATGTCACCTGAAAGTGAGAACAGGCATTCGCATGGCACTTTTGTAGCCGGATTTGCAAGGTATTTACATGCCAGATATGCTAACCATTCATATGCCACTTCATACTTCAGCCACCATTCCAGAGGACATGCTTCCATCCTGATGATGCTCATTTAAAAAAAAGATGCGTTCATTTAATTAGCGATTGAACTCCTTGGGAGAGAATTGTATGTCTCTTGCTCTGTTTTACCCACATTCTGCCATGTATTTCATGTTATAGCACATGATGTTCGTTTTAAGAACACTTTCACTGCAGATTTGACAAAACGCAAAGAAAGTACCAATGTGAGATTTCTAAAGATAGCTACAACATTCAAACCAAGGTTTAAGAATCTGAAGTGCATTCCAAAATCTGAGAGGGATGAGGTGTGGAACATACTTTCAAAAGTCTTAAAAGAGCAACACTCCAATGCAAAAACTATAGAACCTGAACCACCAAAAAAGAACATCAACCTTCTGCTGGTGGCATCTGACTCAGATGATTAAAATGAACATGCATCAGTCCGCAGCGCTTTGGATTGTTATCAAGCAGAACCCGTCATCAGCATGGATGCATGTCCTCTGGAATGGTTTTTGAAGCATGAAGGGACATATGAATCTTTAGCACATCTGGCACATAAATATCTTGCGACACCGGCTGCAACAGGGCCATGTGAACACCTGTTCTCACTTTCAGGTGACATTGTAAACATGAAGAGGGCAGCATTATCTCCGGCAAATGTAAACAAACTTGTTTGTCTGAGCGATTGGCTGAACAAGAAGTAGGACTGAGTGGACTTGTAGGCTCTAAAGTTTTAAATTGTTTTCTTTTTTGACTGCAGTTATTTTTTGTACATAATTCTACGTTTGTAAGTTTAACTTTCAAGATAAAGAGATTGCACTACAGTACTTGTATTAGGTGAATTGAAAAATACTGTTTCTTTTGATTTTTACAGTGAAAATATTTGTAATAAAAAATAAATATAAAGTGAGAACTATACATTTTGTATTTTGTGTTGTAATTGAAATCAATATATTTGAAAATGTAGAAAACATCCAAAATATTTAAATAAATGGTATTCTACTATTGTTTAACAGTGTGATTAACCATGCGATTAATTTTTTAAATTGCTTTACAGCCCTAGTTTCATTATATTATCCAGCTTGCTTTAATTTGTTTTCTTTCTTTGACACATATTCATGAATGGACTACCCCAAAGTTCCAGTCTTTTTGTCGGAGTTGTGCTGCAGGGATCAGAGTTCTGATAAAACCTTCCGGTGGCATACTTATAGGACTTTAGGTTTTTAATTTACCATTTTATTACGATTTATTTGTTGTCTTACAGCAGCGTCTAGCAGCCCCAAGCGAGACTGGGTCCCTGCTGTGCCAGGTGCTGAACGGATGTAAAAGGTCCCTGCCTTTACATTCTAAGTAGACCACACAGACATAGGGCATGAGGGAAAACAGAGTCACAGAAGTCTTGCCCAAGGTCAGACAGCAGGTCAGTGGAATAGCCAGGAATAGAATCCAGTTCTCCTGAGTCCTAGTTCAAAGTGCCCTGTTGAGTGCTCATATTTTCCTTGAGTCTCCACAGGAAGTTATTCTGCCTTGTGGTGAGCATCCTGGCACTTGCCATCAGCAGGTCCCTGGGCATTTTAACCTACTTTGTACCTCCTGTTTGGAAGAAAATCTCCTGTGGCTGTACATCCGTATCTAATTAGTGCCCCATGTCCCTGCTTTCTTTTGCCTCCAAGCTTCTTGACCTCTGCAATCCAGTTGCTACTTGTTCCATTTCACTCCAAGTGCTTTTATTGACACTAAGATAGAGCTCTTCCTAGCCATCACTAATGGCCTCCTTGATCTAGCTGTTTCCTTTGCCACAGTCGATCGTTTCAGTGCTACAGTCAGTTCTCTTGACTCTTAGTTTTCTTCATACTTCTCTGACCACTACTTTACCACAATGCCTGAGTGGTTCCTCATCCCTTCGCCACAATCTGCCAGTGTTTCCTGCGGTGCTGTTCTTGGCCTTTCGTCTTCACCCTCTATACTCTTTTTGTGAACAACCTCATTCATTCCCATATTTCAGTTACCTTTTCTACGGTGATAACTCACAAAACTACCTCTCTCCTCTCATTTACCCCCCAGCCATCGTGCCTCTCTGACATCTTCACTGGTACCTCAAACTCAATAAAGTGAAAACTGAACTTGTCCTCTTTTCTCCCAAATGCTTCTCCTTCACAGTTCACAGCTCATGTTTTTATTGTGTCTGTTGCACAAACTGACAACCTCAGTATTGTATTTGACTTTTGTCTATTCTTCTGAATCCATGCTCTTGGCAAATCCTGTCATTTCTTTCTCTACCCCTTCTCTGAGCTCTCCCCAGTCATGCCACAAAACCTCTTTATATATGTACACGACATCTGTTTCCACAGCTGCTGCAAACTCATCCTTTTCTGATGTGCCCAACATTGCATCATGCCCCATCCAGTCTAGTCTGTATAAAAGGATGCAACTAAAATGATCTTCTCTTACATCACTCTGACCATGTTATGCTAGCACTTTGCTGCTGTCCTCTTTCCTTCCACATCAGATTTAAGAATCTTCTGCTTATTTAAAAAAATTCTTCATGATACTGCCCCGCCTGCAATTCTGCTCTTATTTCCTCCTTTTCCCCTACTATCTACAGTTGTCCCAAACTGCAAAACTGAATATCCTTTTGTATCCTTCCCACACCCTCATCTTCATGCCTTCTTCCATTGCTTATACTTCCTTTCTTTTATTCATTGTGAACCAAATATCTACCCTCTCTCCATTCAAATCCATCTGTTGGGCTTGATTCATAACTGCATAAAATTGGAGTAATGCATTGGTGAATCAGACCCTTATTTGCAAAGCTTTCAGAAATAATCAACTACATATAAGATAACTGATTAAAACAAACACACTCTGAACTGCTTAAAAAGATTGGACTCTGTTGTGATAGTTTATTTTACATCTGCCCTGTATTGTCTGTTGATAATTTAGATTGTAAACACTTTGGGGCAGGGACTATATCTTTATTTTTTGTACAGAACAGAGCTTTGTACTTGTGGGTCTTAAATAACTTGTAATGATGATATAACTATAGGGGCTCACAAAAACCTCAACCCCAGTGTATCTGAGACCCATTTTTAAATAAGCAGTTTAATCCTGTTCACGGGATAGAAAAGAAATCCATCTAATGATTATAGGTCACCAAGGTAGCTAGAAAATGGGAAGAGAGATTCTGTGCATTAACGGGAAACTCAAAATGATTGCAGAATGAATGGAAAATAGAATGAATGGGAAATATTTATATATATGGTATCCAAATAACATTCTGTTTTGTTTTTGGTTCATTCAGGGCAGCACAATTACCTATGTGCAGGAAGAAATGACTGTATTATTGATAAGATTCGAAGGAAGAACTGCCCGGCTTGCCGATTACAGAAGTGTCTACAAGCTGGAATGAATTTAGGAGGTAAGCATAACATTTTTAGTTCATTATTTTAATTTTATTGGGCAAAAATATTTTAACATGCTTCTTTTTACATACATAGCTGCATAATCTCAAACCTTTACACTGAGAGAAGTGCACAAAAGCTAATAAACCCTATTGTCATTCTAAATCAGTTTTTGGGAGATATGTATTTTATGGCTCAGAACAAGAAAAGTGTGTGTTTGATGCTGACAGTAATTTTAGTAGAGTTTCACTAAAGCTAGGAGTGTGGAAGCTTCAAGAATTGTGTATGGGATTTTTTGTGGTGATGGTGGGGAATGTTCTTGAGATCATTTAAAAACATTGTATATCTTAACAAAAGACAAGTTCTTGCAAAGTGATATCTCTCAGCTTTAATGTTAATGTCCATTCTAGTGAAGATTGAAGTCTGCTGTAGTTTGAATATGCATTTCTATTGGTAGATTAGTGCTGCCTAATTCATATTCAAATAACAGGACTCAAAACATTTTCTTTATAATATAATTATCACAGATATTCTGAAAATCATGTTGTTGTCATTGTCATCATGGCAAATCCCAAAGGGACTTGGCCTCCTTGCAGATTGAGCGCCACCCACATCGATCTCTGGCTAGGTCCTTAAGATGGTTTGACTGGATATTCAGTGTATGTCCGTCACTGGTGATCTTATCACACTACCGAAGCTGTTGGTGTCCATGTGATCACTGGATGTATAGTGGCATTCTTTGGTATACATATTTTGGAATTCATTAGTCTTCTATTGCAATATATCCATACAAGACAGCCACTGAAACTGATCCTGTTCTGATGGAGGTGATTGGTGGGTTCTGCTTTCAACATCCTCATTTCTGATCTTTTCCTGCCACTTGATGTGGAGCAGCTGATGTAGATGATGAGAATCGAAAACATCAATCCAGTCTTCTTCAGCCTTTCTCAGTGCCCACATTTCAATTCTATACAACAGAGATGATATAACAGTAGTACTACAGATCTGCAGCTTCACAGCAACTTTGGTGTCACAGCGTCCCTATAGAGGCAACTGAAGGGCCCAAAATTGCTGCCTTACTAGTGTCTGCATCTTTCGAGCATCCTCCTGTACTGTCTATGATTGCCCAAATATTTGACAGTTGCCAGCTGCTCGATGTTCTGTCTTGACAGGTTGACACTGAGGTGATTGTAATCAGGAGCTGGAGGCTGCTTGATAGTAATGGCCAGAGACTTTGTTTTCTCTGGATTAATAACCAGACCAGTGTGCACCTCTTCTTGTTAAACCAGATCGTCCATCAGCTGCAGTGATTCACTGAACTGAGCCATCAAGACAATATGATCGACATATTTGAGATCTTGAAGCAGTATGGTGTTCAGCTCAGTGCAACAGCAAGAGCTGTCCCCTCAATCTTGTCCATCAACCAATCAATGCCAGTATCAAACTATGATGGTGAAAGAATGCAGCCTTGATGAATTCCTGTGGCGATAGGAAACCATGCCGTGTATCTGTTACTCAAACACAGCTTTCCATTCTATTATAGAGCTCTTCTATCAATGGCATTCCTGGGAAGATAGTGTCAAGTTGCATCATCAGATCCCACAGACTTGCTCAATGCACTGAATCAAAGGCCTGACAGAAGTCTATAAAAAGTGGTGCACATGGCTTATTAAATTCAGCAGTGCTTTCAAATAGCTGTCTCAAGGTAAAGATCTAATTGGCATTGGAACGATTAGTTCTTCGAGTAGTGTCCCCATGTTTGCTCTATTTCAAGTGCGGATGAGCCTCTCAAGCCCTTGATCAGAGATTTTTCCGGTCGGAGTGTCTGTTCAGCCCGCGCAGGCACCTTATGCCCCCTCCTCTGAAAGAGGTGTAACTGAATAGTAGGAAGAGGGCAACCTGTACTATTTATCTACAGAAATGGAAGAGATTCTCCCATTGGCTCTGCTCTTCTTGCTCAGAGAAATAAACTCAATTTAATTTCTCACCATCTAATTTGAAGGAAAGATAAACCCCAAACACAAACTAAATCAAAGCTGTCTTGGACTTCCAAGGGAACTTATTTTCTAACCAAATAGGTTGTATGTTTTGGACAGGGCCTATAGGAAAACTTATTTAAATTCTAAATTGTAGTCCCCAAATATTGCTTTGGAGAACAAGGATCCCTCTTCCTAGGGTTTGTAAAGAAATTGACTCTCCTTTGTATCCCTCCTGATCTGTTGATCAGAATGAAAGAACGAAAACTCTTACTTAATAGGGAAACTCAAACTGTTCTTCAATAGAAGAATTTTTAAAGCACATCACATTTTATAGTTAGCTACCATCTTACTTCTTTCTTCATCTCTGTAATGGAAAACTTTTTAATAGCAAACAAAATTGACAGAATAATGGAAAATCCAGGGTAAATATTCCACATTTTTCTGGAATAAATACAGTGAGTTTTATTTTGCTCATCCTCATGTATTCTGCTGATCTTTTTTGACACCATTGGTCTTTTTTTCTGGGTTCACAGTAATACAGACTGTTATGTGTGTATTTTGAGTATGGACATTTTGCCTTATAGTGTTCAGACATTTTTTTAAAAATATAGTCCTTTGATTTATGTTAAAGCACCTGTGCCGTGTTTTGGCACCTTTTACAAAAATGTATCTAAAATAATGCTTACAAAAACCAACAGAGCTTTGCATGAAGACTCACCCAAGTTAGTATAGCTATTTTATCATTTACCACCTTATTATATATGATGAAAATTGTAACATCATCTATTCTCTTTTTGTACTCTGATAGCTTTTGGACAATTATTCATGAAGTCACCACATAATGATTTCTTCAGTGAGGTTATTTACTCCATAGGTCTGTCTGATTTTATGAGAAGGGGCAATAATTAGTAGTTGCTACAAAAGTTAAAGTAGCTAAATGTTAACATAGTCCATCCCTCTCCTTCACAGAGAATCTCTCTCGCTCTCTCTCCCTCTCCCTGCAACAAGTACTACTATGAACCTTTTCCGTACCCATTGTTTGGTTTTTGTTTTTGTTTTTTGCTTCTAATGCTGTATGTTAGACTTAATTATTGGAAGAGATTCAGATGAAGCAACTGTATTAAAAATGTATGCTGGCCCATTTTTAGTCTATGCTTTTTTCCAAGATACTGTAATTAATTTTCAATTAATTATGGGCCAGATAAATTTAATAAGTTCTGAAGTTTTCCTCCTAAATGTACTATGGTACAGGCCCAGAATACTTTTCTTCCTTGAATCCTATCAGAAAGTTATAAGGTAGGCTGAGGTCTACCGATGTTTGTCCCTTGCAACAGTAAGAATTTGATGGTCTTAAGGCTTACTGAAATATTGTTAATATGTTTAAGATAAATAGGATTGATTGTCAATTTGCAAATTAGATGATTTACCATTCTGGCTGTGGAGACTACAAATCTTATATAAAGAATACATAGGTAAGTTAGGCCCTGAACTTGTATTCACTTACATCTGTGAATAACTTCATCCATGGGATTCTGTTACTCTATTAGCCCTACTTAATGAAATATTCTTAATGTATTCAAGATAATCTGAAAGAAAGATTGGATCAGGTTATTGATAATATGTTAAGTCTTTCACTACTTTTTCCAGATCTAAATTACACTCAAATTGATAGGGATTTAAAATGGTGGCCTTTGTGGTCTCAATTCAGTTCTTAGTGCATAGGTGTTATCTTTTCCCCAAAATTATCATCCTTACATTTGACATGAATTGTCACCCTTCATAGAAGTATGATTGTAAAGTCCAATGTACGTGGAGATCGAACAATTTTTTTTTTACCCATAGAATAATATCTCCAGGTCATGGTTAAGGCATGTTGAACAAACAGCATGAAAAATATTTGTGCTGCTGGCTTTGTATTAATTCTCTGAATACTTCATTCAGTTTTAACTGGGAAAAAAAAGACATACAGGTGTTTATTAGGGTTGGTGGGAAAATGGTAATTATTTTCTGTGGAAAAATTCAAAAGAAAACATATTTTCAGTTTTTGGAGAAGGAGAAAAAGAAATGGGTGGAGAACTGAAACGCAATTTTTTTAAAGTTGAAAACCAAGAAAAGTTTTTCTATTTTTCATTGAAACTTTTCATTTTGGGAGAAATTTATCTGCAAACATTTCATTTTGATCAAAAAGCCTGTATATTTCCATCATAGTATGTGAGTTGATCCCACCATGAATTTATACCTAAAGTTAGTCTGCATATCAGAGCCTGCCATTATACATGGAGTGGTCTCTCAAGGGAAGTTGTAAAAACCCCATTATGCATTTAAAACTTTAGACTTCACAAAACACTAGGAAATCTAGTTGCTGTAGGGAACAATCCTGCGTTAGCAGGGAGATGGACTAGCTAGCCCACTGCATCTTTTCTATCTTTAATTTCCATAATCCCGCCTAAATGTTTCACAAGAGTTGTCTGCTTTTTCCAAGTCCTAAACTATACAATATGGAATTAATTCTGTCCATGTGTGTGCATGTGTGTCAGAGAGAGAGAATAACCTCTAATTTGAACCTTTTTATTTTTTCATTAAACAAAACTTCCTTAGCTATTCCAAAGTATTAGTGGTTTAATTTGATCATGCAAATTAATCTGATTAGCATAACTATATGTTAGAATGGAAAAAGTTACAGAAACTAAATATGCAATCATTTTTTTGCTCTTTTGTAATGTACAGTTTTAAATTTCACAAAAATGTACCTGAACATATTACTGAATACTATTTCACCTGAATTATGAACACCTTACTTTTGTCATTTATATTTGGATTTATTTAGGTAATTTAATTTTCAATTACTCTATCTTTTATTTCCAAACTGAAATGAAAAATTGACTAGAATCAGGTTTATCCCTATTTTCCAAATGCAAATTAGTTTAATTTGAAAAAGAAGACACAATAAGAGTGCATGGTTTAAAAAACGCAACAACCTTATGTTCCATGAGAAAGTTGTAAATATTTTGTTAAATTTTAGGCCGTTTTGTTGTTTTTAACATCTACCAATTTTCAGATGCTCGTTAGTTGTGCTTCACATGATGTGTATATTACATTACCTGTTTTAGCTCAGTAAACACATTCAGGTTTCACAGAAATCAAACAAGTTATGGTGTTGAATTTTAAAATCTGAGACATTTTTTTGACAAAAAAGAAATAGGAAAATCAATGGTCATGTTCAATGTTGTCATTTGGGAGGGCTTGTTCTGTTTGTAACATAATCTTGAATCTTTGTAGCCTGCAACCACACTACCTTGTGCTGTGATCTTGTCAGAGCTCATAAATTAAGTAGCCTCTGCCTGTACCTGGAAGAGCTATCTGCAAGCCAATCCAAGTTGCTGCATGAAGTTCTTAGTGATAATTCAGTAGGTGACATTTTCCCCTCTGACTCAATACTTGTGGGTCAGTATTGCGTTATGAGACATTATGTTGCTGGAGAGGTCATCTCTTGGATCAGGGGTGGCAAATCTGTGGCTCTGGGGCCACCTGCGACTCTTTGGAAGTTAATATGTGGCTCCTTGTATAAGCACGACTCCGGGGCTGGAGCTACAGGCGCCAACTTTCCAATGTGCCGGGGGATGCTCACTACTCAACCCCTGGCTCTGCCCCAGGCCCTGCCCCCACTCCACTCCTTCCCACCCCCTCCCCTGAGCCTGCTGTGCCCTTGCTCCTCCCCCTTCCCCCCAGAGCCTCCTGCACGCCACGAAACAGCTGATTGGGACGTGCTGGGAGGGAGGGGAAGGCACTGACGGACGGGGCTGCTGGTGGGTGGGAGGCACTGGGAGCTGGGGGGGGGAAGCTCATGGAGGGCTGCTGACATATTACTATGGCTCTTTGGCAATATACGTTGGTAAATTCTGGCTCCTTCTCAGGCTCAGGTTGGCCACCCCCATCTTGGATGATACGTAAACTAAATTCTTTGGTCCTTTTCCTATGCTTGCCCTTCTTCTTTCATCATCAGCAAAAACAATAATAATAATAGTACAAACCTTTAGAGGCATGTTTTGCCAGTCATAATCTTTCCCCCTGGATCTTGTTTACATTGTTGGAACAACTTTTCTTGCTACTTCGCTTTCTAGTGTACTCCATGTGAGTAGATGCTCTTCCTCCCCAAATCATTCTGACTCTCTACTTCTTCAATGGCAGGAATTCAGGCATCCAGAACTTGATTACCCAGAAAGTTATAACCATATTTATAGCTATTTACTATGAGTATTTGTGATGTTTTAGCTCTTCTTGAAGAAACAACAGAAGATAATTACAAACACATTTAGCTACTGTAGCTGTTAAGAAGGTATTTAGGGAATGATGGCAGGAATTCAAGATTTTGGGGAAATGCTGACATCTGACCTTAAACTGATGAGCAATTATCCATTTTTAAACTAATTTTGAGGAAACTATCTTCTGCACTTTACATTTTCTTTCTCTAGTTTTATTTGACTTATTGCAGCACAGGAAAATACATTACAATAGTATATAAACAAAGAGTATAAATATAAAATGTTAAAGCATAAATACCAATGTTTATGTGACCTATCAAAACTCCATTAACTGCTATCTATCAGTAATGACATAAAAAACCCGTAAAAACTCAGTTTCATGGGACAAAAGGTAGTCTTCTTATATCTTGATATCAATCATCTTAACTGTATGAACTAATCCATGCCCTCCTCCTCCATCTATGAGGTTGCTCTTTTGGGGAAACTAAGATACTAGAAACTCCATAACAAGGTGCCCTTTGTTCTTTTTCCTGAGAGAGAGCTCTTATTGCTGCTTTGGGTTTTGCACACTTTAAATTGATCTAAATAGTGCAGTAGCTCCTTCTACTAACGTCACAACTAAAATATATTGTTAATACATTGTTTCTTAGCAGTACATGTGCATTATTTCAAGTTGCCTTAACTTTGCTTTCATTTTTTTAACTCAAATTACTGTACTGCAATGATTTTTCAAGTTACTGTTTTATTTTCTCAAGGAAGCACTGTAGCGTACACTTGTAAATAGGAGTGGATGGTAAACATTAGAATTGTAGTTGACTAATTTATGGCAATCTAGTACTTGGGTTTTGCTTCTAGTTCTTTGTAAGACTTGTATTTGATGAACATGTGTAATGATGTATTTAATATACCATGCAAAACTCCAAAAACACTAAATGTGACATAATTTATGAATGAATAAATAACAGATTAATTATATGAACATCTGAACAAGAATGATTAAGCCTGGCTTTCAGGAAAGATAACATTTTCTTTCTTGGACAGTTATTTTTAAATTCTTTGCATATTGGATTGCCATTTTAAAATGTAGTCAATGCATCTCTCTTGTTATTGATGAAAGTTCACAGAAAGACACTTCATATACTAAAAATATTAGCAAATTTGCAATGTGTCTGTTTTGCTGTTTTTTTCCAAGATATGATATGTGGGCAGAATCTTCAGACTTCTAGCTATTTCTCATTAAGCTTTTTTAGATAAAGCTTTTTTAATTTTGATTTTACCAGGAAACTTCTAATTGGCATTTGGTAAAAGTTGTTCCCTCACAGAGGAGTAGTATCCTATGAAGCTGTTATTTGTCAATTAATCATCACTTTGAGGATTGCTAAAATGTAAGCAAATGCATTAGACTTTTTTTCTGGCAACCTAAATATTCCTGTAAAATAGTCTTTGGAAATAGGCCCCACAGGCAGGCTGACACTAAACAACAGTGCAGGGGATGAAGATTTCTTCCAAGCAGCTTCTCCATACCCTCTCCCTGTACATTGGAACTCTATCTGTTCTTGTGATTTTTTTCAGGCATTGTAACAGAAGGCAGGATTTGCCCCCAAGTACACAGTTGTTCTGTATCTGCTTGAGAAAAACGTGAAGATTATTTAAAGAAAGAGAAATAAACTAGAACTGCTAGTCAAACAAAATATCTAAAACCTAGGACACCCGTTATTTAACTACAGAGTCCAGAGTAGCTAGAAACCAAGACAACACCAATTATTTAATTACAGAATTGTTTAACCACAGTTCCAGAGTGTGTATCTAGTAATATTCATTTAACATTCACTGTTGACAACTCCACTATTATCCTAATCCTTTGGGCTCACAACATTGGTATAATTTTCTACTCCTCTCCTTCCTTCCTTCTCTCACACTGAAGCTGTGCCTAAATTCTACTTCTGTGCTTTTCCTTCTTTTTTTACATATACTCCACTTTTTCTTTTTCCTCTTTTTTTTCCCCCTATGGCTTTTCTGTCTGTGTTCTGTTCACTTTGTCTTGTATTTCACCTTCTCTTTGTTTAAACCTTTTTCTAAAGTAGAGCAGCATGCCCTTCCCCTTCATTCTGTATTTCTTGTCTCTTCTCTATGTCCTTGTTATTTTTTGTGGCCTATCTTCGATCTTTCACCTGTTCTGTACTCTTTTCCCTCTTGTTTTCCCCTTTGGTCCCTCTCCTGATAAGTTCTTCTCTTCTCCATATGCAGTCTCTGTGCCATGCCTTCCATTCAGTGTGTGTGCATGGGGGAGAAATGACACACTACACTACTCTTGTAGTCTCTCCCTTTTCCTTATCCCAATTGCCTGCTTCTCAGGTAAATCCCCATAAGTTTCTTGTGGCAGTAAATCTGGTTGGTCTGCTGATTATGTAAGGCCTGGTCTACACTACGACTTTAATTCGGATTTAGCTGCGTTAATCCGAATTAACCCTTCACCCGTCCACACTACAGAGCCAGTTAATTCGAATTAAAGGGCACTTAAAATCGATTTCTGTACTCCACCTAGACGAACGGAGTAGCGCCTAAATCGATTTTGTTAATTCGAATTAGGGTTAGTGTGGCCGCACACCACCGAATTACTGTGTTTAAATTAATGGGGTAGTGTGGCCGCACACCACCGAATTAATGTGGTTAAAAACCGAATTAAGGTGCTTAGTGTGGCCGCGCACAATCGAATTTATACAACCTGTTTCCCAAATTCGAATTATCTAAATTCGGATTAATCCCGTAGTGTAGACATACCCTAAGTCAGGCAGTTGTTTAAGAAGTCTTAACAAGTGGGGCTGTAGGAAGAGAGGCTGACACTTCTGGCAGTGTGTGGCTGTAAAGCTGTTCGCTCCTCCCTCTCCTTTTTCCAAAAAGACTGTGATGGTGCATCACTGTTGACTAACATGTTTTGGTTTTTTTGCAGGATTTGGGTGAGGCTAAAGTTCTCCTAGCCATGATTAGCTTAGTCCTTGTATTCCAGCAGAATTTAAACTAAGATAAATAGAGCTCTAACTTTGGCAACGTTAACTAGTCATTAGCTGTGCAAACAATAATTAGTTTGTGATGGGCAGCAACCAAGCTGGTCTCTGAATACATCACTTATGTAAAAATTCTTCTTCCCTTGTGCAAGGGGAACATTGCTTGTTACAGGTGCTCCTGCATTTGATTTTGTGCTTATATTGTAACTACAGTTTTTTTAGAAAACATTTTTGTGGTTATTTAAGGCAAAAAGCAGGGGAAGGGGAAAATTACAAGGGATCCCGTGTTACTTAGATGTGTCTCAGCATGAAAAGAAAAAGGTAATCTATAGATTTGTGGACTAAAGAAATACAGAAAAACAAAATACTATACCATTATAACACAACCAAATTAATCATATTAATACTGTCCAATCTTTGAGTATGGTATTATCCAATAGTAGTAGCATGCTGTTTTCAAGCATTTGTTTCCCTGAAATATGATAAGTCAGTGGTGAAAATGAAAATTATTAATTTCAAGCATATATAAGAGTTCATTAGAATTCATATTGCATAAATTAACATTCAGCAATATGAAATACAACATATCTATCACCAAAATTATACTATCTGCTTTACAGATCATAAGAAGACAACTTTCAAACTTTCAGGACCCAATTTTTCACCAACATTCCACAGGTTCAAAAGAGAGGGGCTGGTATCTGTGTACCAGCTCCCTCTTCAGTGCTGGCCTCTCCAAACACTCATTTTAGGAAAATGTGGTCCATCCTTCTTGCCTGAGTCAAAAGGCTGAGGTGGGGAAGGGGGAGAAATATCCTCTGCCTTGTTGCTCTAACAGCATTTTATACTACCTGCTAAAAGCAGATTTAATATGTTTCCATTTTCCTTCTTCACCAGAGCTTGCATAGGGATTCTGTATCTTGTTTCCAGGCAGATGTTGATACTTAATTTAAGCATCTTTACTATTAAGTCCTCTGTATATCCTACCAACTCATCAGGCTCCCTTACTTTAAGGATTCTCACATCTAAATTCCAAGTCTTCACATGGTTTTACAAATTCTCCAAACATCTCTCTTAGAATAGTGGGCTTAGTCCTGCTCCTATAGTTGAAGTTTTACCATTTACTTCCATCAGTTCAGGATTGGTCCTATTGATTTTAACCAGGCTCTCATTTAGTTTTGTTTATTTCTCCATTGTAAATATATTAGTGGTAGTAGCAGTAGATTATCTCCGTTTTAGTTTTATGTAAGTGGACATCCATTTTAGCTGAACAAGTAGAGATGACTTTTCTGATATGATCTCTACCATGTTTCTCCACTACAGAGATGACTAGTATTGTAGAATATAAATGTTATTCATAGATTCATAGATTCATAGATTCTAGGACTGGAAGGGACCTCGAGAGGTCATCGAGTCCAGTCCCCTGCCCGCATGGCAGGACCAAATACTGTCTAGACCATCCCTGATAGACATTTATCTAACCTACTCTTAAATATCTCCAGAGATGGAGATTCCACAACCTCCCTAGGCAATTTATTCCAGTGTTTAACCACCCTGACAGTTAGGAACTTTTTCCTAATGTCCAACCTAGACCTCCCTTGCTGCAGTTTAAGCCCATTGCTTCTTGTTCTATCCTCAGAGGCTAAGGTGAACAAGTTTTCTCCCTCCTCCTTATGACACCCTTTTAGATACCTGAAAACTGTTATCATGTCCCCTCTCAGTCTTCTCTTTTCCAAACTAAACAAACCCAATTCTTTCAGCCTTGCTTCATAGGTCATGTTCTCAAGACCTTTAATCATTCTTGTTGCTCTTCTCTGGACCCTTTCCAATTTCTCCACATCTTTCTTGAAATGCGGTGCCCAGAACTGGACACAATACTCCAGCTGAGGCCTAACCAGAGCAGAGTAGAGCGGAAGAATGACTTCTCGTGTCTTGCTCACAACACACCTGTTAATACATCCCAGAATCACGTTTGCTTTTTTTGCAACAGCATCACACTGTTGACTCATATTTAGCTTGTGGTCCACTATAACCCCTAGATCCCTTTCTGCCGTACTCCTTCCTAGACAGTCTCTTCCCATTCTGTATGTGTGAAACTGATTTTTTCTTCCTAAGTGGAGCACTTTGCATTTGTCTTTGTTAAATTTCATCCTGTTTAACTCAGACCATTTCTCCAATTTGTCCAGATCATTTTGAATTATGACCCTGTCCTCCAAAGCAGTTGCAATCCCTCCCAGTTTGGTATCATCCGCAAACTTAATAATCGTACTTTCTATACCAATATCTAAGTCGTTAATGAAGATATTGAACAGAGCCGGTCCCAAAACAGACCCCTGCGGAACCCCACTCGTTATGCCTTTCCAGCAGGATTGGGAACCATTAATAACAACTCTCTGAGTACGGTTATCCAGCCAGTTATGCACCCACCTTATAGTAGCCCCATCTAAATTGTATTTGCCTAGTTTGTCGATAAGAATATCATGCGAGACCGTATCAAATGCCTTACTAAAGTCTAGGTATACCACATCCACAGCTTCTCCCTTATCCACAAGACTCGTTATCCTATCGAAGAAAGCTATCAGATTGGTTTGACATGATTTGTTCTTTACAAATCCATGCTGGCTGTTCCCTATCACCTTACCACCTTCCAAGTGTTTGCAGATGATTTCCTTAATTACTTGCTCCATTATCTTCCCTGGCACAGAAGTTAAACTAACTGGTCTGTAGTTTCCTGGGTTGTTTTTATTTCCCTTTTTATAGATGGGCACTATATTTGCCCTTTTCCAGTCTTCTGGAATCTCTCCCGTCTCCCATGATTTTCCAAAGATAATAGCTAGAGGCTCAGATACCTCCTCTATTAGCTCCTTGAGTATTCTAGGATGCATTTCATCAGGCCCTGGTGACTTGCAGGCATCTAACTTTTCTAAGTGATTTTTAACTTGTTCTTTTTTTATTTTATCTGCTAAACCTACCCCCTTCCCATTAGCATTCACTAGGTTAGGCATTCCTTCAGACTTCTCGGTGAAGACCGAAACAAAGAAGTCATTAAGCATCTCTGCCATTTCCAAGTTTCCTGTTACTGTTTCTCCCTCTTCACTAAGCAGTGGGCCTACCCTGTCTTTGGTCTTCCTCTTGCTTCTAATGTATTGATAAAAAGTCTTCTTGTTCCCCTTTATTCCCTTAGCTAGTTTGAGCTCATTTTGTGCCTTTGCCTTTCTAATCTTGCCCCTGCATTCCTGTGTTGTTTGCCTATATTCATCCTTTGTAATCTGTCCTAGTTTCCATTTTTTATATGACTCCTTTTTATTTTTTAGATCATGCAAGATCTCGTGGTTAAGCCAAGGTGGTCTTTTGCCACATTTTCTATCTTTCCTAACCAGCGGAATAGCTTGCTTTTGGGCCCTTAATAGTGTCCCTTTGAAAAACTGCCAGCTCTCCTCAGTTGTTTTTCCCCTCAGTCTTGAGTACTGCAGCAATACTTTTGCATATTTTCCTCTTTTTCAACAAGAGGTGCGGATTACTTGTTGCTGTAGTGCTGTCTGTAGCTTCAAAAAGTCAACATTATATGATTTTCCACAAGACTTCCCCTTGTATTTTATTTTAAATTTTGTATTCTGGTGCCTAAGAATATTAGACATCTACAAATACTGATCTAACAAAAAAAATCTTAGTAAAACATTCAAGATGTTAAAGCCAGAGCTATTTGCAAGGCCTCTTTCACCACACTTCTCCTTTCTTCAACTATTAATCTGTTTCAGAAAGCCTTAAGAATATAAGAATTTAGGAACTGCGGTACAGGATCAGAATTGTGAAAGTCTTGTCCTAACCCTTAATAGTTAGAGATTGGCTTAAGCCCTAGAACATGATGTTTTATATCCTTTCCAAAACTTTTTTTTTGCATAGACTATTATAACTTTTGATATTCCTATTATTCACATAAGTGTCCAATCACTCTTAGAATACTGATGTTGAATTTCTTGATATGAATTATACACATGTTTCTAAAGAAAATAATTATAGGATTTGAGCTTTTGATTAGCAGTTATCTTTATTCAGAATTCCTGCTGATCTGCCTTGTGACTATGTTAAGTTTTATGACATTGTTGGGTACGGGCAGAAGCTATGATGTATATTTTCTCTCCAATTTTGAGTTGTCTTTATTAGCTTTATATTTGGTAGTCCAATTAAAGAACAAGTGTGAAACACACCTTAAAAAAAATTAAACTCAGTGCAGTTACTTCTCAGAGGTTCTCAGAATCTTTTGTAGTTGGCTGCTGGCTTCTGTGGGAATTGCCAAACCAGTTGAGCTAGAGTCCTGGCATGAAACCAAATGAAAAACACAGTTCTTTTCACTGTAAACATGACTATAAAGCAGTAATATTTTTCGTTTTGATGGTATAACGGAAGAAAATGAAATTGAAACACACTTTTTGTGATATTGTCATGAAAGAAAACGAAAATAAACACAAAAATACTTGGAGAGAAAAAACAGAGGATTTATATCTTGGTTAAATGGGCTGTCAGTTTAGCTAAGCTGCTAGATGTTTGTGGGAACTACCAAACCAGTTCAGTTAGCATTCTGGCATGATCCCAGATGAAAATATAGTTTCTGCTTCTGCACACATGAAAGACGCATAAGATTCTTGTTCTTAGACTCATTGTGCTAATGGAAATAAAACATAGAGCTTGAAAAACATAAATGAATAATAAAAATAAGCAGTGATATTTGATCCTTTTTTATTCTTTCAGGCCTATTTTTAACATTTTTCAGGGATGGATGTCACTGTTAACTCATTATCAAGTATTTTGCTGAATGTGGACATCCTAGCTTTGCTCTTGGGATACATTTGGTTGCAAAAGTGCTAGTTCAGCTTTGGCTTGCTAAAATAACTTAATAGTCACAGTGATCCCATCTCTGCATGCAGTACTGTACGTATAACTGCATTCAATAGGGAGCAAATAAATTTTCACTTACTTTACAGTAAGTTTAATAAGTTTGTGCACATTGCCGATTTGGAACTCAATATTTATTGGGAGTGGGGAGGAGAGTAAGTCTATTTACCAGAACATCAGATCAGCTGCTGCTTTCCAGGGGCTCCTACTGGATACCATGTATTTCATTCTGAGGCAGGTAGGGAAGGGAGTTCAAAGAGAAGCTGTGTGCCACCAGTAGGAATGCCTCTGTGAGTAAAACGAGCAGGGTTTATTCTAATGGATGTCCTCTAGCTGGCTGACAAAAATGCTAAAGGTGTTGCTGCTCTTTGGTGCCTGCCATAGAACATTATTTTTACATTTAATGTACCTCATATTATTTTTATGTTATTTGATCAGGTCTGGGATTGTTAGACTAGAGGATGGGATTCATGGAGCATTTAACCATCACTAAACTAGGCACTGGCATTTTATTTTTATTTGCACTGGTTGCGTTTAGTTTAACAAGGTTTTGGATCAGTTGCATAATTATACCTTTTCAAAAAGAAATTAGAAAATGTCTTATGGTTAAGGTTTAAAAAAAGAAAAAGAAGCAGATAGTAACACTAAAATGGAACAATAACTATAATCTGTTAAACAGTACTGTAGAGCTGCTTGAAATGTAGGAGTAGGAGCATCTTTTATGGTAAAGTGAAGATATGGTAAGTTAAGGGAAAATATGAATATTTTTCAGAACAGAAAAATCACTGATATGGTGAATTAAATACTGGTGAACAATACATAAATAAGGCTATTTTTAGAAAACTTGTCTCCCATTTTATTTTTTTCCATTTTTTTTCTTCATAAATGTTTGATCAGATTATTACAATTACTTTAGAAAAATCTACTTTGGTGATAGTCCCAGACTGACATGCTAATGTCATCACATCCATAGAGGTAGATTGCTAGTGTACGAAAGCATTTACTCCTTCAGTTGTACTTCTACTCAGAGACATTGGGCCTAAATGATTTGGTTAAGTTTTTGTACTTTATAAAGTTTCCCAATCTATTATACATGTGGCTGGTTGAATAATTGAATTTTAAATTATGACAGGCAGCTTTTGATTAATACTTATACATAGTTAGTTGTTTATTTTATCCTTTTATAAAAATTTCCCTCTGGTTTGCACACCTGTGGGCATCTCATGGTTATGTCAACACTGCAGTTTCTGCATAACATCCCTAAGATTGCAGCTCAGGTAGGCATACCCGTGTGATTGCAGCAAGGCATACCCATGCTAGCTTTAATCTAGATGCAGTGGTGTGAGCTCCAGTGCATGCTGTACAAGCTGTCCAGAACTCTGGCTATGTATTTATGTTGCTAGTCTGCGCCGCCGTGTCTTCACTGCTGTTTTAACATGCTGAAAGCTAGTGCGGGTTTGCCTACCCAAGGTGCAGCTGCACTTCCGATTGCTGTGTAGACATACCTACAGAGAAAGAAATAAGAACTAAAAGTACAAAGATATTCTCCAGAAAAAAAAAAATGTGATGCAACTTTTTTATGGAGCAGCGTGTATGGATGTTTTGCAGTGATCGCATGAATGGAGCTGAACATGCACTTGCTACCGGGTATAATGCTCACTGTTGAACTCATGACTAATCCTATTGACTTCAAAAAAACTACTCCCAGGACTGGTTCTAACAATAGGGTCGGGCCCAGTATATTGAAGGCCTTGCATTTTATATTATTTTATTACCATCGTGCCTCGGAGGCACAGTCATCATGACCCAGGACCCCATTGTGCTAGGCACTGTACAAACACAGAACATAAAGATGGTCTGTGCCCCAAAGAGCTTACAATCTAAATATAAGAAGAGAGACAACAGATGGTAACAGACAGAGAGGGGAGTACAAAAAAATAAATAGTATTGGTCAGCATGATAGTGGTCTAAGCATACCAGCAGCCTGTTTTTTGTAGGCATCATGGAAAAAGAGTTTTAAGGAGGTTGTTGAAGGAGAATAATGAAGTGGCTTTATAGATGTTTATGGAGAACTCCTCTCAAGTATGAGGGACGGCATGGGAGAAAGCACAAAAGTTCTTTCAAAAGTGTTTTGAAAATGTAACAAATGAGCGATGTAGGCTGGCATCATGGGCTGATCGGAAGCAGGAATCAATATCGTGATAGTGAATAAGAGATGATAGTTAAGGTAGGGATAGGCTCAGAAGAGCCTTGAAAGTGAATGTTTCAACACAAGCATCTTGTGTTTTATGTGATAAAGAAGGGGGAGCCAGTGGAAGGAGGCCAAGACAGAGGTACATGCTCAAAGAAGTGGGCTAGGATAATGATCTTAGTAGCAGCATTTTTAATGGCTCTGAAGGGTGAGATTGCATTTGTCAAGGCCAGAGAAAAGGTGCGAGATGAGAACTTAGAGAAGAGTTTTAGCTCTGTGGATGGGTAGGAAAGGTTGTATCTTAGGGATGTTATGTGGAAAAAATTGCCAATATTTAGTCATAACCTATTTATTTTGATTTTATTATTCTTTTGTTTCAGTTTTCTGTCTTCATCACATATTCTGTTTTAAAATAATGTGTACAGTATCTCAGTGCATCCATCCTGATGTTAAGGGAAGCATATTGGAGTGTTTTCAGCTACAAGTGCAGTGCCTTTGACAATATTTCAATCATTAGTTTATTATGGTGGTTTATTTTGTTTTGTGTTTACCTGGAGACAGAGTTCTTTGGCCTATGTTAGAGAGGAGATCAGACACTAGATTATCATAATGGTCCCTTTTGGCCCTAAACTCTATGAACCTCTCTCTCCAAGTCCTATAACAGGCAAAGAAATTGAATTCACTGTAGTGTAGGGCTAAACATTGGCCCATGCTGTCCCTTCCCATCTTAAAGCCTATGAGAGTCAGTGAAGAGAAGGATCTCTGCACTTAGTTCATCCCCAGTCATGTCAGTGTTGCACTTTTACTCCTCCCCCCAGAATAAACTGTGGGCTCAACTCCCAAATCTGGGAAATATCCTAGATCCTAAGACAGCGGTGGGCAACCTGTGGCCAGCGGGCCGCATGCAGCCCATTAGAATAATCTGATTGCGGGCCACAATTTATTTTTTTTTCTTCTGCTTTTGGCTGTCTGCAGGGATGGCCCCCGGCAGCTCCCAGTGGCCGTGGTTCACCGTTCCCAGCCAGTGGGAGCTGCGGGAAGCGGCGGACCGCAGGGACTTGGAATCGGCTCACTCCTGGGCTTCTAGGGACCAGTTGGATGCTTCAGGCTCACATACTAACCTCCAGATACGAAGTAGAATGCCTGGGTTGTGGAGTCCAACGCAAAGCCTCGTATGGAAATTGTGTCTTTTAAAAAATAAATGTTTTTGGCCCAGATGTGCAAGGATTCCTCCCCGCCCCCCCCCTACCCCCGGCCATCATGGAATTTTGAGGTTTGCAGAATGTTCCTACCCAAAAGGTAGGAATGATGGGAAAAGTCTCCCATTTAAGTTTGTAAAATAACTTTTTTTCAGGTCTGGGCCTTTATCAAAATAAAATGTTCGGATCGACCAGAAACAAACAGAAAAACAAAGAAGGCTAATTTCATTTTGTGGGAAATTTCCAGGTTTTTTTTGTTTGTTTGTTTTTGTTTTGTTCCACTGCCTTGCTCACATGGGGAAAAGGTGCTTTTTATGCTTTCACCTCTCCCCACTTCTTGGATATCTACATAGCGTTTCGTCTTTAATACAGAAGATGTTGACAGAATCAATTCATGATCCACTGCAAGTTGGGAGATTCATCTAAGTTCTCCCTTGAGAGCCACCCTCCCCCAATATTGAACTCATTGATTTAACAGACCTTTTAACAGGAATCACAGTCTATACAATGTAATATGTTGACATAATCTGGATCTTTTATTCTCTATGCTTAGATAATATGGTAATATATGCTATGTAAATACCTAAGGTAGAAGTTTGATTAATTTTATTTCACTGTGAGCCAAATCATATACCCTGTGAATGCCCAAGTAATGAAGAAAATGAGGTTTCTGCAGCAGATGGAGGGAGAAAGGAATCTCCCTCTCTTACTCTCCAGTGAACCACCAGCAAAACTATTCTGTAGTCTTGCAGCTGGTGGAGCTTCTGTGGTAGTTGTTCCCCTATGCAAGGGACGGGGAAATGTAGCTGATTGTTCCTCGTATTTGCACAACTATCAGTCACTTTACATTATGTGAATGGAAGATATGGAGGGCCCTCTGCACCCAACATCCTTTCATATAATAGAGATATATCATTGTTGCTGTCTTCCGACTGAGAATATGCACCAACGGAGCATAGGGAGGACAGGATTTGCTGTTTAAAAATGAAGTTTCAGTATGGTCAAGTTCACTCTAATAAAGTAGTACTATAACTGAAATATGTAAAAATTGGCTTAACGGCAGGAAGTGGGGAGAAGTGAATTAACAGCAGAGAGAGAGAGAAGTTTTACACTTCTCAGGCTCAGGATTTTTTGGTTAACTGGCTATATATGGTCATAGCGTAATTTCAAAAGTAGCCAGAAGAGAAGTCTGAGTCGTGAGATGAGAAAGTACTAGGGTAGAAAAAAAAAGTTACAATGACAAAGTGGTTTGACTAGATTAGACTAATAGGTTGATAAGTGACTTGTGATTTGTGTATAGAAATGGAAAATAATAAGACTAGGGGCCAGAAAGAATTATCTTGGTTACCAAATGCGATGTGAGACTAGAGACCATGAAGAAAAATGTTTGGGTGATAGATGATTAAGATAAAAACCTACAAAACAAATCAAAACCATTTTTACAATGTTTCATGTAAATTGAAAAAGGTAACTAGGAAACAGGGTGTATTTATAGAAACATGAACAATAAATTAGCAGACATTATTATTTCACTATTGAAATGATACAACATGGGACAACAAAAATGATTCATGGTTGTAGGAGAATTAATTAGTATAAACTAAGAGAGGTAAGCCTTACTTGATTTTTGTTAATTTATTTGCATTGGGGGGGGAAAAGGGGGGGAGGGGAGAGTGTGTCTTAGAAGAACATTTTAGAGATAGAGATGACATTTAGGTTTATTGGTACAGTATATCCTGGATTTAAGTGGGTAGGAGCCTGCTTATATATTTTTCTCCTGGCCCATGTTCCGTTGTGTTCTGGTATTGTCATGCTTACTATTGGAAAGATGGTTTCCATATTAATTTCATTTTTGAAATAATCTTTTTATGCCTCCATCAAGTAAAGGTTGTATCAGATTTCTGTGATTGTATTGTTCTTCTTTTCAGCCCGAAAGTCCAAAAAGTTGGGAAAATTGAAAGGGATGCATGAAGAACAGCAACAACAACAGCAGCAGCAACAGCCACCACCCCAAAGCCCAGAGGAAGGGACTACATATATTGCTCCAGTAAAAGAGCCATCTGTAAACACAGCACTTGTTCCTCACCTGTCTGCTATTTCACCAGCACTTGCTCCTTCACCCTCTATGGTCCTTGAAAGCATTGAGCCTGAAATAGTGTATGCAGGATATGATAATTCAAAACCAGATACAGCGGAGCACCTGCTTTCCACTTTAAACCGCCTTGCTGGCAAGCAGATGGTTCAGGTGGTAAAGTGGGCAAAGATACTTCCAGGTAAGAATGTATTTTATTGTATGTGCTTTCTTTTGAAAATAGGATTTGTGGCTTAATATGCCATTTGCCCAACAGGTCTAGGTAAAATTAATCTTCTTTCATACATTTTAAAGATAGATAATATGATATTTTTGCAGGGGAGGAGGTGATAAATATTGTATTGAATCGTTAATGTAATGATTGTTTTTTGTTTTTCTGATTGAAAATTAAAACTTTGTCTTGTTGGTATTAGTAATAACCATCTAAATAAAATAAATGTTGGGTTGCTAGAACTAAGAGTTCTGTTTGACTGTATTGTTGTTTAAAATGTGCAGACTAAGAATAGATTTCAGTGCTACAATTGTTTCATTGAATATTTTGGAGAAATGTAAACTGTTAGGGAAAGGTGAGCTTTTTTTCCAGTTTGAGCTTAAGGTAATTCACACTACATTGCACCTGAATGTTGATTGTAGTTTGTGATTAATCATTTTGTTCTTCAGGATTTAGAAACTTGCCTCTCGAGGACCAAATTACTCTAATCCAGTACTCATGGATGTGTCTATCATCATTTGCCTTGAGCTGGAGATCATACAAACATACAAACAGCCAATTCCTCTATTTTGCTCCAGACCTGGTCTTCAATGAGTAAGTATCTATTAATTGGCCTTTTCAAAGTAAGATGGATAGAGTTCAGATATTATAATATTTTTAAATATATACACGGAGTATGAAAAATTCAAATACCCAATTTGAAATGTAGATACAGAAAGCTGAGCAACTGAAAACTTCCAACAAAGCTACACTACCTCCTTCCAATTTTCTTTGTGTATGCAAGTGCATGTAGAATGTTCCCAAAACAAGGATGTTATGTTGGCTTTGAAATATGACTGATATACAACCCAGATTAATAGAAAACAGTCTCTTTTTGGTATCTACTATAGTTTGGAAGAATATCTAATGTCTAGGAAATGTGAATGTTTAAGTTGCGAGTTCTTCTAAGCAGATTTAGATAATGGTTCTTTTGTTAACAGTATACAGCTGCTCAATGTGTTTTCATGACAATCATAATTGCCCTTCTTTACAGTCATGAAAGAAGCTAAAATGTTTTTCTATAACGAAACATTCCTAGTTGTATGATGCCAAAAAAAAACAAAACGAAGGATCTATTCCTTCCAAGCATGTGCATTCCTTCATATTTTAAGTTAATATTTTAGTGCTGGTTACTTGCTGAATTAGTGATTTAATTTGTGTTTGTTTATTCAGAATGGTAGGGTCAGGAAATAAAAATAACCAAACAGTCAAATTGAGATAGCATCATATGCTCATTCCAGAAGAGAGCTCTTTCTAAAAGTATGAAAGAGGAACAACCAATAGAACAGGAGGAGTGGTGAGGAAGAAAAACAGAAAAAGAATGGACAAAAAATAGAAGCTTCCAACTCAATTCACTAAACCATTCTGAACCATTTCTCTTGAAGAATGTGCTGCAAAATGTTATTGGTACTATTTCTGCATATGCTACTGTGCAGAGAATTAACATTTTATGTACTTATTAGTTATTGCATTGTTTTGACATCATCAGCCTGATCCAAAGCCCATTAAAATCAATGAGAGTCTTCCCATTTACTTCAAAAGGCTTTGGACCCAGTCCCATAATGGTAAATGTCAAAACAGGTTTGACTAAGGGAAAGGCATTAGTAGATGGGAATGTGGTTAGAAATATACTTTCAGCCTGTGTGCTGAAGAAATTGAATAGGGAGTTCAAAACTTATATTAGTAGGAATTAATCCCACCTGCAAACAAAAATGTACTTGCAGTTTACAACGAGAAGTAATAGTAAAATTAGCATAAAACTCTAGCAGTTGAGTTAAAAAAGTATGGATTGAATGAATGGACTATAGACTATAGGACTATTAGGTGGATAGAAAGCTGGCTAGATCATCGGGCTCAACAGGTAGTGATCAATGGCTTAGTGTCTAGTTGGCAGCTGGTATTAAGCAGAGTGCCCTAGGGGTCGGTCCTGGGGCCAGTTTTGTTCAACATCTTCATTAATGATCTGGATGATGGGATGGATTGCACCCTCAGCAAGTTCACGGATGACACTAAGCTGGGGGGGGAGAGAGAGATATGCTGGTGGGTAGGGATAGAGTCCCTAGTAACCTAGACAAATTGGAGGATTGGGCCAAAAGAAATCTGATGAGGTTCAACAAGGACAAGTGCAGAGTCTTGCACTTAGGATGGAAGAATCCCATGCACTGCTACAGGCTGGGGACTGACTCGCTTGGTGGCAGTTCTGCAGAAAAGGATCTGGGGATTACAGTGGATGAGAAGCTGGATACGAGTCAACGGTGTGCCTTTGTTGCCAAGAAGGCTAATGGTACATTGGGCTGCATTAGTAGGAGTGTTGCCAGCAGATCAAGGGAAGTGATTAGTCCCCTCTATTCGGCGCTGGTGAGGCCACATCTGAAGTATTGCATCCAGTTTTTGGCCCTCCACTACAGAAAGGATGTGGACAAATTGGAGAGAGTCCAGCAGAGGGCATGAAAATGATTAGGGGCCTGGGGCACATGACTTAGGAGGAGAGGCTGAGGGAACTGGGCTTATTTAGTCTGCAGAAGAGAAGAATGAGGGGGGATTTGATAGCAGCCTTCAACTACCTGAAGGGGGGTTCCAAAGAGGATGGGGCTAGGCTGTTCTCAGTGGTGGCAGCTGACAGAACAAGGAGCAATGGTCTCAAGTTGCAGTGGGGGAGGTCTAGGTTGGATATTAGGAAAAACTATTTCACTAGGAGGGTGGAGAAGCACTGGGATGGGTTACCTAGGGAGATGGTGGAATCTCCATCCTTAGAGGTTTTTAAGGCCTATCTTGACAAAGCCCTGGCTGGGATGATTTAGTTGGGGTTGGTCCTGCTTTGAGCAGGGGGTTGGACTAGGTGACCTCCTGAGGTCTCTTCCAACCCTACTATTCTATGATTCTGTGAGTTCAATCATGGGTTTTATGCTGTAGGTCCTAAAATAAATGTCCACGGGAGTTGCAGAGGCTGAGATTAGGATCAGATCAGTGAAAGGTACTATCCACTGCCTGCAAAGAAATTTTAAGGATATGCAAAAAAAAGCTAGCTTTGTGAAAAAATAAGATGAATGATCTGAACTGCTCTAGATTGAACAATATACTTCCTATAACGCTATCAAAATCAGCATCCCACAGGGACCTTTGGAGGTTGGAAGATGGAACTGAAATTGTAGATAGATTGAAGACTACTTTGTTTAGGATTTGTTGACTGTTAAATAAATTGATGCATATAGACTATGATAAGAAACCATGGTAATAGCGGCCTTTGAACTACCTAAGAAAGACAAGTCCATAGAAATTCCTTGTTCGGCACTAAGGGCATGAATTCTTGGGAGTGAAGAAATACCTATAATATTGAATGAAAATATCCATTTAAATAAACAGAAACAAAAATGTTTAAACTTGAAAGAATTAACCACGTCATGCTACGTTAGAAATCATTTATACCCTGACCTGGGAATTCTGATTGTCCTATGGGTAAAGTTGTATTCTGCTGGAAAAAATTAAATTGAACTCAGCAAAATCTGCAGGACTTGAGCATATCTGGGGAACCTTTCCTCAAACAAAGAGGACAAAAAATATGATAGACAGTTGATTGCATAACTAAAGCAAAAGTATCCTCTCATTTTCCATATATCATGTAATCTGTTTTTGTCCTTAATTTACCCTTCATAACTTCAGAATCCAGGCTGAATCTCTTTAAGACAATTTCCCTTGTCTACCTGTGGTAGCATTTCACTTTATTGCCTCACTCTGTGCATTTGTTTCTGCATCTTTGTGGAAATGTATCATGTCCACGAAAGTAATGATGAGTGCCATTCACATACCTTAAACATTTTGTTTAAAAAAAAAAAAAAAAATCCAGATGGCTTGAAACAAACATCGTGCTCTGAACGTTCTTAAGACTATCTCTGCTTTTTTTATTGTTATTATTTATAGTTTTCTGAGTACTATGTAATGGTAGATTCCATTGTCTTACAAACACCCAGCGCTCCCTGGTGTGCAGGGGGATGATAGATATCACTACATCCTTTGAGGGCTTGTCTATATGGGGACACTCAGGAAAATTAATCTGAATTAATTTTTAAAGTGGATTAGTTAAACTGCATTAAACCCCTGTATGGACAGTGTTATTCAAAATTAAAGTGGTCTTACTTCAGTTTAATTAAGTTGACCAAGTTGAATTAACCAAGTTGAATTAAGGTTACTGTAATTCTGAATAAGAGCATCCACACAGGATTTTAATGTGGTTTAACTAATCCACTTTAAATTCACACCTTTAGTTTAATTGGATTATTTCCTGAGTGTGTCTGTGTAGACAGCCCCTAATAGAGTGCAGCATGCACTGCCCTATACACTTGATCAGCTCTACTGGCTGATGCTGGGTGAGAGAGAGGTGCCTGAACTTGTCTCCTTCCATCTCTGTTTGAGACAGGTGCCTCTAACAATACTTGCTCAATGCTGTTCTTGTTAGTCCTTCATAACCAATGCCTGAAGAAGTTGTCCTCTGTCCTTGCACGAGAGATGAAGAAATAATATAATACCCAGCTCTAATATAGCCCTTTTCATCAGCAGATCTCTAAGTGCTTTACAAAACTATTATCCCCATTTTACAGAGGGGAAACTGAGGCACAGGGCAGTGATGTGACTTGCCCAAGGTCACTGAGCCCTATCACTGGGTACTGGGAATAGAATCCAGGTCTCTTGACTACCAGAATAGTGCTCTGTGCAGTAGGCCACACAGCCAGGACAGTCCTTATACCTTGACCTATCCTATCATGGGGCGGGGGGGGTTGGACACTTTGTTTTGATGAATAATTAATAAAAAATAGTTAAATGAATATAACTGAATAAAATGGAGGGTGGTGTCAATCCCAGAAAGTGTATGAGATGCACGAGTGAGTGAGGAACAAAGTATAGGATTATATACACACTAATGCATTTTTGTTCCTTATATGGTAAAATAACTAATAAGTTTATTGTTATAAACTAACAAATTGTTTTCTTTGACATTCAGCATATTATCTTTTCACTTTTTTCTTAAATACTGTGAGCAAAAGGAAGTTCTACATCTGAAAATGTTGGAAATGGTGTGATATGGTGACTGTTTTCTGTGACTCATTTCTTATTCCTCTGATGGCTGGCTTACAAGAAATGATTAGCAAATGAGAATCTCTTGTTACTTATTTGTTAAGTACATCCTTTAATCATCAAAAATGTATTCCACAAACCCCTCCATGCCTATATTTGATTTGATTTCCATGTTAGGGTTACGCAGGACTAGAAATATTTGCCCACCTTCACCAGCCTCTGGTGTATACCTGAATAAATGCCTTTATGAATTATGCACATATTCCACCTCTTTAACTGTGCTTAGAGAACACGATGTGAGCCGAGTGATAAAATGAAGATAAAATGCTTTTCAACTATGTCTCTTAATGTGTTGTGGAAATTTCTAAACACTTTAAAATTGGTATTAATTAAACCAACGCTATTTATTTTGTTCATGTGTGTGCATATATACTATATGTACACTGCTTGAATGTGTATATTACACAGCACAGGGGTCATCATTAAAAGTGAATATTTATAGAGCATTACTTCATCAGAATTATTTTCCATTGTAAACCTAGTGAAAGATTGTGCTATACATGGTGCAGCATAGTGGTTACTATTGGTAAATGTTGACTTAAATGGAAATCATTGTATATGTAATATATAGAAAGAATAAATGATGAGTGTGGTGCAGTATAAAGTTTTTATCAGTAGCATGCCTTTCAGTTGGCCATATTACTTACGTGTAGTGAAGCTATTATGATGCATTTTCCCACCATAGACAGGAGGTCACATTTTCAAAAGCACCCAAGTGACATAGGGGCTAGATCCACAAAGGGAGTCAGCCCTGATACTGCCTAGCTGCTTGGCACCCTAGCTCACGCCTATGCCCCAGCAGCATTCTTGAAATATGAATTCCACCCCCTATTTCACCTGCAGGGTTCAATCTGGTAGCCATTCTGGGAGCACACCTATTCGGGGACGGGGGGACATCTCTAGGGTACCCAGTAGCCCTATGGTTAGGGCACTCATCTGGGTGTGGGAAAGTTGTATTAAATGATTAAATATATATTGGGCTAGAGAGGGAAAGTGAGAGCTTGACTCTATAGCCCAGTAGTTAGGGCACCCAGATGGGATATGGGAGACCAAGTTCAATTCCTTACTCCAAATCAGGTAATTTGAAGCAGGGATTTGAAAAAAGGTCTACCATATCCCAGGTGAGTGCCCAGGCAATTGGATAGAATGATAGAATCCTGAATGGATAGGCGCCCATTTCCTTTTGACAGGTGGGTCTTAGATTCCGCCTCTCTCCTCAGCATTTTTTACTGGCTGGCTTAGGCAACTCATTACTCAGCATGCTGACTTCTAAGAAACCCATTCTCAGTTGCCTAACTCTCCCCAAGCATTATATAGGGAGCCTAACTCAGGGCTGAGAATTCCAGTGAGCAGCAGGGTCCCTAAAAGTTAAGCCTTGTAACACAGAGTATTGCAATTCCTAAGGGCACGTCTTCACTACCCGCCGGATCGGCGGGTAGCAATCGGTCTATCGGGGATCGACTTACCGCGTCTAGTGAAGACGCGATAAAATCGATCCCTGATGGCTCTACCGTTAACTCCGGAAATCCACCGTGGCAAGAGGTGGTGGCGGAGTCGACGGCGGCGCGGCAGCGGTCGACTTGCCGCTGTCCTCACAGCCAGGTAAGTCGACCTAAAATACGCCACTTCAGCTACGCTATTCACGTAGCTGAAGTTGCGTATCTTAGGTCGACCCCCCGCTGTAGTGTAGACCTAGCCTCAGTCACATTGTGAATTCAGCCATTAGGAGCCTAAGACTTTGGTCCAGAGCCTCATAGGTATTTAGGTACCTAACTCCCATGGGTTTCAATGGGAGTTAGGTGCCTAACTATCTTTGGGGATTTGGACCTTAGATGTAGGCTCCTAAGTCATTTAAGCACTTTTGAAAATTTTACCCAAAGTCTCTGTTTCAGCCATCTGTAAAATGGGCATAATAATTTACATCACAGGAACATTGAGAGGCTTCATTAGAGTTGGGAAAATGCTCTGACACTCTTATAAAAGACATTATAGAAGTATAATGTAGCAGCATTGAAACAATAATGTATAAACACAATGTATTAGTAGCTATAACTAATAAAATACATTATACTTTTCCTTGCTCCTCTGATGCTTTCTTGGTTTTCATCTGTACTCTAGGAAATAAAAAGAGAAATACCGTAAAAATCATGGGTATATAAAAGTTAATGGGCCAGATCTTAAAGTTTTTATTCAGTTCTATTTACTAAATTCATTCAAGGATAATTTTGCCTGAGCAGAGACTTGAGGGTTTGTCCAATAAAAATACCTCTAGCTGCCACAGAGGCACCAGGAGGTGTGCTCAGTTCACAATAAAATTGAAAAATTAAAGTGAAGTTGAAGAGAAGAAACTAAAAATATAATTTTCACTAATATTTATCTAAGATATCTGTCATTTCCAATTCCACCACTGGAGCTCTGCTATTAGTTCATACAATCACCATGTTCAGTCAGTTACAATAAGAAAGACTCATTAGAAGGTAACTGAAGCTGCAGCATAATTAGTGTTGACATATATTTTTAAGGGTACAGTAAAACATACTATTCCAGCTGGTATTTTTAATTGATAAGAAAAAGAAATTATTAGCCAATTTATTGACGTTGGAATGAAAAAAATATCTCTAGTGAGTAGTAATCCCTTTAGTCTATGACTTCAGACAATATATCACACTGTTAGCCACTGTTCTGAGTTGTTATGAAATATTTTTGCATTATATAAATTTAACCCTTGTCCATCTAAAAACCAATACATTCATTTCAATATACAAAGCCCAGTCCTCAGTGTAAAGCGTAACACTAATTTTCAATAAAATAGAACTTCATTATCTATAGCATCCTTTATACTAAACGCTTTGTGGCTCCCACAATTGCAAAGTTTGAAATAATGAAAGTGGAGTAAGAGAGGAATTAGAAACATTTTTCAGATGAGATTTGAAAATGGCTAGTGAGCAGATGAAGTGGAGAGATGAAGAAAAGCTGTTTCAGATTTCAGGAGCTGCCAAGGTGGCTCCTGCACTAACAGTGACCAGATTATGTGACTGGGCAAACAATTTGGCAATACTAAGGAACATCAGAATTTTTAAATTAAAAGCTAGTAAATTGGAATTTAATTGTAGCTATGATTTTATTTTAAATCTGAATTTTATTAATTTTACGTTTTCTTAGTAAACAGAACATACATTGTCTTTTTATTATGTCCCTGACATCCTCTCATAGAATATTCGTGGAACCTGAGACCATTAGGATTAATGGTTGCATAACACGCTGTAAGAATACAACTACCTCTGTGTGACCTTTAGATGCTGAAGCCTATAATTCTTCCTGGTATTCTGATTTCTATAGTAACAGTAAGGAGGATAAATGCAACTAAATACGCTGCATATTTAAGAGCGCCAGATATGTTTTGACTATGCATGTTTGTGAGGAAAAAAGATGATTCCTTAGACTTTCAATGTCTATCAAAGTGTTTAAACAATTACTATTCCACTCAGCATTTCGCATGGGGTTGAATATAACCCCGACAGTACTGATGCTAGTCTAGATTTCAAGCAATTAATCCAATAGTGACTAATTTTAGGACAATTTTGTAATCTTTTAAATCTAACAGTCATTAAGTCCCCTTTTCTTTCCTTTATTGTCTAGACACTTGTTGCTATCAGTTAGATAATATTCATACTTTGCTAATAAAAGGCTAAACCTGTGATCACTGATCTGTTAGAGGGTCAGCAAGCATGTTTCTGTCCGTAATTTATCTCCTTGCATATATCTCCTGTCAAGAGAGGACTTGAGCTCATGAAATCTGAACCATCAGTGCAGTGAGAAGTGGGTGTGGACATTCACAGCTTTATCAGTGACGTTTGTATACATGTTAATTCTTTACTTTCCTTAAAGATCAGTTCAGGCCACTTTCTGAGATAAGCGTATCAAAGCATTTAGTTTTGTATACAGTACAAAAACCAGTGTCATTCTAATGGAGTACACAAAAACGAAACCTGCAGATTTATATCTGATTCTGCTATAAAAATGCAACAAGCAGCAGTTGCTCTGTAGGTTTTATTTCACTGGATGGTCTTTGAGAATAGTTATTGGTCAAGCAAAGCAAGACCCTGTGCTCAACTAGATGGCATTTCTGTGTCTGTCTTTCTGTTTGTCTATAAATCCAGTAACCTTTGAATGCCACAGCTGATTGATTCCAAATTTCACTGAATGTTCTAGACATCAATGGGCAGAACCCTACTGATTTTGGGGGAAACTGGAAAAACCAGAAGGGGAAAATGGGGGCACACATGGAGCCCTTGGCCTCTGGTTAGCAGAGCCAGCAGCTTCAGTGAGGTCTGTAATTGCCTATAGATCAAAGAACCGGTAATGGCAGCCACAAGCACTTTCCAGCATAACAGTACCCCCCAGATCATCTTTGTCCGTTTACCCAATAGAGTTTAAAATGTTGACACCTTGAATGACTTCTCTCCTAGGCAGAAAGAAAAGAAATAGGAATGGTGGGGGAAGAGGGATGCGCACAGAGCCCCTGGCACGGCCTGAGTGAGGATTGAGGGACTGCCATGGGGAGAGGAGAAAAGCAAGACACTCCTTAAGGAGGCCCAACGGTCTTCCTTCCACTGCCTGCCCAGACAAAGCCTCCCCATCTTTGAGGTTGTTTGGAGTAAGGGGGAGAAAATGTTTTCTTCACTACTGAACAGGAGAGTGTAGCCAGTACTTTTGCCACTTTGGGAGACAGTGTGTAGTTGTGTGATGGACATGTAAATGGATACCAAAATGCTGTTTTACTGACAATATACCCTAGGGGAGCCAGTATGCATTGTGATGTCCAGGTGTACATTTCTATTATTATTGAATGTAGCACTGCAAGAGTAAAAGTTTTGATAAGAAGAAAATATTTGTGTGGTTTTTATTTTTAATGTGGAACCTTTACCATAGTAGAACATAAACTGTGAAGGGAAGATTAGTGCTTTCATGTCTTCTACCTCGATTCCCATTAACTGCATACTTAATTGTTACTTATGTCAGACATTTGATTTTATTAGTCGTTTGTATGCTTTTATTATCACAAATGTTTAGGTTTAAATAATTGGATGATTTTAATTATTTTAATGTGAATCCTAATGTGAGTTTTATCAGATTTAATATGCTTTAAAAATGGAAAGTGATATGATGTTACATATAAATTGATGTGATCCTTAGCAATTCTTAGCACTGTAGAACAAATATCTTTACCTTCTCCAGGGAGAAACTTAATGTATTATTAATGTGATGGTATAACAGTACTACAGTGAAGACAGATTAATTTAAAATCAGGAGAATGTATTTTTCTTCCTATAGTCCAAGGTCTGATTGTGGCTTAAAGTCACAGCCCATGCTGGATGGGCATGAAGGGGCTATGCTGCAACAAACCTCAGGAATTTTAGCTGGCTGTTCCAGAAGACTTCCTGGGAGAGCATCTTCCATATGGAGCTCCACTATTTTGGAAGAGGGTACAGCATGCATTTCCACTCACAGCTGGCCTGCAAGGGTGGTCTCTTTTGGGGAGACTGGCGCTGCTGGCAATGCTAGCCATGTGTAAAGTCTGTACACCCCAGTCCCACTGTGTCTGGCCGTTCCACTAGCACCAGCCATAGCTGACAGTGGGCTGTGCCTCCCCTCCTTTTCAAGCCTGAACATGAATGGTTTATTGTAATAATCATTATTTTAAAATACTTATCTTCATTTTGCCCAAGCAATGTCCATTTCCATTAAAATAGCAGCAGAAAAGGCAACTGGCAGTCAGCAGCTGGAATTAACAAGAAATCTAACTTTTCAGCAGCTGCCTGCTACTCAGTTTTTATTTGCATAGAAACAGACATTTGATTGGTGAATGCAATCCTATGCACAAGTGGTTTAGAATAGTAACTAGTTCAAGAATTTTACCTTCTTTTGAGTGAAGGAAGAGGTTGCTGATCTTATGTCTATTTCCTTGAAAAGTAGAGGAGGAACAGCAGCCAGCAGTTAATTTGTTAATTTCTGTTACAGGGTTAGGAACTGAAATTCTTGTTTTCCAAAGAACTGCCAGTTCCTCTGTTGATAGGCATGTGGTTTCAGGGAGGGCACTTAGCTGAGACCTTAAGGTAGCTGTGATCAGGGCCGGCTCTAGGTTTTTTGCCACCCCAAGCAAAAAAAATTTTGGCTGCCCCCCGTCCCAGCCCTGGGCTCCTCGCCGCACCCCCCTGCCTCCCCAGCCCTGGGCTCTCCCCCACCTCCCGCACCCCCCTGCCGCCCCAGCCCTGGGCTCTCTCCCCCCCCCCAACCCGCACCCCCCTGCTGCCCCAGCCCTTGGCTCTCCCCCACACACAAACACACCCTGCCGCCCCAGCTCTGGGTTCCCCCTACCCCCCACCATTGCCCCCCACACACACCTCCTGCTGCCCCAGCCCTGGGCTCACCCCCCCCACCTGCACCCTCCTTCCGCCGCAGCCCTGGGTCACTGGTAACTCGCTCCCAGGGCAGGTCATTCAGCAGGAATTTTAGATGTGCACAGAACACAGACAGGATTGGTTCCCGTATGGTTACAGAACTGCAGTAAAGTGGAACAATTTTCAGCTTGTGTGATTGGAGGATATCTGGATGCATATTATAAGACTGTCCTACATAAATGAGGAAAAGTTGAGGTGCCTTTATTATTCTTTTGTTCCACTCTTTCTTTCTATGGGGAATTTGCCAATGCAATATCACTGTCTTCCTTTTAAACAAACAAACAAAAAAAAGGCAATGGCTGTTGAAAATAGCAATTCCAGTCCTAATAACCACTGGGAAGCATTTCTTGCTCAATTTTATCCTACTTTTTCTACAGCAAGTTACAGTGGATCAGTATATTTGATTTGGGAGAAATGAAGTAACAGCTGCCCAAACTGAGCTTGAGCACTCCTGAATTTTGAGGTGTTCAAATCTGGAAGGCAGGTGCTGGGGGGGAGGGGAGAGGGCTGTGGCTCTGCGGGGGAGCACGGCAGCATGTATGCAGCAGCGTGTCTGGCGCTGCGCGAAGCCAGACACGCTGGTCTGAGTGGCACGGTAAGGGGGTTGGGGGGTTGGAGAAGGGGTAAGGGGTTCCGGGGGGGTAGTCAAGGGACAGGGAGCAGGGGGGGTTGGATGGGGCGGAGGTTCAGGGGGGCAGTCAGGGGCAGGGAGAAGGGGGGGTTAGATGGGTCAGGGGTTTCGGGGGGGCAGTCAGGGGACAGGCAGCAGTTGGATAGGCATGGGAGTCCCAGGGGTTTGTCAAGGGACAGGTAGGGGGTGCGGTCCTAAGGGGGGAAGTTGGGAGGGGTCTCAGGAGGGGGCAGTTGGGGACAAGGACCAGTGGGACTTAGATAGGGGATGGGGTCCTGGGGGGCAGTTGGGGCAGGGGTGATCAGGGGACAGGGAGCAGGGGGGTTGGATGGGTTGGGGTTTCTGTGGGGGGCAGTCAGAGGGAGTGGATGGGGGCAGGGTCGGGCTACCCTCCCTCCCTGTGGAGTGTCCTATTTTTTGAATGTTAAAATATGGAATCCCTACTCACAGTGCAGCTCTCCATTCACAGCAGGCTGCAGCATGAGATCTCAGCTTCCTCACTCCTTCCCCCTCTTTCCTGTTGGTAGTGGCCAAGGGAATGCTGGGAAATGTAGTTCTTTCCCTGCTCCAGGGCTGGCTCTATAGGCAGGAAGCTAACCAAGGAACTACAGCTCCCAGGGCCCCCTGTTGGTTCTCATCTCCCATGCTGGATCCCTGCCACCCCTGCAAATGGGCTGCCCCAAGCACGTGCTTGCTTTGCTGGTGCCTAGAGCCGCCCCTGGCTGTGATTCACTTAACGTCTGTTCCTGGGACTGCATTCTCCAGGTTTGTCAGAAGGGCTTTCTGAGGAGACAACCCTTATTTTTAGAATTCACTCACTTAACTTCAGGTACAATGCAAAGCCTATTTATTTAGCTTAGACGGCTTGTTGTTATTTACTTTATTCACACAATTTGGGTATACATTTATTCCTGGTAATAACAGTGTAATGGGTTAGATTTTTAAAAGCACACATGCACGTTTGCATACATGAAGCTCAGGCACACCTAAAACTGGCTCTGCACTTTTGCCTGCACACTTTGGAAAATCAGGCCTTGTATTTAATAAGACATTTGTGGGCTGCTGGTGCAATTTATGTTTAAAATTTTTGTAAATAGAACCTTGTTATCATTATAAGCACTGCATAGATTACCAAAGTTGTTATTTTAGTATACAAGGAGAAAAGCATATATTACACCAATATGTTGTTTATACATGTATAGAAACAGGGTGTTTTGTAGATAAATAAGATATTGTCCCTGACCCAAAATGTTTGCGGTTAAATTTAGTTATAACACTACCAGAGATAGCAGCATACAGTGTGTAGGGGGAGGTGGGAGGACACAGCTTACACTAATAAGTTCATGTATTTACTTAGGTTTGTACATACACATGTTGTTGGTTCCTTTGCTTGTGTTTAAATATTTCCTTTGTTTATAAACAAAAGTTGTCATTGGTGACAGCTTCTTCAGAATATTTACATTTTAGTGGCCAAACCAATAATTTTACAATAAAGGGACTGGGGTGGAAAAGGAAAATGAAGTAATAGATACCTGCTTGCATCGGCATCACTTGTAAGAAAGAAGAAACTGGAACTCTTTCATGCAAGAGAATGAAACAGGTATGCAAGGATTTTAAAGCTGCAATTTTAATAACTTTTAACTTTAAGGTGGGGGGAGGGGACGGAGGGACTAACTCCTATAAAATACCAGGTAGCTTCTTGGACCCAAGACAATGTAAAATGGCATCCATGCTGAATAACCTATATTCAAGGTTGGGCCTTGCAACCCAACCCCTAGCATTGAACCCACCTCTGAATTCTCTCATTTGATTGCCTCTTCAGTTCATAGAATCATAGAATATCAGGGTTGGAAGGGACCTCAGGAGGTCATCTAGTCCAACCCCCTGCTCAAAGCAGGACCAATCCCCAACTAAATCATCCCAGGCAGGGCTTTGTCAAACCTGACCTTAAAAACCTCTAAGGAAGGAGATTCCACCACGTCTCTAGTGCTTCACCACCCTGCCATGGGATAAAAAGGAAGGTCCTTTCATGGATTGAGAACTGGTTAAAAGACAGGGAACAAAGGGTAGGAATTAATGGTAAATTCTCAGAATGGAGAGGGGTAACTAGTGGTGTTCCCCAAGGGTCAGTCCTCGGACCGATCCTATTCAACTTATTCATAAATGATCTGGAGAAAGGGGTAAACAGTGAGGTGGCAAAGTTTGCAGATGATACCAAACTGCTAAAGATAGTTAAGTCCAAAGCAGACTGTGAAGAACTTCAAAAAGATCTCACAAAACTAAGTGATTGGGCAACAAAATGGCAAATGAAATTTAATGTGGATAAATGTAAAGTAATGCACATTGGAAAAAATAACCCCAACTATACATACAATATGATGGGGGCTAATTTAGCTACAACAAGTCAGGAAAAAGATCTTGGAGTCATCGTGGATAGTTCTCTGAAAATGTCCACGCAGTGTGCAGAGGCGGTCAAAAAAGCAAATAGGATGTTAGGAATCATTAAAAAGGGGATAGAGAATAAGACTGAGAATATATTATTGCCCTTATATAAATCGATTGTACGCCCTCATCTCGAATACTGCGTACAGATGTGGTCTCCTCATCTCAAAAAAGATATACTGGCACTAGAAAAGGTTCAGAAAAGGGCAACTAAAATGATTAAGGGTTTGGAACGGGTCCCATATGAGGAGAGATTAAAGAGGCTAGGACTCTTCAGCTTGGAAAAGAGGAGACTAAGGGGGGATATGATAGAGGTATATAAAATCGTGAGTGATGTGGAGAAAGTGGATAAGGAAAAGTTATTTACTTATTCCCATAATACAAGAACTAGGGGTCATCAAATGAAATTAATAGGCAGCAGGTTTAAAACAAATAAAAGGAAGTTCTTCTTCACGCAGCGCACAGTCAACTTGTGGAACTCCTTACCTGAGGAGGTTGTGAAGGCTAGGACTATAACAGAGTTTAAAAGAGAACTGGATAAATTCATGGTGGTTAAGTCCATTAATGGCTATTAGCCAGGATGGGTAAGGAATGGTGTCCCTAGCCTCTGTCTGTCAGAGGGTGGAGATGGATGGTAGGAGAGAGATCACTTGATCATTGCCTGTTAGGTTCACTCCCTCTGGGGCACCTGGCATTGGCCACTGTCGGTAGACAGGATACTGGGCTAGATGGACCTTGGTCTGACCCGGTACGGCCTTTCTTATGTTCTTATGTTCCTAGTGAAAAAGTTTTTCCTAATATCCAACCTAAACCTCCCCCACTGCAACTTGAGACCATTGCTCCTTGTTCTGTCATCTGCTACCACTGAGAACACTCTAGATCAGGGGGTCGGCAACGTTCGGCACGCGGCTCACCAGGGAAAGCACCCTGGCGGGCCGGGCCAGTTTATTTACCTGCTGGCGCGGCAGGTTCGGCCGATCGTGGCCCCCACTCGCCGCGGTTCGCCGTCCCGGGCCAATGGGGGTGGCGAGAAGCGGCGCGGGCCGAGGGATGTGCTGGCCGCAGCTTCCCGCCGCTCCCATTGGCCCAGGACGGCGAACCGCGGCCAGTGGGGGCTGCGATCGGCCGAACCTGCCGCGTCAGCAGGTAAATAAACTGGCCCGGCCCGCTAGGGGGCTTATTCTGGCCAGCCGTGTGCCGAACGTTGCCGACCCCTGCTCTAGATCCATCCTCTTTGGAACCCCCTTTCAGGTAGTTGAAAGCAGCTATCAAATCCCCCCTCATTCTTCTCTTCTGCAGACTAAATAATCCCAGTTCCCTCAGCCTCTCCTCAGAAGTCATGTGCTCCAGCCCCCTAATCATTTTTGTTGCCCTCCGCTGGACTCTTTTCAATTTTTCTATATCCTTCTTGTAGTGTGGGGCCCAAAACTGGACACAGTACTCCAGATGAGGCCTCACGAATGCCGAATAGAGGGGAATGATCACATCCCTCCATCTGCTGGCAATGCTCCTACTTATACAGCCCAAAATGCCATTAGCCTTCTTGGCAACAAGGGCACACTGTTGACTCATATCTAGCTTCTCGTCCACTGTCATCCCTAGGTCCTTTTCTGCAGAACTGCTGCCTAGCCACTTGGTCCCTAGTCTGTAGCAGTGCATGGGATTCTTCCGTCCTACGTGCAGGACTCTGCACTTGTCCTTGTTGAACCTCATCAGATTTCTTTTGGCCCAATCCTCTAATTTTTCTAGGTCCCTCTGTATCCTATCCCTACCCTCCAGCGTATCTACCACTCCTTCCAGTTTACTGTCATCTGTAATCCACACCATACTCCAGATCATTAATGAAGATATTGAACAAAACTGGCCACAGGACCAAACCTTGGGGCACTCCGCTTGATGCCATCTGCCAACTAGATATGGAGCCATTGATCACTACCCGTTGAGTCCGACAATCTGGCCAGGTTTCTATCCACCTTATTGTCCATTCATCCAGCCCATACTTCTTTAACTTGCTGGCAAGAATACTGTGGGAGACCGTATCAAAAGCTTTGCTAAAGTCAAGGAATAACACGTCTACTGCTTTCCCCTCATCCACAGAGCCAGTTATCTCGTCATAGAAGGCAATTGGGTTAGTCACTACCGCATGGTCCAGGTCAGAAACTTTAGTGTCCTTAGCTCTGCTGCTGTTCTGAAAAACAGTATTAATTCAGCTGTAAATAGTTCATAGCTTTATTCTGCTATCAGCTCTCGAACCTCCCTCCGCCTACAGGGGTAGAAGCTCACTCCACTAGAGCTCTTGCAACAATCGTAGTGCCTCTTCAGGACATATCCCTCCTAGACATCTGTAAAGTAGCCATGTGGTCTTCCATCCATACATTTGCAAGGCATTATGCCCTGGTGCAGGACTTGGTTGCTGATACTTCTTTTGGGATAGCGGTTCTCTGCTCAACCCTACCATCCTCATCCTCATACCTTCCCCCTATTTAAGTGCTGCTTGTCAATCACCCACAGTAGAATACAGCAGGGACCGTCACTCGAAGAAGAAGAGGAGGTTACTTACCTGTAACTGGAGGTTCTTTGAGTTGTGTGGTTCCTATCTGTATTCCACTTCCCACCTTCTTTCCCCGCTGGTTCGGATCTTATCTTACGAGAAGGAATTGAAGAGGCCATCAGTCCACCCTGTCCTTTGTCACTTTGGTCGGAGGCACAAGGTGAGCCAGGGTGCATGCCTGGACCAACAGACACTACTTTCAAATTCTCTGACTCCGGGTGCCTGGTGCGCATGCGTAACCTACAGTGGAATTCCAAATGTTGACCAAATACTTTTTTTCAATTATTTTAGAGTAAAGGGTCTGCCTTTGTTGTTTGGTTTCTGCTATGGATAGAAATTCCATACTTGAATAATAAGAATGTAGCAGTAGGAATGTACTACTGTCCTCCTGACTGGGATGCTGGTGGTGATTGTGAAATGCTCTGGGAGATTAGAGAAGCTATAACAATAGAAAACTCAATAATGGGGATTTCAACTATCCCCATATTGATTGGGTGCATCAGGACAGGATGCAGAGATAAAGTTTCTAGAAACCATAAATGACTGCTTCTTGGAGCAGCTGGAACCTTCAAAAGGAGAAGCAATTCTTGATTTAGTCCTAAGTGGAGCACAGGATCTGGTCCAAGAGGTGAATATAGCTGAATCTCTTGGTTATAGTGATCATAATGTAATTAAATTTAACATCCTTGTGGGGGCTGAGGAGAAAGTACCAAAGAAGCCCACCACAGTAGCATTTAACTTCAGAAAGGAGAACTACACAAAATTACTGCTGGGGGAATTCCGCACCAAAAGATTAAAAATTCTACGCAAAGTATTTTAAAATTCTGTGTATTTTATTTGTCAAAATAACATAATATAATCACGCCAGTTTCAATTATTTTGGTAATGTATTTCAAAATACCCATCAGCGAGTATGTCTGTAACAATACAGACAACAAAAAAGATTCAGGAAATGTTTTGACAAATAGATTCTTTACTAGGCATATTAATACAGAACTTTGAGTAATAATTCATTTAAACTACAATACAAAATGTATTTTCCACACGCCTCAGAAGCAGTGCAAAGGCTGGGAAGAGTCGGGGGTATGGAGGAGCTGAGGAAGAGGGAAGTAATTGCTGGGGAGGAGCCTAGGAGTGAACCTGGAGGGGTTTTGGGTATGGGTGGGAGAAGTATGGAACAGGGCTTTTTTGCAGGGTGAGGGATTGTCCTGGTTGATTGCTAGCTTCTCCCATTCAATCAGGCACATCTGTCCCTGTCCCCATGTGGCCCTGCAATCCCACTCCCATTCAGCCGCTTGCTCAATGTTGTCACCCCACTAACTCCTATGCTCCCATGACTAGACCTTCTGAACCCCAGTCTGCGTGACCCCCCAGCAGCCCTGTGTGCCCTGCTCTGTTCATCACCCCCATATCCTTTGCCTCCTCACCTGGCCCCATGGGCAGGGATCTGTGAGGAAGGCAGCTTCTGCCTCCTCCTTCTCCACGACTGGCTGCTCCAGCCCTACTGCCAACTGCCCTCTCTTCTGGTGCCACATCAGCCACTGATAGGTGAAAGGTGTAAATGTAGTGTGACCACTCTCATGGCTTCCCTTTGCCTCCCTGTCAGAATCAATTATTCTGCAGGGGGGCATCTGTGGGGGACATTAATTTTGCGTTTGCACAATGACACAGAATTCCCCCATGAGTAAAAAATGAGGAAGCTAGTTAAACAGAAATTAAAAGATGCAGTCACAAAAGTGAAAGCCTGCAATCTGCATGGAAACTTTTAAAAACACCATAATAGAGGCTCACATTAAATGAATGCTGCAAATTAAAAACATAGTAAGAGGACCAAAAAAGTGCCATCATGGCTAAAAAATGAAGTAAAAGAAGCAGTTAGCAACAAAAAGGCATCCTTTAAAAACTGTACCCAGTACCTTTCCCAGATCTGAAGAATTGCTCTGTGTTGCTCGAAAGCTTGTCTCTCTCACCAACAGAAATTGGTCCAATAAAATATATTAGCTTACTCACATTGTTTCTCTATTTGGCAACTAGTTTTTGGTGCAACGTAATCCTCAGCGCATCCATGTTAAAACATCTGCAAGTAATTCCTGGAAGTAAATTAAAGAAGTCTGTATTTGCGCATCGTGTGGATAGGAGACTAGATAAATAATAACAATAATGAATAATCGAGATTGCAACTAGTAAATGCCTCTGCTTTAAGCAAACATACATCAATAAAAGAAAAACACCAATGACAGAACCAGAAAGAATATGTAAAAAAAAACCAACCCCAAAACAAAAAACAACTGTAACAATCTGTATGCTTAGAATCAGATAATTTTTATGCTAATAAAGGTACAAACTGTTTCAATATGCTCTTTGGTGTTGACCAGGCCAAACAGGCAAATGTCTGATAGACACATGGGGTGGGTTTAAATGAGTATTAATTACACCTTGGTGAGGGGCACTACACTGCCCTTTTCCTGCTTTCAAATACTAAGTATTTAATTGGTTCCAATGCAGATCACAGGACTTTAACCACAAACCAAACAATAATTCAGAAGAGAGTCTACCCTAGACTCAGTTCTGTGGTACCACCCTCACCACTCCAAGGACACACCAGGGGGATGGAGTGTCAGAGGCTGGGAGTGGGGACCTCAGTCTGTAAAGGCTCCTTCCCCCCCATGGTCCAGCTGTGAAATTGCTGGTCTCATTTACCTCTGGGATCTGGCCCTTTTAGCCTTTACCTGCACTGGACACTGGTGGCAATTTGCATTATGTGAACCTTGAATCCTATTGTTTTTAATCCAGTTGTGGCTCCAGGAGGTTGGAAAGAAGGTGAAAAAACCCACTGGACCATATTCCAATTTGGCCCAATGGGAAAAAAACAGATGATTGGTCAGACCCACAGCATCATAAGCCTCACAGCTTCTAATCTTCAACTAAGGGAAGGGAGGGTGGGGCAGCTAACTGGAGAGTAAAGGTACATCTACACTACAAAGACAAACCCGTTACACCAAGTCTCAGAGCCCAAGTCAATTGACTCAGGCTTGCAGGACTTGTGCTGCAAAGCTAAAAATAGCAGTGTAGACATCTGGGCTGGAGCCTAGGCTCCAAGACCGTTCCCCCGTCACCAGGTTTGAGGCTGCAGCCCAAGCAGGAGGAACATCTACACTGCTAGTTGTAGCCCTGTGAGCCCAAGTCAATTGACCCAGGCTCTGAGACTTGGTGTTGCAGTGTAGACATAGCCTAAGAGGCTTTTGAAAAGTCTGGTCAACTTTAAATAGGTAGTGGGGGGCACCTGGAAGCCAATCAGCTGGCCCTTTCCCCTCTTACCCAGCCAGTGACTAAACGGAGAACCAAAGGGAGATAAGGAATACAGGGGAGTACCCCCACCCCCCATTCCTGGCACTCATGGGTTTTGGACTTCTTTCATTTCCTGCTGTCCAGTCAAAAGGTCCTCCCCTGTTAAAGGAGGTGAGAGGATAGAGGAATAAGAAACCAGAGACAGCATTGAGCACAAGATGTTTCATTCACTCATACATAATGATGTGGCTTGTGGTATTAGATGTAAAGTCTGGGGTGTTACAGCATGGTCCATTTCTTGTGTATAAGCAAGTCAAGCTAAAATTGTGAAGGATCCTGCATCTATTCTAATCTATTAATTCATGTGTATATTGATCAGTATATTTATCTGTAGGTGAATTTCAAGTTTCTTGCTAGCCCCAGGCAGTTAGTGGTTGTTTTATGTCCTAAAGCATGAGAAATTACTTCCTTTACAAAACTTTCATCTTAGTAAATGTTAATTATTTCTTAATAATGAGTTAATTATTCATACAAATCTGTTTTAAAAAAAAATCCTACTAAGCTCTTGGCCTCAGAGGTGTCTTATGGCTGGTTAATATGCATTGTGTAAAAATGTATTTCATTTTATAATATTTAAATGTTACCTTTTAATATCATTGTCCCTTTATTTGTGTATTAGGAAAGTGGATAAATAGGAGAATTCAGTCCCTTTTCAATACTATTAATTCAGTTTTGGGCAATTTCAGACTAAGGGTGAGTGAATTCCAAAGCTGGGGGCCAGCTTGGAGAATGCTCTACCCATTACTCCTTGTCTTTTGAACAGAAGGGCCTTGGCTGACTGACTGCAGCAGTATAGCACAGGGACAGGTAGCCTATCAAGTAGGAAGATCCCGGCCATTGAGTGATTTACAGGTTAGAGCCAGCACCTTAAACGCAACACAGAAACCTACAGAATAATATCTAGTCCTCTCACCTTAATCTGCACACCAGATCTAGAGTGTGACCAGCTACATGAGTTGAGCATTCAACACCAGGGATAATCTCATGGGTGTGTTGGTGGTCATGAAATCCTGAACTCTTCCTCTTTTACCTGTAGGGTTACAGTTAATTTAGAACCCGGGTATGTATATAAATAGATAAAATTATTTCTATCAGTGGTTCCAGAATGTTCCCTAACCTTACATGCACTGAATTTCATTAGCTATAGTTCTGGCCAGTCACTGAGCTTTGTTAGTGCCTCCTGCTGGTTCCTCAGATGCTTCTCTAGTTTTGTCTAATCTAAATAATATTGTTAGATACATAAATGAGAGAGAATAAAATTCCCAAGTAGCATTAGTAGCCAGGAATGCTTTTCTCATCATAATTTGGCAGGGAGATTTTTAACTGTTCCCTCTGGAAACTGACTTCACAACTTTTACCCATGTCGTCATCACCTGCATCTTGCATTTCTGCAGTGAGCTTTTCTTGGGGCTCCACTTAGGAACTTGAGTTAGCGCAGAGTCTGCAGTAATGCTCACTTTTCTGTTTGCCATTTATGTTACTTCAGCTACACTGGTTTCCAGTTCATTTTGAATTGCAATTTAAGGTGTAGATTTTGAACTACAAATCCCTATGTATTTTTGGCCCTGGCTACCTTAGGGACTGCCTCACTCTTTTGCCTTATCACAACAATGGAGATTGATTTGGACAAAAACAGTCCCTAGATGTGGACAGAAGGGGATGGTAGGACATATTATTTTCCTACTAGTCCAAAAGAAACAGTTTGTTGGGCCTCAGGGCTCTGTTTACCCAGCTTTTTGCCTGATGATATGGGTTTGGGGGTGGGGGATTTAGTTCTGGACTGGATTTTCAAATTGTATTTTATTTTAGAATTAAATTATCTGTGATTTTATATTTTGCACAGGCACATTAATACAGTGAAAAATAAATAAAATGTTCCCCTAGATACACATGCAGATCTTCCATCGACTTCACGCAGAGGTTGCACCTATGTATGTGAAGGCAGAACTGGGCCCATTTTTTCCTATTCTATGCAAATTTCTGCCTTGTCCTGTGGATCTTCTGGGTGGGCACGTGGCATAAGGACCATTTTCCCTCATTTCTCCCTTTGCCCACTGCTCCTCTGCAGATGCAGAGCTTTCTTGAGTTGATGCACAAACTGTGGCACTCCACAGCCCCAAAGAGTTATGGATTGCTCTGTGGCATCATGGAATAGAATGGGCATCCTTAAATTCCTAATTGCGTTTGGTGACTTAATAACATTAACAGCATTTGTTAAGTATTCCTTATAAAATTACAGGAAAATGTAGGAAATATTGCCTATCGAAGGCAAACCAGAAAAGTTTTAAAGAGTGATCGCTATAGGTGCTGAGATACTTGATGTGCATCCTAGTGCAGTAGTAGTAGAACTGTCTCCAGACTCCCATGAGCCAGGTGGAATGACTCAGAGAATCAGGATTCAACCATTCCTGCAATACTAAAAGAGGAAATGTTAGAATGTAGACCGATTATGCCATAGTTTTCAAAATGTCTATTTATTTCAATTTAATATTCTGTACCTTGATCCTGCACATCTTTACTTGTGCGTAGAGCTTATTCGCATGAATAGTCCAGTTCAAGTCATAGGGATTGCTATATGAATAAGTTATATTAAATCAGAGTAAACATTGCAGCCTTAGATTGTAAGCTCTTTGGGGCAGTGACTATGTCTTTTTCCATGTTTTGTACTTTCGGTACTTAATAAATAATAACAACAGTTGATCTCGTTTGTTTTTCTAGTAAGAAAGTCTAAGAATATTCTAGTCAGTGTTCAAAGTGTTGGAAATGTTTCCTTTTGATTTTCCTGTTCCTTTTCATATCCTTAGTCCATGATGGATCAAGGCAAATTAAAAATAACATGGCATGACTACCTGTAACTAACCTAGAAGGCTTTACAAAATCTCAGGAAGAGGGTGGAAAAGAGGAGAGAATGTAGAGTACACCTAATAATGGGGAGAACATTTTCTTTGCATTCAGAAGAAGAAAAAAATCTGCTAAGGAAAGAGAGAAAACACCAGGAAGATTTAATAAGTCTTTGTTTGCATACACTATGATTCTTCTCTTTCACCAGCCAGTCTGTATGTTTGAAAAGTCATTTTGCTTGGTTAAAATAATTAGTTGAACTTAATCCAGTCCCTGTATTATGTGAATAAATATTTTGAATAAGTACAGAAAAGTGTTGCTGATCAATAAAAAGTGGCTAGTGATCATTGAACAATTATAGGGCTCTATTATACACCCATATTATATTCTAATTTTACAAGTGAGGCAAGCAGTCCAGGTCCTCATGCCTGTTCACTTTCTTTTGTCTTGCAATAGCATCTTAAACACAGCAAAATTCTAATTAGTGCTGTCTTAAATTTTAATACAGGATAGTTTAGTCTGAAATTGCCTAAGAAAAGAGCTACTTAGAGATATGAAGAGAAAGTAGAATTTGTTTTAAACTACAAAATTTTTATCTCTAATATGGTCTGGTATGCTGACATATTGTTATGTAACTTCTCTTAAAATAGAAAAAAAATGGTTAATAAGAGTGTTGTTTGTATAAACTTTCTCATGGGATTACAAAAAGGCATTTTCTTCTTTATAAAGGCATCATAAATATATATACTTTGTCAGCCATTGGTATTCCAGTATAACAGAACTGAAACAGCTTGACTAAATACTTGAAAGTTCCTTGTTCACTTTAAAAATGGTTTCCTTTAGGCAGTTCAATGAATTATACAAAACTCTAACATAAATTATCTTCTAGTTATTTAAGTTTATCAGATTCACTTTTATTGTAGCACACATTTATCTTTGTAGCTTGACCTTCTGTGTTGCCAGGAAAATAGTTAGAACAGCTTTGGAAACAGAAGTTATTTGGGGTGGACAAATGCTAAAGCTAGCAACACCGAAATCTAGAATAGCTGATGCACTATTATTTAGTCCTTTTAATACCCAGATGTCTATCCACAGCATTAAGCTGCTAACTCCTTCATGGTATATGACGGTGATTTGAAGGAGATAACATGCAGTCATGCGTTTAATTTTATTTTTATAAGCCACTTGCCTCATTTCTCATTCCTTTTCTAAAACTGTCGGCTGTATTTTTACAATAGAGCACCATACAAAATGATGATGTCAAAGTCAAGATGTCTGCCAGTATGCTGAAAGAATCTCTCTTGACTTCCCCTCATTTTTGTGTAAAACTGACCATATACTTTCTTTCCTCTTTTTACCGTATTTCTTCTCCTCACACTACACATGCACACTTAGCCAGTTCCCTGCTATACAGTGAGCAGAGTTGCGTAAGTGATTCAAAACATTACAAAATGTGGGCTCAGATATCGCAGCCCATACGTCTACTTTGGAACACTGTCATGTCAATGTTGCCTTCAGCCAGGAAAAAATTGAAAGGACACTGACAACCTTATTTTGTTTTTGTTTTTTACTTACTGTGTTGTTACTAATATCTTCAAAACTTAAATCTCAAATTTGTTTTCAAATGATATTTCTCTTTATTTCTGTAGTTTTTTCCCACTAATATAGTATTACCCCAGCTTATCTATAGTGAGCCCAGTTAACAAAAATTCCTGGTTCCGTGAAATTGACTTATGTGCCTAGATCGTGAGGGGCCTCTCAGCTTAAAAGGACTCTGTTCTGGGTCCTCCAAGGCCAGAATGCAGTGATCAGGATTTGGAAAGTTCAGCTAGTTTTAAAGTGGCTGCATTCTGTGTTTTCTCATTCCTGGAGCACATAGAAGAGGTTACCACTCACAATAAGATGGAGCACATACAGTCTCTGTAGGTCATAAATCTGTTGCTAAACAAGAACAAGCTGCAAGCTTTATAATAATAAAATAATAATTAATGGAGATATCCCATCTCCTAGAACTGGAAGGGACCTTGAAAGGTCATCGAGTCCAGCCCCCTGCCTTCACTAGCAGGACCAAGTACTGATTTTGCCCCAGATCCCCAAGTGGGCCCCCTCAAGGATTGAACTCACAACCCTGGGTTTAGCAGGCCAATGCTCAAACCACTGAGCTATCCCTCCCCCCAACTTTATTGAGGTTGGCTGTGTTTCACTGGAAGGTTGCACTTTGACTTCCCTGATGCATGGGTTGCCATTCTGGATTTTGTTATGCATTTGCATTCTCACATGCTGCTGTTCTGTTTTTCCTTTGCAGGGAGAGGATGCGCCAGTCTGCAATGTTTGAACTGTGCCAGGGGATGCACCAGATCAGCCTGCAGTTTGTTCGCTTGCAGATTAGCTTTGAAGAATATACCATAATGAAAGTTTTGCTGCTATTAAGCACAGGTAGGTTAGCTCCTATTGTTACCCGGCATACTTGCTAATTGTTAGATGGCATATTGATTTAGCACCTGTACTTCACAAAATGATACAAGGCATTTAACTACAAAACTAACAAAAGAGGAAGCAAATTTTGTCCTGGAGGTTCATATGTTTGCAAGAGAAGGGGGAGGATAGCTCAGAGGTTTGAGCACTGGCCTGCTAAACCCAGGGTTGTGAGTTCAATCCTTGAGGGGGCCATTTAGGGATCTGGGGGAAAAAATCTCAGGGATGATACTTGGTCCTGCTGTGAAGGCAGGGGACTGGACTCGATGACCTTTCAATGTCCCTTCCAGTCCTATGATTCTATGATAAGGGGTGGAAAACAAGGAGCATCCCTGCTGCATAGCCTGAGAGCACAACTGCAGTTCCTGCTCCCCATTACAGCAGGGGCTGCTCTTTCTGGCCAGGATGTCATATATCCTGCAGGGGGTGGAAAGGAAGCAAGGCCATAGCCCTATCCCTCTATGCATGAACCAACAGACCTGGCCAAGCACACCAAGGGAGCATGCTGCTTCTCATGAAAAGGAGTGGCAGAAAACCTGCTCCCCTGCATGCTGGGGAACTGGGAGGAATTCTGACTCGCTGAGTACTCATTGTCCTCAACACAAGTGACTTAAAAGCATCATCAAGATCAAAACGTGCACGTCCTTGACAAAATGAGTCTAATGTTAGTATCAAGTAATTGAGTGTGTGGTATGCTATAGTATATTACACTGAAAGTATACTAAATTGTATTCCTTTTTTCTTAAACTGGGGCTAGAGTTTCAGAGACTTTTTATAATAAAGAATTGCATCACATGGCATGTCTACATGCCTCTGCTGTTCAGACAACAGGGGAGTGAACTGCAGTGCTGCGCTATAACTCCCCAGTGTGGACACTGCAGGCACCCTAAAAGGTCCCTAGTCGGGTGTGAGTGTAGCCCTGTTTGAAGAGGACTACACTGGTGCAAACCTGGGACCCTTAAGTTCATGCCCGCAGTGTCCATGTGGGAAAGTTACAGAGTAGCACTTTGGTGTACACTCCAGTTCACACCACCACAGTCCAAACTGAGGCAGTGTAGACATGCCCTCAGTGTTGTTGACAACAATGTTTAATAATTCATCTTTTTTTAATCTACTTCTTGTCTTATAACAGAAACATTTAAAGAACTATAACCCCATTACAAATGTCTATAAAACAAACATTAAAACACCATGAATATTTTCTGTATTTCCTTCCCCATCAGTGCTGATTCCCATCTGTTTTGCAAACAGAAACTTTCTTCTGTGTAATCAGCCTCCTTTTTTTGTCTGATTCATTCAGTCACATCAAAAAAGGATTGTTTATGTTATCATATCTTTCTTTGGTGCTTTGTGATATCAAGATACTGCACTGTGACTTCACTGAATTAATCAGGCAGGAATTCCCCCATCACAAGGGGAGTCCCCATGTGGCACCCAGAGCTGGTGGAGGGGGAATGAAGGGAGAAAATGAGGTATGGTCAGAGCACCACTGCAGTTCAGCTCTTCCTGGTTTCTACTTGTGAGCTGTTGGCAGCTGAGAGCAAGCCTAGGGCTGCTCTGACTTGGGTCAGAGGCCACTTCGGGTTTGTCTACATTGCAGCTAGGAGTGAGCCTCCTGGCCTGGGCTTGAGTTCATGCACTAAAAATAGCAGTGTGGACATTGTGGCTTGGGCTAGAAATTGGGATCTCAAGCCCTCCCAGCTCATAGGTGTGAGAGCCCAAGCTCCAGGCCAAGACACAATGTCCATGCTGCTACTTTTAGCATGCTAGTTCAAACCTGCTAGCATAAGTCTGTCTGCCTGGGGTGGGAGGCTCACTCCCAGCTGCAGTGTCAACATACCTTTCGGCTCTTAGCCAGCTCCATACTAGAACCCCTCCCAGGTCCAGTGCCAAGTGGAGCTCAGCAGCACCCGACAGTCTCTCTCCTCCCCTCAACAGGGACACAAGACAATTCTCTCCCTGGGAACAAGAGAGAAAGAACAAACCACAAGTGAGAGATATTCGTTATGCTGCTTAATGCACTGCTGGAACATGCTCAGATACTATCTATGATTGTGAGAGTGGTATAGGAACCAATGTACGATAGAACAGAGTAGAATAAAGAAGTGGATCTCCTGTTTTTGTAATTAGCAGTGAAGGGGGAGAAACTATAGAAAAGTAATAATAGTTTAATTGCATATAGCAATTAATGTGGTGGTAGTTGTTTCAGTAAGATAGATATTTATTATTCTAGCTTTTTCTTAGACTATTAACAAATGGGTTTCAGGAGTTCATTGCAAGAACCTGTTGGGTAAAATAAATTACTTGGTTCATTCTGAAATGGACAATGATGTCCTTAGAAAATCTACACAATTTTTTTGGTCAGTTTTGGGATATTCTGATTATTTACATTGTGAAACTTTAATAGGGAGGAAGAAAGTAGGATAAAAAGAAAATGAAGATCGTGATAATGCATATAGAATATTTTCTGTGATCAGCAATAATTCCAGTTTCTAATAACTTCACCTTGATACTATATTGTGATAGAAAATACCATGCTTGTTTTTATTTTATTTTTTTTAATTGAATCATGTCACGTGTAGCGTACTATTTGCTTTGAAACTTCTATGATGACCACATCAAGGAAGTTTCACTCCATTTATATGTGGAAGAAACCACACATTAGATCTCAATTGTTTTCTTACTTTTCCCCAGCCCATGAATCTTGGATGATTGCCAGTACCCCTTCTGCATTTAATAAGTAAAATCAGAAACACGCGGCAGACCTCCAAAATTTGGTGTTTTGCTTGACTTCCTTTTTTTTGTGATCTTCTTTCTTCTTTCTTCTTTTTATAATCTGGCTGAGATGATGGTGTAATAATTTTCCAATATAGCAGTAAAATAAAGAAATAATATTTGACAGAAATAGAAGTCTGACTGTAATTCACATTTTTATAATGCCATTAGAAATACAGGAGTTATATTTTCCTACTTTTAATTGGATGGATTTGTAAATATTGAGGAAATAGTTAAGTCCTTGCATTTTATGCAAGTGCCATAGCATGTTGTAACTATTTTATTTTTTACGGAAGGAGATTTGTATCTCCATCAAAGAAAGGTGGTTGGTGTTTATTCATTCGGTATGGACTTTGCTCACAAATCTATTTAAAACAATGGTTGCGTTGTATTAGCTGTCTTTGAATGTTGTGTGCCTTCAAGTTTATTACTGAAGTAGAAAATGTGTAAAGAAATCTATTTACTGTTGGTTTGCAGATTGACACATTACCTGTTAGCTTGTCTAAACCAGAGGTTCTCATACTGTGCTCCCCAGGGGGCACTTGGTGGTCTTTCACAGGGTCCTTGCTGGTCACATGATTGTAGATCTCTTCTTTATTTCCCACTGCTAAATTGCTTTAATAGGCAGCTAAAAAACTATTAAATTCATTCCTAACTCTATTCCATGTAAGTAATTTTGGTAGTAGCCACATGGACATTCTGTGATCACAGTGGGAGAGGTGAACCGTGGGATTAAGAGGGAGGGTGTCCACAGAACAGTCTCTGTTGAGATGCCATCCACACATTTAAAAAAACCTGTTCTAGGTAATCCTCTACCATAGTTAACTATTAGAAAATAAACTCACTTCTTGCACCTGAAGTACTTAATTTTCTTGTTGCAGACCTGAGTTAATACATCCAAGATTTTACATTTGTTTCGTGATTCAACAATATCTAAACAACTTAGTGAATACTGAAACGTCATGACATTGTTGAGAGTTTTTAGTAACCTTTTCAAGGGCAGGTCCAGGATTCAGTTTTGGTCTGATCCTACAAACATTTACCACTGGGTGTAGTATCTATTACAGTGAATAATCTGATGGAAGTTTCTAAATAAATAATGGTATGCTCGTTATCATGACTAGTTCCACTGAAGTCAGTCAAACTGCTCACAGAAATCAGTACTATAGTAGAACCTCAGAGTCATGAACTGACCGGTCAACCACACATCTCATCTGGAACCAGAAATATGCAATCAGACAGCAGCAGAGTCAAAAAAAGCAAAAAGCAAATACAGTGCTTAAATGTAAACTACTAAAAAAAAAAAATGGAAAGTTCAAAAATATTTGACAGGGTAAGGAAACTGTTTCTGTGCTTGTTTCATTTAAATTAAGACGATTAAAAGCACTGTTTTCTTCTGCGTAGTAAAGTTTCAAAGCTGTATTAAGTCAAGTTCCGTTGTCAACTTTTGAAAGAACAACCATAAAGTTTTGTTCAGAGTTCCCAATATTGCAGAGTTCTGAACCACTTCCATTCCCCAGGTGTTCATAACTCTGAGGTTCTACTGTATGTTCAGTAGAATTTCAGAAATGGGCCCTTCGCTAGTACAGATGAGAATTTTAATGGGGTGTTAAGAAGAAAGCTTTCATTGAGACTGCAGACATAAATCTTTAAGCAGAATGTGAACTTAGAAAAAATACTCTTGCTCTGCATTAGCATGATGGCTCTCTTTAAGATGTCACACACATGCTCAATAGTGTCCTAAACTTCCGACATTGTTTGATTGCCTAAGAAATGTGTTATTTGGTGTAGCTTTACCACACCTGGCAGTTATAATTTGAGTACAGTACAATATCAAAGCAATTGCAAGTATGTGTTGTACATTGCCCCTCCCCCCAAGTATAGTATAGCAGACAAGTGATGGTATGTAGTGTCCTCAATTCTAGAGAAAGATTCCTGCTCCCTCTGCTATCATTTTGTGCTTAGGTCAAATGAAAAAAATCATTTCAGTGGGTGGCTAGTATGTGCTGTATTTTCAAGATGCTATCCTGCCCCACTTAACCCTTCTGCGTATACTAATCCACATACACAGATCTGGAAAGGACTCTTGTATCATTTGAAAATGTTTATGATGCTCCCACACAACACAAAGACACTTCTATAACCCTTCAACCATTAACTTTATAATGTAGATAATATAAGAATATTCAATAAAATGAATATTAATACGATGTCATTTTACTGGCAGTTCCCAAGGATGGCCTCAAAAGCCAAGCTGCATTTGAAGAAATGAGGGCAAATTACATCAAAGAACTAAGGAAGATGGTAACTAAATGTCCAAGTAATTCTGGACAAAGCTGGCAACGATTCTACCAATTGACTAAGCTTCTGGACTCCATGCACGATGTAAGTATAACCCATCAGGGAGCTTATAGCATATAAGGTGGTATCTTTAAGAAGGATTAAAGAAAAAATCTTTCCCTTAAGGTAAACTAGTAATTTTTCATTACACTAACCAGCAGGGAAACAATAGGCAATCCGTTTTTAAAGAGTCTGTTAGAAGTTTCTGGACAAATTTAGGGGAAAATTGCACATAAAATTAGAAAATAAAAATCTTTAAGGGCCAGGTTTTGATACTTTTATTCATGTGAATAGTACCTCACACCACGAATAGTCATGTTGAAGTCAACAGAACTATTCGTTGAGTCAGGTGTTACCCAATATGAGTAAAAGTACTGGACTCTGTCCCTATACCAGCAGATAAATGGTGTTAACAATTTTTTCAGAGAGCAAGATTAGTGAAATATGCGGCGTGTTGTTAAAACTTAAGGAACACCCCTGAGTCAGTTCACAACGCAAGGTGTTGGATTAGAGTTTCACACTTTTTGTAATTTAAGAACTGGTTTGTTAATAAAATGTTTACTTCACTGTTGAACAAATATGTGACCTGTTACAACTGCTAATCTCATAACTCAATCTTTCTAAAACATTTGTTAATGGTTTAGAGTCAACTTGGGTACCTTGAAGTTTTGCTGAGCTTTCAAATCCAGCATTAATTGAATTTTAATTATTTCTATCCCTCCATTTTGTTTCAAAGGTATTTTGTGATGTAGAGGTTTACCTTGTAACCACCAGTTACCTATCAGTAAAACCTATTTAAACTGTATAGCAAAAGAAAGCAAACACCCTCACTCTATCATGATGTGGCACAAAAATAATTTTGCTGTGAGCTGCATGTTGGGCCCTAATTGTAGAAGCTGCATATAAATGTCTCTCTTTTGTACTTGTCTTAGTTTTCATTTTTGTGGACGTACTGCAGTGCAGTTTAGGTCAAATCTGTAAGAGAGCCTGAGGTCTGTTTACAGAATGTACATATGGAATTATTTTTTAAATATTATTCTGTTCATTAAATCATTTACAATCTCAGTGGGAGGAAAAGGATATTATTAGTACTGCAGTAATAGCTCATTCTTTAGAGATCAGTTTTGTTCATTGTGCCAATGAAGGATGTTTTACTGTTTGGTTTGAAGGAATGGGCTGGGTGATGAAAGAAAGTCATTTGCAAGTTGTTCACATATGAATCTCCACAGCAGTTCATACATTCCTCCCATACCCCTGTTTTTGTAATATTTTTCATACATTTCATTGAAAGTTACATAATTGTCTTCCGAAATATAGAGTTTGTGTTTTATTTGGTAATTCTTTTGTACTTTTTTTAATGAGGAGAATTGTGTGGATGGGAAGTAATAGCTGACAGAATTCTACAGTTATCACCCAAAACACTGCATTAGTATTGTAACTTAAAATGTTTTGATCAAATCACTTCAGAATGCTGTGGTATTCTACTTAATTTTTAGTAAGGATCAGAATTGATGATGCCATTTTTATTATATTACATTTTATTTTAGTATAAGCAAGATAATAAGAGATTTTTAAAGAAGGTCCTGCTGTCAGTATTCTCTTTAAAACAGTCAGCTGTCTGCACAACACTGCTATTTTTTGTAACTTACCAGACAAGCACTTGTTTATTTTTCTCCTTACAGTTTACTTTTTACTTGAATTGGCTTAGATTGTTCCCAAGGATGTGTGCTAATCCAAAAGAAGACTAATCTCAATATCAAAATTGGCCAAACGATAAATTAATTTAGACAAAGCACATCAGAATAATTTTACAGTAATGTTGACAAGAGATGAGAATTGCTCTTTTCCCCTGTGGAGTGGAATTTCTCAGCTCTTATCATGGAAATGCAGATGCAATCCCCCCCCCCCCCCCCCCAAAAATCCTCAGTACAGGTCAATACTTTTCAACTGTCACCAGTATAATTTTAACTTTCATTCCATGTAATTTTAAAGGATCAGAATATACTTGGTCCTGTGACTGCTCTAACTACAGCTGAAATCCCATTTTGTATCCCTGCTGCAGATACAGCATTGGCATTTGCAGCACAAGCCTGAAGGGACCTCTCTAGAATTCATGCTTATTCAGTCCTGCTGCTGCCTCCAGCTTTTTCATTAGAGCAAGGCAGCATGTCATCATTTGTGGAGTTTACTTTACCTGGGTGTAGTGCCACACAATCATATAGTTTCTTTATATCTTAAGACTTACTTTTATTAACCTCGTTCTTAAATATTCTTTTTTTAAGGACTATATAAAATAAGAAATTTGAATACTGAATGATACTGTATTTGGCTTAAATAATATGAATAGCATAATAACCAATGAGATGGTTTTACACTGCTCAGAGCTTTCAGCCTTCCATCCACATGGTGAGCATATGTGCAGACAAAAAAGTGCCGAGATGAGGAAAAAAGAAATTTTCAGGAAGAGCAGGTAGGCAGTAAAGTATTTGAAAATATCAGCAACTTTCAGCAATGACTCATAAAACCTCCAAGCACAGAAAACAAAACTGAAGAACAAAAGAACAAAGTCATTCCTGAACGGCTCAGGTGAAGATATATGCATCAGACAGCTGAAATACTTTAAAACAATCATACACACTCACAGTTTTATCAGTGTTGTGGGGACCAACATAGTTAATCCTCATTTCCCTTTTTCAAGGATTTTCTTTTTAACAATTCTGACTGTCATAAGCAAATTTCTAATGATTTCATTAAACAGCATTGTTTGTTCAGAGCCATAATGCAGTGAGGCTCGTTGATTCCATTTCCTAACCAAATTGGTAAGCATTTCAGTCTCATACCCAGGAATGACCAAGGGTATTTGAGAGAGCGAGAGCCACTTCTTGTTTTTAGGTGAACCACTCTGTGTGATCAGACAACTAGCATGCAGGAACATAAGAAACAGATGCATTACACATGCTATCAAAATTTTCATTTGGATTTTCAACATCTCCTGGAGCAAGTTTGCTTTGAGGGCAAGGGCTGTATCTTGACAATCTTTAATGTATGTTTCAGCAGTTCTCAAAACAAAAGTTGAGTTCAGTTTCAGTCTGACTGATATTTAAACAGACTTTCAGTTCTAAGCACTTTTGTTTCGATGCAGTGTCATTAAACCATAACATGAACCTACCCTTCGGCATAGCGTGATGAGTATTGCACTGTTGTTTGCTTGTTGATATTTTCAGCCTGATAAAAATAAACTCTTTAAGGACCATGCTGCTGAATCATTAATATTTATGGTTCCTGAAGGGAATACTGTACAGCTGAAGTGGATCTTCCCATATGCTCAGGCTGTGAGAACAAAGATTTTACTTCTCTGAAAAAAGCTGATAGTGGTGGTACAATACAGTGTGTCATGAATTCACAGGAGGAGAATGTGTGGCATTTTCATGGTGAATAGTCATCCAGATTTCAGCCTTATGATTTTCACCACAACATGCAGGAGTAACAAAAACTGCTTCAGGCTGCAAAGGTGCACATTACCACGCTGAGCTCTTTCCCTACACTGGCAAGATGAGCCAGTGCTTTCACTTAGGCCTGGTCTACACTTACCCCCCAATTCGAACTAAGGTACGCAACTTCAGCTACGTGAATAAAGTAGCTGAAGTCGACGTACCTTAGTTCGAACTTACCTCGGTCCACACGCGGCAGGCAGGCTCCCCAGTTGACGCCGCGGTACTCCTCTCGTCTAGCTGGAGTACTGCAGTCGACGGCGATCACTTCCTGGTTCGACTTATCGCGTCCAGACAAGACGCGATAAGTCGAACCCAGAACTTCGATTCCCAGCCGCCGAACTAGCGGCTGGGTGTAGACATACCCTTAGAAATCTCTCTCAATCTCTGTCTAAGTGAAAGCACTGGCTCATCTTGTCAGTGTAGGGAAAGAGCTCAGCGTGGTAATGTGCACCTTTGCAGCCTGAAGCAGTTTTTGTTACTCCTGCATGTAGAAGGTTGTGGTGAAAATCATAAGGCTGAAATCTGGATGACTATTCGCCATGAAAATGCCACACATGCTTGCGGTCCATTATAACGGTGTTGTCTTTGGTGATGGAATGATGTTCATTTCTCTGAATTCGAAGAGTAATATAGGTGAGAGTTTCGTAGAAAAAACAAATAATGACAAATTGAAGTTTAGTTAATAGGGGATTAATCTTTCGAATTTCACAGATCTTAAATATAGAGTGCAGATGCGAAGACTGGTTATTGAGACAGTAATTGTTGTTACATAAAGATGCAGGAATCTTAATAAGCCTACTTTAGTCTTAAAAATGTTTAAATGCAGTGTGTTTTTTGTGAAACACATTGCCTGTTCATGAATTAGGTAGAAATGACAATTATTCATTACTGATTGATGCGGTAAAGTGAGAATCTCTGTCCAGGTATATTATTAAATCACTCTTAAAAGCCAGCATAGTTAGTTCATTATGTGGATAGCAACTTTTCATGTCTTACTGTGGTTTAGGTGACATTGAAGTAAATATTATAAATTCTGTCTTTATAATAAAATGCACAATGTAGGCACCATCACCTCGGTTTTATTTTATTTATTTATTTAGGGATGCTTATGGAGCGAGGTTTGTTGCATTCTATCAAAGGGAGCTAAACAACAACTTCATATAATTCGTAGGAGTGATCTATTGTTTTTTTTTTTCCCCCTCTGGCAAGAGTGTGACTAATAAGAATTTTGAAGGAAGTAGAAAATATTTATTCTATATACTCACAGCTAAGCAAGCAAAACCTTATCATCCAAGTAACTCTTTAGTAATTTAATAGTTTTTTAACAATTAATGGTTGTAAAAATAAATAATTTCTGTCCAAGATCTCTCTATTTGTGAAATCAGTGGTGCCTTCATTCACACTGCTTAATTAGAATGTTGCCGTTCACATAGCTCTAGTAGAGGTGGTATCAGCAGTTCCATTATAAACTCCTGCTTTCACAGGAGGAAATGGGATAAAATGTAACAACAAATTCTCAGCACAGTGTGATGATATATAGCTGCTTGCATTCCCTTAGTTTAATTCAAACCTCACTAAATCTCAGTTGCTGTAATTTAAATGATGGTCTGTAAGAGGAGTAAGTTAAAGAAAGGGGCTAGTTTAACATAAGCCTTCCAGCTCTTTGGTGTGTGTGTTACTGCAAAAGAGACTCCCTTTTATATAGGTTGGAGTGAATCCTAATGTAAGGGGATCTAAGTCAGCATGGGGGAGTTAAATGACTTGTCTAGCATTACACAGGAACTCTGTGGCAGAGGCAGGGATAGAATTAATTTAACCAGGGCAGCCTTAACTATGAGAATCTCCTTTCCTTTCTTTTCCTCTTACACACCTTCTCACTTCTGCAACAAATGGATCAGGGGTCCTACAGGCAACAGCCTCCTTTACTACACAACCCTACTTCGTCCCCAGAGCAGGTTTATCCTGTGCATTGAGTGAGGCTGGGGTCCTCTGAAAAGTTTGGTTTAGGTGAGTGTGTTACACAGGAACTCTGTGGCAGGGATGTGTGCTGTACTGGGCGCAGACTCTTCTTTCCATTTCCCCTGAGTTTAACTCCTTCTGCTTAATCCCCTCAAACCTGTCCCTGCCCAGTCCTGTCCTGTCACTTCCCCACCCCAGGGTCCTTGTCAGAGTCCAGTTCTCCTTGCCTGCCTCCACTATTCAAGCTTCTCATCCCAATTCCAGTCTCCTTGCCCAGCCAGTTTTAGTATAAACCCCAGTCTCTCCCCCTCTCAGTCACCTAACTACAAAATTCAAAGTTGTGAGATGGAAAAACTATATTTTTAAATTACAGGTAAAGTATTGTTGAGATGTGTTTGTATCTATCTGTAAGTGTAAATGCCAGCATTATCACTAGAATGAATACACATTCACACTTTTGTACAGGATTCTTGCATTTTTAAGTATAGAGACTAGGGGTAACCAGAGCAGAGTCAAGCATTTTGTAGAATCATAGATGCTAGGGTTGGAAAAGTTCCTTAAAGTCACCCAGCCCAACTCCCTGCCTTGAGCAGGATCAACTTCCATGGTATTCTCACTAAGATTGTTCGTATCTGTATTGGTGGGACTGAACAACTTCACAAGACTGTTCATTCTAATGATTGTTTGCCCTCATTTATTATTAAAGGTGCAACTATAGTTTTTGTCTCCAGATTAAATTATAAACATATACAAAATACCATGCTGTGTGGCAGTTAAGGTTCGTCTGCAGAAATATACCTAGTACATTAAAAAGCAAGGAAATGAAAAATAAGTCAATCAGCTTATATCCTCACCTCCCCCCTCTGGATACACAAACTTGACAACTAGTAGTACAACCTCTATGCACGATAGATATCTCTAATAGGTATTCCAGTCTTCTATCACCCCTCCTGCAGATTCCACCCCAACCACCACTGACCAATGACTCATCATTTATGCTCAGTTTCATGAAACTATACATGCTCAGATTTGAGTGAGAGGGTGGTGAAAGGCATCATCACTGCAGGGGCAGAGTTAAGGTTGTATCTTCTGGTCTGTGTATGGTGGAGAAGTAGACAGGTATGATGTGTGGTCCTAGTTGCCTTCACTTTTTATTTCCTTTTTTTGTGTTTTTCTGTACACTATTTGTAGTTATACAACTTTCTTCCAACTTTTCAAAGTGTGTATATTGAAAAGCAGTATATGTTTTCTTGAAATAGAGATAAACATCCCTCATGTTACTTTTGTGTGCCTAATAGGTATTTCTGTGTGTGTATACATACATACACACATATATAAAATCAGGATGGTGTAACATGATCTCTGTTTAATGAACCCACAAAATTTTCAATTGTTAGCTCATTGCTCATCAGCTGTTTTTCACCATCTTTATGTAGCATACATAACACAAGCCCACTTCCCCGATTATCCGTTGCAAAGTTCTAGCTGGTATTAAAGTGATCCTTATTGACTTGTGCTGGTAAAGTTTGTCCTTTGTTTGCAGAATTACTTACATATCTGCAAGGACAATTATGAAAATATTGAAAACAGAATTAGAGAAAGTTCATACTTCTATATACAGTAACATGTGGATACATTTCAAACCTCAGCCCTTTCATTAGATTTTCTTTGTTCAGCAATCTTCTAATTATCCCTTTCTTTAAGCCCTTTCTTCTTTTCCATTGTGTCATTTCGCGTTGTGTGTTTCACATATACAATAGACTTTATTCAAAAGGAGGAGGAGCCATGACCCAGGGGGAGGCTTGTAACACAGGTAGAAAATAAATAAATCCAACCCAGGAAAAAATCAGGGTTAAAAAAAAAAAAATGATGCCCACTTACAAGCAAAAGCCTAGTAGCCTGAAAATGCACCTGGTGAGAAGCACTTCCCACATGATACATACAGTGTGGATTGTATTGAAAATCAGTATTTCAAGCGTCCTGCTGGTAGCCATCATTTTGCTGAAAAGTGACTGAGTCAGCTAATAGCTACTCAAATTAGTTAGTTTACATCCAGCTTTCTGAAAAGAACTGTGAACATTACATACTATGCTTAACTCATGGCACATTTTACTATTCTATTCAGATTCTTATCCTGTGTGGTATTTGAATGTTCTTCATTAACATAGGGAGGGGCCCTCCATGTGGAAGGGAAGATTCAGCTATCTCTGTGGCACTTCCCCTCCATCCCCAGACCCTACAGCAACCTCTCCACACTGTCCATACAGGGAGAGGTGATGCCTAGTATTATTTCCCTCCCAGCCCCACAGAATTTAGCTGGAAAAGTAACACAGTTCCAAGTTGTATTATATTTTCTCTCTCACACACACACACACACACTCACTCCTCCACCCCACAAAGTGAGTGAAAACAGTTCCAAGTTATATTATTTTCTCTCCTCCAAAGTGAGTGAAAATTCTGATTTAGTAATATTTTACACCCCCGGGCATAAATGATTAAACAAGAGAAAGTGAGATTCAGACCATTGATCTAATACCTGTCAAATGGGCTAAAATGAGCAGTGCCCCAGTATAAATAGGTAAAACCTGCTGAAGGAGTCAGGGCTCTGCAAATTACATGCACAACCTTAAGTCTTCCCACGTGTGTGTATGTATGCTGTAGAGTCTTTAATTACATGATCACGTACTCTCTCACATTATATAATATAATATACCTTTTTTTCTTACAAACTTGGAATATAAGTAAGTAGTGCAAGATGCTCAAAAATGATGTAGGGCTCTGCAGGATTATTCCCTCATGTTGTTTTACTTGGGTCTGCATGGCATAAGTAGTTATACACAGTAATGAAAATGTATATCTGAACATACATAAGATTTGCACAACATGTTATGGTATTTGAGAAAATTTCTGATCATGTAATTAAAGTCTATCATAATTCTACTCCCGTGTGTGCTTGCATTAAGTCGTGCATAACTTTTAGTCATGTAACTTTAAAGTTGCTCTAACAAACAGGTTTTTTTAAATGGAATATTCTATAGCTTTTAGTCAATGGAGCAGCACATAAAGCGGTGAAGATAGGTGAATGTACAAAGCCAGATGTGCCTGGCCATGGGGAACAATGATTTAATGAACTGCAGTGGGAAAATGTGCTAACTCAGATCAAGATTCAGGTCTCCTGTTTGCTGGCAAACACAATGTGCCCAAATCTGTTATGTGATTTTGTCCACACCATTAACAAGTGATGTCAGTTAGTCCAAGGCAGAAATCATAGATGACTTAACATACCGTAAGACTTTAGGAGATTGTTAGACAGTTGCTATTTTTGAAATGCCTTTCTTTTTCTGATATTACTATTATAACCTAGTATTTGTAATAAGAAGGGCATGCACAATTTAATAAATTGTGTCTTTAGCTTTCTAGTTGCTCCCCAGCCCATCTCTTCTATAGCAAAGAGAAATTGCAGTTTGTGATTTTCTATCATAGAATTACAAGAAGGGGCCCACAGCATTCACATATGCCGGTATAGACCAAAATGAAGAATCTAATCTGCAATGAAGAAAAATCTGTGTGAAAAAGGAAGTTTGAGACAGTCAGATTAGGATTGTCAGTGCTTTGAGATGTACTATATTTTTTCATCCCAGCCTAAATTGCTCTTCTTTTAAATGTTCAAGGGAGCCCTGTTATATTGGGATTTCAAAATGGCAGCCAGAGAAAGTCACTCTTTGAGGGATCTATGCTAAGGTTATCCATGCTTGCCCTCCCTGGTCAGAGCTGGCTGAAGTATTGTGATCATTATGAAATACGAGTTGTAAAATGCAACTTTCACCTAGACAACCATGTGGAAAATTTTAATTGCAGTTTTATAGAAAATACACCTTTGCCCTTAATCAAATCTTCATGTATGTGAAATCAAAGAAAAGTGCAGCTACTCAGAACCTCTGCAAGTTAAACCTATGGTATCTTGGTTTCACTCCATTCCCCATTTGCTGATTTTCAGGGGAAAAAAAGATAATCACTAGAGCTGATGTTTCTTGGTAATATTCCAAAGTACTGTTATTGTCTATTTGTGGGCACAATTCATTTTCTAATAATCCTGTGTGCTTTTTTGCATTTCAGCTTGTTAGTGACTTGTTAGAATTCTGTTTCTACACCTTCCGAGAGTCTCAGGCGCTGAAAGTGGAGTTTCCAGCCATGCTGGTGGAAATCATCAGTGACCAGTTACCAAAGGTGGAGTCTGGAAATGCCAAGCCCCTGTACTTTCACAGGAAGTGACGGAAAATGTCTTAATAGAAGAACTTTGCCTTAAGTTTCCTTGTGTTATTCCACACCCATGAAGGACCCAAGAAACCACATTTTAAACGTGCTATTTACACTTGTTCAGCAGCCTCTGACTAGTCTAAAATCATGTGAAGGGTTTGGAAAACATTTGATCTGGATTTGGCAAGACCTAGATGTGTGAAAATTACCCCTTTACTCCCAACACTTAGAAAATGTTCCTGTTCCTCTGGATGAAAAGCCATATCTAGTCAATAACTCTTTGATTTTGATATTTTAACAGATGGAAGTTTTAAATATGCCATGTAGTTTCTGGTATTGTTTGCTTGTTTTAAAAGGGTTCAAGGACTAATACAAACTTTTTAAAGCTTACCCCTTGGTTTGCACATAAAACGTAAAGTCAATATGGGGCATTAATATTCCTTTCTTGTAAAAAAATATATACAAAAAAACCCTGAAGTGTAAAGTAATAACAGAACATTTGGTGTGGAATACTCATTATCCCCACCTGCGGCATTTGTTATCCTATGTTATCCATCATAGGTGATATACACTGTGTTAAGTGTCCATTTACTATTTAATTAAAAAGGATAAGATGTTAAAACAAATGCCTCAGTTTCAGTTTATAGTATCTATTGTGCTGGCTTTACAAATAATTTTTTGCAGTCTTTTGCTGTACTGTACATTGCTGTATGTATAAATTGTGAAAGACCTGAAATAAGGTGTAAGGAGCTTTTGTAAATGAGAAAAATCTTTAATGGTTAATAGGATGAATGGGAAAGTATTTTTGAAAGAATTCTATTTTGCTGGAGACTATTTAAGTACTATCTTTGTCTAAACAAACAAGGTAATTTTTTTTTTTGTAAAGTGAAATGTTCTGCATGCATAATGAACCGTTTACAGTGTATTTAAGAAAGGGAAAGCTGTGCCTTTTTTAGCATCATATCTAATTTACCATTTTACACTATCTGTTGTAAATAACCACACAACCTTTTTCAGTTGTATTTAAGCCTATTTTTTGGTACATTTTTCTCCATTTTTGTCTACTGCTTGCAAGTATATGTGACTTCAGCTCATTTTAGGAATACTGCTTCATATTTCTGTAGGAAACTACACTATGTTGTGTTTTCAGCTTTATGGTGGTTTCATTTAACAAGACATTACCATCTCTTGCCAGCTTTATGATGTGGTGAGTTTCTGCCCTCTACTCTGGATTACTGAAGGAGATAAAAGCAAATCATAGGATGTTAAATGATTTTTTTTTTCCTTTTTCAAAATTAAAGTTTCCCAAATTCTTTGTTATTCCTTTTACTATTGAATGCATGTAACCTTTTAAAGGTCCAGTTGTCACCTCTGATTTAGGAGAGTGAATTTCGATTATGGTTAAGGGAACATATAGATCATTACAGTAAGTATACTAGATATATTTTGATGGGCAAGGATGAATGGTACGGTGCTGATCCTGGCAGATTATCTTGGTGGGGTTTTTATTTATAAATTCAAAACATTAATGTAAAAATGTAAGCAGACCTACATTTAAACAGATACTTTCACTGTGAACATTTCTATCTTAGTTCTCAATTTTTGTCTCAAAACCATGTCCTCTGGTGTAAAGCTATGAAGATGCACCTTTCATCGGGTGACTTTCACAATTTGTAAATAAATACAAAATTCTGGAGTAGAATAGAGACCAGATGAACTTTTCTGAACATCATTGTTACTATTATATACTAATTTGAACAGAATAATTTTTCAGAGAGTCATGATTCCTAAATTGTCTGGCTGGGCAAGAGTGACATTTTTGAGTTACAGCTGTCCCTAGACCAGTCAGAATGTAGCATTCTTATAAATGGTAATCTAATAAACTCACGCCCCCCCACCCCCGCTTTCTGATTCAAAACTCTGAGGTGTGCTTCTGGCACATGCAAGACAGAGTCAACACTGCTTGTCTTTTTAAATGACACCTGCCTTATGCAATGAGTAATCTGTAGAGGCTGTATTCAGAGAGGGGGATCTTACGGTATATATAAATGTATAAATACATATATTATTTGCAATTTTGGAAGTCTAATTCATAGGTAGATCCTTAAATACAATCAACTGACCTGCACAGCAATATGAAAGCCACATGTCCAACATGATAAATACACAGCATGCAGACTGGTTGTTTACAGTAAAGAAATGGTCAGAAATCCTTTCCTTTACTTTTTTTTTCTTTAAATACTGATAATGGAATTTCAGAAATAGCCAGGTTTGGGGTGAATACAGTCTGCAGCAGCTTTTTATATTAACAAAGTTACTAGCTCCTTTTCTATCTCTAAGTAACTTTCCTTGGTTAAAATAGCAAAGCCATATTCTAAACTTCACCGTTAAATGCCTGTCCCAGTACAAATTGTTGTCTGTTTGCTCTTATTTTTGTACCTTATTGCTTTTAATCTTGGTTTGGTACAATTCATAATTCACAGAAACTTCATATAATTAAAAACACACTAAATTAGTTTTAAAAAGCAATTTATATCTTTATGCAAAAACGTATGTCTGTCTTTGCAAACAACTGTAAGAAGATTACAATAAATCCTTTACTTTAATCACCTGTTGTTTATGAAACCATTCATTGATTTTTTTTTGCTAGAAATCATTCAATAGATATAATTGGATACAGATGTTTTAAGAGACAGTATTCTCTTCTCCAGAACACTTAAGCAGAATAGCCATCTCCCATTAACTAACCAAATCTACAGCAAAAAATATAAAATACTGTTTTAAGCTACAACAAAGAAATGAAAGTATTTTGAACTTGTTTAGAATGAAATAGGCATTTGTCTCCTGCAAAATATAAGACAAACTCAATGAAATTTCAAAATGTCTGTTTTAAAAGTGGGCTTATGCTGATTGCATTAAATAATTTTGTTGCAAGGAAAGAATGGGGATATACAGCAAGAACATTGTATAGACATTTAAAAATGTAAAATAGTTTTAATGTACTGCAGCAGGTATTTCAGGAATACTAGATCACATTGTGCAACTCAAGAGTTGCACAAAATAAAATAGAAAGGCTAAAGTTTGCAATATCAAATTCTTATTAAAAAGATACTTTACAATCAAGCTAATTCACAGGGTGGTGTTTTCACTGACTTGTATAAACATTTATGAATTTAAAACAATCTACAACTAATGCACTTTTAATTGTTAAAGATTTGACTTTCTTTTTGTAGAGCAATGTTCTCAGCTGGAGGTCAATGACTTGATAAAATAGACAGCAGTTCTGAGGTCAGTGGAATGTTTAAGAATTCTTGGAGTTTAAATAGATTTTTGGATGAAAAATAAAAGCAGTCAGCACTATGGTGTAAACAGTAAAATCTATGCATAATGATGCATTTATAATTAGGGATTTGCTTCTGTATGGTTAAAGCTTTTTAAATAAATAGAAAATATTGTTTGGTCTTTGTTAATGTCTGCAAGTACACTTTTTTAAATATAAATTGTACAAATATACATGGATTAAAATGGTTTGATTGCAAGTATTCCTTGCCACTTTAATCTTCACTAGCGGATGGTGCATTGATTTCCTTGGAAACAAGCCTGTGTTCACTTCCAAACAATCTATTTAGACAACATGAAACTAATTGCAATGTTACATGATTGTTTTAATTCTTCATGCACACTGAAATCTATTTTACACAAGCCTCTTTATAAGGGTGGGTTGTGGTGGTGCTAACGCACACACATCACAGTGCCTGTTAACAGGACAAGGGCTCCAGGGGGGTAGCAGCTCCTACTTTGGGAACTTGCTTAAGCAAGTTGGGCAACTGTGTTTTCCAGGAGAGCAGGCATAAGACTGTTTGACACGGAAGGCGAAGCACCTCTCATACAAAAGAAACATGAGTGACAGACAAAATGATGGCCTATGAAAAAGTTTAGCACAATAAAAGCTGGAGTTAGGCTCTGACCTGTATCTTCACTTGGAATCTACTCTTCTACAACCAACAGCTACTTTTATTGTCCACGTAATTAGAATTTTTCCCCAGTGCATTATCGATTGCACAAGTTCAGAATGCTAGGAGCGTGCACTCTAATCCTCTGAATTTCAGGCAGCAGTGCCAAGAAATCTTAATCCTGCCCTACATCTCTGAAACTCGTTCAGCAGAAAAGAATAATAGTGACCTCATGAGTGGTAAGGCAAAATAATAAGCCCCTTCCCAAAATGCTTGGACGGTGTGACAGTCAAATGTGTTGATCTGTTAAGGTTGTGTGTTTTGGAGAACCAGTTTGATGAAGTTGGGTTATTGGCAGTGCTTAATTTGTAGCTGATGCAGCAAGCCCAGAGGTGCCAGAGCTCAGTGCTGGTTTTGGGTGTCTGTCTGAGATGGAAGTAAAAGCTTTATGGAGTGTTTTGGGGTATTGTGGTCAATACAAACGTGAAAAAGAAATGTACAATTCTCTCCCCTTAATTTCCATTCATTTAACATTTTGGGTGACTGGGAAGTGTCCTACCTCTACTTTTAAACTGTCACTAAAGGTAAATTTTGTTTGCTAATATCAACAAGAGTGACTCGGTGCTGAACACTGTTTTACTGCACGTGTAGACCAGGACATACTGTATTCAGCACTGTTTCAGAAAACCATGTCAAGCCATATTTAGCGTGGTTTAGTATATGGCACATAGGTAAATTAATCCTAACCCAGTTCAGCACTGGGGCAGCTGCGGCCTTGCTGTTTAATTAGACAACGCAGCTGAGACTGGGACAGCAGGCAAGGGTGGGAAGGGTACCAAAGAGAGAGAGAGTGTGTGTGTGTGTGTGAGTTAAGGGGACCTCAGTTATCTGCATGGTGAAATTATGGAGACCCACACGCTGAAGCTAAGAGCAATGCACCAGCATGGAAGGGCAGGGCTTGTCTACACAGTAACTAACAGAAAATCAGCAGTCATTCCCCCCTTTAGTTATTTCAGTGCTAGTCTGTGTGTGGTCACTTAATCTCGAAATAGGGCACTCTTCTTTTGGATTATGTAAGTGAGTAAGAATAGACTTATGTTAAAACAGAGCACACATTGTGTGCACACAGACTTGCACTGAAGTAACTAAATATATGAATTACAACCAATTTGATTATTTCAGTTCCAGTTATGTAGCCAAGTTCTGAAAGCTCTGCAGCGAGTCCTCTGCTGTAAATGAGCAAGAATGCACCAGAAAGAAAATTAGAGGGAAACCTGCCATGAAAAGCAGTAAGAAGAATGATTTTCTCAAGCCTCTGAGTAGAGTTAAGCACAGAAATTTCTACTGAGCCTGAACTTCTAGAGCCAAGGCAGAATAATGGAGCAAGAGCCTGCCAGCAGGGGAGAAGAGAAGAACCTTGTCTAATTACTGTCATATACTGAAGATCCTGCTGATCAAGGGGCCCTGGAGTCCTAGCTCCTGCATGCATTGTTTGGCCTAGGGTCCAGGCACTTACACTTGCTGGTGAGAACAAAAAGAGCAGAGCATAAAGCTAATTTCATCTTTTCTATCTGATTCACGGTCATTGGGACCCTCTCAGACCAGTGTTGTCCTCTAAGTAAAAGAAACAAGGGTGGTTAGTGTGTGTGAGAGAGAACTGACAGGAGAGGAGGATAGGCTAACTAGGACTCTAGCTGGAGCACTGCCAGTGCCCATGCTACAACACTAGACCACCACTGGGAGGAACTAGCTGCTGAGAACCCAGCAGGGCTCTGCTAAAGAGAAGTGAAAACTGCTGCAGTGTTGAAAACCTGAGAGTGGCAGAATCTCTGGAGTGGAGAAGAAAGGCCTTCACTCAACTACCAGAGAGAGAGAGAGAGAGAGAGAGTGGGAAACAAAGGGGCAGTAGGACTATTACTTATGGCTATGGGAAGGAGGAGGAGGAGACAGCAGCAAGCCAGAAATCAGGCTGCAATGGCTGATGCAGAGCTGAAATAAAGCAACGTGGAACCCAAACCCCACACCACAATTAAGTATACGAACCTAGAATCAAATCTCTTGGGAGAAGGGAGTAAAAGGCCTCAGAGGCAGTGGTGTTACTTGCCCAATGGGGGTAGGATCCATTGAACACTTCAGCTTCCAGTGGGGATCAGCACAATTAGCATAGACTGCCCTGGAAAGTGCTCTCCAAGCTTCCTTCTGGCACTGGCAATTGGTGCAGGATAACCACTGAAAAGCTAAATAGCAGCACACTCATAGATGACTCTCCCTATTCTTGTCATTGGAGTCAACATTGTCATTAAGCAGGTCTTGGAGGGAAAGAAGGAATTAGATTCAAAGAGCTGAGAGCTAGGCCCCATGCTTCCAGGAAAAGAGGCATGCATATTATGTGCTTGGGAGAAGTCTTTCTTTATGTATCTTCTAACTTTCACTATTCTTTGTCTCTTTGACGCATGATGTCCTAACACTGATTTTCTGAAATACTGCACAAGATGGATGGAGAGAGGGGACAACACAGACAGCGGGGCTACCACTCTTGTTACCAAGAGCTACCAATACTTCATAGGCTTCTCTCAGCATTAATCAGAGTTCAGAGTAGCAGCCGTGTTAGTCTGTATCCGGAAAAAGAAGAGGAGTACTTGTGGCACCTTAGAGACTAACAAATTTATTTGAGCATAAGCTTTCGTGGGCTACAGCCCACTTCATCGGATGCATAGAATGGAACACACAGAAAGAAGATATTTATACATACAGAGAACATGAAAAGGTGGGAGTAGCCATACCAACTGTAAGAGGCCAATCAATTGAGATGAGCTATCATCAGCAGGAGAGAGAAAAAAACCTTTGAAGTGATAATCGAGATGACCCATAGAAGGTGTGAGGATATTTTAACATTTTAACATGAAGAAATAGATTCAATTAGTGTTCTCCCCCTGGTGATATATGCCATCATGTGCCAGCAATGCCCCTCTGCCATATACATTGGCCAAACCGGACAGTCTCTTCGCAAAAGAATAAATGGACACAAATCTGACATCAGGAACCATAACATTAAAAAACCAGTGGGAGAACACTTCAGTCTCTCTAACCACTCAGTGACAGACCAGAAGGTGGCAATTTTGCAACAAAAAAACTTCAAAAACAGACTCCAAAGAGAGACTGCTGAACTTGAATTAATATGCAAATTAGATACAATTAATTTAGGTTTGAACAGAGACTGGGAATGGTTGGGTCATTACACTAATTGAATCTATTTCCTCATGTTAAAATATCCTCACACCTTCTATGGGTCATCTCGATTATCACTTCAAAGGTTTTTTTCTCTCTCCTGCTGATAGCTCATCTCAATTGATTGGCCTCTTACAGTTGGTATGGCTACTCCCACCCTTTCATGTTCTCTGTATGTATAAATATCTTCTTTCTGTGTGTTCCATTCTATGCATCTGATGAAGTGGGCTGTAGCCCACGAAAGCTTATGCTCAAATAAATTTGTTAGTCTCTAAGGTGCCACAAGTACTCCTCTTCTTTTTATTAATCAGAGCGTAAGCCAAGGCGGAAGACCTTCCCACCAGTGTCAGAGTTACCAGAGCTGAATTCTCAAAAGTAGTAGGCAGTATGCTCAACTTGGCACAGTTCTGACCCATCTTACTCATATCCTTGCTTTTACAAAATCCTTGATAAAAAGATAAGATGAATTAGGAATGAAAAATGAAATTAGCATTACCTCTCCTACCAGGAAATAATACACTTAACAGGGTTCTCTTCCTCTTCTTAGGGTTGCTTGGAGCTGGCATAGATTTACTTGAGCTACCAGAGGCAAAAGAACCTGAAATAACAGGAAGTTCAGAATAGCTTATGCAGGAGTTTGCAGAACTCAAGGCAATGGAGCAAACAGGATCATAGCAGTGGGTGAGGTGGTGCTCCACAAGTTAAATCTCTTACTACTTTTCCTCTACCTTTTTTAACCCACTTTAGTTGCATGCTAGACCAAGAACTAAAGCATTTGGAAAACAGTGCAGGACCAAACACACTCTGAGCCAAAATATTATGCACAGTTTGGTGCTATTGCTTGTTCACAAATGAGACTGACTGACTGCCAAACACTGCCTTCCAAACTGAACAAATTTGAGGAAGCAAACCTATGATCTATTGCTCAATGTTATCAGAGGGATTATTTCCTTACTCTTGTGTCAAGGGACAGATTAGAGCACTTGATCTCATTACAGTAGTCCTACACCATCTTCAGCATAACCTCCCAGCCAGAATTGCCTTAAAGCTGTTTGGCAAAGCTCACCATCCCCTCAGACACAATGACATATACTAAACCTCATAGCTTGGAAGAGTTCCATTTGGACCGCAACACCAACTCAGCCCCCCATCTGAAGTTCATTTGTGTTTACTCAGAAGGTCTAGGCACAGGAACAGATAATGGCATTGCATGAAAACTTTTCTTTAAAAAGAAAATGAAAGAGCATTAACTACTCCTGTTTTAAGACTAGTAACTTAATATATCTGCAATATTTTTTGGTTTGCAAAAATAGTCAAAACACATGAAGCTCACTTTAATGCAGTGTATTAGTCTTAAAAGGGTGTGTTATTTATTCATGTTTTTAAGCAAGAGGGGAAAGAGAGAAGACAAATTGCACTCAGCACAATGGTAACTACCTTTCATCATATTTTTATCACGTGGCAAAGATTTGTGAGATACACAGTTCACTAACGGACCAGATTCTGATACCTTTCCCATGCACATTGATGAGTATCTTACTGCTCAAATAGTCCCATTGCTTACAATGGGGCTACTTGAGGAGTAAGATACTATTCAGTAAAACTAGCTACTTACTCAGTACAACTAAGGGCTGCATCGGCCCTATAGGACAAATAAGGGCTCTTTGAAGTCAATGGTAAAACTCCCCTTGACTTTTAATCTGACCTTACATCCTGAAACATATCCAGTAAGATGGCAGGGTGAGAATAGGGGCCCCTGCTAAGGGGAGAAGTGGGGCACAGAACTCCTGGCATGGAGGCAGAATAGGAAGCAATGGTGTGTGTGTGTTGCAGTCCCTGAAATAGCAAGGGATGGAAGGGTGGCCCACAGGGAGCTCGTGGGGGGGAATACAGGGAGACCCTCTTATGTGCAATGAGATCGTCCTACGGAATCAATGCAGCATGTGACCCTGTAGTTGTATTTAGCAGATGTTAATGAAGTCAGTAAGTAAATTGTTTGCTGTGAGGAATGTTCTTCCTAACTTATAGCTGTTCTGAATCAGCAATGCCTTCCTCTTTACTGATTCTGCACACACACCTTCCAGTAACTAAGAGAAGTTTATTTCAGTTACTGATTTATAGAAACAGAGCAAATCATTCTCCAACAACATGAGAGAGACACAAACAGTAAATAACATTTAATTTACAGTGAATTTTTTGGGTGACAAACCTGTACTTTGAAAATTGCACAATATGGAACTGGAGGTACTGGAGCCTGCAATAAATGTTAATGGGTCCTGTCTTGAAAATAATATAAATGAAGCTACACACATCACATAAAGGCATCTGCATTTTGAAGACACTTGAAAATCTCATATCCCCCTCTCTCTGGATTTTATTTATTTGAAAATCTGATCCAGCTACTTCCACTCCCCTTTCAGAACATTACTTTGCCTTCAGCATAAAAGCCTCTTTGCCCAATAACTTTTCAGAACCAGAAAAATAGAGGGTTGACACAACATTTAACAGTGGATATAAATACAGTTTTCAAATTTCAATTTAATCAGCACCAGGATTTACTTTTAAACTTTTCTCCAAATGACAGCTGACTCTGAGTTCAACCACATATCTGACTTAAAATTCGGGTTATCCTGCAAACATATTGCTGTTGTGCTTTGCACATGTAAAACCCTGTTCATAAAATTAAACTACCCCTCCAGCCCCCCCCCCCTAAAAAAACCCACCTTTCAAATCACATCTCTGCAATTCCTATTTGGCAACATTTTGTCTTTATACAGATTAGGCTCTTCATCCCATTGTCTAGCTCTTCCTTGATTAAAACCAGTCACCAAAGCGGAGAAAAGTGACTAACAAAAATCCATGGATACCATGTACACCTTCTGGGCGTTAAATGCAGAGAGCTAAAGAAACTGAACATAGTTTTGTGGAATAAGTCCTCTCCTGCCATTTAGAGTTCCCTCAAGCCATCCTGGTTCTCTGGAAAGTTGCACTACAAAAGGAAGAAAAAGGTTTTATTAGTCTCCACTGTATTTCTATTAAACTTGCAGCTTCAACTTGTATCTTCCTGAAAAAAACACAGCAAAGCATTAAACCTTTTGCACAGACCAGTGTGGAGAACATAGCTAGGAAAAGAGGAAGTTTCTGATTAACTCATTTAAATATTGGTATGTGTCATCTAGGAGCTAGGACATGCCAGACTCGCAGGGGTTCTCACAACAAAAATTTTGGTGGCCTCAGAGTGCAGCCACCAACTCTTGCTGGTGGCCGCTCTGACAATTTTTCCAAAAATACTTAATTACCTTTAGGAAAAACAAATAAATATGCACATATACAGGTTCAAATCAGTGTAATTTATTTATGTAGGGGTTTTTGGCAACCTAATAATGTACAATTGTCTCTGTTCTTTACTGGATCTAAACACATATAAGGTGCTTTGCATGTTCTTGTCTTTTGTTTTGGGTTGTTGGTTTTTTTGCTTTTTTGGTTGCTTTTTAAATGTCTTGCTAGCTAGTAAGTCTGCTTCTGTGAAAAGTGATACTTGTATGTTTGTTAACATCACTTTTCACAGCAGCAGACTTGATAGCCAGAAGGCAGTGAAAAGTGATACTAAAAAACATACAAATACCACTTTTCACAGCAGACTTACTCAGCCCTGGTAAGCCAGAGGACAAATTAAGCCCTGGATGGGGAGGTGGGTAGAGAGGTAGCAGGGTCCAGGGGTGATGGGGTGGCCAGAGCCCGAAGCCCCGCAGCTGTGGATGGAGCCTGCTGCCTTGTGGCCGGAGGACAGAGCCCGCCACCCAAGAGCTGAAGCTGGAAGCCTGAACCCCACCACCCTTGGGAAGGTGGGGAACTCAAACTGGCTGCCTGCTTCTCTGGTGTTTGTGTGTCTGCTGCTTCCCCCTGCCTCCAATCACTGCCGAGGAGGCTGTGGCCACAAGAAAAGCCCCTGGTGACTGCATGCAGCCACAGTGGCCATATTTGAGAAACGCTGTGCCAGAGGCATGGGTTGAGCATGAGAGCCAAATCTGGTTAGTTGGTTGGTTGCAGGAAGGTTGGGCATTTTTTGTGGTCAGCGTAGGAGATCAGGACATGGTGCAGGGGTTTGAAAGGAAGGTCTGGAAAGGATACAAAGTGAAAGAGCTTGCAGGGTACCCATATCAGGAGGAAGGTTAGAGCTTGGCTCTTAGCAGGGATTATAGCAGTGTTTATAAGCTTAGTGGGGAGGGGTTAGAGTTCTTGCCAAGCACAGTAGGGGAAGTTTTAGCAGTTGAGAACAGGGCAAGACCAAAAACTTGTCCTGGGTGTAGGGGGTGAGTTTGGAAGCTTGGGGCTGGGGGGGAAGTTGGATCAAGTTTCACTACAAGCGGTTTAAGGCATGTGAAGCGGGGGGGGGGGGGGGGGTTTCATCACAGCTTTTACAGCTCTCCCCCAGTGAGCAAACTGACATTGCTGAGACAACCCTGGCCCTCTTCCTGAGGGGGACATATCCGCAAGACTGGCTTGTGAAAGTCAGAAACTCACTTTTATCAAAAAGGAACATGAACACAAGACTAAAACAAAGAAAAAAAACGATAAATGTGAAACTCTTCCTTGCAATTTGGAATTCAAAGACTAAAATATATTTTGGGCAATTCAATATATAGACACAACGTGGGGGTCAGACACACAGTATATACAATTCAAAGGCCCAGTTTAACAACCTCAAATTAGGGTACATATACATTCAGATTCAAATTCAAAGAGTTGAAGTCACTGGGAGTTGAGGACACCTGACAGGATGGAAGACCTAAAACTGATGGAGAAGAGGAAATCTCTGCTGAGCTACATTTTATGAATAACTGTTGTTTAGATTTCAGTGTGAAATAATCAATACAGCACTTTAGGATGTAACCCACAGACGCCATCATTTAAAAATTGGATTTTTGAGTGAAAAATATCATTTTCACCCCAAGGAAACCAGAAATGGAACAGCAGGGATATTACAGGATCAGTAGTGAGGTGCAACAGAGCTCTGTGTTTGGGAAGTTTGCATACCATCCATCTGCATTACACCTGGCTCAAGGCAGCATTATTGGTATGTCACTTTCATGAAGATAAAATTCACAGGGGTGTTGTGAAGATTAAAGAAAATGACAAAGTAAATATAATGGTGAGATCACTACACTGATATTGATCCAGATTTATAAACTGTGCCCAGACTAGTAGGCCCTAATTTTAACCTGCTTTGATGTTCCAGTTTTCTCCATTCATCTTTTTCCTAAGTGTATTGTACAAACACATTCACTAACAATCTCACCAGACTCAGTCGCTCTGGTATCATACGCGGTGCCATTAACGTTCTCTTTAAATCCAAGTTGTTCAGATCCAATTTTTCAGGAAAATCTCCAGCTCAAGAGCAGCTCTTTTGTGTCCCCTTTCTGTCATTTCTTCTCAATCAACCACAATTACAGTTCTTAGCACTTTCTCAAATCTGCCTCATTTAAAAACATCTTGCTGCAGAGACTATGCACTGGGCCTCAAAACTGCTACTACTCATTATTGGACCAAGCATCCCACAGGAGTTATGTTTTATGTTGGCCCGGGACAGGAAGGGACACTATTTGTAGTTTAAAAAATACAGGGCAAAGAAATTAAAATGAGCTGTGACAGAGCGACATTAACCATGGCACGAGAAAGACTGCACCACAGTGCTGATCGAAGACTGATTCTCAAAAGCTATCACCTCCCAGGTCAGTGGAAATACCAGTTGAAAAACCCACTGCAGTACCTGTATTTGCCCTCATTACCTCGCAGTGGAGGCAAACTTGGAAAGAGGTTCCAAGGTGAAGGTCTAAGGAGTGCCACAGGGAAACTATTAAAACACACGCACACAAACCCAGACACATCCCACAATTATCCTTAAAAATAGCAGTGATGGCCCTTACAATATTACCAGTTTTACCTAGGTAAGCTAAATAGATAGTGTTATTTCTAATTGCACAAAACTGAACACCCTAGCCCCACCCCTTTCCTGAGGTCACACCCCCTGTCTGCCCACCCCTTCCCCAAGGCCCCGCTCCCTACATTGCCCCTTGCTCAGTAGCTCGCTCTCCCCCACCCTCACTCACTTTCACTGGGCTGGGGCAGGGGGTTGGGGTGCGGGAGGAGGTGAGGGCTCTAACTGGGGATGCGGGCTCCAGGGTGAGGCCAGAAATGAGGGGTTCAGGGTGCTGAAGGGGGCTCTGGGCTGGGGCAGGAGGTTGGGGTGCAGGAGGGGGTGAGAGCTCCAGGGTGGGGTCAGGGGTGCGGGAGGGGGTTCCAGGTTGGGGGTGTGGGGCTGAGGGATTTGGAGCGTGGGAGGGTATGGGCTCTGGGGTGGGGCCAGGGATAAGAGGTTTGGGGTGTAAGAGGGGGCTCCAGGCTCGGGGATGGGGCCAAGGGATTTGAAGTGTGGGCTTACCTCGGGCAGCTCCTGGTCAGCAGTGCAGTGAGACTAAGGCAGGCTCCCTGTCTATCTTGACCCCGAGCTGTGCCCTGGAAGAAGCCAGCAGGTTCAGATCCTAGGTAAGGGGGCCAAGAGCCTCCATGCGCTGCTCTCGCTCACAGGCATCGCCTCCGCAGCAACCATTGGCCTCGGTTTTTGGCCAATGGGAGTGAAGAGCTGGTGCTCGCAATGGGGGCAGCGTGTGGTGCCCCCTGACCCACCCCCCGCCTAGGAGCCGGACCTGCTGGCTGCTTCTGGGGCACAGCACAGAGACAGGAAAGGTAGGGACTAGCCTGCCTTAGCCCCGCAGTACCGTTGATCAGACTTTCAATGGCCTAGTCAGCAGTGCTGACCGGAGCCGCCAGTGTCCCTTTTCGACCAGGTGTTCTGGTCGAAAACCGGACACCTGGCAACCCTAATTGCAAATACACCTCTACCCCGATATAACGCTATCCTCGGAAGTCAAAAAATCTTACCGCGTTATAGGTGAAACCGCGTTATATCGAACTTGCTTTGATCCGCTGGAGTGCGCAGCCCCGCCCCCCCAGAGCACTGCTTTACCGCATTATATCCGAATTCGTGTTATATCAGGGTAGAGGTGTACTTATTTAGGCCCATGCGCTGGGTATTCCTACATCTCTGACTGCCATATGCTGGGACTGGATCACAGAGGATGATTGCCCTGTTCTGTTTGTTTTCTTTGAAGTATCTGGTATTGGCCACTGTCTAAAGACAGAATACTGGACTACATGGACCATTGGTCTGACCGAGTATGGCCATTTCTTATGTTCTTATTATGTTCAGAACCTGCAAGAAGACCCACCCAGAGACCTGCTTGAGTCAACAAGGGCTTGTCCACATGGGGAGTTGTTCCAGAATAGCTATTTCTGATTAACTCCATACGTGGATGCTCTTATTCTGGAATAAAATAGGAATAGTTAACCCACTGTTGGTCATGTCTGTGTGAACATTTAGTTTGCGGCAAGATGGATACTGCTAAGGCAAAAGTCTCAGACAACTGCGCACGTGGGCGCACACACACCTGGAATGGAATCGACATGAGCAAGCACTCGAAGAAGAAAGGCTGTTATTCAGTCTAGGGCCAGGCTGAGCAAAAGGACTTGTCCATGACAATAACTGATGGGAGAGCACTGCTAGATTAATCACAGTGAGGCCAAGAGCAAAAGCAGGAGGGGAAATGGGAAAGAAGAACAAGAGAGAGAAGTGTGGGGGGTTGGGAGGGGAGACAGGAAGACAGAAAAAACAGCAAGAGCTGACAGAGCTGGAGGGGGGGCGGGGGGGTGAGACACATAAAACCCTAATGGAAGCAACACCTTTTGTCAGAGACTAATTTAACAGTTACTTTAATGGTTGATATTAGCTGTACGTCAGCTTGATTGATGCATTGTCACTTTGATAGTTAAGGTTATTGGTAGAGCAGCAGAATTGATGTATTATTACTTTTAATTCTTCATTTGGGGGCTTATTAGGGCATATGGGAATTTTAATTGAGTAAGTGAAGAACTTGAATTGATTCATTGGAGTCTGATTTCAGTATAAATGCACCAGGGGGTAGATACTATAATAGGTGAAGAGACGGGTACCTCTCTGAAGGAGTTTCAAAGACTGGCTGAAAACAAGGAGATGGCTTTAAAATATTTAAAGAACATGAGACCCCTAAATACCTTTCCATTCTGACAACGCCTATTTATTCTATGTCCAAATGGGAATCGTTACGGAACACTATCAAGACATGTCTAGTTCTCACCTTGACCACATTACTTCTATATTGTTTCCATTTTCCTGTCTTGCTTTTTAAATTATAAATTTTGCCTTCTTTTCTGCTTGCCTGGCATCTAGGACATTGTGCGTGATACCAAACCAAATAAATAAAAAGCAGTGAGTCCATTGATGAGGCTGTAATTAGCTTTTACTATGAACCCATTCTTATTCCCCACCCCAACTACAAATTTCTGTATAGTCCAACTTTTAGGAAGGATATAGTCCAAAAGCACTCTGCTGCTCAGAGCACTGCCCACATATTCAAGGGCAGAATTCGGCCAGGGGTGAAAAGGATTTCACCCCAAAACTATTATCCTGGTGCAAGGCAGAGAAGGCCAAGGGAGAGCGGATGTGCTGCTGGATGAACTTTACTGCTGCTCTGAAAAAAATCAGCAACATAATTCCTGGCTCCTGACTATCCCCTTGGGCATAAAGCTGCCTGGCCATGCACTGTAACTGAAACACCATGCCCTCTTGGGTGCTCCATGGAGTAGGGCAACTGGGACTCACTCCTAGGACCCTTCCTTTGCACTAGGAAAGAATCTTGGCCTGTGGCCATATTAGTGCACAAGGGGGGGGGGAACGAAGCTCCCAACAGCCCCTTCTCCCCGGCTCAGCTGGTGAGAGTGCAACACAGGGTAGATGTCCTGTATTAGAAAGCCCACCTTGCACACCATTTGCTTCAAAAACCCAGATTTTTCCTGTATGTGGATCTCTGTCTGATGAAGATCCTTCCTAGTCATGTTTAAAAAAAATGGTAAATTAAAATAACTTGCATTAGAGACTTTGAAGAGAACAATCATTTAGCTAATTTCTCTTTAAAAGGTCTCCCACCTAACTTGATGCAGACGTGATCTGCCTGCAAGGCAGCTCTGTGACAGGAAGCACGTCCACCAAGCACATTCCTTTACTGAGCGTACTGGAGGGGGAAGAGTGTGACTAGGGGCCCCAGATCTTCTCATCTGCTGTAACACACAGGACTGAAACCTGGAGCAGACTTGTTTGGGGGAATATGTCTCTGCACAACCGAACAAGAGTTTGTGAGATATGATATTTCGGCTTTAAATTAAGTTTGTTTTTCTGGGGTTTTCTTCTTGTGCAGTGAAAAAGACATTCTGCTGAACTCCCCACTTGTTCCAGCTTGTTAAAAAACTCAGAAGGAACATTCTGGTGGGGTTGGGGGGAGGGAGGTGATGAAAAGATTTTAGTTTCTGAGAAACTTTCCACACACATTTTTTGGTCCAATATAACAGTTAGTAGAATGCATTGTTGAATATATGGGCCATATTAGCTACCTTTTAAATAAAAAAAAAAATGCCGGTGGGTTGATTTTTTAGCTGCTCTAGTCTGTGTACTTTTTTCCTTTTCCTACTGGATCTATGCTGGGAACTTGGAATTCCCTCTATGTTTGGGGCACACTGCAGAGATTCTCTTCCTTGGTGTCTACGTCACTCTAAGCACATACCAGTCAGTATGTTTGGCATACTGGGACAGTGTCACAGTTTCAGGGTAACTGCACATGTATCCCTCCTCCATGGTCCACTCCAGGAGCATCCAGTCAGGTCTCCGGTCTCCAGCCATCAGCTGACTTTGGGGAGGGACCTTTGTCCCACTCCCTTCTGACGAGAGGTTTTTAGGCTACACAGCTCTCTGCCTTACACTATGATATCCCTAGCAAGCCAGTCTGCCTAACGGCCAGTGCCTGTGCTTTGCTTTCTCTCCAAGGGCTAACTAACAACAGTGCATTGTCAGCAGTTACAAGTCACCACTCTGCTCTTTCTAAGCAAACAGATTATTCTTAAGGTTACAGAGAAAACACAATAAAAACAAACAGATTTAAATGTACCAGGGGTCACCCATCAGTCTTATGGGGCCCTACTAGGCCAAAATCTTTCCAACCGTTCTGCAAAGGCTGGGGGACCCCCTGGGACAGAAGGTCCGGTCCATTGGCTGGATCAGAAAGAAGGCCACTAGTCAGTTCAAGTTCATCCTTTTATAGCAGTGGTTTTCAACCAGGGGTCCGCAGACTATGTCTAAGGGGTCAGCAAAAGGCTATTGTTACCATAGAAAGTGTTTTTCAATCTGTGGTCTATAGACCCCTCAGGGTTCACAGACTCCGTCTAAGTTTTCCAAAGGGGTCTGCACCTCCATTCAAAATGAAAAAAGATTGAAAAACCACTGTTTTATATCAAAAGCCCTTTTTTTCTTACCTAGTCTCTGGAAAACCAAGCCTGAACCAGTATACGCAAACCACCCCACGGGAGAGACCTTCTCTGGAATTGTTTAGTCCCAGTGATTCAGCTTCATCACCCCCACTGCCTTTTAGTTCCTGGAGGAGCTGTGGTTACCTTTCCCCCATGGAGTAGAACACAGTCATACATAAATCATTAATTAACTTAATACAATGGTCCCAAAAGATCACAGAATCAGAGAAACGTAGGGCTGCAAAAGACTTTGAGAAGTCATCAGGTTCAGTCCCTGTCCTGAGGCAGGACCAAGTAAACCTAAACCATCCTTGACAGGTGTTTGTCCAACCTGTTCAGAAAAACTTCCAGTGACGGAGATTTCACAGCCTCCCTCAGAAGCCTATTTCAAAGCTTTACTAACCTGACAGAAAGTTTTTCTTAATGTCTAGCCTAAATCTCCCTTGCTGCAGATTCAGCCCATTACTTCTCGTCCTACCTTCAGTGAACATGAATAACAATTGATCACAGTCTTCTTTATCACAGACTATTTGAAGAACTTATCAGGTGCCCCCTCAGTCTTCCCCTACCCAAGACTTAAGTATGCTCAGTTTTTTAACCTTTCCTCATAGGTCAGGTTTTCTAAATCTTTTATCATTTTTATTGATCTCCTCGGGACTCTTTCCAGTTTGTCCACATCTTTCCTAAGGTGTGACACCCAGAACTCGACACAACACTCCAACAGAGCCCTCACCAGTGCCCAGCTGAGCAGACTATTACCTCCTGTGTCTTACATATGACATTCCTGTTAATACCATACTAGCCTTTTTTGCAATTGCATATTCAGTTTGTGATCCGCTATAATCCCCCAAATCCTTTTCTGTAGTATTGCCACATAGCCAGTTATTCCCTATTTTGTAGTTGACATCTGATTTTTCCTTCCTAAGTGCACTTGTCTTTATTGAATTTCATCTTGTTGAATTCAGACCAATTGTCCAATTTGTTAAGGTTGTTTTGAATTCTAATCCTGTCCTCCAAAGTGCTAGCAACCCCTCCCAGGTTGGTGTCATCTGCAAATTTTGTAAGTATACTCTTGACTCCAATACCAAAGTCATTAATGAAAAAATATTGATTAGTACCAGACCCTGGACTGACCCCTGTGAGACCATGCTAGATGTGCCCTCCCAGTTTGACAGCAGAGTTGCGATATCTGTCACACAGTGCATATCAACTTTCTGACACTAGTAGCAAATTGAACAGCTGATAATAAATTAGGAGGTACCGGGTATGTTGGCCAACAGAAGAATTTCCAGGCTCTTCTGCATCAGTGTGCCCCTTGTTCCAGCACACAGATCTCAGCATTTTTTATAAAAAATTCAGGGAATAACTTGGGAGCTTCAAACTGCACAAAAGTTGGGTGAGCATTTTGTTGAACTTAAGTTTTGGTGTTTTTTCAATGTGACACCATGTATCAAGGCCTCATAACAGAGGCAGTTGTGGGGTACTCTTGCTATCATTTGATGATTTTCTAATAGCAGTGCATAGTATATTGCATTCATAGGGCAATAACTGCCAAATATAACATTTAAAATCCTTCACAACAGCCCCTGCTTCCACGTCCCCCCACTCTCTGCTGACCTCCTGGTGGGGAGAAGCCAGGCTGGCTACTCCTTCTCTGATGTTTTTAGGGGTAGATGACATGTTCAGTCCCCTCCTAGATCTTCAGGGATTAAATAATAGCCCCTGCTAGCACAAGGGCAGAACTACAGGAAAAACTCCTGTCAACTCAGAGTCCCTGGTACAGAAGCAGCTGATTGGAAGCCAGGATAGATTAACTAAATTTGGGATGCCCTGGACAAATCAGGATGGTTGGCAAATACGCCCTCAAATGAGGATCTCTTTATGGACATCCATATTTACCTGTATATTTGTGTGCATGGACATACACCATCATTTGGCCCCACGTAATGCATACTCACCCCTCATATACATATATTCACCATTCCTCCCTGCCCCCTCCCCCCCAAAAATCCCTATCCTGCTCTAAATCCTGAGGTAAACTTTTAGGAAAATGATGTCTCAACACAAAGCTCCCTTCAATTTACAAAGCTAAGTATGTGAAAAGGTTCACATACAGCGATGCTTTTCTGTGCTGCCAAATAAGCATTTCTACACAATTGCAAGTGCCTCCTCACCTGAGCCTAGAGTATCATCACCATAATGTGCTAATACATGCCCAATAAAATGTATATCAACATGCCAGAAATCCATTAGGTCCTGGACTATTTGTAGTCAGCCACCTTGGCATATCACTAATAGTTATGATTGTATTTTTGTCTGAGGCCATTTAGGAAGGTTTTCAGTTTGCTTGTTTTAACATTTATGTGTAGAGTACTTACCATCTTCAAAAACTGCTCCTATTTGAAAAGATAATTCAGAGCTATGTTCTGCCTCACAAGGGTACACTGCTCTTGCTCTTCTGTTGAGAACACTGAAAGTGGGACATAAAATGAAATATGCTTATCAATGGCTGAAAGAAACAAATATCCATTTATAACCCATTTGGGGCCCAATTTCAGAACTTTAAGCACAGAATTTCATGTGCACAATTGAGTGTTCCTAATTTCCACACACAAACAGCATAATTTCGTTTCACAATTTGCCATTTGAACTTGTGCATAGCCAATTTGTACATGTAATATAGCTCTGCACACACACTTGTGCATATCTCACTTTTAAAAACAAACTATGTAAAACACTGCCCAAGGAAATCAGCAATGAAACAAACATGAGGTAAAGGATACAGTACTTAATCTTAAAATAATAATCTTTAGATATTGAGACCCATTTCTTCAGTCAACTTCAACTTCACGTTTTCAGTCTTCCTGTATGCAGTCCTGTATTTGAATTGTTCTTCTACTTTCTTATCAGACAACTGTCTAGATAACCACAGAACATGTTCTGTCCTAAGTAAAATTTTGGACAGTATTCTAGAGATGTATTTACGAGGTTTGATAATGAAATATCACTGCAAATTTTTTCAGGATAACTATGAACTTCTGAAGCTACCATGACCAGAAATCTTAGAGCTTTTTTGGCCTGCCTTATTTAAAAATGCTTTCCTGAATAAACAGTAACTGGATACTTTACAATGCATTATTTGACAAAGCACCCACGTTATTAATTCATCATTTGTTGAGTCCTCACAGCAAAAAAAATGTACAGAAAATATTGGAAGAGACTGTCCCTGCCACAATGAACTTGCAGTCAAAAGGACAATACAGCTGTAGCACAGTGTAACAAGTGGCCAGAAACAGAATTTATGACAAAGTGGTGCAGAGGATTTGTTAGTATGTCTGACTGCTTTCCTTAGCAATGTAAGTAGTACAGCAGTCCTTTGTTTGTAGGGGTAATGCAGATGGGCTTCACAGAAGAGATAGGTTTTAAGAAGGAAAAGATGAGATGATAGAGGCCTAGGGTGACCAGATGTCCCATTTTTAAAGGGACAGGCCCGTTTTTGGGGACTTTTTCTTATACAGGCACCTATTACCCCCCAACCCCTGTCCCTTTTTTTCCACAGTTGCTATCTGGTAACCTTATAGAGTCCTAGTGCATCCTGGGCAGAAGGCAGAGGGAAAACAAAGAAAAAGACATAATGATGAGAGTGGGAGGAGATAGAGGGAGCAAAAGGAGTGAGGAGAAAAAGATGAGAGTAGAGACATGGACAGTGGAAGAGTTATGCAGAGTCTTGAAGGCAAGGACAAGAAGCTTGAATTTGATATGGAAGGCAAAGGAATACAGCTGGAGGTGTGTTTTGATGAAGGGACCGTCTACCTGTAATATAGTAAATTGTTGAGGAAAACAGCAAATAAGATACATTATGAGCAAGAAGTAAAGGTCCAGCCGAGACAATTGACACTGTTGGCATTATTCCTCAAGCAGTTATAACTACCACCTTAAACAGCATGAGGCACCTCTCTGCTTGCAAATGGCTACATTCTTGAATTTGCGGTGGTTTCTGTATTACAGTGGTTTTCAACCTTTCATCATGTGCAGACCCCTAAACATT
>NW_020664417.1:20158898-20197571 GCF_002925995.2 Terrapene triunguis | reverse complement strand
CTTCCCAGACCCCTTAGACATAGTCTGCGGACCCCCAGATTGAAAATCACTGCTGTATTACAGTAGAACCTCAGAGTTACAAACACCTCGGGAATGGAGGTTGTTTGTAACGCTGAAATGTTCATAACTCTGAACAAAACATTATAGTTGTTCTTTCAACAGTTTACAACTGAACAGTGGATTGAATACTTTTTTTTTAAATTTCATTATGCAGAAGAAAAATGCTGCTTTTCCTTTGTTGATTTTTTTTAGTAGTTTATGCTTAACACAGCACTGTACTTGCTTTTTTGGGGGGAGGCGGGGGTGTCTTTGCTGCTGCCTTATTGTGTATTTCCAGTTCCAAATGAGGTGTGTGGTTGACTGGTCAGTTCCTAACTCTGGTGTTCCTAACTTCTGAGGTTGTATTGTACATTAAGACCCAAGTTTGCTTTTTTCCTTAGGACAATGATAGAGAGAGAAGGAAGTAAAGAAAACATCAACAAAAATTGAAGTGTATATTGTACCTTTCAGCTGGTCTGTCACTCCCTGTGGCAGAGGTGGGGAAGGGGAAAGATGACGGTGCTGGGGTTCTGGTAGTTGAGGTAGGTGTTGTGGTGGACTGTGTATTCAACCATGAGACCATCGATGAACGAATCTGACTGGGGCTAAGGGAAGAAATTTTTCAGGGCTGCATTAATAACTTGCATGCAATTCTCTTTCACATCAGAAACATTCCATGTGGGACTCTGTGACTATGGGGACTACTGAACTCCTTAAAACTCAAGATTAGTGGGGTCGCTGAACTGATTTTCCAGCCATGGTTCTGAATTTCCTGACAAAGTATTTCTCCTACATGTCCTATATCCCAGGACAAAGACATCTCTCAAACTGATGATATACTCGATAAAAATGCAAACACCCAATTCCTTATGTAATAAAAGCAGATACAATGGAACCACATCTTGCAGGCTATTATTTGAGCTGCCACTACCTACGCCTTTACAAGTTTTGACAAATCTATTTTAAGATCTTTTCAGTACTGCACTAAGCCATGTGCGGCTGGAGGCTTTCAAAAGAGGTTGCAGCTATTACAATGGTGGGATCATGATGCTGGCTCTCAGCACTAGTGTCACATTTGAGCACGGCATGGGCCTTCATGGCCTCTGTCAGGGGTTGTGGAGAGGTTAAGAGAACAAAGCCTCTCCCAACGGTGATATTATAACAATGCTCACTGTGATGCTTCTGGACTGAGATCCAGAGGCCACACAACCTGGGCAGTTTGTTGAAGATTCAGACCAACCAGAATCTTTGGAAAATGGAAACTTGTATACTTATGAGTCACAATGAAGTTTCGCATAGAAAGCCAAAGTGTAAAGAAACCCAAACTTCTTTCATAACCTTATTTGCTGAACATAAACAATGTGCTCATCTGTGAACAGAGCTGATGAGAAGTCCCAATGACTTTACCATCCAAGAATATTATATATTGTGTGCACGCACGCCTGGGTGCACACGTGCCAGGAAGGAGGAATTTCATATGTTAAAAAAACTAAAAGACACAAAAACCTGAAGTTTCTCCCTATTTTGAATCTCATTTCAGGACACACAAAAAAGGCCAAGTGGTTAAAAAAAATGAACTTTTTTGGAATAAAGGTGCTGAAGTGCAAGCAACACCTATGTAAAAACACAGTTCAAATGATAAACATGTTAGTAACATTCATTCAGGCATCATCACCAATCATCCTGGAGGGCTAACTATGCTGGTCTGACTACATTATTGGTTACATAACGTGCAGACTTGTACATGCCTGAAAATACTAAAGCCCCGATTCACAGACTTCAATAGCTCGATGGTGATTTACATCAACTGAGGGTCTTAAAGTATGTTCGTATTTCAATAAGCCCAACATTTAAAAACATCATAATGATTGTTTTTTTATTTACTTTTAACATTTCCTACTTTAAAACCAGTGCCAGGCTGATTTCTGAAACCTGTATAAAGTATAGAGAAACGGAAAAAAATATTCTGGGTTTGTCTACTCTATTGCCAAAATTAAAGTATGTCAGCACCCACTTAAACCACTAAATGTAGCAACCACCAACAGCTCAAGGATGTTCTACCAAATGAAGTGCCTTCTAGAATTGCAGATCAGATTTGGCATCCTTGGCTCTCAACCAGTGAATAATAAACACATTCATTCATGAATATTTGGTTTAAAAAACAAAACAAAAAACCCCTACCAAATGTATTACTTTGTTTCTAATTATTTGACCAGCTGTACCAGTGAAAAACAACTCGTTTTGTGCATGCGTGAGAGAGAGAGAGAGAGAGAAAGATCGAGATCGATCAGGTGGAGGGGTTAGAAACAAAACTTACATTTTTTACTAAAAATCTCTCATCCAGAAACATAATTCACAAGGACGCATACAACATAAAAGATGGGTTCCCTTTGAGTGTTGGCGGGGGAGGGTGGAGAGGGGGGGAAAGGATGTGTCCGGAGAGGGGTAGGCGAAGAAATGAAATGCTCAGATCAATATGTATGGCTCATGTTATGTGAATTACTACACAAGATGATCAGTAGTGTATCAACCAAAAAGAATGCACTGCCCCTCACCTGAGGCACAGTGTAAAACTGAATACAAATGTAGATATATTCTCTGGGAGCCTAGTATGAATCCCATATTTCCAGTGGAAAAACCTTTAGAAATGCAGGCACCTCTGAGCTCTGTGCTACTCCCTCCCCCACTTTTTGATGTATTCTCTTAATACGATTCAGCTGTAGAGAAAGCTCTGCGGTACTTCTCTTGAATTCGCCTGTCAGTTTCAGCTTGTGGTTACAGATCAAGAGTTCATGGTCTATGATGCAGCAATGAAAAACCCTATTTCTGAACATAACATGGTGAAACAATCGCTAATAACAAAAATATGAAGCAGCCACCTGACCTACTTGTATTTTAGTTTTTCTTTTTTATTTACTATAATTGGCTACCTAAAGAACCAGTGATTTGATTCTATTTTTAAACAGAAGTTTTTACTCAATAGAAAAGATCTTTCAAATGCTGTGCTGCACAAGCCCCCTACTGCAGGATTTTTTTAAAAGGATATTTGTGATAAAGTTATTTACATAAAAAGATATTTAAAGATAAAGTCGTAAGAAAAGCCTTGCTTACCAAGATGATAATAAAAACCAACTAGTATATCTTATCTCAAATTTAAGGCAGTCTGTTAAAGAAATCCACTTGCCTAAAGGCTGAAATGAATGCAATGTGTTTCCTGTGGAAACAAACCCTGACATAATCATCTCTCTTTGAGAAGAAATGTTATTGTCTGGTATAGAGAATCGGTGTCGGGGGGGGGGGGGGCAGCCTTACTGAAAATAAGCTAGAGATTTCATACAGATATTCAGAAACAAACTCCTGAAAACAAGATTTTATTGGATGTTTATCTGGCTGGTTCCTAAGGTAACACAGCTACTGAGGAGCCTCTTATCTTGAGAGCAAGCAAGAGAGACAGCCTGTGAAAAGAATCTACACTCTAACTTTTTAGAAAACAGGTTTATTTCATAGAAGGATTTGGCAGCCCTGTGTCTGTCATATCACACTATATTACTCACACAAAACTCTGTGAAAGTGCTTTTAAAATGGTTTATTACAATAAGACATGTATCAAAAGGTATTGGCTATTTCTGATTCAATATGCCATCCAATATTCTCCAACACCAGACAACACACTCCATGCATATTAAACTTTCTCACTGTATGAAAGCTCAGACTTTTTGGTGAGGGTGGGGGGATACACTGTTGGATGCAGTTTCGACTGTTGTAGTTTGAGCCAGAGCAGGGGACAGGATCCAAAGGGCTTAAGAAAAAGACCCACCACCGCTCGGAAGGAACATGTACAGTACACAGAGCACGCATAAATCTTCTTCATTTGTACAGAAGTGGATCAGCCAACACTGGAACAGAGGTTTCTTTAAACCTAGATTGTGAAGTCTCAGTGGAGCAGCTAACACATTAGAGCAATGATCTTTCATGCCAGTCTGGTAAATCTAAAGCATACATCTACAACAGCTGTCCTAGGGTAAAGCATTTTAAAATTATAATTTAGTTAGAACAAAATAAAGCATATGTATATCTGTATGCTACAGCAAACCCCTGACCAAAGGCTGTTCCTCTTCCAGAAATCAAGAGTAACTGTATTCCCTGGATTGAAAAGAGCCGCTGTAAGAGAAAGAGGAAAATAGTCTGCACTGCATAGCCCATTATTTTATAACACTCCCTCTCATAACATGTATACCATTTATCCCATATAATATGACAGTGATTCTAGTGCAGTGTTTCTAGCTGTCTAACCCACGTTTTGAAGACAGTCTAGGCGATAGATAGCCAACCCTGTTTCTTGTAGGAAACACATGACCTCAGAGTCGAGTTAGATCGTGCCTGTTTCAATGGAGTTGCAAAAATGGTGGGCATTACTGCCCTTGTACCATAAAAGGCAGAATTAAAACAAGTGCCAAATACCCACACACACCTCCAAAAACTGCAGTCACTGAGTGGGTGACAGTGATGAAACAATAGCAGGCTACAAAAATGAGCACAACTAGTGCGTATGATTTCTGTATAATTGGATCATGTCTTTTTTAAAGCTGTTTAAATGTGTTCTTCCTCTAAAATAACTTAAAAGACCTCAGTTAATCACACAGAAGGAACATAACAAGGTTCAAGACTGTCATTAAAGTCACCTGCCACCTGTACAGAGATTGTGAATTTGCATCACCACCCAAAGCTACAGAAAGGAACCCCTTCAGTTTTCCAGGGAGATAAGCTGACTGATTGTAGACATAACAAGGCTGATGGGAATTCATTTGGTAGTCAGACAAATAGGAGTAATTATCTCCAAGACTTTCATTGTGTTCAGGACATTGCTATTTCCTCCTTCCCCTGCCTTCTGACAGCTTCTTTGACACTGGTTTTCCTCTTCAGGATTTCAGCCATCCTGAGATTTACTGTTGCTTTGCTTTTATCATTAGTTTCATCACCCACTGCTCACAGACATCCAGAAAGGCACTCTGATGATTTGGGGAATCTGTCTATGAACATCTTATGAATTATGATTTATTTTATGAGCTCTATGTATAACTCTAACTCTCGTTATGTAATAAACTAACCATGGGCTGACAAGGACCCTGTCATATATCACACACCCTGTCTAGAAGAAGCTATAGACAAACAAAAGAAGTTATTACCATTCTAATGACTGTTCTCTGGCAAGGCAATAAGTATACTAAGGAAGGTGCCTGAGCTGGAAGAATCCAATTAATTCCAGGTGATCTCAGGCAAGGGAGTTTGGAGCAGTGGAATTTCCCCAGAAGAGAGAACAAACGTGAGGTGTTAGTTCAGCCGTTTAAAAACACAGAGATTAGATGAGTCAGGGAGACGAAGCTGAAGAAAGAGAGAGGAACAAAATGGGACAGGATTTTGGAGGAATAAAGAACCTTTTTGCCTACCAAACCAGCAAGAGGAGAAGGAAACTGCCTGCAGGAGAGAGGGAGACTCCATATTCTGACGAAGCCATGAGGCTCCAGAACAGGGTTCTTGATCAGAGCTGAGACTCACTCAAAACACAAACAGTATGGTCAAATGTAGCCCTGGTCACTATTATACAAACTTCTTTTGTGCGTTTCAGAAGAGGCACACAGATAATACAGTTTGTGTCTACTGTAATGCAGTCACATTGATAATATAATACTGGTATTGTAATATATAGAAACTAAATATTTCCCATCATACTGTTTAAATATGAATTTATAGTACTATAGGAAAGGAAACAATGAATTCACACTACTGTGGCTCTTTTGGGTAATGTTGACCACTGACTTGGTTCCTGAACCACTGAGGTCTGAGTATCACTACTGTACAGTGCCTAGGACAAGAGGTCCCTGGACTGTAATACAAATAATTAACAGCAGCAACAGTAACTCTCTAGAACACTAAACAAACATTTAGGAGCTCTGTGCATTTTTTGCTGTGTTCTTAAACATTTACTTCTTTAACAAGGCTGAATATTACTGTTATTCACCTTCATCTACAAAAGGTTTAATCCCAAAGAGAGCATTTCCCTAGGCAACTCAGTACAGGAGCACTATTGCAAAGGCATCTCTCCAACCTTCAGCTGTGAGTGATTTCACATTCCTCTGTTTCAAATGATCACTGGATAAAACTAGGTGGATGGCTGGCTCTGCTTTAGAGTCTACACAACACAGAAAAAAGAAATCGCATTGTGTCAGCTGCTGTTCTTCATTAAAGCAATAAAATATTTTGCACTTCATGCCTTGTAGCCAAGGATTTCACAGGGCTTTAAAAAAAACAACACACTGAAGCAGGAAAGTATCATCCTAATTTTAGGCATGAAGAAAACTGAGGTACTGAGCGATTAAGTGACAGGAGTCACACACCAAACACACCAAAGTCTGTTTCAGAACCAGGAATATCAAATAGATGCCATTATAATTTCTATGGCTTAAGTCACAAGACACTTCCCTTCCAGTTTCAGAGGGGAGAAGACACATCACTAGGACAATTCCCTTTTCTGCGTGGAGTTATAGGAGTTATAAATGTAAAAAGAAATACAAACTTAAAAGTAGGTAAAAAGTAATATTTTATGATTCAGACTAAAGATAGAATTGGAGAAACAGCCTTTGCAATACCTGAATAGTGAGAAAGAGAACACAATTTTTAAACAGAAGTATTTGGCCATTTTAACTTACAGCAACTGTGACAGTGCAGAGAATGAACACCTATGAGTTCCAGGAGGTGGGTGGGCACATCTGAAAGCCCCTCCCCCAGCCTAAAAGGAGGAGTGACTAAACACAGGGCTCAAATGATTTTGGGGGACATCTAATAAGAAAACAGGGACAGGTGTGAGGTCATAAGGCCATAAGCAGGGATCCTGAGGGGGACACCGAGCAGAGAACCCCGAACAGTGCCCACTGCTCCTCAAAGGTGTCTAGGGAGCCAGCGGACGTGGCCCAGAGGAACTGGCCCAGATGTATGATTGAAGGGAGGAACAGAACGGAATACCCACAGTTGCAGAGCACCTCCCCATCCAGCATCCTCCTCTTGGTTTTATAAATGGCCATATTGGCCAGCACCGGGAAGAGGTTGATGAGACGGTCTCATGACTTTGTGGGGTCACGGACAGGATGTGCATAGATCAGGAAGTGTGGGGAAAAGTGCAGCCAGAACCTAATAGAAGGTTCTGGAGGAGCTGGAAAAGGGGCCGCAACTTGACGCACTCCAGGTAGATGTGCACCAAGCTTTCCCTCACACCTCTGGAGCCCGGCCAGGATACCTGGGGCCAGGCTCAGGATGTTGAGTCAGTGCCAGAGCATGGACAGGACCAGCTGATTGAGCACCAGTGCCCTCCCCCACAGGGAAAGGCACTGAGGCGGTCCCATCCACCTCTGCAGCCGCTCAGCCACCCTGCCCTCTAAATCTTGCCAGTTCTCTGGCAGAGAGGGATGGGTGGCAGAAAGGTAAACACCCAGATAGAGCAGCAGACCTGGACTCCACTGAATGGCCTGAGGCACGAGTGGAAGGGAGCTCACCTGTCACCCATCCCCAAACATCAGGCCAGAGCTCGACCCAGGTGGAGGAGGCTGCTGAGGAGATGGCTTGGCAGGCCTTCACCGGCAGCAGGTCGCCCGGGCCCCAGACCCAAGGAGCACATCATCAGTGTACGCTGACAGGAACACCCGCAATTCTAGTTTGCAGAGCACCAACCCCATCAACCTCCTACGGAGGAGATGGGAGGAAAGGCTCAATGGCCACAGTGTACAGCTGGCCTGACAGCGCACAGCCGTGACACACCCCTTGCCCGAAGCTGACAGGTTTGATCGGGTCCAGTTGAGCTTGACCAAACAGTCCACGGAGGCGTAAAGCACCTGGAGAAAGCCCATGAAATGGGGCCCAAATATCTATCCCTTTCTTAATGATTCCCTACGCTGTTAGCTCTTTTGACTGCTGCTGCACACTGAGTGACAACAGCTATTTCTCAAGAGACATCAACATTTTTCTCTGTGCGTGTTGGGTGTGTGTGTGGGGGGAGGGGGGGCACAAAAGGTTCTCCTTGCCATGGACTATTCTATCACATGTAACTGAAGATAATCTGTTTAAAGAAAACTGTTTTATTGATAGAAAATAACTTTGGAGCATCTGAAATATCTTGAACTCTGATGCAATGCCTTCCTAGGAAACAAAGCCAATGATTCTTCTGCAGCAATGAAGTCACCCATTCCCTTATTCACTGTATAGATAATTAATAGCTTCACTGCGATTGATCTCCAACAACTACTACCCACAAGTTATAAACATCGGCAGAAACTTGAGCAACCAGATTCTCCTGCATTCCATCTGACCTAGGCTCAGAATGGTATTTACAAGAGCTGGGCGGAGAACTGGCTGATGTGTCTAAATTGAAACATTCCACAGAACCACATTGATTTTGATGAACTTCTGCTGGAAACCGGTCAGTTTCTGATAGAACCTGGCTGTCAGGCAGATTTAAACCTACCTGGCTTCCTGCCAGCTTGCCCGGCTGGCTCCTCAGCAGCCTCAGGCGGACTTTCCAATGCCCCTGGCTCTGGGCCAGCCTACCCAGTGGACTGTCCCAGAGCCAGGGCTCCCAGTAGAGCTGGGTGGAGAACAGTAATTCTATTTTGTGGAAGATTTCAAAATTTGGGGGGTTTGTTCTGAATCAGAATGAAACCAAATTTCTAAATCCTGAAATCGTCCATGAAATTGAATTACTGTTCTGACAAAAAATGCTGAGTCAAGATTTCTCTGACCAGTTCTAGTATTGACACACTAGCACTGCGTTAGTGACTCTATGCGTTGCTTTCCTGCAGTATTTTTTGTCCGATTCCTCAACCACTGTGCAAAGTTTCAGATAAATGGGCTAGGAATCAGTCTGAAATCCTCCTCCTCAAACTGCGAACCATCAGTGGAGCTATTCCTCAGCTGCTACTGCAGCCTAAGGCCTGTAGCAGAGTCCACTTTCCATGCACAATCTCTCCTGGGGTGGTTGGGGCTAGCAGACCAATGCAGTGACAAATCCACCAGCCAGTCCACTGCCCTTTCCCCAGCCCACAGCCTTCCCCAACACGTGGAGAAAGAGAGAGTGCTGTGCAGAGTACAGTATTTCATGGTGCACCAGGATTGAAAAAGTCCTCCATGCATATTTTCCACAGCCTGCTTCCCTCTCCCACCAACCACTCCCTCACGTGTGAGACCACACTGATTTCCCCATGTTTAAGGCTCTCTGGGTCTACAGGAAGTGGGAGAGAAACTATTTCATGAAGAATGTGACTGAGAGAATGTGCTGCTTTGAAACCAACCTGTTAAGGCTCAGCCCTTCCACAAAGCTATGCTCCTCAAACTTCTCAAGCGAGGCGGGTGGGAGAGGCAAACAGCTGTTGACTAATAAACTAAGTGTATGATGTGTTTGCTTGTTATTTGCAAACCTGAAGTAACAGCAGTACTTCCCATTGAGCAAAAACTATCAGATCTTCAAAGGAAAAAGTAGAAAGATGCAGTAATGCAGAGTTAGGAAAATGCATGGGAGCAAAAACACCCAATGTTCCTGGAGTTGCTCGGCAGTGGGAATGTCTTGCTAAATTCAATTTTCCTAGCTAGCCTGCACATACACACCTTTTCCTGACAGAAAACCTCAAGAAGAAAAACTGCAGACAAAAGAGGAATTTCATGCTTCTACTGAAAGTTACCACTTGCATGGAAAGTCATTATGGATCTGCATCACTTTTAACTACAAGCCAAAAAAAAAAAAAAAAGGGAAGAAAATTACAACCCAATACAGAGGCAACAGTGCCCAAAGCACATCCATATAAACGAGAGCAAATAAACCCAGCTGTAATTACATGGATGCCTTAAAGACTTTTGTTCTTTCGCCCCATTTGGGAAAAATGTTATTACAATTAATAAGTACTTACCAATGATATATATAGCATATATATCATATAAGCAGGCCAGGCCACTCAAAATGTCATTATGGAAAATATCCGTAACAAAAAAGCAAATCTCTTCCCCAGACTTACTTCATTCACCTTTTTGCCTTTCAAGGTTAGAGATTTTTTCCATGACATTTTAAATTTTGTATGAATAGTAAACCAGGGAATTCACTCAGCGTTTGATTTATGATCAAAAATGTCAGCCTCCTTATGTCTCAGGCATGGCCGTGTTGTGAATTGAGCCCCAGTGTACTAAAACTTGCAATGTCACTTTTTGCTGAACTAGAATCAAGCTTGTTAACTGCTACAAAGCCTATTCAAGTGACAAACTGCAAATTAATTGAAAATACAGGCATTTTTATATGTTAATATATTATATAGATCTAAGTCTGTCCTTGAATAGCAATGTTCAGCTCCTATTAACTTTAACAGGCGCTGTATGTATGTATCCAAGGACAGAATTTGGCCATACATCTTGATGGTAACATACTACCACCCACAGCTACTACAGTGTATAGACACTTCTTCAGGTTAGGTATATGGGGGACCCAGTGGTTTGAAATAAAACAATGGTAATGTATTATGCACAGAATACTTTACAAATGCAGTGCCTAAATAAAACAGTGTAAATCATGAAACTGCTAGTAGTAAAACACCTTGACTTTCCATAGTAAAAAGCTGAAATATAATTTAGCACAGTGGTTCACAACCAGGGGTATGTGTACCCCTGGGGGTACGCAGAGGTCTTCCAGGGGGGCACTCAACTCATCTAGATATTTGCCTAATTTTACAACAGGCTGCATAAAAAGCACGAGTAAAGTCAGTACAAACTAAAATTTCATATGACTTGTTTATACTGCTCTATATACGATACACTGAAATGTAAGTACAATATTTATATTCCAATAAATTTATTTTATAATTATATGGTAAAATGAGAAAGTAAGCAATTTTCCAGTAATACCAGGCTGAGAAACTTTTATATTTTTGTGTCTGATTTTATAAGCAAGTAGTTTTCAAGTGAGGTGAAACTTGGGGTACACAAGACAAATCAGACTCCTGAAAGGGGTACAGTAATCTGGAAAGGTTGAGAGCCACTGATTTAGCAGATATAACTGTCGGATGCAGAACTGTATTTTGAGAACCATTTTGAGACATGAGACAGATCAATTTTTTATTCACTTACTCCTTTGCTCCCCATAGTTGTAGCAATGGAAACCAAGTATAATCACTTCAAAAAGTTACTCAGTTGCATCCAAAGTAGGCGGGGAGAGGGTGTGAGTGCAACTGTCTCCTCTTTCAGAACCAACTGAAATAATGTTACTTACTGATTGGCTGCCCAGTCCACTAGGTCTCCACTCTCCAGAATAAGGTGATTTTTGTCTGGCTCAGGGGGGCTACTGGAGACTGCAGGTGTAGGAGAATGAGAAGAAAGAGAATCCATACTGCCAGTAGGAGTGTCCTCCCTGGGAGGGCTGTGGTTGTCAACTAGACGAGGAAAGCACAAGGATACAACAAGTAAAGAAGATACCATTAAAAAAAAAAAAAAATCTAGTGCACAGTAAATTACTTAATTATCCAAAGTACATTGTATGTTACAGTGAAACCTTTACAAGAAACTTTCAGTGTTAGAAGTATTCCCCGCCCCCAAATATACATTATTAGTATCACCCTAAAGTATTTCCAAAACTATGGAACACAGTTTTGCACCACTTTTGTTAGAAGGTTACATCTGCTAAGCAAACTAATTCCTCTGAGTGGTAATTTATGACAGACTTCCTGTTCAGACTGGGATTCTTTGGGTCCCCTATCTTTGTTAGCTTTGTTAAATAAAAGAGTCTTAAAACAAATAATGTAACACAAACACTCCGGGAAATGATCTTTCACAAGATAATGCAATAATCATAATTTTATCAAATGCAAGACTGTGGAATTTACAGAGGTCACAATAGACAACAAACCTATAACAAGCAGACCGTTGTGAAACACACGATATCTTTAGGATATTTTAGGGTATTGCTGCTGCTAATCTGTAATTAACCCCATCGTTTTCTGGTCAGCTGATTGTTTTACACGCTGCTACTAGAATATCACCTAGTGTGTAAAATATTCAGAGATGATTTATTTAGCTGGTAGCTTTGTTTCTCTGCCACTAGAGACCCTTTAAGAAACAGAGCATCTATTTCATAGCAAACGATGAAAAATAAAATTACTGGTATGCTGCGCCATTGTGAATGAGATCCCCAAGACAAAAAACACATCCCACATTGTGTTGTTCTGCTTGGATCTATCTATTTAGAAGACAGCTTTTCATTTTTAAATGTACAGTTAGAAATGTCTGGAGGGATGTATAAAATGAGAGATTACAAATACACCTCTACCTCGATATAACGCTGTCCTCGGGGGCCAAAAAATCTTACCGCGTTCTAGGTGAAACCGCGTTATATTGAACTTGCTTTGATCCACCGGAGTGCGCAGCCCCGCCCCCTGGAGCACTGCTTTACCGCGTTATATCCGAATTCATGTTATATTGGGTCGCGTTATATCGAGGTAGCGGTGTATTACACTACCCAGCACAAGAAGGCTCCAATCCCGAATGGGGCCTTTGGGTGCTACTATAATATAAATATATACTAGTAATAATAAATATTCAAGACAACCTCCACAGAATTCCCGCATTGATTCTGTCACTTCACTTCCATTCTACTCCCACTAACATATACCAACACATCCCAGAGCAGTGGTGATTAATACAATATTAAAAATATTATATAGTGATGACCCCTCAACCTCATCATCGAGTTCAACTCCTTCAGGCAAAAGCTACAAACCCCAAATCCTACCATGCCATGTCTATATAATTATCTGATCAATAGTCTCTAAATTGTAGCATTAGTTTGAGGAGCTGCATATTGCGTACACAGCACTCTACATGAAAAAAAAACCCAACTTTACAAATATGTTCTAATTCAATAATTGACATAATTAATCCCCACAGAGAATGGCTCAGTTTGATATAACCTAATCTGAGTTGAATGTTTTACTGTTTCACTGATTTGATTTCCTTTTCCTTTTTTAAAAAAAAATTAAATATTGTCAACTAGGAACACCTTCAGAGGATAAAAGCCATTGTCCTCCACCTCACAACTACTTTATCCAAGTTAATTTCTTCCACTGAAACAGCAGAAACTCATCAAAGCAGTCAACTCCTGCTTTCCCAGCCAGCTCTTCACCATCCCCCTTGGTAATTTTGAAAGAACAGCTTCCCTAGAGATTAAAATGACATACAACTAAAGACACTCAAGTGATAAAAAGTGATCATCTGAAAATTTCTCCCTAAAGTAGCTGCTAATTTAAGGATCTAAATTAGCCGGTAGTAGCAAAGTATGAAACTCTGAGGAGGAGAATGCTAACCTCAGAAAATGACTCATTCATATTCTAGCCTAATCCTGCTCACTCACAGAGCAGCTGCACTACCTTACTGCTTTGCAATGATACTTTGAGCTGATAATTCTTCGATACTGCCATTCTAATTTGCATGGCATGACATGCCATGAGAACTATACAAGTGTCAGGTAAAAAGTAATTCATTACATCCCGTTTACAGGTATACATGTCAAAATCAGAAACATATTCTAAAGATTAGACAGTATATTGTAATCTTACTTCATAAGGTAATTTATTTCTTTAAAACTAAGTAAACTAAGGGCTGGTCTACACCCAGCCGCTAGTTCGGCGGCTGGGGATCGAAGTTCTGGGTTCGACTTATCGCGTCTGGTCTGGACGCGATAAGTCGAACCAGGAAGTGCTCGCCGTCGACTGCGGTACTCCAGCTCGGCGAGAGGAGTAACGCGGAGTCGACGGGGAGCCTGCCTGCCGCGTGTGGACCGCGTCTGGACGGAGGTAAGTTCGAACTAAGGTATGTCGACTTCAGCTACGTGAATAACGTAGCTGAAGTTGCGTACCTTAGTTCGACTTGGGGGGTTAGTGTAGACCAGACCTAAGTCGTAATACACATTTCCCCTTAAAGTCTTGCTTTTCAGACCCAGTTACACTGATGGCACCAAGATCCTCAGTCAACATAATCACACCGTTTCAGAGGATTTGTCTGCTTCTGTGATTTGCTAAACATTTACAATCACAAGCCATCAAATGGGAATATAATCTAGATAAATGCACGCAGACAGGTCAAGAATATAAAGCACTTCTATGAGTGTGCAAATACTCGGCAGGAGGGTTGTTTTAGTTTACAGGTACGGTCGGCAGTGCTTCCATATTACAAGTTGCAGGTACAGTATGAAGTCCTTCATACACAGGGTGAAATCCTGGATCCACTAAAATCAATGCCAAAACTCCCATTGACTTCAATGGGGTCAGGATTTTACATGTAGATTTTACAGTTTGTCACAATTTCTTTCCTATAGCATAAATATTGATATGGATGTGCCTTCATCAGCTTAAAACAACATACTGCATTGTTGCTTTCTAGTAACACAAAAGATTTTTTGCTACACATAGATAATACCATTGTTAGTTTTGGAGACTAACTTATGTCCCCCAAATTCTAAATTAATTTTCATAGATTCATACAGTTTAGGACCAGAAGGGAGTTGTAGTGATAGTTGGGGCCTGGTAGGCCTACTCCTACTAGTTGTGAGTCTAGCTGTGGGGAAACTGGATAAAAGTCCACAAAATGTCATGATAACCTATAACAATAAATAGTGATGGGAAAAGGGGAAAAAGGGAGAAAGAAAGACTGAATTAGTGTAAACAAAAAGGCCGACTGAGACACCTCAAGGACTGTGTTAAAATCATGCCCTGTAAAGAAGAGAAGTGTGGGACTGAAAATTAATGGACCAAAATTGGTGTGTTGGAAATTAGGCCTAATCGGTGAACTAAGCAATGAGAAAACAAGTTATTCTGCCCATCACTCCCTCTGGGATCCTTAAAAGAAAAGACTGGGGTGGGGGGGAGGGGAGAAGATTGGAAATGAATACAACTGCTGACTGAAAGAAGAGGAAGGAGCGAGTTTCACCATCATGGCTGCCACCTCCACCATCTGCCAGGACCCTGGGATCCACCCTAACACCGTTGGTCCTTCATCATCCAAATCCTGAGGGATGTCCTGACCACACCAGGATGGGGGGGGGCGGGGACGGGACCCGAATGACACCACCATCTCCACCAGCTCTGGCTAAATCCCAGATATCATCTGGGATGGGAGATTGTCATCCCCCTCATTTCTCCCCCCTCTGTTCATGTGTCCTTTTCTTTCCTGACCTTATTTCTTCTCTTTCCTACCACTCTCCTAAAAATTTGTAATCTCATCAAAGAATGAAATTAGAATTATTTGACAAAACCGATCTCCCATAAAAGCAGACAGGCGTTACTTATATTCTTACACGTTCATGCTTTATCAAGTGGATCCTGCCACACTTCAGGGAAACTGCACCTTTATTACCCCTCTATGGTCCAGCAAGGGCACCCACTCTAGGCACCAAGCTCCTCAGCCACCACTGTTCCCTCTCTTGACTGGGATTTCCAGACTGCACAGCTTCTTGCCTATACTGTGGCATCCCCAGCAAAATCAGACTGCCAGCTTGCTTTACTTTTCTCCTCAGAGACAAGAGACAGTTATAAGTTAGCGCAAAGTTCTTTCTTAGCAAGCACTTTTATTCCTAAGGTAGAAGCATTACAAAGAACCTACAGACATGCTAATAAGCTTACCAGAGACCACCCCCTAACTCCAACAAGGGCTCTGGTTGGTAATTAGTCCTTCATGCCCCACACAAGGGTTTTTCCTGAGGTTCATAACAGCTATCACTCAGAACTAGCTCCCCCATGAGTTACTGAGTCCTTCCTTTATCTAGTTTGGGCTTTTGAATGGGTGAAAAGGTAATCAGCCAGATAATGGATTTCAATTCGAGGCACAGTTTCAAAAGAATGGCTCCAGAGGGGATTCCATTCTTCCCAATTGTTTCCTAGGAACCCCACTCAACTAAATTCAGTCTTGTCTGGTCCACTGAGGTCTTTTTGTTTTGTTTTGTTTTTTTTTAAAAAGAGTCCTTTGAAGCATATAACACTTCACAGTGTTTACATCAATCCTTTCTCCCCCTTAGAAGAACCATCCCACAACAATACATAAACATTTGCATTTTTAACACAATGACCTCCTGAGATACTTTACTTAATTCAAAATAGGTTTTCCAGGATATTGTCATATCTGTCACAAACCCATATCAACTTTTCTATTATTTTCCTGGGATTGATGTCCCACTAACAAGCCTATAGTTTCCTTGGTCATTCTGTTTGAATACTGACAGAACATTAGCACTCTTCTAGTCTTCTGGAATTTCCCCAGTATTCTAATATTTATTAAGAACTAACAACAGTCTCCTCGGCCAACTCTTTTAAGCCTCTTTTGGGTGCAAGTTCATTTGGGCCCATTGAGTTTAAAACGTTTATCCCTAGAAGATGTTGTTTGACATCCTCCTTAGTTACTAATGGACTGGAAGGAACTTCATTATCCTTAAGTGATATGAGTACATCATCCTCCTTTTTTCAAATACAGAAATATTTATTGAACACTTCTGTCTTTTCTGCATCATTAACAATTTTACCATCTAGTAATGGGCCTATACTCTAGCTAGAATTTATTTTGCTGCTAATATACTTTAAAAACTCCTTATTATCCATAGCCCGGCCAGCCATGGAGGTTCCCCTGATGTCTTTAGCTTTCCTTATCAATTTTCTACATTTCAGAACTTTTAATTTATATTGATTGCTATCTATTTAGTCTCTTTCCCCCCATTTGTTATGTATTGCTTTGAAAAGCCAGTAAAATTCTGAAAGGTTCAGAGGGCAGAGCAGCCTTGAAAGCATTATCATGTCCACTGTATCTACTGTGTCAAGCACTTAACTGGCACAGTGGGTGTTTTTTTTTTTTAATTCAGTAGATTAATTGATTCCTAATATTGCTAATATTTTTTTCTATTGTGGTCCCCCCCCCCATTTCTTCTACAGTGAGAAGCATTGTCAAGTTCTGAAGGTGTAAATGTTGCATTGCTTTACTGGATTGATATCTTTTATTCTTTTAGAGCAGGGCACCAGGAACCTTCAGTTTTCCTCCCTCTCCCAAAGCCTCTTCATTATAGGTAGCTTCTATACAGAAAAATAGGAAGAACATGATTACTTTTGAAGTTCATTGCCATTCCTTAAATTAGCTAGAGGGCTACCTTTCTGATCACTTCCTTCAGTGTATCATTGAGTGGACTGTTGTCCTGAGCGTTTCATGGGTGTTCCTCAAAGCCTTTATCCCCACCCAATTTCTCTTCTCTCACTACACCTATGTCTACGTGCTCTTATCTGCAAGCCTAACTTAGACTATCATCTTTATGTTGATAACTCACAAATCTCCCTCCACCCATTCCAATATCTCAACCAATCTCTAGAACAACTCTGCGTGGATTACCCTCAAGCATCCAGACATCGATTGAAACTGCGAGACCAAAACTGAGTTCTTGATACTTCTTTCCCCCAGCACTGCACCCTACCCCTTTTTCTCTATAACCATGGGCAACACTAATATCATCTGGGTCACCCAGTCTGTGAGCTCGTATATCACTTTTGCCGTGGCCTTCTCTCTCGAGCCATACATACAGGCTTTTTCTATATCTTGCCTCTTCTTCCTACATAGGTACAAGATCCAACCTTTCCTCTCAGTCCACATAACTAAAACTCTGCCTCTGTGCTGTAATGGCATGGTCTGCCACTCTAAGGTCCAAAGGGTCTTGGGCCAGTCGCTCTGTTCAATTATCAGACCCAGAGCAGCATCCAAAGATGCGAAGGGAAAGGCCTCTGCACCTCTGCGAACTGCTTTGATCAGGAGAATAGCTTTGTTTTGTGTTTGAATAATAAACTGAGCTCTGATGAAAAGAGGCTGAGAAAGACAGGCCAGCAGCCCTACATGTGGAGAATGCACACTGGTGATTGGTCCCTTGAACAGAGAGGAAATTAAATTAGCTAACAGGAAAGATCAGGATTTGCCTTCTCCCCTTGTTTGGTTGTCTTTTTTTTAATACTCAGAGAAAAGAAAGTGGACATCGTCAGTCTACTGGTAGAACAGCAGCAGCAGACCCAGGCACTCCTCCTCCAACTGCTGTAGAGTCAACAGCAATAGCAGGAGGCTCAGCTTGCCAATCAACAGCAGTTCCAGGAACTCCAACCCCAGCAACAGGAGTGGTTACTGAAACATCTGGAGAACTGGGCTTCAGGGAGTCTTACTGGACCTGGAGAGGGTGGCTCAGGCAGGCCTTGCACTGGGTTGGCAAAGATGGGGCCAGAAAACAATGCTGAGGTTTTTCTCAGCACTTGTGTGAGTAACCAGGGCTGCAAGTTTGGATGAGTCAATTTGGGAGCCTGGGTGGCACCCATTTCTGATGGGAGCAGGGTGACCAGATGTCCCAATTTTATAGGGACAGTCCCGATATTTGGGTCTTTTTCTTATATAGGCTCCTATTACTCCCCACCCCCGTCCCGATTTTTCACATTTGCTGTCTGGTCCCCTAGATGGGAGAGACCCAGGCAGGGTACCGAGTATTGAGTGAGGAGCAGTCTGGCTTATATCCCAAGGTAAAAGCTGCTATTTTAGACAGACTGGTACTGACTCTGGAAGCATACAGTCATTGATTCCAGGTCAACCAGTTTCCACAGGGAGCATGCATGCACGTAGTGGCCCAGTGGTTGCAGGACCTCACTACCCATTGGTTGTGTCCAGAGACTAGCTCTGTAGAGAGAGTTATAGACCTGGAGGTTTTGGAACAATTTTTGCAGGTCCTGCCTGTGGGAGCCCAAAGCTGGGTAAGGCGTTTTTGGGCACTTTCCATGGGCAAGGCAGTGGAAAGAGTGGAAGCCTTCTTGGAGGCCAAGGGAGCTGAGCGGCATATGCCAGACCAGGAGTTTCTCACTAGGGAAGGCAAGAAGAAATGTATGCCAGATCAGTAGTGCCCCCTGACTTTGGATGTGTGTTATACCCTGTACCCATCCCCTACATTTGAGTTTAATCAACTCAGTGTAGCTTTGTTGTATGCCACATAAAGGAACCTGAGTAACAAGACCTAAAGTCAAACTGAGTTCTTGGGGAACTGAGTGGAAAAGATTTCAAAGGCTACCCCAACACTAAAGAGGTGGGGGGAAACTCTCAAGTTGAGATAATCCTGGTAGCCATAGACAGAGAGCATTTCAGAAGAGTTACTGGCCCCCAATAAGTCTTCCAACCTAAGAGAAGTTCCCCTAGAAAAGCCAGAAAATCTCAGTAGTATGTTTCCAATGTGTCAAATCTGGGAACGTCACAAAAGATTGCTCATTAATGGAGCAATGCAATTATGTGGAGTGCTATTTCAGAGAAAGGGAGAAGCTGGGATCCCCTAAGAAGCATGTAGGGCATATTGGATCACCATGGAGGAAGGGCTAAGATCCGTGTTTTGGATGTGGGAAGGTGAAACACGTATTAAAGGGATGCCCTGGGACCTCAGAGAAGTAGATGAGGGCCCTGCAAAACATGGGGCCCTGAAAATGAAGCAGAACAGTCCCCAGGAGAGTCAAAGGAGGAGGAAGTGTATAGTCTGTTAACAGAACTGAGCAAGTCCCAGGTACCTGAAATGACATGAGGAGAGAGAGGTTCCATCCTGGCCCAGGAATATAGGGGAGGAACTAGACCCAAAGACCAGCACACCCAGGAAAGTTGTGTGCAGGGCTGATGAGAATAGAGCAGAGGTCTTTGCCCAACCTAACAGCCTACTGACTCGGCTGGCAGAATGCTTGGAGGAGCTGGAGGAAATGTGCTCCACAAGGGACAAGGTTTTGAGCACAAGCAATATAGAGGGAACAAGAATTGGTACATTTCAGAGGGAAGGAAGAGAACAGTGAGCAACAATACTTGATACTGGAGGAGGTGGCAAAGAAGCTTTGCACTGAAGTTCTCCTACAGCAACAGCACCAGCACACGACAGAAAAAGATAAGAAGATAGAGACCCTTGAGGCTGAGGTGACTGCCCTAAAAAGGAAAGGACTGTGCCCTGGTGAGGATATAGACTACAGACATTGTCCTCAGGCCAGTCAAGCAATGACTCTGATAACCAATTAACGGTGGATAATCAGCTGAACATGAGCTCCTAATGTGATAGCATGGCCAAAAGAGCTAATGCTGTACTGGGATGCATAAATGGGGTAGAGAGGTTATTTTATCTCCGTATTTGCAGTGGAGCAAGTTCTACTGGAATACTGGGTCCAGTTCTGGAATACACAATTCAAGAAGGATGTTGATAAATTATAGACAGTTCAGAAAAGAGCCCACAAGAATGATAAAGGGATATGAAAACAGACTCAAGAAGTTCAATCTATTTAGCTCATCAAAGAGAAGGTTAAGGGGTGACTCGATCAGTTTATAAGTATCTACCTGGATAACAAATATTTGATAATGGGCTCTTCAAAACAGTCCAAGGCCGGAAGTTGAAGTTAGACAAATTCAGACTGGAAATAAGGCGTAAATTTTTAACAACCAGGGTAATTAACCATTGGAACAATTTACCAAGGGTTGTGGTGGAGTCTCCATCACTGGCAATTTTTAAACCAAGACAGGATGTTTTTCTAAAAGATATTTATTTCAGAGAAGTTCTATGGCTTGTTTTATACAGGAGGTCAGACTAGATGATCATGATGATCCTTTCTGGCACTGCAATCTATAAAAGCCTGTCCTCGCTCTCATCTTTTTTTACTCCCTTAATTCTTTAACTCCCACACTCCTGACCTTCTCCTTATTTCTACTCCAAGTTAAAAAGAAAATAATGATTTGTTAGACAAAATCTGTAACAAAACTGTGTCAATCACCACAGTATTCAATAAGTTTGTATGTTATTTCACCTTCCCAACTCTCTCTCATCCCTCCCCCGGCCCAAAATCAGAGATTCTTAGGGTTGAAAGACTCTAAATATATAAAATGTAATAATATTATCCATATCAGAATCCAAACTTTCTAGCTAGGCTAGCCAATTATATCTTTTCTTTTTTAATTTTGTTGTTGCTGCTGTGATTGGAATGCATGTTCCGTTCAAAGAATATTTTGTTGTTGGCTTCAGAAACTGAAATATCTTGACAAACATCAAGAATCAGTCCTTGGCTTTAATCCAAGAATTTTAAATAAGAAAACATCCATTTGTAACAAGAGCTAAGAAAACCAGACAGCTAACACCTTCTCTCTCAAGCAATTAACCAATTTTTCTGCAAACTCACTTAAGTAGAGTTACAGATTGCACCATCAAAAGAAAAAGTAATCTTTAAGATCAGCCTTACTAACAACATCTATGGGTCAAAAGTAGTTTGTAAAAATGAAAAATTCCGTAGTAACAGTATGCAACGTGAAGGCTTCACATGTTCCACTGAGATATCAAGATGATGAGCATGGTATAGATTATAAGCAGAATAAAATGTTTTCATGTATTTGAAGGTGTCACGTTGGCTGTACAGATATCCCAAACTCCTTTTTTTTCCACTTTGCATATTGTAATAAACAAAGTTTAATGTAGGTAAGTAGCAAATAAAGTTGAGATATTCATTCACCATAAGGAAAAATTTCTCCTCAACAATACAGATATCTAACTAAGTAGAAGGTAGTCTTATGTGTCTGTGAATTTATGATGGATACATTCAATGTTTTCATTTAAAGAGAAACTTCGCAGATTAGAGACAGAAACTATGCACATAATAAACATCCACAGCAGAGTAAGAATTACATTTGGTACTTAGAACTTCAACATGTACAGCGGTAGAGTGAAATGGTATGAAAATATGACAGAGGATCAGTTGTCTTACAATGTCAATACAAGTTAAAAGGAATCACATGATATGAAGTACGGATCACGTTATTAAGTCAGTGGCAGCTAATAGGCATTATGTTATGACATGAACCACCACCTCTACTTCAAAAGGTCAGTGGAATTCTTATGTGAATTAGATTATGAACTGAAGGGGACCAGTTAGGTTACAATGTCAACAGAAGTCAAAACAAATTACCTTATACTGTTGAAGCAGAACATTCACATTTACATAATCACAACAGAAGTCAAAAGATTCTGAGACAAGATACTTAAGCTCCTAAAAGGAGAGGAAAAAACTAGTCAACCTACTTCTATTTGCCCCACCACCACTGTCACATAATGGATTTGATCAGCACAGCTGTTGCAATTTGCACCCCTGTGCCAACAAGGGCAGACTAACCCCTGAAAGCCTGGGAAGGGTGGCTGTGTTTGCACTGACATCCAACTTCAGGGATTCCACCAGAAGAACGCAGCTTTATATTATGTTCAGGGATCATCAGATGACTCAACAATGGAGCCTCTTTGGAACCATATTAAGTCAGCCCATCTCTAAATTGGGCTTTGACTCTCCCAAACCAACAACGTTACACTGCCCACTTTTGGATGGTGCTAGCTAGCCAGCTCCAGCTGTATAGGGATTGTGAGCCTCTTGTGCCAATGCCTCTACCATTAAGGGTGGATTTCCCACCACTACAGTCCACACTGATCATGTTCAAATGGCAGAAATCAGGAGCAGTCTTGTATATTAAGATCTGAAGAAAGAACATCCAGTGTCGAGGAAATTAATCTCAATATAATCGCCTTCTTTCCAACTGAAATGGGTAAGCAGAACTCTGCTTACTATTCAGACCCAGTCTACATCCCCCAAATTGCACCTATTTCACTAAATCTGTTTCTAAATTGACTTAGTTAAACCAGTCCAAACCCTCTCATGTGGACGCACTTCAGAGCAAGTTTATTTTGGTAGAAAACCTTAACAAACAACACTAAGATTAAAAAAACAAAAAACAAATTTCAGGATTCCTGAGATACTAGTGTCTGAATATCAGGTTCCTGTACACTGTGTGGAAGACAGCTCTATTACTGCATGTCATTACATGGAAAAGTTCTTTGTTATTGTGTAGCAAATCCCATAGACCTTTACTACTATCTTATTATGTAGTTAGACTACATAAAACGTGTTTTTACATTTTCCATTAATTAAAATGTAAGAAGGACTGTTGCACACTGCAACCAATACAGATTTCTGTCAGACAGTGGGCAGTAGATGACTTGTTTATCCATCAGAATAATGCTTCTTTTCGAAACACGTGCAGTAAGAGTCAAGGTTGCAGAACATTATGTAGGCCAATTTTTCTTTATGCTAACATAATTTTTAACATATGGCTTCAATGACTGACCTCACTTTTTTCCTAAAGAAAGACCAGCTTTGATTTGTTTAAAAAAAGTGTGTGTGTGTGTGTGTGTATATAAAAACGCATGTATATATTATACACAGTGTAGAGGTTTTTATTAGAGAGATTACCTTCCCCAACCCCATAATGATTCAGGAATGCTAGAAAAGCAGCATTAAGAGGCAGAAGCTGTCTGAAGAATGGTTCATGCAGCTTAAGGTCTGTAGCCAAAATGCGAGGGAAAGGAAATGTCTTCTCCATCTGCAAGACATTACAAGCTCAGGGCACTTCTCCTTCCTCACTGACCCAAAAGCTTTTTAATTTTTTTCAAGTGTTTGCATAGATTTAAAAAAACAAAACAGGTTTTCCAGTCACACTTTTACCGCCTGGAATATCATGGAATTACCTTCATTTATATCTGTTCCTCGTCAGGTTCCCCCTTAAAATGTAGGATGAAGAGTTTTTAGATTGTCAATTCCCTCAGTAAAAACCACACAGATGTGCTGAGTTGTAGGTGAACCTTTCACTGAGATAACTTAAAATGAAATGCTTCAAGAATCCTCATCTCTTCATCAAGCTGTGGCAAACAGTTCCAGGCACAGTCACAGATCCAGAGTCGGGGCATCTGTTTAGACCTCATCATTAAATTCTGAGATATGACAGATCAAAGGGGAACTGCGTGAACAGAAATCAGATACAAAAGTGTGGAGTTCCTCTCTTTACTCTTTGTGGATTACAAGGACAAGAGGAGGCTCTATCAATCAGAATGAAAAACTATGGTGAAGCTCCTAGGGAACCTCCTATAGAAGAGCCATAGGTCACCAAAAGGGGAACGATACAGCTAGAAGAGAAAGCAAGGATGGTTGCTCGTGAGAAGGCAGTGCCATGACTACACTACATGACTTGTACAAAAATCTCCACTCTAGGCAAGCATTAGTGCTCCTCAAATGGCATCAAATATCCTTAAACCCAGGGCTATTTTGTTAAAAGTTTTCTGTTCTTTTCAGGACACAGTGCCATATTGCATGGCTGTGAAACAAAGGCACACGCACTGGCAAGGGGTTTATGGTGCCTTTCTTGTCAGACGACATTATCATCATCATGGGTTTATTTTGACTTGCCTTTCGAGTTTTGCAGTATTGGGTTTGGCAATCCTGTCAGTTAGTGGGGCCATGCCAGATGGTTGCTGTGGAACTCCTGTGAGTGTCTGCACCAGGTAGACATGGACCACAGAAAGAGCTCATGCACTCAATACAGGCTCCCCAACTGACAAACTGAGACCATATCACCTTGTTATCCACTTTTCTTTTGCTATTTAGTATTAAAAAAAAAACAAAAAAAACCACTTTCCTGCCTTCATTTAGAAGGAAGCGCTAGCATTAGCAGTAATTGAACAAGCTAACATTGCTACAAAAACACAGGGCTGGTCTTCACGATGGGGAGATCGACACTGTAGGGGTCGATTTAGTGGGTTTAGTGAAGACCCGCTAAATCGACAGCAGAGCGCGCGCTCTCTGGTCAACCCCGGTACTCCACCTCTCTGAGAAGAGTAAGGGAAATTGACCGGAGAGCATCTCCCATTGACGCAGCGCAATGAAGACACCGGGCTAAGTCGACCTAAGCTATGTCAACTCCAGCTACATTATTCACATAACTGGAGTAGCACAAGCCCTAACATGCCCCACAATGGTTCTCCTTATCACCCCTCCTGTTCAGTATATAGTGGACTGCCGGAAAGGTTAATGAGGAGGCCTATGTTGAAGTGTTTTCAACATGCTAATGACACTCAGCTCTGTTTCCATTTTGTCTGAATTAGAGGGTGTGGCCAACAGGACGGCCATTCTGGGTCAGACCAATGTTCCCTCTAGCCCAGTATCTTGTGTTCCAACAGTGGCCAATGCCAGGTGCTTCAGAGGGAATGAACAGAACAGCCAATCATTGAGTTATCCAACCCCTGTCATCCTGGCAGTCAGAGGTTTAGGGACACCCAGAACATGGAGGTTGCATCCCTGACCATCTTAGCTAAAAGCCATTGATGGGCCTGTCCCCCATGAACTTATCTAATTTTTTAGTGAACCCACTTATACTTTTGGTCTTCACAACATCCTCTGGCAATGAGTTCCACAGATTGACTGTGCGTTGCGTGAAGAAGTACTTCCTTGTATTTGTTTTAAACCTGCTATCTATTAATTTCATTGGGTGACCCCTGGTTCTTGTGTCACATGAAGGGTTAAACAACACTTCCTTATTCAGTTTCTCCACACCATTTATGATTTTTATAGATCTCTATCATATCCCCCCTTAGTTGTCTCTTTTCTAGCTGAATAGTACCAGTATTTTTAATCTCTCCTCATATGGAAGCTGCTCCAGACCCTTAATCATTTTTGTTGCCCTTCTCTGTAATTTCCCCCCAATTCTAGTGTATCTTTTTTTAGGGGGACCAGAAATGCTCACAGTATTCAATGTGTGGGAATGTCATGGATTTATATAGTGGCATTATATTTTTTTTATCTATCTCTTTCTAACGATTCCTAAGATTCTGTTAGCTTTTTGACTTCAGCTGCATATTGAGCGGGTGTTTTCAGAGAACTATCTACAATGACTCCAAGATCTGTTTCTTGATTGGCAATAGCTAAAGAGGAGTCTGTCTCAGTGAATAGTAGCGCACTGAGAATGGATGAGAGGGTCAGGGCTGTGGCTCAATCCACAGAAGACTGAGGTAACATTGTTAGGTTAAGGAAAGCAACTATAGGATATGGCAAAGTTTGTATTGGCCCCTGTGACTGAAGGTGCGTGTTTGTCATGTGTGATCACAATGTTGGCGTCTTGCTAGTTTCCAGCTTATAACATAAGGCAGCAATGACCAAGACAGCGTTTTCCACCTCCATATGATCAGGAGATTGATGTTCTGTTCTTACACGCAAGGACCACCCTACCATCATCCATGCCTTGGACACTTCAAGATTAGTTTATTCTAATGCACTTTTCAAGAGGTTAAACATTAAATCTATTCAGTAACCGAACATGTTGTAGAAGACAATCACCCATTTCCTAAGGGTGTATCCCAAGTGTTACACATCTTACATGACATTCTTGCCTATATGTTGCTGCTCACACCATCTCACAGGACAGCTGAATTCTCTTCTATCTGCTGGGCTCCAGCCAGGTAGCAGGGTACTGGCTACAGTTTCAACTCCTAACCCCCAGGTCTCTACTGTAGCGCCTTCTGATCAGGCACCCACTCTGCTATTCTACCCCGCTGTTGGTTCCTAGCCAGACAGGAGCAGTTGTAGTTGGAATTAGGGAAGGAGGCAGTCTGTCTGTCTGCCTCAGCTTTCCACAGTCAGGGGGAAATGAAAAGCCTAAAAGAGAATCCAGGAGCTGTCTGGGAAGGACAGGATCTAATGGGGAAAAGGAGGGGAAGAAGGTAATGGGAGAACAGGAACAGAATTTGGATGACCAAATGAGAAAGGGTAAAGGGGAGCAGAAGCAAAACAGGGGAAGGTTCCCTTAACTCTCCCATAAATCCCTTATATCCAGAACCCCAGTCTCAAGACTTTTCTCACCAACACTGAACAACACCAAAAAGAGACAAAAAAACATCCAATTAAAAGAAATGCTCTCTCATTTGCTCCAGTGTTATTCCTCATTAATAGGACTTGAGCCTATTGCTTCAGCTGTTTATTCTGCAAGCATCCTTGCATGCCTGAGTAAGGAATATTATCTTTTGAATGGAGGTTGGATAGTGCACAGCTGGCATGAAGCAAGGGTACGTGTCAGTGGCTTCCATGCTTGGGATTAATGGCTTTTAGTATGCCAAATTGGCCTGCCTACAGTATTATGTGCCTTTGCATGTCCGTGTGCAGAAGGTGGAGCATTACAGAGATAGAGGAATATTGCAGGAGATCTGACTTTTAATGATGCTCCTTCTCCAGGAAAGATTGACCCTATATCCTAGGCTCACTGGTCCTCTTATTCCCCTCATTATTTTTTTTATTTTCACTCCAGTCATGTCCTCTTTTCAATGCTTTCAGTGCCCATTTTAATTGTATCTAAAATTTTACTTTTGAATATTCTTACAAGCTCTGTTTTGCATACTGAAAGTGAGAGAGCACTTTGCCTATATTTGGGAAATAAAAATGTGCCTGGAAAGAGACTCTGGATGTGGCACTGGATACTTCATGGGGTGGGGAAAAGCCAGCACCTGACAGTTACACAAACATTTCTACCAGCAGAGCCAGAAATGGAGACCATTCAGGGCCACATTCCATACTCCACATGCTTGTAGCTTTTGGCTTCTCCAATCCTAAAGGCCACCATGATTATTACAATTCTGAGGCTACAGATAATTCCCTACCTCCATTTTTAATAATTTTGGATGAGGCTTTTATTTTTACTTGTTGGAGGGGGCACTGGGTCAATAGATTTTCCCCATTTTGCCTCTCAGAGCATTTTTCTGTAGACTGTAAAATGCAAAAGTAAATAAATTTAGGAAGGAACAACATTTTAATTGTCTTTTGGATGCAATATAAACAGAGCTCTCTTCTGAGAATCTTTGTTGACTGTCCATGTAAAAACTGAGGACCCCATGGCATTTTTTGGAAAAAAGGAGGAGCGTCTCCCTCAATAGAACAGGTTCTAATTTCCAAGGCTATCCATCTACTGCGTTTGTAAGGCTAGTATGACACACAAATCTCAAGAGTCATTGCACAACCAATACATTACTCTCCATAATGTTCTGTGGGATAGTGTATGAAAGATGCTATTTTGAAAAAAAAAAAAAAAAACATCTATTTTCTAGTTTCAGAGGGCAGTCAAACTCTGAACTGATCACAATATCATTTTTGGGCAAATCTGGTAGAAATGTTCTTCAGTGAGAACTGGAGGATCAGGCCATACTTAAAGTATTTGTCATTCCCCCTTTAAGCGGTGTTCTACTTGAAATACTGACAGGATGGAATACTTCAGCATGTAGCTTTCATAATTTCCTTACCATGGAAAAACTAAAAAAAAAAGACCAACAAAAACAATATCTGTTGTGACTTGGTTTGTCTTGCTGACAACAAGTTGATAAAATATAATACTTGAATTGTTTGCAAATAGGTTTAATATCACCTAATTACCATGTGTAAGGAAAATCTATGTGTTATCAGACCCCACTGTAGCTAAATTACTTGAAGACATAATGAAGATATTAATCAGTGTGTTTTTCAACCTGTTCCGACTATCAATATTTATTTCAGTTACAGTCCTATGTCTGAGTAGTTGCTGCAAACATTTTGGGTGCATTCAAGAATCCTTGTGATTTGAGAGTGCTTTTTAAAAAGAAAAAATGGCCTAGATTGTGTGCTTTCAATCCAACTAGTGGACTCTGCAGCCTGTTGACTCCCTGGAGCAACTGATAATTAAAGGCTTGTTTCCTCTTTCCAAATGATTTTCTGTTTGCATAACAATTCTAAGCGAAACATCCTCAAGAAATTTTCAAGCACAAAGACAGTTTTACTTGGTCTCAAACACACTGCTGAGAGTTCAGCATTATTTTGTTAATAAGACATACATATCACACACACATACACACACACAAATTTTAAGGTACATTTTTCTATAAATATATAAAAACTAACTACTCTCTTTAAACAACAAGGTTGTGACAAATTGATCAAATCCAGAAAATACAAAATATTGGCCAATGCTCTATGCTTAACTCATGCCATTGTGAATAAAAAAAAAGGGGGGGGGGGGAGAAATGGTTTAATGTTTAATTTCCTGTTACAACACATACACAGGATAAAATCTTCCAAGAGCAGTTATAAAATATGTATTTGTTAGCCAAGAAACTAAGAAAATATGGAATAAAGCCCAACCTAACTTCTGTTCTTTCTCCCTTTCCCACTGAATGAAATAACTAAAAGCTTGTAAGAACATATTTAGAGCTATTCAGGTCTAACCAGTGACTTGATAATTAATGAGGCTGTAATACATATTATGTTTCCCATCCACCAAAATGATCCTTCAGGTAATGACATAATTGGGCTAAACATTCTGTGTTACTGTATGTTTCGTACCCAGTGTCAAATAATTAGGATATTGGCTACTGACAAAAGTTCCTCATAAAACTGAACAACTAAATTCAAATTAAAAGAAAAGTCAATGTTAATATGCAACGCAGTACAGACAAGCCACCTATCAAACAGCCAGTTCCTAAGAGCAAGATGCTGAGAGTCCTGAGTGAATGCCACTGATTTCAACATGTATGTAGTATACTAAGGGGGGAATTTTTCAAAGGCACAAAAGGGAGTTAGACACCCCACTCCTACTGACACTAAGTATAGGGTTGCCAACTTTCTAATGGCACAAAACTAAACACCCCTGCCCCACCCCTTCCCAGTCTTCAGTCAGCAAGGACCACACACCCAGTAATTTGTTAACCTTTTTTAGTATATCCCTCTAGTTTCATACGTCTTTAAAAAAAAAGAAAGAAGAAGCAGTTTCCCCGTCTCACCAATGAGCTGAAAAGTACTGCAGACACGCCGAGTCTCTTGCAGACATTTCTCAGAGCCAGCTGTCTGATACAGTTGTGATGAGTTTGTTTATTAAACTTGCATGTACAGCTATAGTAAGCATTTCTGCTTCCTCACTACCAAATTCACCAAGGCAGGAAGGCGATGTAATGACAGCGTATCAATAAAAGACAGTTACCTTTTCCGTAACTGGTGTTCTTCGAGATGCGTTGCTCATGTGTATTCCACAATAGGTGTGCATGCTCGCCATGTGCACCAGTGCCGGAAGTTTTTCCCCTAGCAGTACCTGTAGGGGAGCGCACTAGCGACCCCTGGAGTGGCGCCTCCATGGCGTAGTATAAGGGGTGCTGCGCGCTCCCCCCACCTTCAGTTCCTTCTTGCCAGACAACTCTGACAGAGGGGAAGGAGGGCAGGATGTGGAATAGACATGAGCAACACATCTGGAAGAACACCAGTTACGGAAAAGGTAACTGTCTTTTCTTCTTCGAGTGATTGTTCATGTGTATTCCACAATAGGTGATTCCAAGCTATATCTGTTGGAGGTGGGAAGGAGCTCACAAACTCTCGGGATGGAGAACGGCCCTGTCAAACCCAGCGTCCTCCCTGGTCTGGGAGACAATTGCATAATGCGAGGTGAACATGTGAACTGAAGACCACATGGCAGCCCTACAAATGTCCTGAATGGGGACATGAGCCAAAAAGGCAGCTGACGAGGCCTGCGCCCTAGTCCAGTGCACCTTCACAGTTGGTGGCGGAGGGATTCCCGCCAGGTCATAACAGGTATGGATGCACGAGGTGATCCAGTTGAGTGGAGATCGGCCGATCTTTCACGCACAGGCAATGAACAGTTGCGAGGACTTTCTGAACGGCTTAGTCCGCTCCAAGTAAAAAGCCAGAGCCTGTCTCAGATCCAATGCATGGAGGCAGCGCTCCTCACTGGACGCATGGGGTTTGGGGCAGAGGACTGGCAGCAAAATGCCCTGACCCAGGTGATAGGCGGAGACCACCTTTGGGAGGAAAGAAGGGTGTGGGCACAGCTGGACCGTATCTTTATGAAACACCGTGTACGAGGGCTCAGAGGTCAGAGCCCTGAGTTCCGAGACCCGCCTAGCCATGAGAGGTGTGATCAGGAGCATGTGGCTAGCGACTCAAATGGAGGCACCGTGAGACAGACCAACACCAGGTTTAGGTCCCACTGCGGGACAGCAGGCCTAACATACGGGAAGAGACAATCCAACCCCTTAAGGAATCGGCTAGTTATAGCATGGGAGAATACCGTGTGGCCCTGCACTGGTGGTTGGAAGGCCGATATGGCCGCCAGGTGCACCTTGACTGACAGAGGGCGCCAGGCCCTGGGCTTTAAGGTGAAGGCGGTAGTCTGAAATCAGCTGGATCGGGGCGTCCGCCCATCTGGAAAACTGAGACCACTTTGCCAAATAGGCTCGGCGTGTGGAGGGCAGCCTGCTTTCTAAGAGGACACGCTGAACCCCTTCCGAGCACGTCCTTTCCTCCCTACCTAACCATTGAGCAGCCACACTGTGAGGTGGAGTGCCGCCAGGTTGGGGAGGCGGCCCTGGTCCTGGGAGAGCAGGTCCGGGTTGGACAGCAACAGCCAGGCTCATGACGGTCCCATACCAATGCTGCCTGGGCCATGCCGGGGCAATCAGAAGGACCCGGGCCTTGTCTGTTTTTATCTTTTCCAGGACCTTGCTGATCAGCGGGCACGGGGGAAAAGCATAGAGAAACTGACCTGACCAGGACCTGGAGGAAGGCATCAGAGATAGCGCCCCCCCAAGCAGAACCAGGGACAGTGACGGTTCTGCCAAGCCGTGAACAGGTCCACCTGGGGAGTTCCCCACACTTGGAAAAGTCTGTGCGCCACCTCTGGGTGGAGAGACCACTCGCGCTGAGAAGAGAAGTCCCTGTTCAAGTGATCCACCCGCACATTCCGGGTGCCTGGCAGATGGAAGGCCTGTAGGCAGATGTCATGGGCTATACAAAATTCCCACAGCCTGAGGGCTTCGCGGCAGAGGGCAGAGGATCAGGCCCCACCTTGCCCATTGATGTAGAACATCGTGGCCGTGTTGTCCGTGAGGACCCTGACCACCCGGCCCTCCAGGTGCGAGTGGAAAGCCATGCACACCAGCCGTACTGCCCTGAGCTCCTTGACATTTATGTGGAGGGTCAGATCCTGAGCTGACCACAGACATTGGGTTTGAACATTCCCCACATGGGCCTCCCATCCCAGGTCCTACGTGTCGGACACCAGTTCCAGCGACGGGGCCCTACCCCGAAGGGACCCGTTGGAGCAGGTTTCTCGGGGAGGACCACCACTGTAGGGAGGTGATCACTGGCTCGGACATCATGAGGACTTTGTCCATCCTGTCCCTGGCCTGGGAGAACACCGAGGCCAGCCAAAGCTGGAGGGGCCTCATCTTGAGTCTGGCGTGACGGACCACATACGTGCATGCCGACATGTGACCCAAGAGCTGGAGGCATGCCTCTGGCTGTTGTCACCGGAAACCTTGTGACCCTGTCTGGTGGGAGGGAGGCTCTGGCCGACAAGGCATCCAGGACCACCCCAATAAACTCTATGCATTGTACCGGGACTCACGTGGACTTGGTGTTGTTTACCAACAGGCCCAAAGTGGTGCACATGGACTGAAGGAACGCCACGTGATCCCGCACCTGCGACTGGGAGCTGCCCTTGACCAACCAGTTGTCCAGATAGGGGAAGATCTGGACCCCCCACCGACGCCTGAGGTAGGCCGCTACCACCGACATACATTTCATGAATACCCTGGGGGCAATGGACAGGCCAAACGGGAGGACCGTAAATTGGTAGTGTTTCTGCCCCACTGTGAAACAGAGGAAGCGTCTGTGCCCCTCGAATATATGAATGTGGAAGTACGCATCCTGCAGGTCGAGGGCGGCATACCAGTCCCCGGGATCCAGGGAGGGGATGATGGAGACCAGAGAAGCCATGCGGAACTTGAGCTTCACCATGTACTGGTTCAGGCCTCGCAGGTCCAAGATGGACCCGAGCCCCCCTTTGGCCTTCGGGATAAGGAAATAGAGGGAGTAGTACCCCTTGCCTTTGAACTCCCCCAGTACCACTTCCACCGCTCCTAGTCCCAGGAGCCACCCCACCTCCTGCTCGAGCAGAGCCTCGTGCGAGGGTCCCCCATGAGGGACGGGGGCAGAGGGTGGTTGGGTGGGGCGGAAGTAAACTGAAGAGTGTAGCCCGGGAGATGGTGTTGAGGACCCATCGGTGAGGTCAGCCGTGACCACTCCAGAAGGAAAGCACACAACCGATTGGAGAAGGGAAGCTTTATTGAGGGTGGATCCCTGATGAGAACTGGCAGGGCGCCCCCGGGCGTCCCGTCAAAACCACCTTTTCTCCACCTACTTGCCCTTGGAGGACCCAGACTAGGGGGCAGGCTGAGACTGCCTCTGTGGGAGCCTGTTATAGTCTCGTGACTTTTTATAATCGGTCTCGTATTTTGAATGGGTGGCCTGAGCGGAAGTCTGCTGTAGCTTGAACTTAGGTTTAGCCAGAGCCGGAATATAGAGATCCAGAATCTGGAGCATCTTGCAGGAGTCTTTCAGGCCATGCAGCTTCGTATCCGTTTGTTACGCAAACAGAGCTTTGCCGTCAAATGGGAGGTCCTGCAGGGAGGTCTGTGCCTTGCTGGACAGCCCAGAGAGCAGGAGCCACGACGCCCTTCTCTTGGACACCGCGGAGGCCATGGACAGCGCAGCCGTGTCCGCTGCATCCAAAGCTGCCTGCAGGGTTGCCGTGGCAGCCCCTGTGCCCTCCTCCACCAGCGCTTTGAACTCCTTCCTGTCACGCTCCTGGAGGGAGTCCTCGAACTTGGGCAGGGAGCCCCACAGATTGAACTCATACCGGCCCAGGAGAGCCTGGTGGTTCGCCACCCATAACTGGAAGCTTGAGGATGAATACATTTTTCTTCCAAATGAGTCCAGCCTCCTTGAATCTTTATTTTTTGGGGTAGGGGCTTGGTTGGCCCTGCTGTTCCCTGTGGTTGACCGACTCGACAACCAGGGAGTTAGGAGCAGGGTGGGTGTATAATTATTCATGCCCATTGGTGGGTACAAAATACTTGCGTTCCGCTCTCTTAGAGATGGGGGCCAATGAGGCCGGGGTTTGCCACAGGGCATTTGAAATTTTCACCACTCCTTCGTGGAGAAGCAAGGCCACCCTGCCCGGTCCAAGGAGGACAGTACATTAAACAGGAAGTCCAAGGGCTCCTCCATCTCCTCTGCCTGGAGGTGGAGGCTTGATGCCACCCTTTTTAAGAGTTCTTGGTGGACCCTAAAGTCCTCCTGCGGGATGGATGGAGGAGGACCGGTACCGTCGGTAACAGCTGCTCCACAATCGGCTCCGGAGGGTGGACCTGTGATGATGAGACAACGGCGATCGACACCCGGGGCTACATAGGCAGTGCCGTGGCAGGGTCCTGGAGCAGGACAACGAATGGGAACGATGTCGACGTTCGTGCCGTGACTGGCTGCAATAGCCCCTCCGAGACAAGGACCTTTGGCGTCGTCTGCCTCGGTCCCATCGGTGTTCACTCCTCAAGTAGAGCGGTGCCGAGAGTCTCAGTCAGACGGAACCCAACCAGATAGTCTGGTGGGCATTGAGGGCGATCCATGTGGACTTTGCCCTGAATGGTTGCTGGGCGGCGAACGGCGTCGGAAATGTTCCCTCGACCGAGACCGGTATCAAACCGGGGGCAACTGTGGAGATCCCAGCGGCGGTTTGCCTCTGGAGTGCGGGGCCCCTGGTACCGGCATGGACATAACATCCCAGGCCGCCTGCAGGGCCTCCAGTGTGGAGGGCATCCGGACATTCAGGGAGGCCTGCTCCGAATGGGCCGGGTTACTCCGCTCAACTTGAGTCAGAGGCCTAGAGGCCGGTGGGGATCGAGGACTGCCCAACATGGGTCTAGCCTCTGTCCCGGGTTTACTCCAGTGCCGTGGCGAAGAAAGCCTCTTCCTAGCTTTCTTGGCCTGCCCTGTGGATAGGGAGTGGTGCCAACTAGTCGATAGCGCGAAGGGTTGCCACGCACCGACACCGCGGTGCCCGGTGCTGACTCGAAGCAGCGCTCCAGAGCCGGGGTCAGCGCCGACTCCATCAGAATAGCCTGGAGCCTAATGTCCCTTTCTCTCTTGGTCCAAGGCTTAAATGACTTGCAAATCTTGCAGCAATCTCCGAGATGGGTTTCCCCCAAACAGCATAAACAGTCCGCATGCAGATCGCTCACTGGCACAGGTCACCTACAAGTGTTGCACGACTTAAAACCCGGGGCACGGGGCATTCTAGCTAAACTACACTAACTGAACAACTAACTAACTACAGGTACCATACACTGAACGAACAAGCAGTTTGAGGGATGAGCTACAGCAAAGCTGGAGCAGAGCAGTTCCGAAGCACCTTCACTGGCGGCAAGAAGGAACTGAGGGTGGGGGGAGTGCGCAGCGCCCCTTATACTGCGTCATGGAGGCGCCACTCCAGGGGTCGCTATGGGCGCTCCCCTACGGGTACTGCTAGGGGAAAAACTTCTGGCACTGGTGCACGTGGTGAGCATGCACACCTATTGTGGAATACACATGAGCAATCACTCGAAGAAGTCTCATACTAGTACATAACATTCAAGTCTTCATTTTCTTCACTTTAATGTTAAGTGGGCTTTGTGTCTTGATCTCATGCTTCTTCATGTGGAGGGATAATTAACTAACTACATTGAGAGACAGGAAGGGACTAGAGTGGAGAGGGCTGCAATACAAACTGAGCACTGACTTGCCTTTTTAGAACTGCACATGCCCTCAAACCACAAGATTTCAAGAAAATGGCCAGGTTTTGAGCTAAATGCCAGGACATGCAGAATACCGTATATTCCATACTGCACTATATGATATTGCTGCATACTGCACATCCAGCAAGATTTCTTGCTTCTCAGCAGCACAGAGCAGGATGCAAGTATTTACTGCCACTGAACATCAAGGTATTATAGATTCAAGTACAGTAGCAGTATTCTTCAGTTCACTGAGTGACCTGAGCCTTTAATCCAGATGAATTTAACATTAGAGTGCATTAGCTCATCTCATAAAAGATTTGCTTTAATTTTAGTTCCCTCGCCATTTATCTTATGGTTGCATAATTTTCAGTAGAGGTTATTTTTTTTTCCATAAAGAAATGGGTATTTTTTTTTTTTTTTTTTTTTTTAAAAAGAGCGGTGAGGGGAGGGGGGCAGGAATGGGACTTTAGGCAATTATTCCTCAGTTTCAAATATGTACAAGAATATACCCTCTTCGCCTCCCCACTCCTTTCCATGTCTCAAATGACAAAAAGAAAAAAATAGAAATGTGAAATGGAAAATTACTGTAGACTCACACAAGATATACAAAAACACCCATCTGCTGCCAAGATAGACAATATAATTAAAATCTTACCATCATCAAGCTCAAGACAGAGATTATATACAGCCAGAGGCCGCTTATTACGCTGCCCTTGTCTTCTCGATTGCCTTGGTGGGACATTTGGAGGAGATATTGACATAGAGATTGGCTCAGGGAAAGTGGCATCAGGCAGGGTTTTGAAAATCTGCAATCAAGAACACAAGAGGTATTAATTATTTACCATGAACAGCAACCTGTGCAATGCAACTATAAACCATTATCAAACAACATTTGTTCTGGATTTCATTCAAAGCAGACAGGAGCCAAAAATCCATTCCTTCAAGTTTTAGGAGTGTGTCGTGGGTCTTTAATGAGTGCTTTTTAAATAAATACATACATACAAAATAAAAATAAGCAAAAGCACTGTCTACACATTAACCAGGCAGCAGATCAGTTAATCCAAAGACTAAATATGTGCAGCCATGCTTGCCAACTAGGGGAAAACAATGAATTAACTCTATGAACCACTATCCAGAAAAGTAAATTTCCACAATTTCACTTAGGGCCTGTAATTTTGCCAGAATAGCCATATTAATTTTCAAAATTTATGACAGAGTCATACTATCATATTAACCCCTAAAAAAAAAGCATGCTCTTGGAGGGAGTGTGTGTGGTGGAGTTGCTGTGAGGGAGGCAGGAGTAGCATATTGTACGGGAACTTTTTCAATTAGCCATTAAATAATGAGTCCACACACTTTTACTAACCACGATAATACCCACAAAGACACACACAAGAGATTACATTTCTTTAGTCATTTTATCTTTTCATTCATGACCATTAAAATCCAACATAAAGCATCATGTCATTTCTCTCTGGGTAAAAAAGTAATGCACATCGGTTCAAGTTTCCTGCATTTTTTACTAGTCCATGATGCTGATTTACTTATAAAAGCTGATCAATATGCCTATATAGCATTTAATAGCAGCCCTTTACATTTGATCATGGCAAATTCATGTGAGCAAGTTAGCATACTATAGATTTCTCTGAAGACAACAGCCACGAGACAGTAAACATGCACATAGCTTTACAAAAATGAAGTATTGTGTTTCCTTTACATCATATAGCAGCACAGCATAATGGTATAACAAGAAACAACATAATTAAATAGTGTATGGTGTTTCTGTGTACTGGAGTTATACAGAGACAATCATTTGGTATATTACAGCAAGAGGTTATAAAGAGGGAGTTTGTAATAAGCCTTCAGAGAAAAAAACTTTTACGAAGCAGAAATTTAAGAAGTTGCAAGTAAAGAGACTCCCAGGTAGCACATTTCAGGATAATTACAACATGCCTTACGTGTGCATAAGGCACAAAGCTAAAAGCCAAGCGACTAAACACATGAGAAGTGCAGTAGTCACTCAGATAAACCACTCAGAGCACCATGTTGTTTGAATTAAAAGAAACTCTTACATGGCATCTTTTGCTGGCTGGTTATCCTGAGTATCACATGTATATGAATTAGATTGGACAGCACAGATATTCAAGCAAGAGCCCACATTCACATTGACCTCTCTGGCATCAATTTAGGCTTATCTACTTCCAAGGAGAGGTGGCTGCAATGGTGCAAAATGGTCAGAACCACCCTTCTGACTCGGAAGAAAGCATAGGGCATCCAAGGGAAAGCAATGTTGGAAACACTGACTTCTCTGAGATGCAACGTGTGATAATTTAAACCTCCCCATACCAGCTTTAGATAATCTGTCTCCTTCTCTTTTACATACCTATACATACTGACTAAGAGAATAAAAACACTGCGTACAATTGCAATTACAGCTCTATAAATGCACAAAATAATTTACATGTAGAAAAGAAATCTATCCATGTATTCCCTGTATAGATTGTTCCTTGTGTAGATGCAATATAACTCGTGGGGCCACTCACAAAGCTCTAATTGTGCTCAAAGTTCTAAAGCCATTTCTTAAAACATGATGCAATGCATAATATCATAAAATATAATGTGTGCACACAAGGCATTTGGCTAACAGTACCATACTGCCCTCTTATGTGTAAATACAACAAAGCTGAATTAAACAAGTTTATGGATAAATATTTGCTTCAGAAAAATTAAAGAGAATGCTTCTAACTTCTAATGCCATTATCTCCATGGGCTGATTGTTGCATTTGTGCTCTCTGATAAATAGTAAGCCACCTAGAAATTTTTTAAAGGATTCAGTGTCTTACATACTACATTACATTCCACAAGTGTGTGTTTGCTTAGCCCTATCTACACCTCTCAGTTCAAACTTGATGCCCTGGGTGTGAAGAGAAGGCCTTCTCTAGGAGTGCTGCAAGAGATCAACCTGCCTGTATGTGTTAGGTTGACTTTGCAAGAGCTGTACTAAATTTCCATGTGTCATAACTATAAAGGGAAGGGTAACAGCTCTCTGTGTACAGAGA
>NW_020664417.1:20127048-20158888 GCF_002925995.2 Terrapene triunguis | reverse complement strand
GGAATTGGTGAAAGGTCTCTCAAGGCTTCCCAGGGAGGGAATTCTTGTGATGGTGGCAGCGGACCAAAGCTAAGCTGGTAGATAAGCTTAGAAGTTTTCATGCAGGCCCCTACATTTGAACCCTAAAGTTCAAAGTGGGGATCCAGCCTTGACACCATGGCTATCTATTTTGATCCTCCACAAATATTTCAGTATGTCCCTGTAAAACTACTGGACTAAGAAACCCAGTAAGTAAAAAAAAACACAAAAAACCAGAAACTATAAGCAAACTATTAAAAAAACCCTCATTCAATGAAACACTGAGCTAAACACATGCAGTATGTTAATGAAGTGGATACAGGAAGTGAACCCATCCATAACTGCAGCTGTAATTAGCAGCATAATGGAAAAAATAGTTTAAGAACTGGGGGAGCAGAGCAACACATGAAGTGGTCAGACAGTGACTCTCTGCTGCAAAGTTGTGATCCCCATCAGTACCGTTTACAAAACAACTGCCCCTGACATGTGCATGCGCACACAAAATAAACCAGACAGACACCAACTCAAGTCTTCTTCTTTACTTCTAGGATCCCTGAAAAGCTCAGTTTCATCCTCTGCCTGGAATCGGCCATACTAAATGCTAACTCCTTCATGAAGGTGTCATCATCTGCCTTACGGCATAGGAAAGTGCTATAAGGCTAAATAACTTGTTTTAAAATTACTTAGCTAGTGAAGTGGCAAAATTATGCACTGCTGCTTCATAATGGCATCATGCAACTTAAGTAACCATCTCAAGGCCAGCTCAAGCAAATCTGGTCTCACTTATGAAGGCATACAGTTGGGCATCAAGCCACAACCCCCGTCTCTTCCTTTATCCGCCTCCCCAAGCTGCTCAGGCCAGGTCAGAAGGGAGATTTTATTTCTGGGGTATGGAAAGTCAATAAGGAACGTTTCCAGAAAAGGTGTATTTTTAATCTAGGGAACACAAATTACTTCTAGAGAGCTCTTGGACAGCTCAGTGCAGCTTGTACCCCCTACACTCAGGAATTACAGCATGAATACAAGTAACACAATTTCAATGTTTCTCTGGTCTTATGCAATATGGTGTTTTCTGCCAAATTTCAGTCATTTCCATCCTTAGTGTTGAGGAAGAGGGCTTTAGAAATTTCCAGGAGTTCTCCAATCTGCAAAAAAACAGTTAGTTCGATATAGAGTGGAGAAATCCAAACTCCTGACCATCAGCAACATAGCAATTCACACTTAACCATGGGGCCCAATCCTCCAAACACTGCTGTGCTCTGTGCTTCCTGGTGTGAGTAGTCCTGCAGGATTCCATTTGACAAATTTACAGCATTAAGTTTTGCAGTATCGGGCTCTATATATGCTAAAATGTATGTATGTTAGGGACTATTTAGTATAAGATCCGCACAAAACTAAGTTCTGTCCTAATGTACTAGAACATGTGTTTTGGGGTCCATCTTTCCTCTTTTTATGTAGGCCAACAACTCAAGCTTTTTTTTAGCCGTTTCCTCTTTTTATTAGACAAATGTGATATATAATGTAGCCCTTCATAACTAGATCTGTCTTTTCTACAACCGCAATCTGTCTCTGCAGGCCAAAGTTGCAGCTCACACCACATTTTCTCAGAGTCAATGTTTGCGAAACAAGCAGAATGGCCAAACTCTACCACTGAAGGTGCACATGTGGCTGTCATTGACTTCCCTTTTTTCACTTTCCCCAAGTTCCTGTAACTGACTTCACCTTTCCTTGTATGCAGTGTTGGTGTAGCCATGTCGGTCCCAGGATATTAGAGAGACAAGGTTGGTCAGGTAATATTTTTTATTGGACCAACTTTTGTTGGTGATAGCTCTGTGTGGCTCAAAAGCTTGTCTCTCTCACCAACAGAAGTTGGTCCAAGATGTTACTTCACCTTTCCAAAACAGAAATTCCTTTCATCGTGTCTTAACTGATACTTGGCTGCTGCCTAAATACACTAATTTTAAGATCTATTGGGAATTAGAATAAAGTTTGGTATAGCTAAACTGCGAGGAAAGGGGGGGGTGTTAAATTAAATTCACCTTTGTTTTTATCAGTCATTTAGATATCACTAGAAGTCTGCTAAATGCTTTATAGGCAACACCAGGTCCCTGCCCTGAAAAGCTTACAATCTAAAGTACGTAATGTATAGACAGAAGATGGGATGCATCAAGACATATGATTGAAAAGTGAAGTTTAGCACGTATGATCAGTTGTACTGTGTGGTATTTTACAAACTCTTCTTTGAGGCTTTGACTCGAAGGACAGTGTGGAGGCATAACTGATCAGGTCTCTGAGGGTATTCTAGGTTCATCGAGTCACATGGTACGGCTACTGTAAATATATCTAACAGAATGGAATCCCATCCCAAGCAAGCCACCAACATCAAAGCAGAGCTAGGATAACATTACTTCATAAAAATCATTATCCCCCTGTTACTCCACAGGAGTCTCCCTTCAAATAAAAAGTAATTGCTCACATGGATTCCAGAAGTAATGACAGCGCAGAGATTAGTTTGTATGAACACAATTACAGGGGTGAACTCTGGCCACTAAATTACCTAGTTTTAGTAGGGATAAAAACCTATTGCTCAAACTTCAAGAGCATAGGGAAATTACAGTCACACGATGTGATGTATACATGTGAGGCTGTGGTCAAACAGTACTGGATTTACAGTAGAATACCAACACACTGAAATTTAGCTCTCACTATTGTTAGCATCACTCATCTCCTAGTGTCATTTTATCAGCATTAAACCAGTCTGTGCCAGACACTGAAGCTACCAATATATATGATTTACACAGGTATGTACCTAATCTGTCCGTCTACCAAGACTCTGAGCACCAACACAATTATATCAGGCAACAATCAAAAACTACTCTCAGCTCCTCCTTAATATACTGAGAAAGTATGAGAGAAAAATTTACTTTTAAGAAGTTGTTTTAATTTGTTTCTAATGTAGGGATTATTTACATACTCATCTTGTTGCTGGGTCAGTCTTCAGGACTACTGTAGAAAAGCTATAGGAAAGAGATGTGCCTCTTTGGTGGGCTTTTTAAACACTGGGATGCTTGACTGATTTCTTTCTGTTCTGTAGTACAGAAAGGGTACATTACTGAACTAAACAAACCACTAAACATCTTGGATACAAACCACAACTAACAAATCAGTCTTGATAACTACAGTGCTAAGACCATTCCCGTACTGCAGTTATTCAGATTTCTAACCATAGATCCCTTAAGGTTTCCGGATACATTTCTTAGAGTAATAAGCTAAATTCAATATGTTCCTTCAACTGTATTCCACTAGCAGAGTGGTCTCCAACCTTTTTACGCCCAAGATCACTTTTTGAATTTAAGGGCAACCTAGGATCTGCCCCGCCCCTTCCCTGAAGCCTCCCCACCCCTGCTCACTCCATCCCCCCCTCTCTGTCATTTGCTCTCCTCCACCCTCACTCACTTTCACTGGGCAGGGGTTTGGGAGGGGGTGGGGGCTCTGGGCTGGGGCTGAGGGGTTCACAATGTGGGAGGGGGCTCCAGGCTGAGCCTGAGGCAGGAGGTTGGGATGCAGGAGGGGGTGAGGGGTGTAAACTCAGAGGGAGTTGGGGCACAGGAGGGGGCTTCGGGCTGTGGCAGAGTGTTGGGGTGCAGGAAGGAGTATGGGGTGCTGGCTCTGGGAGGGGGGTCAGGGATGGGGCAGGGGGTTGGAGTGCAGGAGGGAGTACGAGGTGCAGGCTCCGGCCTGGAGGTGCTTACCTCAGGTGGCTCCCAGTTGAAGGTGCAGCGGGGCTAAGGCAGGCTCCCTGCCTGCCTGGGCCCCTCGCCACTCCCAGAAGGGGCTAACATGCCCCTCCAGCCCCTGGTGGGGGCACATGGCTCCACACGCTGCCCCTCTCTGCAGGCACCGCCCCCGCAGCAGAGAGGGGCAGTTCCCCATTTCCAGCCAATGGGAGCTGCAGGAGAGGTGCTTGCAGGCAGGAGCAGCATGTGGAGACCCCTGCACGCCCCTCCCCTGCCCCGGGCCACGAGGGCATGCTGGTCGCTTCCGGAAGCGGCATGGCACTGCAGCAGGCAGGGAGCCTGCCTTAGCAGCAGCCCCGCTGCACCACCGATGATTGTGATCGACTGGGAGATTCTCCAGGATTGACCAGTCGATCATGATTGACCTGTTGGTGACCACTGCACGAGCAGAGATGCCACATGGCAATAGACAAAAAATTTCGCTGCACTCCCCAAACTGAACAACAGATGGTGTTAGAGATACCAGATTAATGCTAACTCCTCTCTAATTCATTCTGTTTCCAGATTCCCAATTCTTACTAGAGCGCTTGCTCGCTCCTGGGGCCCACAAAACCTACAGCCAAGGAAGCCCCTAATTCAGCTGAAGTAATTCACAATTTTTTAGTCAGCCATGAATTATATGTGGAACTTTGGGTTCTGCTGCTATACTAGGACACCAATCTAGTAAATCTAGTCTCTCTGATCTCAGGAAAAGATAATTAAATGAACTTCAGTATGTTTACTAGGAGCCATTCTAGCCATGACACCATCTTTCTTATTTGGATCACTGCAGCAGTGACAAGTTCACCCGAAATCAGTGGACTAGAAACAGTAAGTAGAAAAGCTGGGTGAGATGAAAATAAGAGAGAATATGGGGAAATTTGGCCGTAAGATTGTGAAGGAGGAGAATCTTAAAGAAAATCTCCAAGATCTTAAAGTTGTCCCTGGCTTTTGTCATGAGGCAAAAACCCACCCATTCTCATAGTATTCACTACATGGAATAAGCAGTTAATTCAGCCCTGTGTATACAAGCAAGAATCACAAATCTGTAATTTGACATCTAATCCCTTTTACAGGATGCTGGAACAGTAGGGTCCCTTGGGGTCCTGGACTGGTGGCTCTTTGCCACCAGGATAATGATCTCCGTTACAGTATTATATTTGGAGCTCCTCAAGACATTCAGTACAATAACACAAGTTTGTATCTAGTAATTTCCCTTCAGTACACGGGTGCACTATAATTGGTAAATAAAAGGAAAAAAGACACACATCCATTTCAAGTGATCTTTATTGAACAACAGTTCTCCATCTAGGCCAGGTGTACTGCTCTGCCCATGTGCCCTACATGCCAACTGCTCCTCCCTGCCTTTCCAATGTATGGAGGCCTAAGAATATGTTATACAGTAAATAGTACTCAAGGGTAACCTCATCATCCCCACAAATTCTTCTTTGCTGGTTTGGCTTTTGTTGGACATGGTGATAAGGTAACTGGGTTTATACTCAGCAACCTGTACAAAAACAAAAAATACTTATTAGAAACATACCAATGCTCAGGATAAAAGGCAAATTACGTTACTGGTTCACAATATGAACTTACTCTGCTGGAATCTACACCCAGTTTATCCCTTGAGGCAATGAAGACGGTGGATCATTTTTCTGCAATGTAAAGCAACAAAGCATGCATGATAAGTCAATGCTTTAGTGTAGACAGAGAAGCAAAAGCACATTAGGATGTGCAAGGTGAAAATATGGAGATAATACTATGTACCTTTGATAAATTCTTCCACGGAAAGGACAATTCAAGCTTCAAAGTAATATTCTAGACACAATCATGGTTCATAATTCTAACAACAATGAGAAAAAATTCAGTATCACAGCAACTTCTAAACATTATTTATTAGCTAAAAACATTGCTATGGAAATTATAGTACTGTATAACTAATGTAAAAGATTAACATTTAGCAGGATAGGCCAAAATGTTATTTTAAAATCACATTTCTTCACCAAAGTTATTGTTCTAGGAGATTGCTAAAACTAAACATTTAAAATATTTTTTTCATAATACATACTTTTTATTTTTTGCATTTCATTCAATTTGGAGGACAATAGATCAGTTTCACTTTTGTCTTTACCCCAGTGTCTAGATTGTTTCACGTTCTGGATCTTATTTCCAGAATTTGATATGCGTTATGAACACTATAAGGAAATATTTGTATCCAAACAAAACTTTTTTGATTTTAATATGGTTAATTTGGTTAAAAGAGTTCTATTAATATTAAATCTGTACAACTTTTAAAAAATGTTTTTCACCAAAACCTGAATTATGTGACTGTCCAATAAAATTTAGCAATAATTTAATTGCAATTGTAAAGTTGCTTACCTCCCCAGGGTCACCACTCTGTGGTCCAGATACAGGTAGGCCAGCTTCGCTAACATACAGTCCAGCAGCCATTGGTCATGTGATTTTCCGTGCATTGGCTTCCATGGGATTGAACAGGATGAAAATGTGCACCTCTGGACTTTGATGCTTGAATCTCATTGCAACACACTGTATGTGATTATACAGTATCCATAATTCTTAAGTCAGAAAAAAATTTCTGATCAATGCAACCAAGTGGACTGCCTGAAGAGTCAATAGGTAAAAAGTCATAACTAGAGTGAAACAGGAACCATCATTGGCCGATGTAGCCTATAGGTACAAGTATTTATTAGGTAATGCATAGGTATAAGTAAAGGCAGTAATGCAATGAGCCTCAAGGCTTGTAAGACAATAGCCTAGCTAAACTAATCAAGACATAAGGCCCCAAAAAGTCCTAGCATAAGTAGCTAACCAAGAGTAACCCTAAATCATAAGATATCGTAATATAGAATGCTGAATGACAAAACTGCTGGTAGGTAACTACAAGATGCTAGTTTATACCCACTTGGAATATTTTAAGTTAGTGACATCAGCTGATGTCTGACCACCAGTGTGCCATGGTAACTAACTAATGCAGTGGTTCTTAACCTGGGGTGCATGCACCCCCTGGGGGTGTGAGACAGGCCAGATTTTTTTAGAAGGTAAATCATCGAAAACACAAATTAAGCACAGGCACATAAGTACAACTACTTTGTTTCATTAAATCTATGTATTTATTAACATTATACATTTTTAACGATTACTGCATTAAATTTTAACTGCAAAATTAAAATAAATATATAATTCTCTTTCATTCTATAGTTATGATATAGCTAGGTTTAAAGAACTGACCTACTTTAATGATTTTTGATAAGGGGTGTGAGACCATATTTGTGAGAACCAAAGGGGCGCAGGCTGCAGTAAAGGTTAAGAACCACTGAACTATTTTTATACTACTAAGATTGAGGTATAAGGATTAATAACCTATGGGAGAAGGGCATCCCAACATGAGTTAGGGAGAGGAACTATAAATAAAGAAAAGGGAGTGAAACTCCTACTGAATATGCATTAGGCTTAGTGATGTTAAAATAACACATTATAAAACCTATATCCCAGGCTGTGCGCCTTTGGAGATGCCAGGAGGACAACCAGTGGTGGTGTTGATGAGGAAGGACATGAGGAGGAGGAAGATCATGACTAACATTTTAGGTTGTTCTGCAAGGGATGGTGAGAGTATATGGATGTTCAGGTGTATTGTATTATCTCTTTTTACCTTGCTGGGTTACAGTGTTTGTGACTTTGCTAACTGTATTCATAAAACAATTATAAATATAGTGAGATTTCCTACGTGTAAGTGTTGCAACAATGCACATTGGGGTTCCCAATTTAACAGTAATTTTAATAATATTGGGCCAGATCTTAGGACAAGAACCTATCAAGCCTCAGAATGCTAACTGAGAATTCTTAAGCAAGCAATATAATAATCAATATATAATCAATAGATTATATCAGGCAACACTGAGAGCACTGTATTTCAGGGACTGCCCATGGAGCTCTAAAAGGAAGTCCCACACATCTTTGTCTTCAGTACAAAGATGCAGTTTACAGAGAATCTGCCCCAGCAGCCTGGTCGCTCATATTCAGATGGAGTGCTGCTTGCTGGGACTTATGGAGTCAATGGGTCTCAACTCCACACTAAAAATGGAACATCTGCTGTCAGCTCCTCTTAATACAATGTCCTTGAGCTCCTGACAAGTTGCCAAAAGTGCTATCAGTTGGGCAAAATTTCAGTGCCACATGATGGTGTCTGTATACTCTTACACCATTCAATTGGCCTGCCTTTCTCCTTAAACTATGTGGCTCGTATTTGTACTATAATGCAGAAACTATACATAGACTCTAAAACAAAAGATTGCTGTCTAACAGGCCAGCTGTGAAAAGGGTGGGGGGGGGGGGGGGAAACAAGGTTAAAGCTTGTGTCCTTTGATCACTTGCAAGTTATGAGTTTGCTGACTCAGCCTTTTCTGAAAGTAGCATTCCTAGTGAAAAAACTGCAGCGTCTTCTGTATCCTGATCTTGTTCCACATTTTAACAATTCACGACATGAATGCTCCTGATAGCAATGAACAGACTGTGATAAGCCACTACATTTTGTTGCTATTCTTTGAAGGGTGGAGGAGAGAGTTAGCAATTGATATGTCAGGATTGAAATAGCCACACATCTGTCCATGGTGTGAGCAGAAATCCACCTTCTCATTACGGTACTTTACTAGTAGTAGTACTTGCATCAGTGAGAATTAAAAAAAAAAAAAAAGGAAAGGGTCTCTCTTTAAACCATAGCCATGTACAGCAGGCTCTACGCATCTTGTTTAGTTATGAGAGATTTAAAGGAACAATTAATGCCTTTAAACAAGAGGGTGATTTACTCAATATAATCCTATTTCACAGCTTTCCCAAATACAACATACATATTTAGTTACTAAAAGAGCAAATAAAGAATTCCGGAAGAGAATGTGAATGCCTCTTTCTTGGCAAAGGGAATAAGAGGCAGCTGCAAAGATAAAAGGGAATGTTATAAAACTCAGCTAGGGTGTAGCCAAAGAATAGCTTCACCAAACCTAACTAGACAATTCCCCCATTTTATCTTTAGTGATGAGAGAGAGTATGCTTAGATCTCCAAAATGAAACACAGGCATCTGTGAAAAATTATACATGGAGAATACAGGCAACATTCAATCTATCCATCAAAGTTTTAGTTGTATGAAACATGGGAATGAAATGGTTTAAAGCATGATCTTTGAGAGTGGAATTATATGTAACAGGTCTTGACTAGCATAGTAAGAATCCTGCTACTATTTTTCCTTCCAGGCAACAAAAAGGATTTGTATATTTAATTCAGTTTGTAGTTTGCAGCTACAGAACTCCTTCATAAACAAACATATCTTGTGCTCCCCAGTCTATTTATTATACCCATCTCTTGTCATTTGTTTTATACTTAGCTCGTAAGTGCTTTGGGGCAGGGACCATGTTTTAATTATGTTGTGTATGACACTTACCACAATAAGGCCTTGATCCTTGACTGATGACAGATGGCATGACCACAATACAAATAAACAACTGTTGCAACCAAAGGAATACATATTGACTGTGCTAGGTGGGAAATGCTGCTAAAATGGATCATACACATGATTCTAAAGACATCTTCAATCAAGCAAAAGTGGGTTAGAATTCATGAAGAACATAGGCAGAAACACTGGGCCAAATTAGGTACTCACACCCACTTGGCTGAGGGCTGGTCTTCACTAGGGGGAAATCGACGCTGCTGCAATCGATACAGCAGGGGTCGATTTAGTGGGTCTAGTGAAGAACAGACACTAGAGAACAACAAGATGGAATCTTGTAAATTCTGCACTTTGTTTATGAAGGGAAGCTGCAGCAGAGGATAATTCCAGGGAATGCTCAATCTATGGAAGGGTTTAACTTTTTTCACATCTTCAAAAATGCTGTGATTACATTTTCTCAGAGCATTTTCTGGCAAAATTTCCTGACTTGGTATTTCCTTTTATTACCAAATACATTTAGCAGCATTCCTTCTGGAGCCCTCCAAAGTGATCTCCTTAGGCTAAACACATGCAAGTCAGTACCTTAACAAGCCTTGCCATCTAGCCCCAAAGAGAGTATTAGTCATCTGAATTCCACTTACTATTCTCATTTCTGTTTGCCTACTTAGGAATTTTGTCAATGCTGCATTTTGTTCAAAAAGAACAGAAGTCTACTCCATTTGGAAATTTTATATGGAGTTGAAAGAAGTATTCCACTGTAATCTATTGTATGTGAAAACACAGAAAGAAGAATTGTCCACTTGCATGCAATGCATGTGTGCATGGATGTATTTGTAGTCAATGTTTTGACAGGCTGCTTTCAGACCTTGAGACTATTTTTTTTTTACACTGATCTGATGATTTACACTATTTTTATTTTCTTGGAGCCATGTACTACAATTCCCTGAACCATGCTCAGTTCTTTTTGATCTCAGCAGCTGTTGCACAATTGGAACAAGATCACATACACAGCCTCCTCTCTATTATAAGCTACTTTTTAAGACTCACAAAATAGAAGATTTTTAAAAAATGAATGCACTGATTTGTTTTCAGTGAATTGCTACATCATGAGGCTGCCTTCGGAGGCTGCTTTCCACCAGGATCCCCCTGTACAACAATTATCTAGTGGGACCCATCTCCATAGGCAGGAGCGCCGCCAGCTTTTCTGCCGCCCTAGGCGACGGAAGGGCCCGCCCCGAAATGCCGCCCCCCACAGAGGCGGCGGAAGATCCCACCGCCGAAATACCGGCGCGGTCGCCGCACCCCAAATTGTAGCACCCTAGGCGACCAGCTAGGTCGCCTAATGGGTTGCGCCGGCCCTGTCCATAGGATGAAGAAAGGACTTAAAAAACCCAGCCACTCCCTGGCCAGTCTAGAAGACTCCTTGCTAGATTGCCCTCCACCAGGGTACAGCATAGATTTTTTTTGGGGTGGGAGGGCTGCTTTTCGGAGTCCCGATCTAGCAAAGCTTTTAAGCACATGTATAGTCCCACTGATGTCACTGATTACTCATGTGCTTAACACTAAGCATAAGCTTAAGTGCTTTGATGGATTAAAATCAAAGTATTGCTGTAAAATCTTCCCTAACCAGAAGGAGGGTGGTCCATGAGCATATGCCAGAACAAGAGGCATTCAGAATGGGCTGTTTCAAGAAGCTCTGCCATGTTTTATGCTATATCTTGGTCCACCATCCCAATCTTCATGGCAAAGGGGACTTGGGGTGGTACATCACGTTTTCCAACATTGAGACAGGTCTGTTAAGTCTAAGGTTCCCTCCCTCCCCTTCTTTGAGGATCCGCTTACACACTCCTCCTTGAAGACTGGTGAGGGAGGAAAGCTTTGCCTTCAGAGATGGCTTTATCAGCCTGTCCTAGAGGTCTTGAGCACTCTGCTGCAACAGTGCCCTATCAACAGAAATTAGAAGTGTTGCTAAGAATGCTGCTTTGTGGCCACACCTTACCAACTCTGCAGTCTTGAGCAGATCTTCACCTCTCTGCTTCGGTTCTCCCATCTGTAAGAAGGGGCTAATTTCCCTGACTCCTATCATGACTATTGTGAGGATTAATGTCTGAAGAGTGCTTTTAAGACAAAAGAGTACTAAGTTTTATTTTTTTAAATAATTACTAGCTTGACAGATAAAAATATTAAAATACTACTCTATATTAAACTACCTTTTAATTTTAAAATACAAATACTGTGGCATGTCTACTTTAAAACTAAATGATGAAAATACATTCAAATATTGGTACTTCACTTTAATGAGTTCCCCATATGAACAGACTACAATACGACATATAAAGATACATTTTAAGCAACATAAAATTCAGTTAACTACCCTTAACATTTATAAAGCTGAAGAAGGAAAAAGAATGAATACATTCTTCACTCTTCCAACAGCAAGTAACATATCTTTTAAAAATGAACATTTCTGGATGGTTTTTGCCTATGGATTTAAAATTTTCTGAATTCTTTGGAGGGGTCTCATTCTTTCCTTACTCCTCTTCTCCTCTTTGCTCTCTTTCCTTAGTAGACTCTGGTTTCCTTCTTTCCTTATGGAACTCTTGTCTGGCCCTTCTTTCAATTTTTTTCCTTTGTAATCTTCATTTTCTCCTGTTTTTGCCATTTCTTCTTGCTATTCTGTCCTCCCCTCATCGTTCCCCCATACTTAAACTTATCTATTCTCTTCTCACTGAGACTTTTCCTCTTTTCCAGCATTTTCCCCCTGTCGTATTTTCTTTTTCACTCTTTTTTTTATTTCAGCTCTTTTCTTTTAATGGAAGCTTATTTTGGGGTTGAGGAACCAAAATGCTCCACATTAAGGTATGCCTCAATGGCACACAAGTAACACTTTTGGATGGTGACGGTTACATTCATTTCACTAGACAGTCTTTCCAATGACAGGCCAAAACATTATGCTGCTTGGTGACAAGGATGTGTACTCTCTTCATGTTGCCAGGCAATGCAAGAACAGTCTTCCTGAGTGTAGGTTCATATACCTCCAATGGCACTCAGGAGCAGAGACCATTAGGGCAGTTATTGCTAGGAACTGCTGGCCAGTGCAACTCCTGGGGAAAAAGTCAAATAATAGTCTTTAACCCGCCAAGAGAAATAAAAGGAGACACACATCAAGGCCACTTTCATGAAAGGCTGATATTATTATTGGTCATGTTTACTACAGTAGTACCCAAGGACCAAGCAAGAACTGATCACTACTGTGCAAGGTATTGTGCAAACCCAAACTAGTAGATGGTTCTCGCCCTAAAGAGCTTACAAGCTCAACAGAAAAAACAGGCACAGCATGGGGTACAGGGTATGTGTTACACACAAGCAGAGTGAACAATGTGATGGCAGAAAACCTCATGTTAGTTCCATGCTTTTTGGGTGATGGCAATCAGATAAATGGAAATAAGCGTGAAGGAAGAGGGGACACTGAAGGGAAAGGTGATATGGGGGGACAGGACAAGGGTGAAGAGGGTTAGAAGTGCAGGTTTGGAGTGAAATTGAGGTGAAATGATTGTGAGGGAGGGGGAAAGAAAGGGTTGAAGCAAACAGCCAATCAGCACAGAACAGAGGAAGTCCAGAAAAAGTTCTCTAAATGTTTGAAGGTCCCTGCCTTCTGCAGCTGGTCCTACAAGCTGGAGTTTGGGGTAGATGCCAGTGTGTCAAAAGTAGAGTGTGCCCTAATACACCCATTTACATTTGACAAATATGAATATTGAACTCATCTTTCCTTAATCCCCATTCACCCCTTGTATCCTTAATCTCACTTTGATTCTAATGCCGGCTACTGATCCCTCAGGTTCCTGTAGCTGCAGCAGTCATTGCTTCCACAGTCTCAGTACTGGTCTACTTTAATTTGATACACCCACCACTACAAAGCTACTATAATTGGCTTGCCACCACCACTTGGAAATACATATAAGGTCTGTAAACAAGGTGAAAGCTGCACTGATTGTTTTCCAGCTAGTAGAAAATAAAGTACTTAACAAAGCTTCAAAAATAGCTTCTGGATTAAGCAAGATATTCTTATTCCAGGGCAAGTCCCAGAGCCAGTTTTCTTCACACATAAATTGTATAAGAGTTCTCTAATTAAGATTCAGTTGAGTGATGATGGCTGTTACTGCACCGTTATTTCAAAGTTAGTAACCTAACTAATTATTTCTCTTACTAAGACTGAGTTGTTGCAATCCGTCAACAAAGCTGCCCATACAGCAGTGCTTAGAGAACGTTAATGATGCTTAATGACAGCTTGACAGCATCATAAAAGGTGGCGCAGTTTTATCATTATTCACTGACTAAAACCTACTGAACCCATTGAATTTGGACTAGAAAAACTGGTTCAATATTCACTTCTGAAGTTATGGTCTGTTTTTAAATACTGAATTGAATTTGATGCCAAAGAAAGGAGGGTTTCCTCTATAAAATGCTAGAGGCATGCATTGTGCAGGCAGAAGCTGGGTAAGTGTTACTTCAGACTTCTCACTGCACCTCAGTCTTGACCCTACAGAATTACTACTATCCCAATTTTAGATTCGCTAAAGCAAAAGCTGCTAATCATTAGCAAGGAGAGAGATTTACAACTGAATGAAATGTCACATCTCTATATGTTTAACATGCCAGGACTGTACCCACAGCTGGCAAACTGTCTCCTGGGATTTTACCAAGGTTATAAATAAAATAAAAATAATGTAAGTCTCTTTGGAAAGTCTGACACATGTAGAAGTTTTGTTATTAAGAAGACTATCTATGCAAAAATGAGCACCTTGCTGCCAATATACCTGTTTGCCTATACTACCAACTACTTGTTGAGAGCCAGGGAAAGAAGATTCGTTTTTAAAAGAAAATGTGTTTAGTCTGACTATAATGGCTGTGACACCCCTACAGGTGTCTGCCTGCCCATTTAGCTATCATACACTGAGTCCACCCTCCGCTGGTCTTGGAGATTCCTGTCAGTCTGGGCGACAGCAACACTGTGCACAACAGAGAAGTGGGATAGGTAGACCCTTGCTGGCAAGGGTAATGGTAGAAACTAAAAGCCCCTTTAGAAAAAATATATAAATGATAGCCCTTCAAGATCCTAAGGAGGCATGAAAGATTGAGTTGTGTAAGCTGATACAGTATCACTCTGATGTACTTTCCATTCCCATCTTCTCTGCTACGCTTCTTTTCACAGGGAACGAGAAAAGCCACTACAACTGCTGGTTCAAACATTCAACCAGTGTCCAGTTTCTAAAAAAAATACACCTCTACCCCGATATAACGCTGTCCTCGGGAGCCAAAACAATCTTACCGTGTTATAGGTGAAACCGCGTTATATCGAACTTGCTTTGATCCGCCGGAGCGCGCAGCCCTGCGCCCCTGGAGCGCTGGTTTACTGCGTTATATCCGAATTCGCGTTATATCGAGGTAGAGGTGTATAAGCAGCTGAGATGGCAAAGAACCAGCCTGGTTTGCCAACGATGTCTTGTTTAGGGATCTAGATAAGCAGGAATTAAATGGACCACGGCTTGGATTCAGCCTTTATGTACCAGTATGGGGAAGCCTTTTTATTTTTGGTCTCCAGAATTGAAACTCTCTATATTTAGTCGTTACAGTTGCTGAGATAGCGTCAAAAAATATGAACCAAGTGTTATGAACCAAGGGTTCCTTTGCAGAACTGGAAACAATTGTTCCAAGGGGTGCAGGCTGTCCCATTCATCTGAATGGAGACTAACTCAGATAGCTAATGATGTTGACATTTCAAGTATTAACTATTTCACTGCTCAAAGCACATAAGAAAGGAGAGAGAAGATCATATTATTAATTTCTGCACAATCTACTGTGACCGCTCATTTTGACAATGAGAGTGGGAAGGCTTGGGATTTGCCACCTCTTTCTCCCAACCACTCCAATCAAGAAGGAATTATACCCAGGAGGAGCCCAACAGAGCCAAGCAGGGCATCTGAGGCCTCACAAAAGGGGGATTAAATACAAGATGCCAAGCTGGGCCCAAAAGACTCACTAAAGGGAAGTCAAGCAGGGGATGCCTAGTAGAACCCCTGGGTGGGTTTAGACTGCAATGATGGGAAGTCAAGAGAGGATGCATGATGATATTTTGAATGTCTGCTCTGAGGAACATTGTGTGGGGTACTTTAACCAGCAGCAACAGCTTCCACTGTAACTTTTACACTAGAAAGCAAAGACTTGAGAAAATGAAAACATATTTTAAATGAGATTTTTTTAAATAAGAGTATTATTGATACCTAGCTCTCAAACAGTGCTTTCCCCCTGTAAAGCTCAAAGTCTATGAGTCCTGTTTTACAGGTGAGGAAAACAGGCACAGAAAGGTTAAGTGGTATGACCAAGTTCAGGCACAATTAATGGCAAAGCTGAAAACAGAGCACAGGTTCTCTCACTTACAGTCTGCTGTCACATCCAATAGACAGAAGGAACCCCTTTCTTTGTGCATGTGTTCATGAAAACTCATGTGTATACAATTAGCACAGATGTATGTGCATTCTGAGTAAATATACATCTAAATGTGCTTGATGTGTATGTTGATAGATCAATTTACATACTCAAAAGTGACAATTATGGGGGCAATGGGGCACATGTGAAAAATCTGTATGTACATATGTAAAATCATATGCCCGTAAGATGTAATGGTTATTTCATGCCACATTCTATGCATAATAATAATGCTATCGAGCAAATTTTTAAACACACACAGTCTCTCACCTTCTCATGGTTTTCTATAAGGATTTCCACCACGATATTCTGAAACTTTAGGTCCATGATAGCTGCCACAGTTTCTTCCTGTGGCCTCATTAAGGTTGGTCCAAATACTACTCCTAAATTTGCTACAGTCATTAGATTTTTCTTGGCATGGTCTGCAACGCTTTTTCAAAAGAATTGGAAGAAAAAAAACAGGAAACAAGTTATGAAAAATTGCCAATACTCTTGGAAACAAGTATACTTTACAAATGAAAACATTACATTTCCCTAATCCATATTTTAGAAGTTTATTTTGTACAAAGTTTCTCCGAATAAAACCAATGTTGAATTTTGGAAAGTAGGAAACCCATTCTTCCATCTGCATTTTAAGAAGAAACAAAAGTCGTCATTTATTGAACTTAAATGTGTACAATGCACTTAGCCTTGGACTTTGGTAAGTGTGAAACCAACCTAATTTTGCTAACAAACCTCTAGTATTCTCTTTGCCAGAATTTGCAAAGAGAAAGTATAAATTCACTTTCTCACTTCAATCAAGCCCTCAATTGCTGGCAGAATTGCTAAGTAAATACTTGTATGACTTCATTAACAGATTAGATTTCTGCCCTCTTTTCCAAAACACACATAGCGCGAGTCAAAATACTCATCTTCTTCCATAGGTTTGGTGCCTGGTACTGTGTCTAATACCATCACGACCAGCCTTGGTGCCAACCACAATCAATGTGCCCAATTGTAGAAAAAATAGAAAAAAAAAAATTGGGGGGGGGGGAGGGAAGAAGGGGGAGAACTCTCTGAAAACTAATAAAAGAAGCCATGGTGCTTACTTTGCTAAATGTTTCACCAAAATGTCCAGCATCTCTTTGTTCTTCTCTGGAAGTTTATGAACCAAGAAGTGGATAGCGTTAACTCTGGACTCAGGGCTGCCACTTTCTACATAACAGAAACAAGTAACTGTATCTCAAAGATAGAAATCCTGCCCCACCCATACACACCAACCCCAAAACAAAACATTCCTAGCATACTTTGGTTTTGCACTTATATATCTCCAAATAGAGCAGAACTCAATACATGCACGTTGTGTTTCAAGTTGTCCTGTTCTAGTACTATCTGCCCATTTCTTATTTTGTGAAGTGATTTTCAATCCACTTGTAAATGGATGCCTCTTTCTGCTCATCTATATTTTTTAAAAAAAGATGCAGATATTCTACTGCATCACACACATGCTTAGAAAAATACTGCAAAGCAAGGGGTTATATTACTAGCTACAGCATCTCATTGTGAAAACCAAGTGTGAAAGGATGCTTCTTTATCCTTTTGACATTGCTTATTAATTATCCTTATCATTGACATTGAGTTTTGTTGGTGCTAGACAGCTGTTGACACTGCTTCAAAATACCTTGCATTAGAAACTACACCGGAAAATAACATTCAGAGAGGACTAAAGGGTTCAGAAGAGAAAAACTAACACTTTTTAAAGATGTAGGCCAATAACCCTGATAAGGCTGCAGAGTTAGATCACCAGGATAAAGGATTCTTGATATCAACTACATCTCTCACTGTTGGCAGTGGTGTAATTGGTAACACAGCTGGGTGTAAAGATGCAATGGCTTCCTTGTACATAGCAAAGAAACAAACAATTTAGGCCACACAAGGGCTTAAATAGCTGAAAAAGATTTGCAAGATGTGAAAAAAATAAATCAGTCTTTTTTTATTTTACATTATTGTTTCTCTTAATAAAACTAAATCTGAAGAATGGATTGTAGTAAGATGTGTGTAAGACCATATCGTTTTGTAAGTTAGTACTGAAGGCAAGGTACATAACAGAAAACCATTATGGCCATTAGGACATACAGTGAACCTGAGAAGTTCTGAAACCAATACTACTACTCTGACTGCACTATCCTAAATTTATTCCAGACATTAGGTATTTACTACAATTTTGCTAGGTGTTTCTTTCAATAGATTTGGAAACATTTTTGGTAGAGAACATTCTTGGTGGAACTTCACTGAGGAAAATGCCACCAGCAAGCCAACAGTTTTACTTCTGATCAGCCAAATTCAGAGAGCCCCAAAAAACAATCCAACTCTCTTCAAAGTAAAACTCCTTCAGAGTACTGTGGAATCCTGAATGCCAGATAAAGTGACGCTTCATCAAATGAATTATGTGTCACTGTCAAGGGCTACTGATTGCCCCAAACAATACTTGTTAAGAAAATGGGGTGGACTACATTCTGCTGCAATTTAATACAGCCCACTCCTTATTATCTACAACAATTTTATACCTTAGGTTAGAAAGATACTTAGAAGCTTTTTTTTTTTTTAAAATGGAATGGCTGAAATTAATGTAGTGTTGTTCAAGTTTCTTCTCCTTGCTTGACAAGTTTAGCCATTGCACATGTGGGCTTATGCAATTTTTTAGTACTTGTGGATATTGTATTCTTAAGACCAGTAAACAAACATCTTCCAGTAGACCTAATAAAATTGGGGGTGGGGGGGAAGAAATACAGATACTTATACTGTTATTTCCTTTGGGGAAAGGGAATGTTTTAAATCCTATCGCATGTAACTCTGTATGTACTCATTATTTATGTAAATGTCTTAAATTCTACTAAGCTCTTCACCTCAATTACATTGTATGGCAGTGAATTTCAAGCCTAACTATGCAATAAGGTTAGAAAATATTTCCTCTTTGTTGTCACTTGTGAATTCTGCGAAAAAACATCTATCTAGTTTTATCAAATCCAATCACCATAATGATGGTGTAAGCAAGTATATACATACACACACACACACACCCCTACCTAAACCTGTTCAGTAAAGTTTTATCTCTTTTTTGAAATATGAAAATACTCTAGCAAGGACTAGAAACTAGCATTCTGATGTTTTTTCCAGTCTTTAATACTAGTCAACAAGATAAAGTAAAATTTTGAGGACAATTGTTTTTAACTTCAGTTCTCATGGATTGCCAGAAGTGCCACAGGCTGGAAAGCAAATCAGCTAAATATTTGTTGGCTATTCTGTCAACATTGTTTCTTATGCAATTTCTACTCCTCAGACAATTCCATTTACATTAGAAATCATGCAGCTGAACTACAACTCCTGCTCTACCTTCTCTAAATCTTTACTTTAACGGCCACAGTTTAATTTGGCCTGTACATTCCTTTCTTCTAGTAATATATGAGGCACCTTTAGGCCAGCTTGGATACAAGCCTCCCAGGGAGATGGCTCTGAAAACAAGGATCAGGTGGCAGTCATTTTTATGATCCAAGGGAGCTTGTCTCCCCCCTCCCCCAGCATACTGTATCCTACTACATTTCATTTCTTTATAAACGGCTTAAGGAGATGAAAATATTACCGTCCCAAACTACTGCAAGAAAATTGGGTATATAATATTCACTATGGTATAACTGGCATAGGAAATAAATCCAGAACTTTAAAATTCTAACTAAAAAATTCATATAATCAAAACAGAGTGAAATGCACTAAGCCAAGCAAAAACTTGCCCCATGGAGTCTATCAATATACAATGCATTTATGTATCTATGAACATATATATGCTTATACATATATAAATCTCTATAGATATTGCATTGACGGCATACCCCTATTTAACTTCATATTAACATCCCCGACTTTCTTTTTTAAAAGGTTCCAATTTTTTCCTATACCTCTGTTATTTATTCAGTTGAAATGAGCAATTTATCTGAGACTATATTTTCAATGTCTGCTCCTCAGTGCTAGAACAGTGCTATTATAAAATAGTTATATTTGAACTGTAGTCAAATATTTACTGGCAGGAATGATGAACTCTCTGTGCAACTCATACGTCATTAGGGGCTCTGGAAGACTTCTGGAAGACAAAGACGACATGGAATCACTAAATACAGTAAGCTCATGTACATTTGTTTCTATTCGCATTTATTCCAAGCAGGAAAGTCTTTCAATATGATGCAGTGTCACCTTCCACTGGGGAGAGCCCCCGGTGGGGGCAGCTTGCAGGATTTCAAAGATTTATAGTACAAGCTGAAGTGTGACATTTAAGAGCACAAACCTAGGAAAACAACATGGTTAAACCCAAGACCTAAACTCCACCAGTTGAAGTGAGGCCTTCAATATAGTATAAACACCTTCCGTACATTTTGAGATTGCCTTACAGATGAATAAAATATAGGCATGCTGTGTAACTAATTGTTCATCAGTTTCTTTTAAAAATATGCTCACTGAAACTGAATGTTGTGGGTCTGTGTCCCCTTTAAGGGACCCCTGCACAATTGGGTTACAAGGGTGGGGAGGAGAAATTTATCTAAATGGAGCTAAGGGAGGAACAGGATGTGGCCGAACATGTATCCACTCCAGTTGTACCCCCCCCGCCCCGCATCCCCGGGGCGGGGTGTCATATCCTGTGCATTCCTGGAGAAGCCCTTACTTTAATCAATCATGGGATAGTAACACTCACCTTCCCACCGATGGGATTAGAACAGAACTATTTTTTTCATGATCTGCTGGGGGCACTGCACTAGTCACATTTTTATTTCAGGGCTGGGAGGAATTTTTCCCTCATCACCTGACTGGCCAAGTCAGAGTGTTATTTTTGTTTTTTTTGACTTGCTAGAACCTTACCATCGCTCTATCTCAAATGAGGGTTAAGGTAGGTTACAGAAAGCCATTTATCTGGTCACTGTATAATTTCCCTGTGACACTGGACATCTGCCCCACACTTACATAATGAGTTGCAACATCATAGCCTAACTAAAGCCCTCCCTAAACCTGCTGTGGGGAAGGTGAACCCCCCCGCCCCCACACTCCACCTAGGCCAATCTGGTGGTGAGGGAAAAATTCCTTCCCTGTTTCTCCTCCCCCGCCCCAAAAGGAGCAGCTAGCCGGATGCCCACAGCAGATCCTGACTAAACCTGGCATTTTGCCACCTCACGGGGCAGGAGGGTGGGTGCTGCTCTACCCGATCCAGAGAAAAGGGGCTTCTCCCACCAGGATTTGAACTCTCCAGACCTTTCGATCCCTGAGGATCAATCAGCATCGCCATGCTGACCCACTCCCCACTTTTGCAGCAGCTTCTAAGCCTTGCTCCCTCTCCTAGCTGGGAAGTGCTATACCTTCTCCCCCGACAAGCTGGACAACAGTCTCCCACCCCCCACTTGGAAGTAGACTGGGGAATGCATCCCCTAAGGAAGCTGGGTTTATGGTTTTTAACGTCTGGTAGAAGACACACACACACACCCCACTTTTTCTACCACTCCTAACCCTCATAGAAGAAGAGCGCGACAGGGTATTAGACACAGTTTGGCTGTGTGCAGGCTGGGAAGCGGGAGGTCTGATAGCTGACCTCCCAATTAGGTGGAAACAATAAAGGAAAGAATGATGATCTGCACTGTACAATTTATTGCTGGATATTCCCAGATATTTTAAGTGAATAAAGTTGTGGCCCAATTAAACCACATCCATTGCATCTCATCTTTCTTCCTGCATGGCCAGGATGATAGAGAGAGTCAGGTGGCCAGATGATTTAAAATAAGGATTTAAAAATAAGGAAGTGCAACAGAATATTTTATTACATCAGATGCAAAGGAATATATAAAACCTTCAACGCTAGAGCTAAATGAATAATTCACTTTAGTCTATCCATGAATATACCTTCTTTTTGGTTCATAGATATTAAAGAACAAATCATCATTTCCTTTAATTGATTTGAACATAAATATTTTATGAATTTTTGTTGTAAATTTAGTTAACTATGAACTGATCACAACCGTTCTTTGCAAGTATTTTCTATTTGAGTTGCGCAGGTTAGTGAGTCACAATGTAAGCACAAAACAACGAGGAGTCCTTGTGGCACCTTAGAGACTAACAAGTTTATTTGGGCATAAGCTTTTGGGGGCTAAAACCCACTTCATCAGATGCATGGAGTGAAATTGTGGAGTGAATAGGACTCCTCGTTGTTTTTGCTGATACAGACGAACACGGCTACCGCTCTGAAACCTGTCACAACGTAAGCACAAAGGATTGTGGGATTCGGGTTACAGAAAGAGAGACCTTTTCTTTCAACAGCATCATCTTTTTCTTGCAGTAAGTGCTGGAGAGCTGATAGCCATTTTCAAAACTCACTAGTGATTTAGGATGCCTCAATTTTTGGCTCTCTAACTTTCAGGCATTAAGGCAGGGGTGGGCAAACTCTTTGGGCCAAGGGCCACATCTGGGTCGGGAAATTGTATGCAGGGCCAGGGCAGGGGGTTGGGGTGTGGGAGGGGTGCAGGGTGTGGGAGGGGGTGCGGTGTGCAAGAAGAGGCTCAGGGCAAGGGATTGGGGCAAAGGAGGGGTGTGGGGTGTATGAGGGGGCTCAGGGCAGGGGGTTGGGATACAGGAGGGGTGTGGGGTGTGGCAGGGAGCTCAAGGCAGGGGGTTGGGTTGTACGGGGGTGCAGGATACAGCAGGAGCTCAGGGCAGGGGGTTGGGGTGCAGGAGGGGCGTGGGGTGTATGAGGGGGTTCAGGGCAGGGAGTTGGGGTGCAGTAGGGGTGCGAGGTGCAGGCAGGGGGCTTAGGGCAGGGAGTTGGGGGGCAGGGGGCAGGCAGGGTTTGGGCTCCGGAGTGGTAGCGGTGTGCACCAGGGCCAGGACAGACTCCCTGCATGCCTGCCCTGGCCCCATGCTGCTCCAGGAAGCGCTGCAGCCTCTGGGGGCAGGGAAGGGGGGCGGAGGGCTCCGCGTGCGCTGCCCTTGCCACGCCTCCAGGTACCTCCCCCGAAGCTCTCATTGGCTGCAGTTCCCCGTTCCTGGCCAATGGGAGCTGCAGGGGGCGGTGCCTGGAGACAAGGGCAACGCATTGAGCCCTCTGCCCCCCCCACCCGGGGGCTGCAGGGACATGGTGCCGGCCGCTTCTGAGAGCGGCGCGGGGCCCGCAGAGCCATGGGGGGCAATTCCGCAGGCCGGGTCCGAAGCCCTGAGGGGCCGGATCCAGCCCGCGGGCCGTAGTTTGCTCACCCCTGCATTAATGGGTCTAATATCCAGGAAGTATTGAGTACCAACCATCTGAAAATCATGCCCCTTTAAAATGCCTCAAAATTGCTAGTCACATATAAAAAAACAGCAACCACAGAAAAATTTGACAAACATTTTTTAAAAAACAAGTATATTGAGTTGACTTTATTCATGTTTTAAAATTACTGTAGAAAATATCAGGATCTTCTGGATCAGCAATATTATTTTATTTTGTGCATTTAAATAAATATGTTTTCTCCTCCCTGAAGTCTATAAGCTATACTTCAAGAGCCAAGCTTGATACTTAAAAATGCCTCCATTATTTTTAGTTCAATTTATTGATACCAGAAAAATTAATATAAAAGAGTTCGAATTTGAATTTAAATGGATTTTCATCACTGAAAACCCAGCACTGTTTAGGTTTCAAGAAAAACAAACAAAACAAAAATGTTTTGTTCATATTAAACTATAATGGACACACAAAAAGTTGTATATTCTTACATAATTCAGCTGAATATCTCAACAGAGAATCAGAAAACTGGTTTGCACACAGAACAGACCCAAACCTCTGAAGATGCACTTCTCTTACTTTTTCTCCTGGCAACTTTTACAACTCCTTGGGACCAGGAGAAGTAGCAAAATATAAAGCTAGTCAGATTTCAAAATGTAAACATAATTTCAAATGATTTTCAATGATATTTTTGTGATTTCCCCCCCTCCTTTTTTGGACTAGCTCTACCAAAAGTACCCTAAGGAAGAAATACTGTTGAACAGCCTAACCTGATTGGAAGCAGCAAATTTTGTAAGAAAGGCCAATTCTGCAGACCCAAGATTTCTAAAGAATCAGCCAAACACTTAGGTGTTTATCCCCTCTAAACATTTTGAAGTTTGTCAGTCACTAATCTTAATCCACTCTTTGTGAAATTATGAAACTCCCATCCCCAAGCAAATATAGTGCCTTAAATAAATATGTGGATTTGTAGTCAGTGTAGACTTCCATCCAAACAATAGTAAAAACGAGTGACCAAAACAACAATAAAACATCATCGTCATCAATCTGTGGTAATTAGAATTCAATTATGAATAGTTAACACATGTAACCTTACCTCAGGTACTGCTTCATAGCACTAGTAATCGTCTTCACTTCCCAATCTACAGAGTTTTCCAGATCAATTTCACTGCAGGTTTTTGCATCTAACAAATGACCATAAAGGAAAAAAAAATCTAAATCTGTACATACATAAAAGATTTTATCAAAGTTAAATTAATGGCAGAACGTGTGTATCTGTGAAATCAGACAACAATATTATAATAATCCTAAAGGAAACAACAAAATGCAAGATTCCTGAATGGAAGTATATCAAATTTGAAGTCAATAATTTAGAAACTTTTGTTAGTTTAAATCCAAAATTGTCCTCTACCTCTTAATATTAAAATGGAAGTAGGATTTAAAACTAAAATACACGTCTATCTCGTTGAAAAATTTACAAGTGCTTTTAAAACTATTTCACTGATTTTTCTCTCCTTAGTGAGCATAACAATTAAACTAGACTTAATTTGAAATTTCTTTATTGAAGGGGTTTTTTCCAGACTCCCTTATTTAGAAGAGGCAGGGAGCTTTCTATATGGGGATATTCATGAAAAGATGCAGATCAAACTCACTTTAAAGAAAAAGCCACTGAGGAACAAATAAAATGATAGCCAATTACCCAAGATGTTTTGTGTCTTTAAGTACTTCAACTTTTTTTGATTACAGTCACTGACAGCAACATGTCATAAACTATAACAATGGTAATTAACACGGATTACATTTTGATCAGTTCCTACAATTCAGAATTTGTTACTGTGCTTGTTGGACAAACGACAGATACATTTAAAAAAATCAAATTAGGCACCCTGATTAAAGGTGCAGTCCTTTCTAACTGGGACTAAATAAATATGTTCTAAAGGCTGTGCCAACCAATTATTTCTGTAACTGAATATTCTCCCTCATTAAATCAATTATTTAAATCTTATTTTAAAATACCAGTCAGATAACATTTTCTGTCAACTTGCTACCAGCCAACCACCATCCAAAAACCTGAAGACTGTCTAAAATGGAACCTTTTATTTTCTTCTTTCCAACATATTCCTGTGCTCTGAGAATCACATTCTTTCCACTGAGAAGGAAACCTTTCTACTCACTTCATGGAATAAAAAGCAGCTGTCACATCAGAAACTAATGACTCTAGTGACTATGTTAGTAATCCACTATTAAATTTTCACTGTTTTCAAATAACTCCTCAATCATCACTGACTCTCCTTCACAATCAGAGGGTTCACTTGGTTGTGTGGAATTTGTTAATGACATATTTGAAATTCATACTTCAGAAAACACTGTGAATAATCATCCTTAAAATATTAGAAAGTATTTTCGCTTTTTAAAAAATTTGTGGGAGAGGATTCCATTATTCACTCCTGGGGCAAAACAGTAGAACTTCTCAAAGATTACCCTCCTGTTAGCCCCACCCCAAAAAACTAGCCCTGAGACTACAAAAAGAAATAGAGATCAAACACTTTTCTTGACTCTCTGGTTCTGCCTGTTGTCTTTTATTTAAACAGTTTCCTTTATTCTACTTTACTGCTACATTCCACTGTGTCCTAAACATTTAAGAATCACATTTGCTAAGGGGACTCAATAGGATTTCGGCATTCATGCTAGCAATTTTGCACACACAGCTATTTGTGCGTGCAAAAACTAAATGTACACACAAGAATGGCAGCTGCAGATGCAAATATTTGTGTGCACACAAATAAAGGTGTGCAGATTTAAAGACTTTTTGAAAATTCAGCTCTAAATCTCCTAAAATTTCTGATATTATGGAAATAGGGTTTATAAAAGCCATGAGGCTCATTGAGCTAGATTAGGAGGAGCAGCTTTGTTTCTAGTTTTGATTTTAATATGGTCACTGTGGGAGTTTAAATGTATTATAATACACTGTATGTAAAATAGGGTAAACAATGGATTCATAGCAGTAACTTTCACAGCTGTTTTAAAATGTAGGTGGATTTGCAAAATTCTTTTCTATGAAATATGATGCCTGGCATTTTTCATGACAGTCACTGTCAGAAGTCAAAACTGAACCCATCAATAAAATATACAAGACTTTAACGGTCACCTCATCATAAAGTCACTTTATAAAAACATGTTTCTTTGTAGATTGTTGCACTTAAATAACACACTATTTATTCTGTGAATAGGTGTAAGGTCTCTTCTTCTGTATGATTTTAAGAGGAGCTGTGAATTTATGGTCCCCTTTGCGTAAAATTCCAGCTTTTCGTATTCTAACAAAGGAACCACACTCAAACTTTGGTTCCTTAGCACCCTGCCACCTGTCTGTGAAAGCCTTATACCTTGCTTGGTTCTGTTCAACTGTTTTTCTCACATCATCCTTGGTTGGGGCCTCAGGTCATGCCTTTATCAATCCAGCAATGTTCAGTTTAGTATTCATCTGTTTTCCATGCAGTAACTCTGCGGGTGATCTTTGCATTGTGGCATGTCGTGTAGCCCGGTATGCTTGCAAGAAATCAGTAGTGAAGGGTATCCACAATCGCCCTTCCAGCTGAGCCATTTGCAAACTCTCTTTCAAACTTCTGTTAAACCATTCGATTTCCCCATTGGCTTGAGGGTAATATAGGGATGACCTTCTGTGTAAAATGTTCTTCTCTGCTAGAAAAGTTTCAAACTCCAGGGAAGTAAATTGACTACCATTATCTGAAACCAGTTCTTTGGGGTTACCTTCCCTGCTAAAAACTGAAGAGAGGAACTTAATTACTGTAGCAGAAGAGATTTGCGATGTAAATGCTACCTCAGGCCATTTACTGAAATAGTCTATTAAAGTGATGGCATAACGACAGTCAACTGGAGTAGTATCAAAGGGTCCTACAGTGTCAATTGCCACTTTTTCCCATGCAGATTCAGGAAGAGGAACAGGCTGTAATGGAGGGGTACATGTCACTGCTGTCTTATCATGCATTTGGCAAGTGACACAGGATTTTATGAGTGCTTCAGTTTGAGAGTCCATCCCTGGCCACCAATACAGATTCCGTAGTCGTTATTTGATTCTGACAATTCCTTGATGAGTATCATGTGCTAGGTGTATGCATTTTGAATGTAATTCTTCTGGCACAAATAGCTGGTGTGTACCTCATAGCACACAGCCATCGAGCAAAGAAAGTTCATCACGAACTCTAAAATAAGGCAGCAAAACTGGGTCAAGGTTTTTAGGGTTACTGGGCCATTTCTTTGTCACAAATTCCCGTCGTTTTTGTTGAATTGGACACGCTGAACAAGCAGCTTGAAATTGTTCTCTTGTAACTGCAGTAAGAGTGCTTGTAATAAGCGCAACTATTACATCCTCATCCTCCAGTGGATCATCTGGTGAAGGCAAAGGCAGGCGAGAAAGGCAATCAGCTACCACATTTTTGTTTCCAGGCTTATATTCCAGTTCATAATTGAAAGAGAGTAGTCTTCAGACCATCTAGCAATACGATATCCTGCTCTTCCCAGTCCTTTCGTGGTGAGCAACGTCGTCAAAGGGCTGTGGTCTGTGCGCAACTTGAACGTGCGGCCCCACAGGTAAGTTCTTCATTTTTCAGTAGCCCAGACACAAGCAAGTGCTTCTTTTTCGACTGTAGAATATTTTCTCTCAGCATTACTTAGTGTCCTTGAAGCAAATGCAACAGTCCTCTCTGTGTTGTCCTCATGAAGTTGTGCAAGGACAGCCCCAAGTCCATAATCAGAAGCATCAGTAGTTACAATTGTGGGCAATGCAGGACTGAATAGTGCAAGTACTGGACTATGTACAATCAAGTCTTTCACCTTTTCGAAACTAGCTTGTGCATCCGTTGTCCACACTAAGGTTGAACTTCTCCGTAGTAATTCTCGTAGCGGTTCAATGATAGAAGCATAATTGGGAATGAATTTTGCATACCAGGAGGTAAGACCCAAGAAGGAATGCAAGGTTTGCAAATCTGTTGGAGGAGGAGCATTTTAAATCGCCATGATATGATCTGGATCAGGTTTTAGTCCAGCCTGTGAAAGGAGAGTTCAGTTTCTCTAAATTTGCATTTGGACCTATAGAGCTTGAGGCCTGCTTTGCTGATGAAGTTTAGTACAGACTGCAGGTTATTGTCATGCTCCTCAGTAGTATTTCCAAACACAATATCATCATCCAAATAGCACTGAACTCCATGTTGATTCTTCAGAATCATGGACATTTTTTGGAAGGCACTTGAGGCTGATGCGAGACCGTATGGAACACGTTTAAAACTAAATAGTCCCTTGTGTAATAAATGCTGTGAGGTCTCTATCATCTTCATGCAATATAACCTGGTGGTATGCGCTCTGCAAATCAAGAGTAGAAAACATCTTTGCTCCACGGAGTTCTGCAAATAATTCTATGTGAGGAAAAGGATGGTTGTCAATCACAATAGCTTTATTTGGCTCCCTTAAGTCCACACAAAGGCGAATGCCTCCACACTTCTTCTGTGTCACTACTATAGGTGAAACCCATTCCGAGGAGTTAATCTCTTCAATAATGTCCTTTTGAACAAGTTTTCTAAGTTCCTCTGAAACAGTTTCCCTGACTGAAAATGGTAAGCGCCATAATTTCTGTCGTACAGGCATCACATTATTCCGCATTTTAACTTTATGCAGAAACCCATAAGCACAGCCGAGTTTCTCCTCAACCTGGTGTTGGGTCCCAGCTGAAACTAGTGTGTGTACCGCAAGAGTGCTTTGCTGAAGAAGATCAATTAGTCCATTAACTACCCTGAGATTTAAAGCAGCCAATAAATCTCTGCCAAGGATAGGAGTGCCTTAGTGGACAACATAGAACTCTGCAGTTACACAGCAATCACCAAAAGTAACTATTGCTGGCAGGCAGCCATGTACTGGAATATGGTTTTTCAAATAGCACACCAACTGAAGTTTGGGTTCAGTAAGAGGCACATCTTTAAAGTAATGCAAATAGCTGGAATCAGGTAGTATAGATACTGCTGAGCCAGTGTCCAACATTAGCTGAACAGAGTGTGATTTGCCTGAGAGTATGGCGGAAACGTTTACAGTGCACTTTATCTGTTCTGGAATATGTGCAGTAGTGGTTTTGTCCACGCTCAGCACAGTAACATCTGGTATTGTAACTGCATGCACTTGTTGATTGAACTGGCTACTGCGACATACTTTAGCAAAATGCCCAATCTTTTTGCAATGATTGCACTGAGCTACTTTTGCTGGACATCCTGTGTGGCTTGCAAGGTATTGTGGGGATCCACAGCGAAAGCATGCTTTTACTGTATTTTGAATTTGCTGATTCAGTGGCTTTTCATTAGTTTTCCTCTTGCAATTGTTTGTCTGCAGCGATAGTGAACTTTTCTGCAAAGGAGTCACAGCCTGCACGGTATCTCCTGTATCCCTGCTCATTATTTTGGCTTCAACTGTAGCTGACTCAATCTGAGTAGCAGTGGTTATTGCTTTTTCTAGTGTAAGTTGTGGTTCTAGAAGTAAGCGTTCTCTTACACGAAGCATGGTTGTTTTCTCAATGAGCTGGTCTCTAATCATCTCATCTGCCATATTCCCAAAGTCACAAGTTACAATCAGACTCCTCAGGGAAGCAATATACTGCATTATAGTCTCCCCTGATTTCTACTCATGCTGGCGAAATCTGTAGCGATTAGCTACTACATTCACTTTTGGCACAAAAAAGTTCTTTAATGCAGTGAGTGCAGTCTCATATTTATCATCTGCAAGGGGAAAAGTGTAAAATATACACTGCCCTTCTGCTCCAAGGCAGTTGATTAGCAGAGCACGCTTTCTTACTTCAGAAATCTCTGTTGCACTGATTGCAAGCAGATAAGTCTCAAACATATGGATCCAGGCAGTAAAAGCAATTGGAGGCTCACATGGGCTTTGCAGAAAGGGTGGAGGTGAGTTCAGAGGCAGAAGATCCATCCTCATCGCCAAAATGTTGTATCAGCCAGGCAAGGTACTAACAAACTTCAACAGGACTTTATTTTTAAAGTGGAAACCTTTTTCCAAGCTGCTGATGCACCCTCTGTAACTCTCACTCTGCGTCCTCAACTCCTCCCCCTCCTTCCTGTTTCCTGTCCTTTCAGACTCCCAACAGCCAGTGCTCCCAGTTCTAATAATTACAAGCAACATCTAAACACAGAATCTACACATTGCTACACAGAATCATACACGAAGTAGTGAGTGGAATTGAGTATCCTGCTGGCTGCACTACAACAGTGCAGTCTGAAAGGCTTAAGACTGAGACTCCTGATACCTACAAACTAGTGACTCTGTATCCGTGTTTATAATAAGTTAGAAGATTAATTTAATATCCATTTCAGGCAAAAATGAGACCTTTGTTTACAAAATGTTAGCCTTTGCCATTCATATTTAAACAAGACTATTGTTGAAAATCAGAACAACATGGCACTATATAGGTTACAGACAAATTCAAGGAGTAAGTCAATTACAGAATGAACATACTGTCTGTTTTACAGAATTACATGTTTTTTGTTTTAACTGAATTTAATTTATGATCATAAGCAAGGCTTGATTCCACAAACTTTTACTCTGGCAGGTGGGACTCCTTGAGAGTAAGGTATTACAGAAAAAGGCCCATAATTAAGGTCTTTCCACCTTCTTTCCATATACCTCTTCTTCTGGTTTTATCTCTTTTCCAAAAAGAGACAAAAAGGCTATATACTAACACCACCCATTCCTAGCATCTGAAGTCTATTTTAATCTTTTTGCATTCTGGACCACATGCATTGGATGGTCCATGATAAATAAAAGTAGCTTGAAAACTCTTTGAGATCTTATAAAAAAAGTTAATACCCTGAAAGTTAAATCAGAGATAATCAAAGATGGGGTTTTGTTTTATTTTTAATGACACTGGAGGGAGGATTTTATCAAGGATACTTAAACTCAGAGACAACGGAGTATAGATTAATCAGATGTTTTAGATTCTTCTGCACTATAACAAACAGAAACCCTTCTCTAATCTTCCTTGAGACCACATAAAAATAAGTATGCAAACAGGATCACAACATGATACTTTCAGTGAACTATTGGGAGAGGGGCGGGGCACCTGGCTATAACATTACATGTTCTCTATTTGATGTTTCTTGCTGTCTTGACATTAGTATAATCTTTCCATTCCAAATCATTACATGAATCTTGGAAAGGAGTAAAAAAGTGTTTCTAATTTAAAAATTAAGTAAAATCAGATGCTGGAATCCCCATTAAACTCTTCCAGCTGCTACTGAACCACTGGAACCTGAGTCTATTTAATTTGGAACCACACATGGTAAAGAAGAAAATCTGATTGCCAAAACTGCAGACCCTAGATAAACCAGTGAGTAGAAAAACAAAAACAGCCCATGGTAGCAAATGCATTCTAACGAGGTTCTTCAACTGATGACAGGTAATTGTTCCCGTGGTTAATGGCTAAAAAAAGGTTATTGCTTACTGAGTCTTTAATTCTAACACAGCTAAACAGCTATCAGAATCTGTTGTGTGTTGGTTGTTTATATTAATCTTGGTTTATGCTTCCTAACACTCCCTTCTTGTTACAACGCTTTAAAATACAGACAGGTTTACATGCATTGACAGAGTACCTCAGGGAATTGTTAATATTGATTAATTAAAGTAAGATATCATATAAAGTAATATTTAGCAAGGTCATTATGACAGATTGATATGACATACAGGCCCTCAAGCCTGAAGTCTTATCATCACTCCTGAAGAGACAGCCTGCTTTAAAAAAAAAAAAAAAAAAAAAAAAAAAAAAAAAAAAG
>NW_020664417.1:19979774-20126948 GCF_002925995.2 Terrapene triunguis | reverse complement strand
AAAAAAAAAAAAAAAAAAAAAAAAAAAAAAAAAAAAAAAAAAAAAAGACGTACAGGTGGCACTGAATTGACAGCAGCATATAATATAAAAGCGCTTTGTCATTCACATAATGTCTGGGGTAATGAAATGAATTCACTTGCTGGTTTCCTCCAGTTTGCTGTGCCAAAGAACACTGTGTTATCAGCACAGATGGAGCATGCATGGTTCTGGAGAAGAGCCTGGTGCAAACTGCAAACAAGCTTCTCTGAATACCAATGAATCCCTGAGAATCAGACCCTTGCTGTCAAGTGACAGGTTTGGAAGCTCCATAAAAATGAACTAATCCCTGTGGTCTTGTCCAACTGCATGTACTGTCAGTGTTCTGGACAGGAAATTTGGAAATGTTGCACATTGTGCAGTCATGGCTATAACTTTGGTGTAAGATATTAAACAGGTGAGGAAATTCAACCAAATGCCAGCACTTTTCTGGAGGCAATGGGGTGGCAGGAAAAGTGTGACTACTGGGACTAAATGAGCATTACGTTTTCCAGAAGAAAAAGAAAAAAATATTCCCGTGGCATTAGTGTGATGAGCCCAATTCAGAGGGGTTATATAGGGTGATGTATAAGCTTCCCATTGCTAAATGCATGTGAGGAAGTCTAAATGAAGGCTTTTCTTCACATACAGCACTTCTCCTGTCAGCATAGTTAATCCACATCCACCTCGAGAGGTGGTTGCTATGTCGATGGCAGAAACTCTCCTGTCAACATAGCGCTGTCTACATGGGGGTTAGGCTGCTATAATTATGTATAGATTTTCCATACCCTGGAGTGATGTAGTTATACTGATATAGGTCTGTAGTGTAGACTATGAGCATGGACTGGTCTACACTGAAAAGTTACATAAGTATAGCTATGTCTCTCGGGGTGGCGTGTGTGTGTGTGTAAAAATACACACCGCAGACAGATGTAGTTAAGCCGACCTAACCCGCAGTGTAGACAGTGCTAGGTCAACTGAAGAATTCTTCCGTCAACCTAGTTACCGCCTCTCAGGGGGATGGATTACCTACAGCAGCAGCAGAACCGTTCCCATCTACACCTGGGTGGGCAAACTTTTTGGCCCAAGGGCCACATCTGGGTATGGAAATTGTATGGCGGGCCATGAATGCTCACGAAATTGGGGGTTGGGGTGGCGGAGGGGGTGAGGGCTCTGGCTAGGGTGTGGGCTCTGGAGTGGGGCCAGAAATTAGGAGTTCAGGGTGCGGGAGGAGCTCCGGGCTGGGGATGGGGAGCGGGCTCCAGCTGGGTGTGCGGGCTCTTGGATGGGGCTGGGTATGAGGGGTTGGGGGTGCAGGAGGTTGCTCCGGGCGGGGATGGAGGAGTTCGGAGGGTGGGGTGGGGATCAGGGCTGGGGGAGGGGGTTGAGGCGCGGGAGGGGGTCAGGGGTGCAGGCTCCGGGTGGCCCTTACCTTAAACAGCTCCCAGAAGCAGCAGCATGTCCCCCTTCCGGCTCCTACGTGGAGGCGCAGCCAGGCAGCTCTGCACCCTGCCCCATCCACAGGCACCGCCCCTGCAGCTCCCATTGGCCATAGGGTTCCCAGACAATGGGAGCTGCGGGGGCAGCGTTCAGAGCCCACTAGCTGCCCTAACATGTAGGAGCTGGAGCGGGGACATGCCGCTGCTTCTGACCCAACTCCCTGGCTGGAGCACCAGAGCGGGGCAAGCCCTGGACCTCGCTCCCCGGCGGGAACTCAAGGTCCGGATTAAAACGTCTGGAGGTCTGGTCTACACTGAAGTGCTACAGCAGCACAGCTGTAGCATTTTAAGTGTTGATATATGTTGATGGAGACTATACCAGCATAGCTATGTTGCTATACCGACATAACTTCATAGTGCAGACACAGCAGACACCAATTGGTTTTTCTACTGCTATAGGAATTAGTGCTGTCAAAAAAATTAATCGTGATTAACTGCACTGTTAAACAATAATAGAATACTATTTATTTAAATATTTTTGGATGTTTTCTACATTTTCAAATATATTCATTTCAATTACAAAACAGAATACAAAGTGTACGGTGCTCACTTTATATTTATTCTTGATTACAAATATTTGCACTGTAAAAAACAAAATAAATAGTATTTTTCAATTCACCTAATACAAGTACTATAGTGCAATCTCTATCATGAAAGTTGAACTTACAAATGTAGAATTATGTACCAAAAAAACCTCCATTCAAAAATAAAACTATGTAAAACTTTTAGACCCTACAAGTCCATTCAGTCCTACTTCTTGTTCAACCAATCACTCATACAAGTTTGTTTATATTTGCAGAAGATAATGCTGCCTGCTTCTTGTTTACAATGTCACCTGAAAGTGAGAACAGGCATTTGCATGGCACTGTTGTACCCGGTGTCACAAGATATTTACATGCCAGATGCACTAAAGATTCATATGTCCCTTGATGCTTCAACCACTATTTCAGAGGACATGTGTCCATACTGATGACTGGTTCTGCTCGATAATGATCCAAAGCAGTGTGGACTGATGCATGTTCATTTTCATCATCTGAGTCAGATGCCACCAGCAGCAGGTTGATTTTCTTTTTTGGTGGTTTGGGTTCTATAGTTTCCGCATCAGAGTGTTGCTCCTTTAAGACTTCTGAAATCATGCTCCACACCTCGTCCCTCTCAGATTTTGGAAGGCACTTTTGATTCTTAAATCTTGAGTCAAATGCTGTTGCTATCTTTAGAAATTTCGCATTGGTATCTTCTTTGCATTTTGTCAAATTTGCAGTGAAAGTGTTCTTAAAAAGAAAATGTGCTGGGTCGTCATCCGAGACTGCTATAACATGACATATATGGCAGAATGCAGGTAAAACAGAGCAGGACACATACAATTGTCCCCCAAGTAGTTCAGTCAAAAATTTAATTAATGCATTCTTTTTTTTTAAATGAGCACCATCAGCATGGAAGCATGTTCTTTGGAACGATGGCCAAAGCAGAGGCATATGAATCTTTAGCGCATCTGGCACGTAAATATTTTGCAACGCCAGCTACAACAATGCCATGCAAATACCTGTTCTCATTTTCAGGTGACATTGTAATTAAGAAGTGGACAGCATTATCTCCTGTAAATGTAAACAAACTTGATTCTCTTTGCGATTGGCTGAATGAGAAGTAGGACTGAGTGGATTTGTACGCTCTAAAGTTTTACATTGTTTTGTTTTTGAGTGCAGTTATGTAACAAAAAAACCTACATTTGTAAGTTGAACTTTCATGATAAAGAGATTGCACTACAGTACTTGTATGAGGTGAATTGAAAAATACTATTTCTTTTATCATTTTTACAGTGCAAATATTTGTAATCAAAAATAATATAGAGTGAGCACTGTACACTTTGTGTTTTGTGTTGTAATTGAAATCGATATATTTGAAAATGTAGAAAAACATCCAAACATATTTAATAAATTTCAATTGGTATTCTATTGTTTAACAGTGCGATTAATCGCAATTTTTTGTGTGTTAATCGTGATTTATTTATTTTTAGTTAATCGTGCGAGTTAACTGCTATTAATTGACAGCCCTAGTAGGAATACTACCTCCCCCAAAGACAGCAGTTATGTGGAAGGAAGTATTCTTCCATTAACATAGCTGCCTCTATACTAGGTCATCATAGCTACCTTGGTCAGGGGTTGTTCCCTCCCACCCACACATCCCTGACCAAAGTAGCTACGTCGGCCTAACTTTTAAATGTAGACCAAGCTTAAGGTCCACACATGAGTTATACCACTTTAAGTATATCAGTATGTAAAGTGGTACAACCCCCCATAATGTGGATGCAGTTATATCAGTATATATGTGCTCATACTGGTATAGCTTATCCCCCCCTTCCCATATGGAAGAAAGCTAGATTGGTAGAAGCACATTTATACTGGTATAATTGTGCCCATACTAGGCCCTGTACCTGGATAACTATATTATTTAAAAAAAAAAAAAAAATCACATCCCTAATTGACATATTTACACTGATACAAATCCTGTGTGTAGACCAGGCCGAAGGGAATTTAAGCTCATGTCATTTACTCACCATGAGCCAAAAAAGGTAGAAGACAAAAAAAAGGAAGGTGTAAAAAAGGAGACCCTCCCCTCCCATATACCCACTTTTCTACACTTCCAGACCGTGGGTGTAGATTAGATTAATTTAAACTCAGGCTCCTTTAAACCTACTTATACCGCACCCATGATTTGTCCCAACAGGTCCTTTTGGCTGTTTTCTTTGTTTATACTAACAGCTAAAACTTGTTTGCCTTACTCAGCCAAGAGGCCACAGTGAGTGCAGGATAGAACTATTTGCATGAGTAAGGCAAGATAAAATTCGACCCAAAATAATAAAATAAGTAAATGTAAACATTACATAAAAATCAACACTGAAATTAAATCAACCATGAATCAAAATAAAAACATGGTAAAAGTTGTTATAAAATAGAGGCATACCGATTAGCAAACTCAGAAGTCTCTGGACCTTTGAACTCACCCCCACAACTCTGTATAATCCTTGGTCATTTATACCTATTGAGGAAGAAAACAGATCAGCCAGAGGATTCAAATATACAGCAAATAAAACTTTAAAAAAAACTTTCAAATGCTAAACAAGAAATTTTCATCAAAGTTGCATTCACCACTTTAAGTATCAGAGGGGTAGCCGTGTTAGTCTGAATCTGTAAAAAGCAACAGAGGGTCCTGTGGCACCTTTTGCCACGGGACCCTCTGTTGCTATTCACCACATTGTCACTCATGACTACGACAGGAATACACTGCAAATAAAGTATCTGTCTACAATCCTCTTTTTTGCTGTCCATTAAAATAAATCCAAGCTAAATAAAATGTTGGTCTTCAGGAAAAAGGTGCATGCACATTTTTTCCAATGTACTGACAGACCATTTAGGAGTTTGTGAATAGTTTTAGGGTTTGTTTTTTTCCCCTGTTCTACGAGCTCTTTCCTAAAAACTCAAACCAAACTTTTTTCACATCAGTAAACAATGCTCTTTCCTTAAGATACAAGGCATCATTCCAACCCACTGTGCTCCCCACACTGGGTATACCCAGAGGAACCCAACTTCAGGACTGAGGCCAGAAGTTTCTCTCCTGTCCTTTTTGTGGGGTGCAACCTCAACAGCCAGATGAGCATCCATAGTCTCCCGCTATCCTAATTTACTCAGCTCTGGAACATGGACACACTGGATAGCTTCTCTTGTTCCCCACTCTCGTTTTCTGTATTGCCATTGATTGTTGCTCATATTCCATCCAACCCCACTCCCCTTCCATTGCAACAATTTAGCTGCCCAGCCTCACTCAACATGCCATTATGCTGCTCACTTTCCATTCACCCCCCTTCTCTTTCTTCCCCTTTGCCCCTTCCCCCTCTATTCAGTCCCTTTTCACTCCAACATTCCCTCTCTCCCCTCACTGAAATCTCACATAACCTCCCTCCAAAAAACTAAGATTTTTTAGCATAAATAAAAATGTTAAGAAGATCAAAAAAGTAAAAAAACCCAGACGTTGTATGCCCACTGTCACACTGATCACATTGCTTGTATGTTGAATCCCTTTACTCCACCCTTTTTTACATGTCTGTATACAACATAGCACAATAGGGATGAGAACCTGATTGAGACTTTGGGACTCTCATGCAATCCAATTTACAACAACAAGCTCGGTACTTCCTGGTTTCATATGGACCTAGAAGTGGAAATACAGAAATGCCCCAAGGTATGATAATGTGAGAACAATCTTTATTTTCTCTTTGTAACTACAGGGTAGGTTTTGTGTGATTGGCTTTTATTGTTCATATTTTTATTATTATTATTAAAGAATACAACATACAGACAAATAAGACCTGTGGAGAACTCCCAGATTCAACAACAGATGGTTCCAACACAGAGCAAAAGAAACAAAAAGCAAAACTAGTCAAATAATGGAAAGCTTATACCTGAATATTAGATAAATATCTTGAAAAATCATAAGTATCATTTACAATAAATATCATTCTTAATGAATTACTCTAGCAGCTTCACAAATTAGACACCACCACCACCATCTAGTATACTCATTGGTCAAAACATCTTGACATTTGAAAAGTAAAGGGTCTTCTAGATTTTCTTCTTCTTCTTGGGCTTTCTTCTTATTGCCTAGATGGCCACAGATCTAATGATATTATAACATGAATTTACATATACAAAAAGTAACTTCCCATACCTCTCGGTTTTCCAGAGTCCCATGTTTACGATTAAGATCACAACCACACATGTACTACATACCACTTAGAAAATTGCCAGCAGGAAACAATTAAATTTCTGACCCACCCAAAAGTAGGAAGCACTGGAAATCTTGGGGGACTGGAGAGGATGCAAAGTAAAGAGCAGTTCCTGCTTGAATTTCCCTTGGGATTCCCTGGGAACTCCAGCCCAAAGATGTATAGATCTCTCATAAGAATATCCAACTTTCTAATGCTTTGCCAGATGGCACTAGGCCTTTTTGCAGGAGGATCCAACTTTAGTTTCTAGTGCTGCAGAACAAAGCTTCTGCATTGTATGCAAGAAACAAGGAAAAATTGAAGCAACATTCTTACAATCAAATCTATCTTATTGTTTTTGCTCATCTCAGAAGTTCAAGCTGTCAGGTTGTATATTGATTTACTGCACTGCTAACATTAAAACTAGTAAGAACAAAATTGTGCTGACTCAAAAAGTGTTGGTACCTTAGGCTTAAAAATAATTTAGGACAAGCCACAGCAATCCTTGTTTGGTTTTAAAAACAGATGTACGGCTGTGAAGTGTCTGAAATGACAGTAATATTGAAACTAGAATGCCACTTTAGCAATAGTAATCACTCTGCACTGGTAATTACTATCAGATAATTGATCAAGTTCAAATTCATCAACCTCAAAGAAGCAGAGCTAATTGCTAATGCATAATGAGAGGTGCAGAGGGGAATTAATGCTTCTCAACACCATTTTTATTTTAATGAAATTTTAAATAAAACAAACACAGTTTAAAATCATGTGATTTCAGATCTGAAAGTTTAAATGCTGCAGAGTACCTGAGACTGATAACTGTGGAAAATGTTTTCCTAATCACAGAGGGATTGACAAGGTGATTTATTTTAGAGCGTTTGGTTCAGCCAGCAGTAGTGGCCTTTGAACCAAGCACTATTAACAGCTTTGAGAGCTGCAAGGCTCCACAGTGCATATTCTAATTCTTTTTATATTTACATGAATTATGGGTTACTGGCTCTCAGAATACCAGGGTTTGACTTGGACACATATGGTTTGCTAGGCATGCCAATAAACAAATTTACTATAAGTAAGACAAGTCCCCCGTCTCAAATGTATGCCATAGCAGGCAGGGTGTGTCTACCAACAATGTACATCTTAGATGAGGTTCTTTTTATACATATTGCTAATGTGGGCTATTAATATAGCTGCAGAAACAACGTTTTACTTATGTTTTCTGTCCAATTATGTACTACAGATGTGCTCACACACACATACTGACAAATCAAGGTAATACCAGGTTATTCCTATGGGAAGGTTCCCTATTTTCTCACCAGTGAAACAAAAATTCTTACTGAGGAAAAACTGAGATGACAGCTCACTGCTGCCATCTGTCCCTACATATTAGAATAGGTGCTGCCGCAGTACCAATTACTAACACAGTGGAAATTTGTTATTAACCCTTGCCACTGGAATTTTACAGAATGCCACCCTAATGAGTGCTCAGAGGAATTACAGTCTCTCTCCCTCTCTCTCTCTCACACACACACACACTTTTTCCTATTGGAAGAACAGCACTCTGATGTTTCTATAATCTTTTCTCTCTCATTTTTATTATCCACTAAGGTGCTGAACTGTAAATAATGGAATAAAAAACATCCAGTCTTGCTCTCAGATACAGTATATGGTTGAAAATCCCATCAGAGTTGTGCTCATGCTCAGAGAAAAATGGGCCCACAGAGTTTTTAAAATATAATGCTGATTTAATAGCTCAAGTTTTCTAATCTAGTAAATTAGTAAATATCCTTATACATCAGCTCACAAGAATTCTAGTCTACTAGCTAATACTACTTTTAATTGAACTAGTTTTTTAATTCAAAGTGAATTATTTCTTCTCAGTTTGATAAAATGAATAACACAACTGAGAAAATCATTCAGCCATTGACAATTTAATGCTCAATATGTTTTCATTTTCTTTTTTTTTCTTTGCATACCAGAGTTTTCTGCTATGACATGACAAGACTATTCTCAGTTTCCACCCACACTAGACTGTCCTCTCTTTCCTCCCACACCAACCTCACACCCATTATGATTAAAAGAGATAAAACATGGCATACAGACACAGACTCTGAGGAGCATCTGTCTTCTATTTTCTTTTATTGAACATTACTTCCTTTAGCAACTTACTGTAAAATATTCACAGTAAAAGTTGTTATAAGGTTGAATTTAGTGCATCTTCTCTTACCTAGGTATAAAATCTGGAGGTTTGAAGGGTAATAGTTTTCCTCATATTATTATTATAAAGGTACATCAAGGAGACTTGCCTAAATTCTTTCACCACTTATGCTTATACAGCTCAACAGACATCATTAGAGATGTATGGGTGTAACAGTGCAGAAACTGATCTTCTATCCCTATGGGAGCAACAGCACATGTCGTACACAAGGCAAGATTTTGTTTTATTTTGTTTTCAAATACATCTTAAGTATGTTCAGAGTTAAGGTGACCAGATGTCCCGTTTTTAAAGGGACAGTCCCGTTTTTTGAGACTTTGTCTTATATAGGCACCTATTACCCCCCTTCCCACACTCCCTGTCCCGTTTTTTCACAGTTGCTATCTGGTAACTCTATTCAGAGTCAATGAACAGATAAACAATAACCATGGCTTTGTATACTATTTCCAAGTCATGTTCCGTTAGGCCGCAGCTGGGTGTGGATTGTGGAATGCTAGATAGAAGTCATATTGCCTACACCCATACCTGAATTCCCCACCCTACAAATAAAAGTGAATATTTATTTTTGAAAACTCTTAATAAAATTAAAATAATAAAGAAATATTTTGTTTTCACTAGTAACTATCAGTGTACATGTTATCTACTCTCTCTCTATATATATATGTATCATATAGTAACTACATTAAAAGAACATTAGAATAAGGTTGCAAAGTCAAGCACTCCAAAGTTAGGAAATGCCAGAATTCATTCAGCCCCCATGTGTGTATGCATAACACTATAACTTCAATTACATGATCACAATATTTTTTCTGGAAGACTATGCATCATTCAGTGCACTAGGGATGAATGAGGATTGTGTAGTAAAGAAGACGGTTGGCTGCAGGACTCCTGCTTCAGGTGTAGCATTTGCTAACTTTTGAGTGCTTGACTTTGCAACCTTACTGTTAGTTTTGAGTGTGCAGTTTCCTAGTTTAAAAACAAAACACATCACATGGCATCATATTGACAATCATATGGCTCATCAGCAGATCCACCACACAGATCCCTGCCGCTTGAGCTAACTGTTCACATGATAGCAGGGGTAGCAGCATTAAAGGCGGATGGGACACTTTGCCAGTGGGTTACACAGATATTTGAGGACAGCAGAGGAATGGTGAGCCTTGGGAATCTTGGGTTCCATTCTGGTTCTGCAAGGGAGTGAACTCTACTGGGCACGTCTGCTCATTTTCCCCAAGCTTGACCCCTTTCGCACCTTCCCCATGCAACCTGTCCTTGTTCCAGTCCTGGTCTTCCCCACCCCAAGATCCTCATCCTAGTCACACTCGCCTCACCTAGCCACACCCAGTATCCACTCCTCGGGCTTCTCATCCCAGTCCCAATCGCCTGGGCCAGCAAGTCCTAATCTCACTCCTCTGGACCCCACATCCCAGTCCCAGTCTCCCCACCTCCCCCAGCTGCTCATCTGATTTCCCTTCACAGCCTCCCATCATCCCCAGCCCACATTTACATTCTTTATCCCACTACTTCCCAGTCCCAACTCTTACCACATATGCCCCCAGCTCCTTGTCTCAGTCTCTTTGCCCAGCCAATCCCAGTTCTCCCCCTTCACACTGTTCCACCTCAGATCCATCTCCACTTCCCACTGGGTTCTCAGTCCCAGTATTCTCATCCCAATCTATTTCCACCAACAGGTACAGCTCTTGTCCACTCTCTATTCGAATCAGACATCCTCCTCCTCCACCCTTCTTAGGCCCAGCAGAGGGTCACTAAGAGGACAGTAGAGACAGTCTTCCTGATCTCAGTTCAGGTGTCCAGACCTGGACCCAGTACAGCCAACTATAGCCCAAAGCTGAAATTGCAGGAAAGTCCAGCTGATTCTAGGGCTGGAGCATGCTCGTTGTAGATGGAATTGTTAGAGATTTTAGTAACTAAAATCTGAGAAATATCTACTCAGCACGTCTGAACTGTGATTTTTCTAAGGCTTATAACTTGCCCAAATTTGGGCAGATCTTCACAGGTTTGGCAAAAGGCACATTCCTGACACGCAGGACGCCCCTGCCAAATTTCAAGTCCTTGCATCAATGCATGGGGGTACTAGAGCTTTTCAAATAAAAGGTCTAGAATTTTTGAACACAGGCAAAATAAGGTATTTTTTCCTAGCCTGGATCTCTGAAAGAGCTGAACCGTTTTAACGGAAATGCTCAATAAATCAATCAATCCGTTGGCCTGAGGCACACACCTGGCATGAAAAAATTTATTTTGGCAAAGTTATAAACAACTGAAAACAGGGTTTTATAAGGTCAGGCAACCCTAGTAATAGGCCAGGCTACCAGCCCCGTTTCTAATAGTAACATAATTATACAACATATATGTAGTTGTTGATAAAGTAGCTTGCTACTTCCTCACTCCTGTGGAGAAAAGTATGGGTTTTAAGACTTATTTACATTTTATCAGCATTTTTTTTTTTAAAAGATGACACACATAAATCTAAGATCTTAATCTAGATCAGTGGTTTTCAACCATTTTTGATTTGTGAAGCCCTAGATTTCGAATGCAGGTGCAGACCCCTAGAAAATTTCAAATGGAGGTGCAGACCCATTTGGAAATCTATTGTCTATATATATAGTTGAATTATGTTCAGTCAGTTTTCAATCTAAGTCTTTCGCAAATCCCTTAGATATAGTCCATGGACCCCCAGGTGGTCCGCGGACCACAGGTAGAGACTCGCTGATCTAGATAACTAAAATAATTAAAATGATGGATTAAGTTAAGGAAATCTGACAACTATTTGAAAAACTATAAAGCCCAAAATAATGTCAGTTCAGATCTGGTCTAACCTGAAATTATTCAAAAACCTATCAGAGTGGATTGATGTTAAAATCCAAGTGAAAACAGTTCCTGAGATTATTCTTTGTTATTAATGGTTAAGTTCCCAACTTCACAAAACTACTTGTATTCATCAGTTATATGGTATTCTAAGTACACAAGTAGAAAACTTTGCTTAACAAGTCAGACCTTGCACTGACAGCAGATGTGACAGAACTACTTTTTTACACCACTGTATCCTGAAAGTAAGGAAAGTGATATACCGGAAAGATACTAATCTTCTGCTCTGTGCAACATTAGTCTCTCAAATATAACTAGCAGCTCCAGTATGGAAAGACTAGACAACTCCAATTCCAATTGCTCTTTTCACATTAAGAAGAACAAATAGAGGGTAGTAAATTATCCATTTTCATTTAATCTTCTCTTAAAAAGGAAAACACGAACACATAGTTTATTTCACTGTCCTGCCTCACTCAACATTGTTCTCTTGAAAGACAAGTCTAAATAAATGTTATACCTTTTAAAAAATTAAAAGCTTAATTAGCAGCATATTAAGCCCCTTATAGCCTGCAGAGTGAGGAGTAGGAACTACACACATCCCTGGATGGTGTCTCATTAACCACTGGCAAATATCTAACCTCCTTTTTACAAACACTGGGATTGCATGAGGCCTGACACAAAAGTGAGGAAGAATATACCTACAGACCCTCCCACCAGGGTTTCCTCAGGAGTACAGGACACATTTTCATATACACAAGAGCAGATCCCCCTTAGACCCAAAAAATCCTGCACCTTGGCAGTGGGTTAGACGAAATGACCCTTGTGGTCCCTTCTAACCCTAGGGTTCTATGATTCTACCTGGAGCACAGCAACAGCTAAAATGGAAGGGCTGGACAGATGCTTCTTCTGCATCTGGCCTCCATCTTCTCCAAGCTCTACAATGGGCCGGTGAGACTTTATATCAGATCCGCACTCACACACCACTCCCACCTTCTTGTCATCTTTGCCCTTCCCTCATGAGCAGTAGCACTTGGCTGAGTTGATCATTACCTCGTGTTTCAACGGCACTGATGCATTTTCTCAGAATTGTGAACCCTATCTTATCCAACTGTGCACCTAAAAGGAAAAACAGTTTGAAAAGGTTTTAAGAACAATTAATAATATATTAGTTTTTTTCTCACAGATGGCATGTCTACACAAACACTATATGCAGCAAGCTGGGGTGTAAATTTGCAGCGTTCCAGCATGCTTCACACCAGCTCTCTGTGTGGAACTTGCTGCTATGCCCTACACATTCCCTAATGTATTTTCACCTACTTCTGTTTCAAACCACAGTACGTCAACGCACACTAGGGAACTTTTTGCGCACATCAGCAGGGACCACAGGACAGTTAGTGTGCAGCACGTTGGAACACTGCAGATTTACACCCCTGCTTGCTGTGCAGGAAGTGTTCATGTAGACATGCCCAAAGATACAAAGATTCAAGGCCAATCTAGTGCTGCTTTCTTGGTAGAAAGTAATATTGCACCTAACCCTACAGACAGGGCTCACTCAGGCAAAATTGAGGAAGAATTCCAGGAGTAGGCACCTTTGTTACATCTTCTAGAGAAATTTTTCTTTTTTGCTCTCTTATATTTGTACAGAACCAATCCTGCAAGCACTTGCTACAAGGTGTAGTAACTTCAGGGAGTCTATTCACAGTAGCAAGTCTTTGCAGGATTGGACTCGTAATTAGACACATACGTTGGCAGGAGAAGAATGTGGTTTAAGATTATTTACTGCAAAGCAAGACAGACTAATCCTAAAAAATTCTCAGCTCATTGGAACATATCCTGCAGGATCTTGAATATTTGAATACTTGCTATATGCACTGTAGATTTTTGAAGGAAACCCCCAATTCTTAAAACACACCCATAAAACTAAAATGCACACAGAGACTTTCTAATGGAAAACCCTCAACTAACAGCCAAAAAGACAATAACTGTATTTCCAGTCTTGTTTAAATAATTCCATGATATTCCCTTTTAAAATAAAGTGAAAATCATATGAAGAGAAGTCTCATGTGAACTTGCCGTTTATTAAATAAAGGATATGACTACAAAAAATCAATTTTTAAGCTATACATTTTAAAAATTGTTTTTGAACAAAATTTCTTGAAATGACCTCCCGAAGTTTGAAATATTTTAATATTAAAATATTTCAAACTTTGGGAGGTCATTTCAAGAAATTGGTTTATCAAAAATCATTATTTATAACTTTTTAGCTTTAAATATTTTGACAAACCTAAAAAATTGATCCAATGTCTCTTTTTTAAAAAGTATTATGTATAATGAATAAAATCTAAGAAAGTTAACCTAATTGGAGAAGAGAGTACTTGTACAGAACACATTGCAATGCTTCTCCCCTATGGAATCATTCTATCATCCCCAACAAAGTACATCCTACACAACCCAAAAGAATTTCCCCACCACAGATTTAGGACATGTATGTGCATCTCTTCATGGCAGCTGATGAATGGGCTACCTAAAACCTAATGTATTCACAAGATAATACTCGAGGACCAACTATCTTTGTGACACTGTTTAATCCCTTTTCTACTAAATCAAAACTCATGTTCCAAAGCCACATTTCACCTAACCATCTGGTTTTCACCTTCACTGTTGGCTTGATCCTTCACCATGAAAGCTTATGGAAGTTTTTCCATCCATTTAAGTGGGAGCACAATAAAGCCCAGGATTACAAAGAACAAATGCATTAACTCCTGAATGCAAGGAGAATAGCTGCCTTCATTGTTGGGACGGTGTCAAATTATTATGAATTATTATTATGAATGAATGTGGTGAACACGAGTTTGCTATGACTTGATACATTTGAATTTGCTAGAGGATTCTGGGAGCAGGGTTCTCTTAGCATCAGACAGTTGATATGGAAATTTATTGAGAGTCATCAGAGGCTCTATCTCTGTGTGTGTGTTTCAAAATGGAACTTTGGAACATATAAGCCAATGACCAGCTCACCAAGTAAAGAAAACGCAAAAACACGCAATCAGTGAGGTTGGCACAGGCTGACCCAGGTCAAAATGACCCTTTAAGATGGCACCACACTTAAGAGCTCAAGTGAATGATTGAGGAGAGGATAAACATCAACTGATCTTTGGTCTCTATCCGTTTTGCAGTCCCTTCTAAAATATTAATTAGAAAAACTAGTAATGAATAGGGCTGTCGATTATTTGCAGTTAACTCACGCGATTAACTCAAAAAAATTAATCACGATTAATCGTAGTATTAATCGCACTGTTAAACAAGATAATACTAATTAAAATTTATTAAATATTTTGGATGTTTTTCTACATTTTCATATATATCTTGTATTCTGTGTTGTAATTGAAATCAAAATTTTGATTACAAATATTTGCACTGTAAAAATGATAAACAGAAGAAATAGTATTTTTCAATTCACCTCATACAAGTACAGTAGTGCAATCTCTTTGTCCTGAAAGTGCAACTTACAAATATAGATTTTTTTTGTTTTGTTAGATAACTGCAGTCAAAAACAAAACAAACAATGTAAAACTTCAGAGCCTACAAGTCCTACTTCTTGTTGAGCATATCACTAAGACAAACAAGTTTGTTTACATTTACAAGAGATAACGCTGTCCCCTTCTTATTTACAATGTCTCCAGAAAGTGAGAACAGGCATTTGCATGGCACTTTTGTAGCCAGCATTGCAAGGTATTTACGTGTCAGATATGCTAAACATTCATATGCCCCTTCATGCTTCAGCCACCATTCCAGAGGACATGCTTCCATGCTGATGATGCTAGTTAAAAAAAACCATGCGTTAATTAAATTTGTGATTCAACTGTTTGGGGGAGAATAGTACATCCCCTGCTCTGTTTTACCCGCATTCTGCCATATATTTCATGTTATGCCAGTCTTGGATGATGACCCAGCACACATTGTTCATTTTAAGAACACTTTCTCTGTAGATTTGACAAAACACAAAGAAGGTACCAATGTGAGATTTGTAAAGATAGCTACAGCACTTGACCCAAGAGTTAAGAATCTGAAGTGTCTTCCAAAATCTGAGAGGGACTAGGTAGGAAGTATGCTTTCAGAAGTCTTAAAAGAGCAACACTCCAATATGGAAACTACAGAACCCAAACCACCAAAAAAGAAAATCAACCTTCTGCTGGTGGCATCTGACTCAGATAATGAAAGTGAACATGCCTCAGTCCACACTGCTTTGGATTGCTATCGAGCAGAACCCGTCATAAGCACAGACGCATGCCTCCTGGAATGGTGATTGAGGCATGAAGGAACATATCAATCTTTAGCACATCTGGCACGTAAATATCTTGCCACACTGGCTACAAGAGTGCCATGCAAATGCCTGTCCTCACTTTCAGGTGACATTGTAAACAAGAAGCAGGCAGCATTATCTCCTGCAAATGTAAACAAACTTGTTTGTCTGAGCGATTGGCTGAACAAGAAGTAGGACTGAGTGGACTTGTAGGCTCTAAAATTTTACATTGTTTTATTTTTGAATGGAGGGGGTTTTTGTACATAATTCTATATTTGTAAGTTCAATTTTCATGATAAAGAGATTGTATGAGGTACTTGTATGAGGTGAATTGAAAAATACTATTTCTTTTGTCTTTTTACAGTGCAAACACTTGTAATCAAAAATAAATAATAAATAAATATGAAGTGAGCACTGTACACTTTGTATTCTGTGTTGTAATTGAAATCAATATATTTGAAAATGTAGAAAACATCCAAAAATATTTAAGTAAATGGTGTTCTATTATTGTTGAACAGTGCGATTAATCGTGATTACTTTTTTTCATCGCTTGACAGCCCTAGTAATCAAATGGACACAGGGCATATTTCTGGGACATGTGACTCCTCTGAGAACAAGAGGTATAAATGCTAAGCAGAGTTCGTTAGTTCACCAATTAACATCTGAAGAGGTCTGTGATGCTGTAAGACAGAAGGTCTCAGGGTAGCCAACAACCTGCTACAAGGGACTTTTGAACCAGAGGGCCTTGGGGTAACCAAGACCCTGCTTTGGGAGACATTTGACAGACCAAGTAACCGAGGAGAGGAGAAGAGTTGAGTCTCCCTCTAGGACTGGTAGCTATACCTGCTTTGTTTGCCAGTCAAGATACTGTGTAAGGCCAACATAGTTACTGAGGGTTTATGATTGGGGAATTGAGGCTTATTAGGAAGACGTATTATATAACCTTTTACTGCTTGTGTAATTCTTTCTCCAATAAACTGCTGTGCATTGAACAAATTGAATCAGAATTTTCACTGGTACTTGTAACAATCTGCCCAGCTGTGGGCCATTAAATATCCATTTCAACATTCATCACTACCTCTTTCTCCACAGGAAAGGTCAAACAGTTAAAAAATATATATATATTTTTAATGTCAGGTTATGGTTCAGATTTTGAGGACACACACGTTTTGATTCTCACTGCTACATTAACTCACTACACTTGCAGACCTGCGGTATTTTATACTACTATATAAGAAGTTAGCCTTTATGCTCTTTTTATATATGTGTGCAATGTGACTAAGTTATTGTTTCCAATGCCATATCGTTGAATTTTCTGACTTCCATACAAATATAATCTCAACCAGTAAAGTTTTGTTATGTTTAGAAGTAAGTTGTACCCTTAAGGCACTTACAGTATGAAATGAGTTGACATGAACAACGGGATAGTTTTCCTCAAAGCAGGTGTGAACTTAGACCTCAACACTACACACATCTATGCCTGTGCTTAATTTTACTCCTGTGAGAAGAAACATTAACTTCTGTGGGACAACTTATGTTAGTCAAGTTAAGTATATGCATACGAGTTTTCAGAATCGGAGCCTAAGTGATTAAAATTGAGTTCTTTTTAAAAGTGTGTAATCTCTTGTAAAACATTTTTATCTATGCATTTCAGAATTAAAATGTTAAATATTTAATTGATATTTATTTATTAAAATATTAACATATTTAATATAATAAATATTAGTTTTAATAGTAGCTCCAGGTACTTACTTCCCTCCCGTCTTGTGTTGGCTCTATACAAATTGATGAACAGCTAATAGAAAAATACAAAAATGTAAGCGCTCTGCAGTAAAAAAGTTCTTAAGAACAGAATCAAGATGCTTCCTGCTTAATGCCAAGTAGGCACAACTGCAGCACTTGATTGCTAACAAATACTGGGCCTCACTTGATACAGTACATTAGCCTAGAGGGGCTCGAATAACAATTTCCAGCCCATGGGGAATTCAGATATTTGACATTTGTGTTTGTTCCAAAGAGCATGAAGAGTCAAACCATCTAAACTTTTTGTGGAATGACACATTTCATTTTGGGTTAGATCAACATTAAACTGAAACCACTTACGCTGCCACAGAGCCTTACAAGAGTTGTAGTTAAGGTGCCCCACACCCCCATTTTTCTCTATAGGCAGATTCCCTGGCTGCCCGCTGTGCATTCATGAAAGATGTAATCAGGCCAGGAAGCTCATCCTAGCGAGGACATTGAAGGCATGGGGCACTTGTATTACATCTCTCAAGTGGCACCATAGCAGCTGAGGTAGATGCAAATTTTAATGTCAACCCAAACAAACAACATTTTTCAATTAAATTTTCCAGAACTATTGGCAACTCAACATTATATATATTTAACTGCTGAATTCTGTTGGGTAAATCAAGTCCTGGTGAATTATAACTGGAACATATTCAAGGCTTTAAAAAGTTTTTGCTATGATGCTGACAAAAAAGGGGTAAAGAAAAGAATTTTTAAATTCACAGGAACTATCTGTTGTGACACAGAAATAATAATACCTACTATCAAGTCCCACTATTCTTGGCTTACAAAACCTAAACCCTAGATCTGAATACTCAAGTATAACAACACAAATAATCCAGTGCTGTATCCTAACTCTCCAGCTCCATTCCATTTCTAAAGTATTTTGATATGAACCAAAAACAGGACAACTACTCAATCATGAACAGATTAAAAAATAAAATCATTTTCAAGACAGACCTATTATTTTCCAGTGTACAGTACATTTTTAAGCTTATAGAAATATTGTCACATGACTGCTCATGCAAGTCTATTTGAATAGAGTAGATTGTTATCTGGGAAAGTGATTAAGTCTACACTAGCCATTACCTAGAATAGTGATATAATCATTGTAATGGAATCTATTTATAAAATCAATTTTTGCTGTTACAAAAATGAAACACCACAGCTTCACCACAATCTTTACAGATCTCTATCCTATGCTAATGTTTTGTTTCACGGATATTCTCTTTCAGCAAATCTATCATTTTGCAGAACTATGTAAACCTGGTATATAAGGACTGCAGAAAACATCATCATTACACTATAACTGTATGTGAAAAAATAATCCATATATATTATATTATAGTCTTACAGTTTCTTTTCCATCCAAGACTTCCATCCACAGCTTCCTGTCCTCCTCAGAAAATGCCTGCATGGTCACAGGAGTAACAGATCTACAGGAACACCAATAAAGGAAAATAACTACATTTGTCTTTTTATTAGCCAGTACATATAATATCAATTTTGCCTCTTTTTGAATGGCACATCCCATCACCATCACAAAATTCACTGTCCAAGAACAAACTTTTTTTTTTTTTTTGCTATATTACAGAACATTGTTCACCCTTGAAATTGATGTATTGACAAATCAACTGTATCCCCAAAGTGAACAAACATTCTGCAAATTAGGCAGCCAGAAAAAAACAACAACAATCCATTATACACTATTTATTTAAAGTAGAAGCTTGTTAATTTTATCAAGAAGTGAGAATTACTGAATTTTGTGAATTATAAGATATACAAGATATATAAGATCAGGGCTATTGTACAAAAAAATTACTTTGTTAATTTATTTGAAATGTAGAGTTCATTTTTAATTATTTGTGCCAATACTCTAGAGTATTCTAGTAAATATTCTATAGTACATTTTATAAAGAGTAATTAAGTCTTAATATAATACCTCATTACAAAATTCAGCTATTAAAATTTTCCTAACAAATGAAGAAAGTCTCAATTTTGGGATGTAGAGATTAGTAAATAGAGATTAGTGTAAATCTAACTTTTCTTTTAATAGAGTATGAGGGAACTTTTAAAAATGAATAATTGTGAAGCTTTGTAAAGAAACCAAGTGCAAGGGAAGTTAACAGCTGCAATGAAGCAGGAGTGGTGATGCCAGTAATTACTTTCCTGCCAATTAAAAAAAAGTGTATCACATTCACCCTGCCACTGAATACCATATTTATAAATATGATATGCCTCAATCCTTTTTATGTCTGCTTTCCAATTACTGAACTATGTTTTGGTTTTCCAAATTAATTTCAGCATAGCACTGTGCAGATAGGAATTATGGTGCCCTGCTCCCTTGCTCAGTGCATCCCTTTGGATTACACATCAGGACAAAATACACATAGAATCCAGGGATTCAAGATACTGTAAATGGAAGCTTCAGATTTTTTTTTTTTTAATTGTCCTTCCTCTGAGCCAATGCTGGACTCAGGGGAGCTAATTATAATTATAGAAACGAACTGCAAATGGCATAAACATTTCTCTTTAGATCTATTAAAGTGAGGGTACTATCATTGCGCATACAAGAGGTATCCTACTCTCCTGAAAAACACTGCTTCCCCCAGCAGGTGTACAAATAAACCATAAAAAAAAAAAAAAAAAGCCTTCTGCAGAACTTCATTAAATGTGTGCATCTTATACCCTTTGTGGCTAAATATAAGCAAATACATATATGAATAGAAGTAGTAAGATGGGGAGGAGGCAGACTTTCCAGGCCAAACAGGCTTTTTGGGGCTTAAACTGGCCATTTAGTATTATTCAGTTTCAACCATGCTAAATGTACAAAACTGAATAATTCTGCAGGGAAAGAAAAGCAGGGAAATGGCTGAACTAGCAAAAGGACCACATAATACTTCAATGTCTTCTCTTATCTCCATTTCATTAGTGAAAGTCAAAACCCAGTATTTCACTTTTACATAATGCAAATGCTCCTCCTCTTCACTGGAATTTTAAAAGTGAAGTGAAAGCACTAAAACTGATCCACACACACACACACACACACACACACACTCTCTCTCTCTCTCTCTCAGCAGCATATCAGGAGAATAATTCAAGTTCTGTATTGGTAAAAAGCTAGTCTAGGAGAGATATTTATTCCTTCCCCTCCTCCACAAAGGCTGTGTACATTTAAGGTTTCATTTCTTAACATTTGCCAGTATTATCACCACCTGTTAAACTACTGGAACATTAGTGCAGTCAGGGAACCTAGCCTACTCTAGAACTTCCGCCATTGCTACTTCTGGTGGAACCAAATCAACTAGTAACAATGCAGGGAAAAAATCTCTTGGGCAGGCAAGGTCTATTGCATCACTAGGGGATAAACTACAGTGATGAAAAGCCTCTTATCAGGATGAACGAGTGTACAGTGGCTAGACCAGGGGTCTCAAACATGCGTGATTTTCTGCGGCCCGCGAGCCCCTCGCGGCCCCTCCCCCACCCTCCCCCAGTGTTTACCAGAGTGGCCGGACGAGCACCAGGAGCAGGGCAGGCTCCCTGCCTTCCTGCCCTGCACAGCTCCGGGAAGAGGCTGGAACGTGAGGAAGGGGGGGCAGAGGGGCTGTGTGTGGCTGTTACTTTAGGCAGCGCCCCCAGCAGCTCCAATTGGCCGGGAACGGAGAACCGCGGCCAATGGGAGCTGCTGGAGGCGGTGGCTCAAGCAACAGAAACGCACAGCCCCTCCGCCCCCCTTCCCCATGTTCCAGCCTCTTGCGGGGGCAGGGCAGACAGGCAGGCAGGCAGGCAGGGAGCCTGCCCTGCCCCCGGTACGCGCCCAGCCAGATCCTGCCCCCCGAACCCTTCCTGCAGCCGAACCCCCCTGCCCTGAGCCCCATGGCAGCACCCCTCCTGTACCCCGACCCCCTGCCATACCCTGCACCCCAACTCCCTGCCCTGAGCCCCCTCCATACCCCACACCCCTCCTGCACCCCCTGGGGGCAGGGACGGGGTAGAGTTGGGGTGGGGATTTCGGGGAAGGGGTTGGAACGGGGGCAGGGAAGGGGTGGGAAGAGGTGGGGCAGGGGCGTGGCCTCATGGAAGGGGTGGAGTGGGGGCGGGGCCGAGGGCAGCGGGGGGGGAGGTGTCAGTAATGCGGCCCTTAGGCCAATGTACTAGTCCTCATGTGGCCCTCATGGTCATTTGAGTTTGAGACCCCGGGCTAGACAATATTTTTATGGAGAAGTGCAGGTATCACTTCAAAGCCAAAAAAGTGTGCATGTGGCAGACATAGAAACAGTATGAAATAAGAAAATTTGTACTATCTGTCCACTGATATTAAAAATATTAAATACTCAAACTACTCACATCTTCCACTGTAATGACAAGTACATTAATGTTTAACTATTTCTCAAGAAATTAGAGTACTTCCAAGCGTCAAATAGATTCCCATAGCACAGACCCAATCTTATGTTGTACATATATGAGAGTAGAAAAACATCAAACGTGACACGAGACATTAATCAGAAGAATTGGTATCTATTTTTTGTTAGCTTGAGGCAAGTTTTGGAGCCCATAAAACCTACAGCTTGGATTCTGAGTAAGGATAAAGGACAATCACAGCTTCTGATTAAAAAAAATGAGAGTTAGTTTCTTTCTAAGAGAGCTTTGAAAACAAACAGATGTCAATTGATTACTAAACCTGAGATTCTTTCCTAGAAATCTTTGGTCACTCCCTGTATCCGAGCCTTGGGGACACACAAAACCCATGACCAATGGTCAGTCTTTTGACTACTTTTGTGGAGGAGATGTCTGAGCAATACAAAGCAGTGCTGTCCAGACTGCTATTAATGAAGTTAGGGCAGCTGCTAAGCCCCTACGCCAGCTGAGACAGTGCCTCTACTGAGCAGCCAGCACAGCCTCTATCCACAAGGGGTACATGAGAACATAAGAATGGCCCTACTGGATCAGACCAAAGGTCCATCTAGCCCAGTATCCTGTCTTCTGACAGCGGCCAATGCCAGGTGTCCCAGAGGTAATGAACAGAACACGTAATCATCAAGTGATCCATCCTCTGTCGCCCATTCCCAGCTTCTGGCAAACAGAGCCTAGAGACACCATCCCTGTCCATCCTGGCTAATAGTCATTGATGAACCTATCCTCCATGAACTTATCTAGTTTTTTTTTAACCCTGTTGTAGACTTGGCCTTCACAACATCCACTGGCAAGGAGTTCCACAGGTTGACTGTGCGTTGTGTGAAAAAATACTTCCTTTTGTTTGTTTTAAACCTGCTGTCTATTAATTACATTTGGTGACCCTTCGTTCTTGCATTATGAGAAGCAGTAAATAACACTTCCTTATTTACTTACTCCACACCAGTCATGACTTTATAGACCTCTATCATATCCCCCCTTAGTCATCTCTTTTCCAAGCTGAAAAGTCCCAGTTTTATTAATCTTTCCTCATATGGTAGATATTCCATACCCCTAATCATTTTTGTTGCCCTTTTCTGAACCTTTTCCAATTCCAATATAACTTTTTGAGATGGAGCGACCACATCTCCACACAGCATTCAAGATGTGGGCATACCATGGATTTACATAGAAGCAATATGATATTTTCTGTCTTATTATTTATCCCTTTCTTAATGACTCCCAACAGTCTGGTCGCTTTTTTCACTGCTGCTGCACATTGAGTGGATGTTTTCAGAGAACTATCCACAATGACTCCAAGATCTCTTTCTTGAGTGGTAACAGCCAATTTAGATCCCATCATTTTGTATGTATAGTTGGGATTATGTTTTCTAATGTGCATTACTCTGCATTTATCAACACTGAATTTCATCTGTCATTTTGTTGCCCAGTCACCTAGTTTTGAGAGACCCTTTGTAGCTCTTCGCAGTCTGCCTGGGACTTAACTACGGTGACCAGACAGCAAGTGTGAAAAATCAGGACAAGGGGTGGGGGGTAATATGCGCCTATATAAGAAAAAGCCCCAAATATCGGGACTGTCCCTATAAAATAGGGACATCTGGTCACCCTAGACTTAACTATCCCGAGTAGTTTTGTATCATCTGCAAATTTTGCCATCTCACTGTTTACTACTTTTTCCAGATCATTTATGAATATGCTGAACAGCAATGGTCCCAGTACAGACCCCTGAGGGACACCACTATTTACCTCTCTCCATTTTGAAAACTGACCATTTATTCCTATCCTTTGTTTCCTGTCTTTTAACCAGTTACATCTCAATACCACAAGAGGCAGCCTTGTCTACTGGTCACAGTGAACAGGAATTGGTTCAATTTTGCAGGGGGAAGATGGGCATGAAAAATTGTTTTGCAGTATCAACCAAACATGCTCCATTCCAGCTCAGTGGCAATAAGCACACGAGACTGAAGAATTAAGTTTACACACCATGTGCCAGGTTAGAATAGCATTAATTGGCGAGCTCAGTGAGTAAGTTGGATGGGCTGGAAGGCAAGAGCTGCAAAAGAACGAAGTCAGAAAAATGTTAGAGAAATATCACAGAAAGTGACAGATTACTCTGTGCATAAGGTCACAGAGTGTTACATCATCAGAAGACTTGCCAGAGTGACAGGGAATGGCAAAGAGCAAAGTAACATTTAAAAAAATAATCCAGCTCTGATTTTAAAACATTTTTCTAGAATCTATGGATTTCTCCACACTCATGGAAGTGAACAGAGAGTTAGGAGTAAAAACTGTAGCTTCCCTGAGGCTTGGTAGGATATTATAAACATGTTCCACCCTGGCATAGGGCTTAATAAAGATGACAATTTGCATGTGTCAGAGACAGACAGATGCAGATTCCATATTAACCACTAAATCACGCTTAGAGAGCCCTGAAAATCATATCCACAGACCATTTTTGCGGATTGGTTACAGATACAAATTTTTTATCTGTGCAGGGCTCTAATCATGTTGATTAATGGGGTGTTACAGACACAAGGCACACTGGGAAGAGTCTCTACCCCAGGATATCCAATGATGCATCAGTGTAAAGGAGTTTGGGTTATGTTTGACCATCTCATCTATAAAGCTGACCTCCAATATGCAGTTTAAATTAAGTATTTTGAAGACTGAAACCCATAACTGGGAATTGATGAGACTCTCCTACATTCCAAGTAGCATTTCATACTAGACCTACTCCAGTCCAGTGCAGAGAGAGAAAACTGTTTAACCAATGGAATACATCTTGGTCAAAGATGTATTTTTATTCACAATGCCCTTCTAAACTGGATTCTTCCACCCTGACACTGAATGAAGACCAGTTGAGGTGGAAAACATAAAATTTGACATATTTTAAAATATTAGATTTCTCTGATAGGCAAAATGAGTACACAGTTTCCTGAGTTTGAGATAACCCAGTAGAACGCAAATGGAGTCACACAGGAGCGATGGTTGCACCATTGTATAGGATGTATCATGCCCTGTAATGAAAAATTTGTACAGTAGAACCTCAGAGTTATGAACACATCGGGAATGGAGGTTGTTTGTAACTGTGAACAAAACATTATGGTTGTTCCTTCAAAAGTGTACAACTTAACACTGACTTAATACAGTTTTAAAACTTTATTATGCAGAAGAAAAATGCAGCTTTTATACGTCTTAATTTAAATGAAACAAGCACAGAAACAGTTTCCTTGTCAAATCTTTTTAAGTTTTCCCTTTTTTAATATTTTATGTTTAACACAGTATTGTACTGTGTTTGCTTTTTTTCTTTTCTTTTTTGGGAGGTGTGGGGGGGAGGGGAGTCCTCTGCTGCTACCTGATTGTGTACTTCTGGTTCCAAATGAGGTGTGTGGTTGACCAGTCAGTTCGTAACTCTGATGTTTGTAACTCTGAGGTGCTACTGTATGTTACTTTTATGTTGCCTTTGCATGCCATAATAAGAATAAATTGCCTGGTTCTAACTTAGCCAAAATGCAGCTTTGCAATATGCCTTTCATTTCAGTGACCAGCATACAACAAATCACAAGAAACTGTAATTCTCCATGGGGTTCTTCCCTTTAATGTTAAAGTAACAGAGAACCCTGTGCATCTGAGATCCTCGTAGTGAGAGGCAGTATATAGAATCCAAGTTATTATTAACATTTACCCTGATGCTTTCTTTAGTGTATTTTACCAGCTTACCTGTCTGCAGCTTCTATGTCAAAACAGAAACGTCTGTCTATAGTATCCACATTTCTTTTGGTACAGCATGTAAGGAGGAAAACGTCCCCATCACCCTATAAACAAGAGATTTTTTTATATGCTTTATGTAATAACAAAACTTAAATCCAAAGCTTCTGTAAGCCACGTGATGCAATCTGAATACGGTAAACCTATATTAAAGTAAAAGCAAAAGCTGGATTGAAACTGACATATGCAATGGAATTCAGTTATGGCTGCTATTCATGTTTTTAAAATCTAAACGTGTTACTGCAGAAGTCTCAAAAAACAAGGCTATTTTATACATCTGCAGCAATAGTGTGTCTTTTATTTGAAATTTGGTAGTTTAAATGAATAAAAACATTGTAATAAAAAAATCAGAACTTTGCACCCATTGCAACATCAATGCAGACATATTGTAAGAGAGACTTTCACTGCAACATTTTTCCCCAGACATGGTAATATTCCAAATTCTACTTTAAAGGGCTACAATTAAAGTAGTTAGGACAAAAAAGGGACTTACAGTACCATGAAATTTGACTTTTATAGCAGATGTTATCTTCAAAACCCACCATGTGTTCATAGCACATTTGTAAACTCATCCTTATAGCATCCAAAAATCAAATGCACGAAATAAACTGTGACTGAATTTCAATAAGCTGCTGTATGACGCACTCTCCTGAATCAGAACATGCAGCCATTAGTTTTGTGTGGTGGACAGTACGTTATGCATTTTAATTAATTTTAACATTCCCAGATGCATGAAGCTTTGGTTTGAAATAATAAATTATACTGTGGCGTTCAAGAAGGAGAGATCTTCAAAAAAGGACAAATGCCAGACAGAACAACAGGTTACATTTTTTGGCTTAGCTGCCTTGCTGGTGTCTCTTTAGAAACTTTTTAATGCATGATTACAGATTTCATTTGGTTAACTAAAATGGCCTATTACAGTCACAATAAGTTAGAGTGTAAATTTACAAAAGTGTCTACATGACTTAGGAACCTAAGTGCTATAGACTTCCTAGCATTTATGCTCTGAAGTCATTTAGGCACTTATGAAAATTTTACCCAATACATTTAAAGAAATATGTTTTACTAAGAATGATGAAAAGATTGTCCTCTCTACCAAGCATACATGGATATAATCTTCAATGGAGGTCCAAGCCCTGGGGACTATTAAAACTAAACAGAACAAAAACAGGGCAGGATGTTGCATTTCCAGGAAGACTGACTAGGAGATCTAAAATGCCTTTTTCATCTTCAAATTTATTATTTCCGTAACAAAAACATATTTCACTCATACTAATGCCAGGTCCGGCAAGATGCTGAGTGCCCTCAATTCCCAATCACTTCAATGGGAATTAAGGGCATTCAGCATCCAACAGAGGACTGAGCCCTGAATGTTCTAGATGTTATCAAGGAAAGCTTAAATTATTTTTCTGATTGTCTGTGCAAATTACATTCCATTTTAAGAATATTTAAAAGCCTCCTAACCTAACCCCCCCGCCAGCTCTCTTGTCTACGTGCCATGGAAAAAAAATTTGGATGGAGAGTATAAGTGAGAAACCTAATGCGACTGTACTTTCTCAAGTCACACTTGGTTATAATCAGACTAAACTTTAAATCCCCTTAGTGAAAACCACACATTAAAGGCATATTAGGTGCATTTTAGCTCTCATATGTTCTCTACTTTTCCAAAACTAAGCAAGTAAAACTTCTACAGAATCCTTATCTATTAAACCATTCCATGATTTTAGCTTAATGTCCTTAGAGGGCAAATTGTGAACTGCATGAAAAAGATATTTGACCTATCTTATCTAACATATCCTCTCATTTAGATACAGGGCATGAAGAAGTATAATGAAATGTACTTACAATTTTCCCTCCTGACCTGTGTTCAAATGGGATCATGGTGAACTTCTTTGTCTCCTTCCTATACATGCAGTAATGTTTTACCCAACTGGAGCCAAATGGCGCAGGCCCTTAAAGAAAATCAAAGCATTAACTATGTCTTATTATTTAAAATATTTTGTTACTCTTCCAAGTTTACAAAATTCTACTTAACCTATCATTACATTCCTAAATGTACTGTATCAAAGTCGAGCAATATTGCTGTCAAATCATAATAAATGTTAGCCTATGTTTAGTGCTCTGTACACTGTTGCATGCTGTATTCTATTCTCACTGATATTTGCAACCTAATGGAAAACAGCTCTTACTAGATGCATCTCCATCTTACCTCCTTAACTGCTAGCCAAAAGCATTTTTGCCCATACAATTGCTTACAATGAAATCAAGGAATTTCAGAGCACATTAAGTGTGCTCATCAGCAATTAAGCACTAAACTCATCATATAATCCAGTTCTAAAACAAAATGCTGTCTGATACATCATTATACACAGGTAAATCTGTTTATCCAACTACCTGAAAGTGAGGGTATTCAGAACTTTGAATAATCTGTTTTGAGTAAGCGAATTTGAGTACTAATATGAATTTCAGATTAAGGGATAAAAAGAAAAACAATTTTTTTGAGTAATGTGACAGACCCAGACCAGTGGGGTACAGGAGTCTGGTAGAGGGCAAATATATTGGTCACTGGATGAGTAGTTTTCTGTTCCCTGAGTGACCAGAGCAGGGGCTGCACTAGAGAAATCAGGAACCTGCTAGAACCAGTTAAGGCAGGCAGGCTAATTAGGACACCTGGAGCCAATTAAGAAGAAGCTGCTAGAATCAATTAAGGCAGGCTAATCAGGGCACCTGGGTTTTAAAAGGAGCTCACTTCACTTTGTGGTGTGAGTGTGAGGAGCTGGGAGCGAGTGCTGCTGGAGGACTGAGGAGCACATGTGTTATCAGACACCAGGAGGAAGGTCCTGTGGTGAGAATAAGGAAGGTATCTGGAGGAGGCCATGGGGAAGTAGCCCAGGAAGTTGTAGCTGTCATGCAGCTGTTACAGGAGACACTATAGACAGCTGCAGTCCACAGGGCCCTGGGCTGGAACCCGGAGCAGAGGACGGGCCCGGGTTCCTCCCAATTGACCTGGACTGTGGGTTCTTCCAGAGGGGAAGGTCTCTGGGCTGTTCCCCCAACCCACATGGTGAATCTCTGAGGCAAGAAAATCCGCCAATAAGCACAGGAACTTTGTCACAGTAACCTGAATTTGAACACTAGGCACATTTGGTTCCATAGACATTTTTCACTCTATCCAATGCAAGAAAGGCCAGCAAGTCAAACATACCACAGAATACTATAACATGGCTCATGGTCACCTGCATCTTTTATAAGAGAAACTGGGATCTTTTATCCGCAATACAGACATTGCTATAGCTATTCATGCCTTTGGCACTTCCAGAACTTTCACTATAATATACTTTACTGTATTTAGTCTTTGAGTCCCTGGAAGCTTAGCTGGTACAGACCAACTTTGAGTAGGATTGGTCATTAAGAATACAGAACACCAATGCTTCAAACTCTACATTACCTAGTTCTGGCTACAATCCCGGTGCCAGTAATCATCTTTTAAAAACCTACATGATATAAACCCCAGTTATTTTAGAGACTACCTTACATTATGCTCTATGGCAACAGCTGAAATCAGCAAGGGCATCTCCGCTGTTGAAGCCTGGAACTCAGCTTTTTGGACATCAGAAAGGGAATTCTCTAAGGCCCCTTTCACTGACCCTTTCAAATGTCACAGCTATGGCTTGAACTGGGCATACACACGGGTAACACGGCGCATACTCACTTCTGAGCCAGCCACCATTTTTCTCCTAAACTTATGACATTGGTATCACCAGCCAGCCAGAACCAGAGCACCAAAATCAAAAGTGCAGCTGGCAAGCTGGAACATAAAAAACCAAGGCCAGCTTGCTACTGCATCACTTCCCTCAGCAGAGAGCAATTGCCAGTGGAACCAGCAGGCGCTGCCATTGCAGAAATTCCTGCCTTGTGAGCAGTAAGGAGTCTTTACTACTGCAACCTGACTATTTGCTGGGACAGAAACTCAGGAAGGCAGGAGTCCAGCCCAGCATATGATCTTAGCAAGGGAGCCAAGACCTCAGCATATCAGTGTGGTGAATAGGTACAGCTTGGGAGAATCAGCCCTTCCTCCCACCCAGTCTGATCCTGGTCAAAGCCTAAATTTAGTGAGATCCGATTAATATTCATAGCTTTTTTTGGTCCAATCAGCCTTGAGACTATACTTCTATGTTTGTTTACTGTTTCAGACCATAGAGTATTTTTTTAAATGAGGATCAGGATGTTTTTAATCAATTTGGTTGTTTTGATATTGTAAAGTAGCTAGGTACCACATTTATCTGCTATAGGCACTGTATTATTATTAAACACAGGTAGCAGAAATGCCTAAAGGATAGTCAATTAAATCCAGGTGCAGTCCAGGGAGACTACATCCAAGCACATAATGTTCCATACTGATTTGAGCAGAAGTGTAAGCTGGTCAGGAAACGTTGTTAGCCTGGATATGCAGTCTATGTAGACTACACATCTACATTAAAGGAGAGACCAGCTGGGGGGAAAAAAGTGCTGCCCTCAGATTTCTAGCCAGCTGCCAATCCAGCACTCAGCTGGACACAGTCTGGGCAGCACTAGCTCTCCAAGTTTCCTGAACTCCCATAAAAGTCCCTAAACCTTTTTCACATGACTTTGGGTTTGATATCAAAGAATCAATGTGTCTTAATAGTTTCTATAGTTTAGCTGACAATGCTTACATTGAATCAAAAATAAATCTAAACATTTGGCATCTATAGATGGGGAAAAGGCATTTAAAAAATTAAAATACACAAACATATTTGAGAATTATTTTTAAATAGGGCAAAATAGGAAAAGAAAGGGAACAAGGACCCAAAACAGTGTTTTCTTAGAGAATGGAGTCATCAGGATGATGATTCCTCAATGTTGGTGAGTTTAAAACACTTTTTCAGGACTAGCACGTAAAACAGTCAGGAGTGTGAAGCAATGACTGTGAATCCTTTCAAGGAGCATGTAGAATCTTCAATACGTGAGACACTCATTTTATACATGCCCTCATTTGCATCGTACAAGATGTTGTTCTGATTATGCAATTAATCACCATTAACTCACTGAGAGAGTGCCAGCCTCAGGTTAGATAAAAATCAACATTAAGAGTGTGCATATTTTTAAAACTTTAAATCAGATATTTTAAAACGATTAGACTTGTTTAAAAGCCAACATTTGAATTCACTGCCATTTGTCCAGGGTTAAGATCACTACAACTTATTAGTCATTTAAATACACCGCAAGTTGGATTGTGTGTACTGGAATGCATCAATAGGATGTTCTTTGCATAACATCTGTGTATCAGCACAACAGGATTCATGATATTTGCTGTCCAACATTCAGCCTATTTTATTAAACAGTAAGAACACAACTAGACAATGAAAGCACATAGCTGAACTATGGAATAAGAGCTGTAATCCTCAAATTTAACTGGCCTGATTTAAGAGGTACTGGATTCTCTCTAAGTTTATTGCCCATTCAAAAGCCAGGCAGAGGAACGCTGGGTTGGACTGTTGGTCCTACCCCATTCTATGATAGTAGGTAGATGCAGGAGAGGGAAAACATCTGGAGAGCCATCATGAACCAGAACTGCTTTGGCCACCAAGGAGGTATTAAGAATATTGTCACCTTGTCCATCTTTATTTTCCTGAGCACAACATGTGGTAGGAGGAGAATGGAAGGGAAGGCATACATCAGTGGGCCTGACCATTGTGTTAGGAATGACGCAGCAGTAAGCTGTTCTGTGAGCAGTAAGCTGAGTACACTTCTTGTTTGAGTGAGTGGCAAAGTAGTCCCACAAAATATCTGCTGGACTGCTGTCACATGAGCACCGATTTGTATTCCTTGTGAAAATTCCTGCTAAGGCTGTCTGCTAGGGAATTCATTATACCCAGGAGGAGCACTGCAGAAAGGCTGATCTATGTTGGATATACCAATTCCAGAGTTGTATTGCCTCCCAACATAGTGGGTTGGACCTTGCTCCCTCCTGTTTGTTTATATAACAAACAGCGGTCATATTGTCTGACCCGAGTACAAAGGAATTGTTTGCATGCTTGGCATACTGATTGTAGGTCAAGGAGATTGATGTAGCACATGTACTCCTGTGGAGTCTGGGAACTTTGAGCTACTTGGTCACCCAGGTGCCCTCCCCAGCCTAGAAGAGACACGTCCATGACAAAGGAATACAGGGAACCCACACAAACATTGTTGCTCTTCTCCCACCAGGTGAGAGATGCCCAGATGTTGGGAGGAAGTGAGACTCTTGTCCAAAGAGTCCTTGTTTGGGATGTAGACCTCACCCAGCCAGGTTTGGAAAGCCTGGTGAAGGGGGTCACATGTGCACAACGCCATGTGTCTTCTGAGGACCACATAGGATTGGACTGTCATTTGACTACTGAGTCAAAGTTTGATGTTAAGGTCTTTCATCGCAAGAACCTATCCTGTGGTAAGTAGGCCCTGGCCACAACCAAGTCCAGGACTGTTCCTATAAATTTTATAGATGTTATGAGTATTAAAATGGACTTTCCTGGGTTCATCTAAAGACCCAAGAACTGGCAAAGGTCAAGCAGGGTACTGAGTACTATCTGCACTTCTCTATACAATCATCCCTTCAAGAGCCAGTCATCTAAGCAGGGAAATATATTGTAGCACTGCTACTACAGACATGACCTTTGTGAAAACACTTGGAGCCATGGAAAGGCTGAAGAGGAGCTCCTTGTACTGGAATTGCTCTGAGCCCACCATAAAACACTGGGTGGATATCTATATGAAAATAAGCATCCTTAAATCAAGAACTGCAAACCAGTAGTCAACATTTAGGAAGGTTATTATAGAGGCTAAGGTGATTATCCTGAATCTTTAGTGGCGGATGAAGATGTTCAGCTGCCTGAGATCCAGGATCCAGCCCCCTGTCATTTTGGGTATTAGGAAGTATTTGGAGTAAAAGCCCTTCCCCCATCTCAAGGAGGTACTGGCTCTATTGCCGCTACCTGGATCAGGGCTTCTATCTCCTGTATGAAGATTCTCTTGTGAGATGGGTCTCTGAAAACAGACAGGGAAGGGAGCTTGGGGGAATGCAGACACAGGAATTCGATCATGTAGCTGGCTAAGCTGATGTCCAAAACCCATTTGTCTGAAGTTAGGCATTGCCACATCAAAAGGAAATGGGCCAGGCAGTCACCAAAGAAGGTGAGGGAGACTGGATGAGCTGGGACTGATTGATATCTCCCAAACATCCCTGCAAAACCCCTTCTTGGTAGGCAGTTGGCTCTGGAGAGGAGATGGTGGTGCAGCAGTGCACCTGCCATGCTGTACTCTCTGGTGCTATGTTGGTGATTCATAAGGCCTTTGTTGATATAACGGCTACTGGGCTGGCTGATATCTATGCTGCGATGCCTTAGAGCATCTTCTATACGGTTCCGGGGTGTATATTCCCAAGGAGCTGAGTATGACATGGCAGTCTTTCAGTGAGTGAATGACTTGTCAGTCTTTTCATTGAAAAGGTCATTTCCACTGAAGGGGAGATCCTCCACTATTGGGGCTTCCCAAGGAAGTTACGGCAATGACCACAGCCAGGAGGCCTATTTCATGACCACCGAGGTCACCATGAAGTGAGGTGCCTGCATCGAGTGATGCCTAAAGGGATGACCTGGCTCCTAATATGCCTTTATCAAGGATAGCCTGGAATTGGGACCTACATTCTGGTAGTAACTGACTGCAAACTCTGACAACTTATTGTAGTTAATAAAGTTGTACTTTGACATAACTGCCTGGTAGTTTGCAATAAGGAACAGTACGCTGGCGGAGGAAACGTTCTCTCTTGACATCCTTGTCCGAAGGAGTCCGTCTTGGTTGCTGTAGTCTGTTCTACTTCATTACCGCTTGTACCACCAGAGAGTTCAGGTTTGGAGGGAAGAGAATAAATATTTTGCCCCCTTAGAGAGAACAAAATATTTCTCTTCAACCCTCTGGGGAGTAGAGGCACAGGTGGCTAGTGTGTGTCAAATGTCTTCAGCAAGCTCCAAAATGGCTCAATAGGGAGCGCTACTTTGGAGGGAGCTCCTGATTGAAGAACGTCCAGGAGCTTGTGTGATGGGGGCCCTGAACTCCTCCAGCGGGATGTGGAGGGTATCCGCAATCCTTCTTAGCACCTCTTGGTATTGCAACCATCAGGTAGGGGGAGGGAAGCTGGCACCACTGCCTCATCTAGGAATGAAGCAGGGATGTGTGGATCTGGCAGTACAGGCTGCTCCAGTGGCTCCAAATCCTCTTATTCCTTTCCTCTCCAGTGGCAGTTGCGAATCTTCTGCTGGAGATCTTTTGTGAGAACAATGCCCCTAGTATTCAAATTCTGGACCTCTACTGTGTACAAGAAAAAACATGGGGCGGGGTCAAGATTGTTAAACAGCATGCTTATCCAGACCACACTAGTAGAAAAGGGAATTAAGAATGTGGGGGAGTAAATTTTGCAATATGCAAGGCTAAAAGGTCCTGGCCCACATGAACTCAATAATTCGATGGTGCCAATTATGATTGCTATTCCTAGATGGTCTGGTAATTGTAAAGATTTGGTATATGTTAACAGTATGGGTACAACAGAGAATGGAATCTATAACAGCATTATCCCAGTGTGACGATGGCAAAACAAGGAGGAGAGGAAATAAACACAGAACTGTCTGTTTTGCACAGACAGTTCTGTGAGTAAGCATCATGAATGAACCTGACTACAAGTGAGGGAGGTTGGGCCCGACTAGTCATTAAAGAGAGAGTAAAGGAGGTGGTACAGCTAGGGGACACAGTATGTGCTCTGGGATACCACAACTTTTGGTGTTGCCTGACTGGATTTTGTCTGAACCTCACCTCTCCGGCTCAGATAGGGACCTATGCCCTATGGCCAAGTGTGCAGATGAAGGAAGATGTGACAGAGGCTGTGACAGACAACACCAAATGAGAGTCACTGGTGACCGCTCTCTTTGCACCCATACTTCCTTTGTCCATTAACACCACTGATTTGGTACAAAGGAAAAAAGAGCAATTGGTGTCCATTGCCCAACTGATAGCTGAGCAACAGGAAATTGGGGACAGTAGTGTACAGGCAGTAGAGACACCCTGATGGAGTATTCCAGAGCAGTTAAGCTTGCATCCCTTGGTTCGTACTTTGAGTCTAATATTAATGATGGTTCAAATGATTACAACTACTCTGGTCTTAGGCATGTGTTGCTGGGTAATAAGCTTGAAAAGGAAGGCGCTTGAAAAGGAAGGCACAGAAAGACAGGATTACGATGCAAACAAATGCTAGTGTAGGAAAGCTTGACCTCACATGAGTAATTAAACACGTGAGGAGGCCTCATTCTTTGGAAAATAGAATTAGGGAGGTAAATGAATTATCAGGCTGAAAAAAGGACGTTTGTGCTAAGTAAGATAAGTAAATAGGTCAGTAGATTAACAAAACAGAATGTTTGAGCCTGCTAAGATAAGAGGGAGAACACTCAGGGAAACATTTACTATAAACAAGATAACAATGGACAGGATAAGTTAGAAATGTAGAGATGTGGTAGAGAGTTGGTCGAATATGGCCAATGAGTGAACAGAAAGTATGCTGCACAGCCCCTGAAAAGTAACCATGCCAATTCAAAAACGTGTGATGCAGCATATAATAAATGCAATGAGATGTGCAATGTATATAAAGAGAGAGGGTTTCGGCATAACTTTGGAGCTATGATGTACCCTGCATCCACCACCCCTGCGTTTGGATCTAATAAACTTAGCGTAGCACTGCTGTATGCAAAATAAAAATACTTGAATAATGAATACCTGAGTTCTTGGAAAGCCAAGTGGAAAGAGGTCTTGGAGGGAATCCCACCACATAACAGGGGCTCCAGGCACTCCAGTAAGGCCAGTAGATGGCATCTTACTGATAGTTCAGCAGACCCCATGGTGATTACCATTGATCCATGGTTGGTAGATAAGGGTCCTATGGAAGTGGAGGTCCCCAAAAGGCTCTGGGGGCCCTGTATGAACTGACATGCTGTGGACAGACCATCAGTGTAACTGACGGCACCCATTCCTCCTCAGAGTAAGAGTTGTCAGACTCTAAGGGTGGAACCCTCAGTACTGGCTGCATTCAGCCAGAGGTGTAAGCAGGTGAATAGCATCCCACGGTGTTGGAATATCCATAGCCCTGCCGGTGCTCAAGACCGGCAAGTGACGCCTGGACAATGTTGTGAATGGAGCATCAGGTCCAATCAGATTGGTGACTCTGGATGTGTGTAAATAGTCAGATCCTCAATAAGGGCATTCCAAGATCTGGCAGGAGAACTGACTGGAGTCTTTGGAATTCGATCCATTGTATAGGTGTGGGTATGGTAGTTTTAGCATTGTGGAAAACTGATGGTGCTAAATGTCTAAGGATTAACAGGGGGGAAACCCCTGGTCCCCACTCTCTAAACTACAACTATACACTAATTAACTATGAAACAAAACTATTAAAACTATATACAATGTTTTTAGAAGAAGCTGAGCCTAAGAAGCTAGAAACTACTAACACAGGAGGTTCTGTCCTAGACCACACCTGGTAGAAAAAGAACTGAAGAGGTGGTTGGTCCATGTCGCCACATCTGCCTACAGTTCACCCCACGAGGAGGCATAGTGCACCAGCGCAGACCAACAAACATTTCTATTGAAGAATTTCCAGTACCAGACACATGGAATGCATGTTCACCCACAATGAATAGCTTGGTTCCAGCCTCAAAGAAGAATAAACATTTCCTGTAAAGGGCTTTACATTCAACAACAAAATCTTTAGTGCACTGTACAGAGAGTCAGTTGAAGACTATCCCCAGCTCTGACACCGATTCACTATGTGACATTGGCTAACTCACTGAGCCTTTCTGTGCCTCACTGGAATACTAAGACAGGAATATTACAGCCTCCCTACCTCACTGGAGGTTTCCTTAATTGATATTTGTATAGTGCTTGGAGATCACTGTATGAAAGACTATATATTAATATTAAGTATGATATTAAATTTGTAAAGAGATGAGAACACTGAATTATAAATGCACTTTTCTTAAACCAAATGCTTTTTGAGTAGAAACTCTGTGCGTGCATGCATGTTTGTCGAAGTACATGTACTTGAATGTGTATAGCACTTAGAAGATTTTGGGCACGACTGGAATACAAATAATAAAATAAAATTGTATCTTACTTTTTTCCTGCACATAAAGGTAGCCTTCTATTGTAAACTGATTTGCTCTTTTATGTTCCTGAGGATTCCGCCTGATTTTGTTCATGAGCTCCTCCACCTCCGATCTTGTTCCTTCAAAACGATTTCTTGTCTAAATTTCCAAAAAAAAAAAGGATATTTAAAACAGAAAAAATACTAAGAAAGCTACATTCTGAAGCTTTGTGAGCAGCCTGCCTCAACCCTCCAGCATCAAGACACACACACACACACACACACACACACACACACACGGAGAACAGGCATCCTGGTCCAGAAGCAGGTTGCTATACCCACCTGGAAACAGGCTATCCCTGACTGCTACTAGTCTGTTGCTAACCAATTTGGCTTTGGAAAGCTGAATGTAGGTAAAGTGGTTGCAGAGGTTTCTGGGGCATGCCTAAAGTAAATCCTGCCTTTGAGAGAATGGGGTTTTCAAACTGCGCTGGGGCCATTGCTGGAATTCATGTGCCCATAGTTTGCTTGCCCTCCTAAAGGAGCACGTGAGTACGTAAACTAAAAAAGGTACTGCTCCATTGTTATGCAGGCCTTTGAAGACCATATCAACATGAGCTGCACTGGAAAAGTTCATAATGCCAGGGTTTTCTGCCAATTGGGAGTCTACATTCAAGGACAGGCTGGGACACTAATCCCATGAAATGACATTGCCATAAACAGAGTTACTTTCCCCACTATTATTCTAGGGGACCCCACGTACCCTATTTTGCCTTTGCTTATGAAAGCATACCCTGATCTCAGAGGCCCCAGCAAAACAAGGTTAAATTACACTTTCAGAAGATGCAGAATGGTGGTTGAATGTGGTGTGGCATATAGAAACCCCACTGGCAGAGACCCATTTGGATTCCAATGTCATCAATGCTGTTTGCATTACTGTGGCTTGCTGTGCTCTTCACAATCTTTGGGAAGCAAAAGATGAGACATTTCTCCAGAATGGACCCATGACCGTGACAGACTGCTGAGCCAGTACCTCAGCCACAAAATGCAGCTACCACAGCTGCAGCAGGATGCACCCGGGCAACAGAAATTAGAGATGGTCTGTGCTCTCACATCATGGACAAATGGAAGACAGAAAATAATACCTTTTATGAATGTGCTTGTGCAATTCTTACAGTATATTAGGTAAGGTGGGAGTGATTGTCATGCACTGTACTGCTTAAAAGACATGTGTGAAACAGATTAATAGATTCTAAAGCCAGAAGGGACCATTGTGATCATCTAGTCTGACATCCTGTATAGAACAGGTCATACATAGAACTTCCCCAAAATAATTCCTAGAGCAGATCTTTTAGAAAAACATCCAATCTTGATTTTAAAATTACATCAACCATGATTCTACGCCACTCAGGTTACTGAATCGGCATAGAGAGACACTTTACAGTGGACAGCTCCACTGACCTCTGTGTCTTTTGGGCTCTCAACCTCAGGGTCATTTCTGACTCTTCTTTCCCTTCTCCTCCCACATCCAAGGCTGTCACCAAGTTTTGCCACTCCTTCCTCTAGAGCATTTTGAAAATCCAGCCCAGCCTTTCAATTCCAACAATTATAACACTAATATCCCACCTTCGTTACTGCAGCCTCTCTGCATTTCCTGATGCACATATTGCTACCGTTCAGTCCATCCAAAATATTGCTACAAAGATTATTTTCCTTTCCCATTGCTCTGACCACGTCACTTCCCTCTTCAAACTTCTCACTGGCTCACCTTCATCTACAATTTCAAGTTCAACTCCTCATTTTCACCTTCAAAGCCCTGTACAACTTCATCCTGGCCTATATTTCAGATCTTATTTCTTATCCTGTCCTACTTCAGCTTTTTTGCTCTAATACCAATATCAGACTCAATGCCCTTTTACTATCCTTCTCCTACTTGCACCTTGGTGCCTTCTTTTATGCTGCCATCTGTGTTTGGAATAATCTCCCAATCCCAGTAGGAAAGACCCCTCAATTCAATTCCCTCCAGAAAGGGTAACTTCTTCCAAGAAGCCCACTAGCACAAAGTCACAACTGAAAAATTCCCTCTGCAACCCAATACAACTTGAGAATTGGTGAGTGCAGAGAAAAGATGTACACAAACAAAAAGGAAATACAAGTGTGGTATCATCAAAGATGTCAACTTACATAACCATATATTATCGTAATTCTTTTCTGCCTTTTCTCCCCACTACCGTCTGTTGTTCTGACTCATCGATTCATGTCTATAATCAGACTGTAACCTCCTAGAAATACTGTGTCGTAATTCCAGACAACCCTGGAGACCAACAGCCAACCAACAAAACAAGTGTTGCACAGGCAATAGCAGTCTAAGTTTCCTTAAACAGCTCAATACTTGAGTGCTTCAAGTACATTATTTTCTGAAAGTATTGTTCTGAAGAAGAAAGTCTGGTTCACAGTCTCCATGTCATTCTTTCTTTGGCTCCTTTAATGGAAGTACCAACAAGTGTGACAAAAATTGTTAGGAAGCCTGGCTGTCTCACTGTATGTTCTTCAGTTACCTACAGTGTAGTTCTGTAGTAATGACTTAAAATCAATCCAATTAAGATGTATTCCATTGCCAAACCTCTGAGCCAGCCAACTGCACATAATTAAAATAAACTGTTAATTACATTAAACTTAAACATATCGAGTGTGAACATGAAAGAATTTAAACAAACTATGAAAAGTTGACAGAAAATATTTTAAAGAGTATTAGAGAACACTAGGTGTCAGGATTAGCTGTATTCTCAATTATTGCACAATGGCTCATTCAGTCACGTAGTTGGTTAGCCAGAAGATGGCACTATAACACCAAAGTTTCTCTTGATTAACTCACATTACCAAGAAACATGTTATTCAAATATACAGTACACATTTTTTATTCCAAAAATTTGTAAATTGCTTAAATAAAAAACATCTTAACTTACATTCTGGATATTGATCTGCAGAGCCATTTTGTAGTGATTGAAGTCTTTGGCGAGTTCATAGCCCTGATGATAGAAAGTGAATATACCCTGAAAAAATGACAGCACCTGGAATACAAGCAGGAGAGCTTTCTTAGCAGGGAGAACACCAATTGCCAGCAAAGATTGCTGTATTCTCATTTAGTCTTTAGTAAGCATTTAAAAGAAGAAGTAAACAAAAACTATCAGATTTTTTTAATAAAAATATTCTTACTAATGTCTACTATTCACGAGAATCTATTTAGTTAAAAATGGCTAACAACATAACTAACACCTGTGGAGCCTGTCTTGCTTCCAGTCTCTTACAAATTATCTTTATTTTAAACTTGATCAAACAAGTAAGAAATAGGGCTGACGATTAATCGCCGTTAACTCACGTGATTAACTCAAAAAAATTAATTGTGATTAAAAAAATTAATCACAGTTTTAATTGCACTGTTAAACAACAGAATACCAATTGAAATTTATTAAATATTTTGGATGCTTTTCTACATTCTCAAATAATATAGATTTCAATTGCAACACAGAATACAAAATGTACAATGCTCACTTCATATTATTTTTTATTACGAATATTTGCACTGTAAAAATGATAAACGAAATAGTATTTTCAATTCATCTCATACAAGTACGATAGTGTAATCTCTTTATTGTGAAAGCACCACTTACAAATATAGATTTTTTTTTTTGGTTACATAACTGCACTCAAAAACAAAACAACGTAAAACTTTAGAGCCTACAAGTCCACTTAGTTCTACTTCTTGTTCAGCCAATCGCTAAGACAAACAAGTTTGTTTACATTTACGGGAGATAATGCTGCCCACTTCTTATTTACAATGTCATTAAGGGGTGGGGAAGGATAGCTCAGTGGTTTGAGCATTGGCCTGCTAAACCCAGGGTTGTGAGTTCAATCCTTGAGGGGGATATTTAGGGATCGGGGGCAAAAATCTGTCTGGGGATTGGTCCTGCTTTGAGCAGGGTTGGACTAGATGATCTCCTGAGGTCCCTTCCAACCCTGATATTCTAAGAATTAGCAGTTAACCAGAAAGTGAGAACAGGCATTTGCATGGCACTTTTGTAGCTGGCATTGCAAGATATTTATGTGCCAGATATGCTAAACATTCGTATGCCCCTTCATACCACCACTACAGAGGACATGCTTCCATGCCCATGATGATTGTTAAAAAAATAACGCGTTTGTTAAAATTGTGACTGAATTCCTTGGGGGAGAATTGCATGTCTCCTGCTCTGTTTTACCCACATACTGTCATATATTTCATATTATAGCAGTCTCGGATGATGGCCCAACACGTTCATTTTAAGAACACTTTCATTGCAGATTTGACAAAACACAAAGAAGGTCCGGTGAGATTTTTAAAGATAGCTACAGCACTCTACCCGAGGTTTAAGAATCTAAAGTACCTTCCAAAATCTGAGATAGACAGGGTGTGGAGCATTCTTTCAGAAGTCTTAAAAGAGCAACGCTCCGATGCGGAAACTACAGAACCCGAACCACCAAAAAAAAAGAATCAACCTTCTGCTGGTGACATCTGACTCAGATGATGAAAATGAACGTGCATTGCTTTGGATTGTTAACGAGCAGAACCCGTCATCAGCATGGAGGTATGTCCTCTGAAATGGTGGTTGAAGGATGAAGGGACGTATGAATCTTTAGTGCATCTGGCACAAAAATGTCTTGCAACACTGGCTTCAACAGTGCCATGCGAACACCTGTTCTCACTTTCAGGTGACACTGTAAACAAGAAGTGGGCAGCATTATCTCCTGCAAATGTAAACAAACTTATTTGTCTGAGCGATTGGCTGAACAAAAAGTAGAACTGAGGGGACTTGTAGGCTCTAAAATTTTACGCTGTTTTATTTTTTAATGCAATTATCTTTTGTACACAATTCTACATTTACAAGTTCAACTTTCATGATAAAGAGATTACACTACAGTACTTACATTAGGTGAATTAAAAATAGTATTTCTTTTGTTTTTTACAGTGTAAATATTTGTAAACAAAAATAACTATAAAGTGAGCACTGCACACTTTGTATTTTGTGTTGTAATTGAAATCAATATATTTGAAAATGTAGAAAACATCCAAAAATATTTAAATGAATGGAATTCTATTATTGTTTAACAGTGCGATTAATTGAGAGATTAATCATGATTTTTTTTAAATCGTGCAATTAATCGTGATTAATTTTTTTAATATCTTGACATCCCTAGTAAGAAAGAATAGGCAACTCCCAAAGCAAAGCAAGGGAGAAAAACCCACAGAAAGACAGGCCTCTGTATTGTGGAGAAAAGGTGCCACAGCCTAATAATGTAATAATACTTTGAAGCCACATTTAAGCAAACTATTTTCAAAATAGTGGTTCACTACCCTTGCAAAAATGCACGGCTCAGAAAATATCTATGTGGCAAAGGAGGAGATGGGCATAAGCAATTGGTAGCAGGTACACAACTAACCATCTCAATTCATTCCCTCAGTGAAAATTAAACATTAAAAAAAGGAATATAATTTGCAGATATTGAATATAATAGACTATATTCAGATACAAATCAAGCAATAATTTCCTCCCACATACAACTTACCCAGTCTGCAGAGGGAAAGGTTGTTGCGAAAAGCAGTTGAAAGAACCAGTTCACCAGGGTATGGACATGAAATTTGAAAACGTAATTTGGAGAGGTACTAGTTTTAATTGGGCTTTCAGGAAGGTGAATGGCTTTTGTTATGGAATCGCTAGATACCACAATACTAAGCTCATAGATTCATTTATTTTTATTTGTTTTAACAAGACATAGGGGACGCATGCAAAAACACCTAAGGCCTTGTCTACAAACAAGCTTCAAATATGCCTGTATAGGCAGAGCACTACAAACCCCCTACTATATGGACATAGTTTATATCAGAGTGCTTATACCAGTATAGCTTATTCCTGTATAGAAAGGAGAACTTTTAACCAGTATAACTGTCCACACACGGCTTTATACTGGTGTGACTGTCTGTTTAAAAAAAAAAATCACACCCCTAACCCAAAAAGTTATACTGCTACAAAATCTAGGTGTAGATAAGACCTAAGGGATTTAGGAGCACAAGTCAATAAGACTTATCATCTTAAGTCCCTACTCACTGCTGGAAAACACCATATACCATCTCAATAACTATCATAGTCAGAGTGGTTCTGAGCGTTTCATAAATACATCTGAACCCAGAGGATACTGGCATAGCTTAAGGTTTTGTTACAAACCTAATTCAACTCCTCTCTGTGAAGGTTTGGGGAAATTTTAGAGCGAGCCCTCGCAGGAACTTTGAGTAAACCTGGTCAGCATTGTTATGGTTTAGCTTGAAACCAAGTGAAGCTCATTGGTTTTACACACTTTAAACCCTGGCCACGTTTGGTAGTTTTAGACTAATTTTGCTTTGAGATTTTGGACCAGATTCAGCCTTTTAGTGAGTGGGCTCAACTATAAATGAAGTAAATAGGAGTTGAACCTGCAAACCCCATCCTGGAAATATGCTCTTTGGATTATTCACATTACGTTTCAGGGGCTATGAATTCAATAAAAAAAAACCCGTTTGCCCAAAGACCCTGTGAACAAAAGCTGCCAAGTTTTACACACCTCTGCCCTTAACAACCTAAGCCAGGGTCTTCTGTAGAACATCTCCAGGGCTTGTCTGTACTCAAAAACTTGCATGAAGGTAACTAGATCAGTTATAGTTACACTGGTGACTTTAAGCTAAATCAGTTTGTCTCTCTCTCTATATTGGGAGTTTGCATAGATCTAATATGATAGTTTTTAATTCTACTTAGTTACCCAGTTACTTAGTTTTTTAAAAAGCAGAAATCAGCACTGATCCCCTTTGTTTTTCACCCTATTACACTCCATCTCTCCCCCTTGTCAAAGCCATCAGGTGTTGCTTTCTTATATAATAAATTCTATAGCACTTACAGGTTCCACACACTCAAATTTCTTCCGTTCCTGTATCTCCTGCAGCTTGCACACATATTCAAGTGACAGCTCATAAAAGTGCTTTCTATTTTGCTCCACTTGGTAATCTGCCTACAGACAGAACAGAGCTGTTTTAGAGTTTTAGGTTTCACAGACATTATGCAGATAGCTTCAGAATGACATGTATACAGAGCTGAAGATGGTAAGTGATAAGACTCTCCAGACGAAGGACTAGCCCCAACAGTACACATCCTTCATTACTGTAGTTTACTTTGGATACATTAACAACAGTGCCTTTTACCATTTGCTTGGTTGTGTTTTGTTTCAGAAGGTGGAGTGTTTTTTGGAAACTCACATGACATTTCATTTTAATTGCAATGCAGATCACAAACATGTCAGTGCAAACATACACTGATTATTTAATATCACACAACAGGGCCCTGCACAGACACAGAGAGGATAAAAAGACTCATACCTAAGAGATGCGAACTGCTTCCATTCAACCCTGGGTGGAAGTGTTAACGCTGAAGGTTCTCTGTCATTGTCTGTATTGCTCCCCATCCCCCAAAACATGCTATTGCTCTGAAAACTCTGGAACGTTTCAATCTCCTCCTCTCCTGCCCATCCTGAACATGTATGAATTGTGATGGCAAGCAAGATGATAATCTGTCTCCTATCTTACTTGCTGATTTGTCAAGGGTTTCTTTGATGCATTATACAGATATCCATACTGTGTACCACTAGCAATAAAAGAGTTTAAAAGAAGCCCACCCTTTATTCTGGGTATTAAACACACCATATAGCCTACAAAATATTGGAAATGTAATAAATGTAGCCTTAGTTCTGACCCATGCAGATGTATTAATATTTTGGAGTTTATAAAGTGCCAATGTCTTACTGATCTCATGTATTAATTACATTTTAGCTACCATTCACTCCTATACAGGCGCAAATACGGCTTCATGCTGTTAGGAAATTAGTATAGGCTATTAATAAAGATACACATGTCCAAGCCAAGTCTTCAACTGAAGAGGAACTGAACAATGGCTAACATTACCCTTATTAAAATAAATTTGAGGAAAGGACATAGTGTCATTCCAATTGTTAAACGATCATTACTGAAGTCCTCCTCTGTGAAATGGTATCTAAGGCCTTCCAGGAGTTTCATAAAAGCCTCAAACCCCACAAAAGTGCAAACTCCAGAGAAAGACAGGGGGAAAGGCAGGGAATGGAAAATAAAGGAAAAACCCAGACTTACCACCTCCAACTCAAAAGACTATCAAACATGGTTCAGGTACAACATTAACTACTGTGCTGTGTCAAAAATAGCTTCAAAATATTTTGTATGTAAACAAAAACAAAAATCAATCCTCTATTGTTCTGTGCCAATAGTTTGTGAACGAAGACACACATACTGAATGATCACATTTTTTAAAAGAACCACACACTGTAGCCGTCTGCATGTTTGCAACATTAAAGAGACAGGTTTAAAAATAAATGGGTTAGTACCTAGAAACCTTATTAATGCATGGAATACAATTTATGTATGGTTTGCAAAGTTAGTCATGCCTATAATGCATTGTATGCAATACATAGCTATTTAGAATCATAGGATGTAGACATGCAAAGGGCCTCTTAAGTGATTGCGATGGGGTTTACTATCTATCTTTGTCCCTTAGGACTAGGGTTACCCAGGTGGAGCCAAGGTCTAGCTCTCTATTAATTATTATTATTATTTTAGTGTTAAAGGCCCCAGATGGCACTACACCCTGTCACAGACACCTAGTCCATCCCCTTGTCAATGAAGGATTATATTCCCTAAACTTTCTGAGGTATGAATTATGTCTTTGTTGGGGTACTGTACTTTGTTTGTACATCAGAGGTGCTGATGTACAGCACCTCTGATGTACAAACAATATCTGCATCATGCCTTATAGCAGGGGTCGGCAACCTTTCAGAAGTGGTGTGCCGAGTCTTCATTTATTCACTCTAATTTAAGGTTTCGCGTGCCAGTAATACATTTTAATGTTTTTAGAAGGTTTCTTTCTATAAGTCTATAATATATAACTAAACTATTGTTGTATGTAAAGTAAATAAGGTTTTTAAAATATTTAAGAAGCTTCATTTAAAATTAAATTAAAATGCAGAGCCCTCCCGGACCGGTGGCCAGGACCCAGGCAGTATGAGTGCCACTGAAAATCAGCTCGCGTGCCGCCTTTGGCACGCGTGCCATAGGTTGCCTACCCATGCCTTATAGTTTCAGGAACAATCCTACATTGACAGAGGCAGGAGCCCTGCCACAGTAATATAGCTACCACCACAACACAGCACGTTTTCTTGGTTTTGTCAAGTTCACTTTTAAATTTCTCATTTAAATGCATACTACATACACATAAAGGAAAGGACACAGAAAGCCAAGTGTATGGCTAATTTAGTAGTCAACTCCACCAATTTTATGCATACACGTTTCCTAAGCTTGTACAAAAGTTTTTTTTCCATTTAAAGTCCTATAGGCATTAAATAAAAGCACGTTTTGGCTGTTAAAATGTTTAGTATTCTGTTTTCTAACATTTCTAAAAACAGAAATGAGAAGTTATATCTGACAAGTTTTAAAGAATATTTTTAATTGATAATAGAAGGAATTGTTGTAAGTGAACTTTGTATTTGAAAATTCAGTAAAGAAAATTAAATACATCTACTTTTACTTTCTATACTTTGAACAAGTGGTGCTGATACTGTTACTAGACCTCTGTTCAACACGGCTCTGAGGCTGCTCTCTTTGGAGTGTTCTGCATTTCCACTCAGGCGGTATCTCATCTCTGTTTTAGATGTTTACAAGTTTCCACTATAGGCCTATACAAAGGTAGAAAATAACACTTTCATTTTTCTGTATCAAGTTTTCTACGGTATCTGATCAACTTGGTAAGAACAAGTTCTACCCATGCTCCTACAAACACTTATGCACGTTCTTAAAGTTAAGCACATGAGTAGTTCCAAATGACTTCAATCAGACTACTCACCTGTTCAAAGTTAAGCACATGGAGACTTGCAAAATCAGGGCCTAACTTTCTGAGTAACACAACATGCAGAGATAATATGCTGATGAAATGCAAGTATGGCTGGGTGCTCAAATTACTAGGTAACTGGCCGATTGTGAAAATGATTTATATGGAGAAGGCTGATTGGAACATTTTGTTCAGAAAAACCTTACATTTGGGGGACTTTTAAGTGCTGCTAAATATATGTGAAGCATGTAGAAGCAAAAGAGAAAATTAAGAATTCTGGGAGATTTTCCTAATGTAAGGTAACCCTTCTTGTCTACAGAGGCTCAAACAAACTTCCTTTGCTCATTTTCTCATACCTTACTTACTGGTCCTTGAAAAATAGAAACTGACAAAATCTATCATGGACCACTGAGGGGACAGAAGGAATGCCAACAAAAACAGAGGTTTGTAAGTCTTGAGCTATAAAGACATCAACAATCTTTCCTCCTCTTGCATAGCATCACTGGATAATGAGGTTCTCCAAGTTTTAAAAAATATCAGCATGCAAGCTGTTGCATTTAGCATTACATTCCATTATATCAATTGTCTAGCTGTCAGCCCAATCTACATATTACAGTATAAGTATATATGCAGTGAAACCTTACTATAAATGCAGGTGTGTCCACACTACGTTCATGCTTTACTACTCCTTCAACTGTCTGTAAAAGTAACAAAGTTCAGTAGTGTTGTGTATATGTACTAAAAATATTTACACTTAATCCAAAAGATATCAAACAATGGCAATGTTCAAATGACATTGATTTTCTTGAAGAAAACCAAATTTCCTTGGTTGACGGCAATTTTGCCTTCAACAGCCTAAGTGCTCTTTTTGTACTGTCATTAATATATTTATGTACTCAAGGCAAAAAGGAAAGACCTTCATTTTCAGCAACATTGCTGAAGAAATAGTAGCAGCAGTACCTCTAGTAGCTGTGGCTCTTTCTTCCTAGCTGATAAATTTAAATGCTTCTCTAAAAAGCTGTAGTTTTTCTCTGTCTCTTTATCAAACTTCTTCTTTTCCTCCTGCAAGTAAAAAGCAATAAATTCAATATCATTCACTTAAATATGAAAATACAAGAACAATGTGTCTGTTCGCTTGTTAAAGCTGTAGGCAAGAGGTGTAGCAGAGCAGCAGTAAGGGAGTAAAAAACAAAATGCTATGTGCCCCCCAGTAAATGAGAACAAGCAACACTTTAAATTATTTTTTTAATCATGTCTGAGGGCCTAAACTGAATCAAAGGCCAGTTGCACTGTAATGACAGAAACTGTCATACTAACAAATGCTTGAGCTTTTCCAGTGTAAAAAAAAAAACAAAAACAAAAACAAAAACAAAAATCTACAACTATATTTAGTGTTGCCAATTCTTGAGACTTTATTGTGAATCTCATGAAGCTTAGTGGCGTTTTTTTTAAAAAAAGCCCCTGCTCTTGGCTTCATGATTACATGAGAATCGCATCTTTAATTTTTAAAAAAGGTGTATGTTTCTAGCCCTCATGGTGGCAGAGAAAAGCTTGAAAATATGACCTAAGTATACCCCAAAGGTTCAGAAACCAGAAAATAAAATTAATTCAATTAATCCAAGTTTCGAATGACCTCTTCCTAGCCAAAGCTCAGAACCAAGAGTCAATTCTCATCCTCCTTGACCTATCAGCCACCTTCAACATAGTGGACCATGCTCTTCTTTCTGAAATCATGTCTTCCCTTCGCACCTGTAATTCTGTCCTCTCCCGGTCCTCCTACCTCTCTCATCATTCTTTCAGCATGTCCTTTGGAGAAGCCTCCTCATTCCCCTGCTTCAACTTTCTGTGGGGGTTCCATCAAGCTCTCTGTCCTTGGTCCCCTTCTCTTCTCCCTCTACACCTGATCTCTGGGAAATGTCATCCACAAACACAAATTCAACAACCATCTCTACGTTGATGACTCACAGACCTCTCTCGCTACCCCAGGCCTGTCTCCTCCAGTCCAAATTAAAATCTCAGCCTGTCTCTCTCATCTCCTCGTGGATGTCTAGCTACCAACTGAAGTTAAACCTGGCTAAAACAGCTTCTAATCCCCACTACCCCTCTCTCCCATCAAAGCCCTGCCAGCACTGTGAATACCACCACGATCCTGCCTGTTGCTCTGGCCTGTAACCTAGGCATCTCTTTTGACTCAGACCTGTCTCTAAGTCCTCATGTCTAGGGTAGGTCTAAACCTTGCTGCTTCTTTCTGAAAAACTTCTCTAAGATGCGGACTATCCTATCAGCTAGAACTCTGGTCCAAGCTCTCATCAGCTCCTGTCTATATTACTGCACATCCTTCTCTCTTGCCTTGGCAAACACAATGTTGCCTTGCTCATATCCATTCAGAATGCTGACCCAATCACCCTGTCTTTGATTTCCTCCACTGGCTCTCCTTTCCCTATCACATCAAACATAAGCTACTTGTCTTCTCTTTCATGGCCTTTCAGGGTCTATCCCCTCTCCATCTCTCATTTGCTACTGAAATGTTGACTCTTGCCTTCCATCAGCCCATGATGCCAGCCTCCATAGACCACTTGTTAAATTTTCTAACAATCACATTTGTGCTTTCTCCTATACTGCCCCTCATGCTTGGGAGGAGCTCCTCTTAAAAACCTGCAAAATACACAGAAAAAGATAAAAATACTTATATAAAGTTTATTTGAAAGTCTCTTCATAAAACTGTAGTCCACTTGTTCACAAAAAAAGCAGTAGGGTAATTCAATCTATGCCCCTTTGCACCTAACAGAACTACTTCCTACAGTTCCCACTAAAGTCTCATCTCATCTCAGCTCATTCATATTTCCTGGGGGCAGGGGGGAAAGCGCAGGACTAAGAGGCATCCATTGACATTTTAAAATCATGCACTAACTTGAGGAATCTGCAAATTCAATATTAAACAACCCCTGAAGTCCTTGATGCCACTGTCATGCACACCATTTCATTTTCTATTAAATCGACTGACTTTTTGGAATGTTTAAGGCAGAGCAATATCCTGACTTCCTTCAATGGCTGAATGAGTCTTTTTCCTAATAGACAACCTAATCCAAAGCCTACTTAAGTATTTCCACTGACCTCCCTGGGTTGTGGCTCAGGTATATACGGCCCACTTTTTTTTCCTGAATCTCAGAAATGGGTGCAACCAGGAGCAATTTAACTACTAGATTTGTGTGCACAAATGCCACTTACACATGCAAATCAAAATGTTGCAGCATCCAAAATACTGCATTTACAAAAGTGACAGCCTAAGTATTAGTTATTTCAGATTTGTTGGAAATATGACTTTATAGGTCTAATGTAGCAGAAACAATTTCACAACAATCCTTCCCTTTAATCATTTCTATTTTTCTTGATGCAGTTAATTAGAGAGTCAAGTCAATACTAGGGCAACTGGCAATCAGAACAATTTTTGTGCTGTCTTGTTATAGGGGTAGTAACAATTAAAATTTAATAAAAATATAATATAATATTGGGATCAAATTCTAAGAATGATGACAGGTTCTTTGCTAATTAAAATTCAAATTTCCTACCATCCTATATTATTCTGAAAACAATCTCACATATGTATCTATTACAGGGGTCTCAAACTGTGGGTCGTGACCCAAAGTGGGTTGTGACCCCATTTTTATGGGGTCACCAATGCTGGTGTTGGCCCTGGGCCCCAGCAAGTCTGAAGCCCAAGCCCCACCGCCTGGGGCTGAAGCCCAAGCCCCACTGCCCAGGGCTAAGGTTACATGCCCCTGCCCAGGGTAGAAGCCCTTGGCTTCAGCTTTGCCCTGCCCCTCTGCCCAGAGTCTCACGCAGCAGGGCTCAGGCAGGGTCAATCTTCTGTCCCCCCTCCTGGGGTCGTGTAGTAATTTTTGTTGTCAGAAGGGGGTCACAGTGCAATGAAGTTTGAGAACCGCTCATCTATTATATCAAAGACATATTGGTTATGATCTACTCACTGAAGTACTCACTAAATTTTCTCTTACACTCTTTCTGCTTTGTTCTTAATGACACCAGATAATATTCTGTTCCCTGAGCTGCATGACTTTGAGGAAACCTTCGTCTTATTTGAAAAGGAACTCTTTTAATCTGTTTAGGACTGGCCCACAAGCAAGGTTTTACAAAATGTAATGTTAATAAAACACTTAGGTTAGACCTAAAATATGGGTTTCCTATCTCATGGGGATCCTTTAAGCATACCATTATTCTAGACATTGTCCCTTTAATTAAACTCATCTAAAATTAAAGATGATGATATAGTGTTTGGGTCAATCAGACCCTTTACCAGAGTCAAGCCTAAACATGTAATTAAATTCTAAAGAGAGGAAGAAGAAAACCAAACAGATAAATTACTGAAGTGAAACAATATAATAAATGGTTTCAGCCTTATTATAGACTATGTGAGATTAGCACATGGGAGGCGGGGGAACAGGAAGAATATAAAGATGTCATTGTGTTTACATATTACATTCCCTTGAGTGCTTAAGTATGTGTGCTTTGCAAAAAAAAAAAAAAAATACTTCCTTCCCCATGTGCAAAACCCCACTGTACTCTGTTTAAATTCAGGTTTGTTTGTTTTTTCCAGCTGTGATGCTTCTTTCCAATGGGTCAATTCGGTGAGGGCTCAGAATTGGACCTGATCTATCCAATTCAGACTCATTTATCCATAGGAGTAAAACTGTTAAATATTAAGCAGCAGTAATTTAAGGTGAACTAAACATTCAATGTTTGCTTTTTGTAGTGAGCATGTGTATTTTTCCTACAGCAAATATACTTACTGTTCTATATTCAGACGTAATAGTTCTAACTGTATTATATTTGGAGATGTTGATACTATGCAATATTATCTTTCCAATACCATAGTTAACATTTCAGCACTTCCATTATACTGGATATTTTTTTAAAAATTCCTGAAAAGTATTCTTCAGATCTCCATAAAACCGCTTTTTAAAAAAACATGTTCTATTTAAGCTTAAAATATAGCACTATTCAGTTCTTAATACAGAAGGTGTTTTGTTCTAAATACATTTAAAATTCTACAGCAAGAGGCCAAATCCTGAAGTTCCTACAGTTTTTATTTTGTCCTTACACGGGTAAAACTATTTAAAGTCAATGTGAGGTTTGCCTAAATAAGGAATGCAAAAAAATGGAGTAAGAGCTTAAAACCTGGCCCAAGGTCATCTATGTTGCTATTATGCTTGTGGAGAAATTACCCTTTTGATAATGTTAAGAGACTCAGATTTCAATCCCCTTGAAGAAAGCCACTGTGTGTTTATAGATACAGTACATATATTTATCATGACCCTGAATTTATACAGAGCTTTTCATCCAAAAAAAATCCTGAAGCATTTTTCAAATCTTGTGTACCGAAGGCGTATGTACTGGGGTCCTTTTGGTCACCATTGAAGTGCAGCCACTTCCAGGATGGAACATGTTAGCTGTTTAACAGTGCACAGTACTACTGTAGAGGTTGAGACAGGAAGTGAGGAATGATGTATCCAAATGAAATTGTATTGAGAAATTCAGGGGGGCAGAATGCAGTTACACAGTTGACAGGACAGAAGGGTTAAACACTGGTGAAAAGTGCCATGAGATTTTTAATGATCATAAATGATCATGAGCTCTCATCTAACAGACAGCAACACCCTTTACCATCACAAATAGCATGCTGAGGTATTGGTTCAATACTGAACTTTGGCGATCAGGGGCTAACTATGGCACCACTAACTTGTTTTTTTCCCCCCTTAAAAGAGGCCCAATTACTGAGACAACTTTTAAAATATGCTAGACAAAACCCCTGCTTAGTTGTGAGCTCTGACAAAACTCTCAGGGACCCCAGAAGATTAAGTGAAGGCAGAACAGATGTTCTGTTTTAATTGTTTACAATCCAGGATAGAACATTTTCCCCTCATGTATTGTGAAGAGGTATTCTTGTTCTGAGTTTAAAGTGAATCAGGAAGCAACATTTAGAGACTCAGTAAAAGAGAAAAAGCTCTTCACTCTGGTGCTGCATAGAGTGGAATTTTACCTTCCTGATAGAAAAACTCAGCAACCAAAGTTCAGGCAGGAGGAAATGGACCTGTTGTATTACAGAAGCACTAACTTTTGACTGGAGACATTTTGGCTGAGGAGGGGTTTTTACAGACAATTTGCTTCTTGCAAGTTCTTGCATTGCTGTAGAAGAAAAAGTGTAAAAAGTGTTTTCTGTATCTGAAACTATTTTGAAAATTCACCATGCCTGTGTTCCTGGTAAGGGAGATAATTGAAATTTCACTGTAATTTTTTAGATACCACTTCCAAGTGAAACCTCGAAAGGGTCAAGCTCTGACATCTGCACACTGATTACACAGGGTGAGTTTTGGAAATGACAGTGTTAAGGAGTTTTTTTAGGGCTTTTTTGTTAGTTTAAAAAGCTACAAGGAAGTAAACTCTGTATCTATTATTTCCATCTGTAAAGAATGTCTTTAAAGAATGGTTTAATATAAGGAGTTTGGGCTTCATTATTGAAGATAAATATGATACAGACAGGAGAGACAGACATCCTTTATCACAAAGGGCCAGAAATTCTTTGGAACAGGCTGAGACAAGCCAAACTCTAAACTACCCACTCTCCCAACCCACCACCCTAAATAATTTGGAATAATTATATTTTTAATGAAAAGTTATCAGTTCTAATTTCAACAATGGGAAATATAAGATGAAAAGGTATGAGGACGAATTCTTGAGGTTGTTAACACATAGCAGGCTTTTAAATATGCAAGTGGACGTACAGCAGAAGATTATGGTCATCCATTAGCAACATGAGAATGCTCTTTGTGGCATTTCTTTTATCCAAGACAGAAAAGTCAAGGGAGGGGGGAGAGGGAAGGAGAAAAAAAGGACACATTCCTCCCCTCTCAGGGCATATTTCCCATTCTTTTCTGAACCAAGTTCCCAAAGAAAAAAATTGGCTCATAAAATAAGATAAATACCAGCATTTCTCTGTACTCTGCCAAATGGGTGTCATGAGCATACTTTGACCAAATAGAGAAATTAAACTCATCTCTTTAAAAAAGGGCAAACAAATAAATTAGAGACGAACCTTTACAGCTCCTAGCTGCTCCTTCCTAAATTTTTCCAAAGGTTTGATCAGCGTTTCGGTAACACTCAGTGCCTAGAGAAAGAAAAACAGCAGCATATATAGCGTGTTATCCACAGAGGAGGAAAGCAAGTCATTTATTTTACCCTCCCAACTGCAAATAATACAAAAAATTAATAACTCCAGAGTATCATTTTCAAAAGCACTTAAATAAGTTAGGAGCCTGAGCCTCATTTTCAAAACCCATATGGCTCCTAAATCACTTAAGAGCTTTTGAAAAAATTATTCCTCAGCTCATCTTGAAGCAAACATTAACATATTTCCAAAGTTGATCATGAACTGTACAAATATTCTGATGCAAATACAATAGTGAAGGTTTGGCTGAGGTTTCCTCCAGTCTTTCTGAACAAGGCAACAGTTTCTTAACAATTGAGCTTTGTCCCATTCATTAACAAAACCTTTCATTGCATTTTTTCCTTATAAATTCCAACAATTTAATTTTACTCGGGGGCATGAGATCACGTTATTGCAACAAATGCAGAACAGCAAATACACTCTTCATATACAGTTAGTAGTCCCGCCTGCCAATTAAGTCTTGCAATATATTTCTCATATACTGTACTAAGATTAATTGTACACAAAAAACACCCTACATTAAAAGAAAATTATTTAGGTTGCAAAGTCATATTCTCAAAACTTAGGAAATGACAGATTTACAGTTGCCTTCATTTCACACCCTGCATGTTCATCCTGTGCACTGAAAAACTGAAAAACACAGTAACATCAAGCCCCAAACTCTGTCATCTCCCCCAAGAGTTGGAGAAGCTCCTGCTCTACATGGTGCCCCCAGAGTGGTGGAAATGGCTGAAGTCAAGTGCTGGGAATGGGGAGGTTAAAGGGAGAGGGAGCCTGGCTCAGTCCACATCGCCACACACACTACAGATACTCCAGTGACTACCAGCTCTTTCCAATGCAGCAGTGGTCATGTGGGCCTCACTCTTTAGAAAATTCATGTCTTTAGTATTTTGACAGGCTGCTAACATTTTTCTGAGAAATGAAAGCAGAGTAAGGAAATGGCAATTTTAACACTTTATAACTGGGTGAACTCTAAAATCAATATCATGGGTCAAGCAAAAGGCAAGTCTCTAGCCTCAGGCTCTGTCCCTGCTGAATATTCAAGGCCTGCTATTTACAATGGAGGTGCGAGAGCTTCTCATAAAAGGCCTACAAGGCTTCTATAATGGAAAATGTTACGCAACCTAAATATAAGGGTTGCTACAAGCTCTCTCTAGAATACCAAAGCGAGGGAGCAAGACACTGGCTCTCCCCACCCCTCCCCCCCAGAACAGAGCTCAAGTAGGCTGAGAGGCTGGAGGCAGAGTTATAATCTGGAGCAACCCAGCACCAGACTTGGGGACCTGGGCTGCCCAGTCATCCCCTGAAGCTCAGTGCTTGCCAGGAAGACAATACACCATGATGAGGGGAAACCATTTGTGTAGGGAGGACTGTGAGGTAGCTAAGGAGCTCTGATAGGTTCAAATAAACTTCAAATGAGCATCTAAACACTATTCACCAACAGTAAGATCATAAAATATAAGGTTATTAAACAATAAAATCAAAACTGAGGGGCAGCAACTTGTTGCAGCAAAGGAGAATTATAAATTAGCAAAACTTATTAGGAGCTTCAAACAAACTGGCGAGTAAACAGTTAATTGAACTGTTGAACATGTCATGAGGCCAGTTAAAACAGCTCTGAGCCAAGCCCTGCATTTGTTGGAATAAGGGTTTACATTGTAAAAGAAAGGACACAATGAAATACTGTAAAATTTACCCATGTTGGTCGGGGTATGGAAAGTAAAGTACTTGTAAAGGAAATTGATCTCTGATGATTTTCTTCTATATTTTTTAAAATAGCTTTTCCCTTGTCCTTCATGATAAGAAGACTTTCCTTACCCTCTACATGGCAAGAAGAATTTTACCCTCATTTAACTGCATATATCAATCATAATCTACTTCTAATAAGAGTAGACAAGAAGGCTTGAAAAATTCACACCCCTGAGCACTGAGTTAAGCTAACCTAACCCCCTGCGTAAGGACATCTAGGTTGACTGAAAAATTCTTCCGTGGACCTAGCTGATCAGGGAGGTGGATTACCTACATTGATGGAAAAACTCCTTCCATCGATGTAGGAAGCATCCACACGTGCCATTAGTCCTCTGCATTAGATTGGAAGAAAAAAAAGAAAACTAGAGATGTTCCTTGGAGAGTTACCCAGAGAATTTTTTTTAAAATGAAACCAGACAAAGAAAAGAAAGCTGGAGACAAATATATATTTAAAAAAATCACACCGTTTATGCTGTTGCACAGCGTAAGAGTTATCTGGCATTCACATCCAACCCAAAATTCTGATGATACAACTTAGAAGGGTGTTTTTGAAACATGCTGAGACAGAGTCTAAGTTACCCAATCACACAGAACTGAAGGTTAATTTGCAAAAAGAGGACATGGTTACACTGCTGCCACCCTACCTCCCACTCCCACCCCCAAAAAAGTATATGGTCAATGGGTGACATTTTTTAAATAAAAGAAGTGCCAACAAAGATAGATCTATGAAGGAAGAATCTGCACTATCAAAAAACACAAGAAATGTAGAGCAGGGAGGAATACTCCGTATATTCTTATAGGAGAGGATACTGCTCACCTACAAAAAGGCTATTTACCTGCAATTGCCGTTCTCTGACAGTACAAATTGTACAAGAGTCATATTCTCAGGTCAGCACTTCCAGCGTAAAGGCAGTTGGTAAATCCTATAGAATTAGAGGTAGAGGAAAGCTATATCCCTCCTAAAGTTTCTATTGCTTCACATGCTAGTTTGCTGAATGACATTTCCTTGGAAAACCATATCTGGCTGAACACTTTCATTTTATATCTTGGCCAATCCATCTCCAATGTTATAAGACAGTATGGCTAAATTCTTGGACAGTTTGCTTGTAAGGTATTAATCTTACCCTTGCTGCATGAGTCTAATTTAACTGTCTTAGAGTTATAAGAACATGATCTGATTTGAATATGCCCAATCCCTCCTCTATGTACCAAAAGTGTGATAGACTCTCTCTTTAATTAGCCATCCTTCGGCTGTGATACTTTTATATTGAAACTGGAGCACTAGTGCTTGCTCGATGCTGCCATTTAAAACCTGTACTTTGCCATGTCCCCTTGCAAAAACCTCTGACTAACGCCCCCTACTCCAGAGACATCCCTAGAGCTCTTTAGTTTGGAGTTTCCACTGTGGGAGTTTCCACCTGCCACACACTGGGAATATGAAGCAGGAGTGGTTTTATTAAAACTTGGTTCTTTAGACTAGAGGACATTTAACAAGCAGTTCCTTGCACTTCCATGCTCTGATGTTTTAAGTTTGTATAAGAAATGTACAAGACAGACATACAAGAGAAAGGAGACCAGACATCCCTTCCTGGCTCACATGAACATTTGACAATAAGCAGACAGTATAAATTATTGGATTGTATCAAAGTGAAACATAAACCAGTCCTGATATCATATAATTTCATTCCTTCTATCAGAGATCACAGCTTACCTGTAATAAGTTAACCAATCTCCTAATGTTATTTTAAAAAGTTCAAGAGACTACCAAAGTGGTTTGATAAGGGGAACTGTTTCTAAATCAGCCCTACATGGAATTGCATGCTTTGGTCCAATCACGTTCCCACTGGCTAAAATGGAAGCTGGATCAGGTTTTGCACATTTAACAAGACCCTTGGCATAGAGAAGAAACACTGGCAGCGGGTTCTTGGGTCCTCATTTCAGTCTCAATTTATTTTCCAGTCAGTGGAAGCTTATGATCTGGTCCAAAAGACACTCTCAGATGCCTCCAATGACCTATATGCTGCTCTATGTTTCACTCTGAAAGAACACTTTGCATCCATTTTATTGGCAAAGGGACTGCAGGCCTCACAAAGTTAGTAAGTTAATATAATGAGCAGAAAGGACAAAAACGCAACAATATTTCATTAATTCCTTCTTATATAAAAAGAGAAGATAAGTGAAGGAGGATGGTGATTTTTCAATGGAAGAGTATTAAGGTGGCCATGGTCAATTTTTTTTGAAGCTTTCACTTTTTAAGAAGTATCTTCTACAAAACTTATGAACAGAAATATTTTCAATAACACAGCAACAGAAATCAGGGAAGACGGGGACTCAGAAAGAGTCTAAGATACTATTAGCTTTGCAAGCAAAAATATTCAGTGTTTTCAGTTGGGAAGGGGAAGAGGGTTGGAGGAAAAATATCCCTTCCAAAAATCAGTTTCCAAATGGAAAAATGTAGGATGTGAGAACTAGACAGTGAAGTGTATCAAAAAACAGGTCTAGATCTCAGGAAATAGAGAATCCTCTGAAGTTTGCCCTTTCAGTCAGCAACTAGTTTTTCCTTGTTCTCAAAAAGCTTATATACTTGAGTCAGACGGTATTAAGGAATTCATTTCTCCTGTTTATTATAAAATTAATTAGGAGCTGAAAAACAGAACCAGTCAGCTAAAGGTTAGGACTGAAACTCTTTAGTAAATTCAAGTCATCTCAGGCTAGGCACCCAAAGGGGCCTGATTTCAGAAAGTGTTGGACTCTTTAAGGTGTCTCAATGTGGGCAACCACAAAGTCACTGTTCACTTTCTGAACATCTTGGCCTAGGGGTTGTCAGAGATCAGATTCTCAATAAAGCTAACTTTGCCAGGGAGTGGGGGTGGTGCATGGGGCAGAAGAGTAAGATGTTTAAGGTGTGTACATTTCTATATTATATATATATACACACACACACACACACACACACAAGTGTACATATGCACATATATACTTTACACAAAAAACTATGTTAAAACAACTTTAAAGTTGCAAAGTCAAGCAGTCAGAAGTTGAGATAATGCCAGAATTGTGCATTATTTCAGCCCCCTTGTTTGTATGCATTATGATATAGTCTCCAATTACATCATTAAATACCATTCTACATCCCTCTTCTCTCCCTCCTCCCCGCCCCCCGCCCCGCCCCATCTCACTCAGTGCACAGGATGGATGGTCCTCACTTAACAAGCAGGTATTAAATGTTTTGTTTTCTCCTCATTGATCAGTGTGTGCCTCCTGGCTTATTCACTGCAAACTATTCAAACCCTGCTCTGAAGACATAATTATTAAACTTTGTCAGAGGCTTTCCTATGGTGCTCATTACTCTATAGTAATGCATCAGAGTGTAGAACATATTTATTTTTACAACACCCCTGTGCAATGAGGAGGTATTACCTCCATTTTCTACAATGGGGGCTGGGACAGAGAGAGATTAAGGTCAAAAGTATCCACTAATTTTGGGTGCCCAATTTCAGACGACTAGGACCTGATTTTTCAGAGTACATAGCATTATATAGTAGTTTGTATAACCAAAGCACAGCTCCCGTTGACTTCAGTTGCAGCTGTGAATGCTCAGCACTTCTGCAAATCAGACCCCATATTGAGTCTGGCCCCCAGAAAATGAGGTATGTACAGTTAACAATTATCTGTGAAAAGTTTGGTTTAAGTGACTTCCTCAACCATGAGTCCCTCCTCTTTGTTCCTGCAATCCCCTGCCTCATTCACTACTCAACTTCCAACTATTGCAACAAATGAGTTCTACAGACAAGTCTCCTTCACTACACAGCCCTGATTCATACCCAGAGCAGATCCATCCTGAATGAGATGAGGGTTCTGTGGGAAAAACTAGTATGCAATCATGTAATTAAAGACTATCATATGGCATATGTGCAAAGGAGCTCAATTTGTCACCCTCTATTCAGACTGGCACTAGAAACTTTGCTAGTGTGTTTCACAAATATTTGCTGACAGCAGAGGAAAAGCAAGTCTCAGGAATCTTGGATACTATTCCAGGCTCTGGAGGGGAGTGTGTTCTAATGGGCAGAGACTCTTCTGCCCACTTCTCCCCCCCCCCCCCCGCTTAACCTCCCTCCTCCCCTTCCACCCTGCCCTGTCCTAGTCCTACCTCCTCCTGCCCCGACTCGTCATCCCAATCCCATTCTCTTCCCCTACCCAGTGCCAGTTTCCACTCCCGGGGTTTTTCCCCTAGCCCTCGTCTCCTTGGCCAGCCAGACCTACCCTCCTCCAGACTCCCCATCTCACTTTCACCACACACTCAATCCCAGTCTCTTTGCCCAGCCATAACCAGTTCCCCCCTCCCCCATTTCCTCATCCTATCAGCCTGTCTCCTCCCTTTGGCCTCCAGTCACCCTCATACTCACTGCCCCCTCCTCCCCAGCCTCCCTCCCTGGTCTCCTCAGCCAATCTCAGTGTCCCATCCCCTCCAAAGACTCATTGGCCCAGTCTCTTTGATCCAGGCTTCTCCTCTCCCCCTCACTCCCCATCCAAGTCTCCAAAAGCACATCCCTGACACAAAGGCCACACACTACCAAATTGAGTCCCAGCTGGAAAGCAAGGGGAAGCTGGAGCTCCTCAAAGAAAAGGTTGCCAAACATTTAACATTGGCAAAACATATTTTACCCTAGCCTCGGTCTCAAACGCAGCTGAACAGTTGTGGCTGAAATTGTCCAAAAAAATTCAGTGTGAGGCAGACACACACTAATCATTTGGGTTGAAGTTTTCTGTGCAATTTGGCAAAGGTTATAAGCAACTGAAAACAGGGTGTTATAATGGGAAGTGATAGCCAAGCTTAATTATAGGTGGTGCTATTAGCCCAACCAAAAATATACACACCTATGTTCCTCCTTGCATGTATTTGAAGGTACATACACTATTGAGATAACGGACAAGGTTCTGAGGTGCAGCACTGAACTCGCACCCCAAGGGTTACGGGGTGGCCAAGGTGGCTTTAAGTCACCCTAAGAGTTAGACTAAATTACAGTACCCTCCCAGGCTGCCCTACAGGCTGCAGAGATGTGTGCTCTGGTCCTGCTTGCAACATCATTGCCAGTCCTTAGCCACACGGCCCATCACCAGCATGTGTGTGCAGGTCCTTAGAAGACAACCTCACGACTGTCTTCTGCAACCCTGCACTAGGAGAAACCCTCCTCTGGCAAACAGGGCTTCTGGGAGCCCTTTATACCACTCCAGGCCTTTCATGTGGCATAAAGATGCCACAACAAGAGTGAGGATCTCACCCTTAGAGACAAAATAAATTAAATTCAAAAGATGGGCAGAAAATACTCCACAATTTCCACAACTTGCTATTTTTCAAATATTTTCAATTTCAGGTCAATTTTAAAAAATGTTAACAAAGCTGTAACTCCCTAAGAAATAGGCTCTACAGTGGAAATAGTAACTAACTATAACTATCAATGCTAGAGTTAGGATCTATCATACCTAAAGTAAGTTGACTGGAAATGAGATTCTAAAGTAAATTTTAAGTTAAGTAAAAAGAAACTTTTCCATTAATGGCTGACAAGGACTCAGAGTGACTATAGTCCTCTAATTAAACTAGAATATTTTTGTAATGCCGAACCAGTTAGACATGACTTCCTGTATTCCACTCATCCTTAATATAACAGAAACATTTCCAGAATGGCCTCCAGAGGCAAAGTGTCCTGCTTCATATTTGCCTCAGGGAATTCCACTAAGTTACAGTGTTATGGAAAAGTGCAATTTGTTTTATCTGGGCCACTCTATAATTCAACTGAATTCTTGGGTTAATGCCTGGATTTTCTTTTCACAAACCTACTAAATCCCTTGGTATTTAGAAACATGACCTTTGCAACCAGTGGAAGTCCTTAAACTGAAAACAAAAATAAAACTGCTTGAATGCAGTTATTACATATCCAATCCGTGCCAGATCAACATGGTAGCAGGCCAAATGAGTATGCTTGGGGTGGACAGTATCGAAAATTTTATGAACTCAAGATTCACATCTACACATGTTGCAATTGCCTTGGAAAACTATATAAAATATACTTGAAAAAGCTTTTTATCCAAGTCTGGAATTCAGTCTGAAATATTTGCATTTACCATATGGCTATAAAAATCATTTTTGCATTTGCTGAACACACAAAATGTAATTTTAAAAAACCTATTAAGCGTACATGTGTCAGTAATTAAGCAAAAGGAATTCATACACTATATCTTATCTGTAACTGTATTTCTTATCTGCAATTCTCTCAGCACAGTCACAGCCACTCTACGAGTCACAAGCCTCCACCTTGCTTTTCAGGATAGCAAAGAGAAAAAAAAAGCCTGATAAGAGGATGTTGGAATGGGAGGAACTCCTTTGTGAAAGGCTTTAAAATGTGTAGCATAAACATTGCACCACAACTGAAAATCTTTATAGCCCTGGCGCCAAACGTTGTGGGTGCAGAGCATCCTAACATTCCATTGATTTCAATAGAACATCCATGGAACTTTGGCACAATTACACTGTTCATTGAGGAGCCAAAGAAAAGGAGTCAGATCAACAGACGATCTCCCCAACAACACACAAATTAATTTTTTCAGAAACTAATCCCCTTGGTTCTCTTTCCACTTGCTTACTTTAATGGCGATACAGTTCTAAAATATTTGCTAGAGCAGGGGTGAGCAAACTATGGCCTGCAGGCCGCATCCGGCCTGCCAACTGTTTTAAGCCAGCCCTCGAGCTCCCGCTGGGGAGCAGGGTCTGGGGCTTGCCCCACTCCGGCGCTCCAGCCGGGAAGCAGGGTCGGGGGCCACTCCATGCGGCTCCCGGAAGCCGTGGCATGGCCCCCCTCCGGCACTTCAGCCGGGACGCAGGGTCGGAGGCCACTCCACGTGGCTCCCGGAAGCTGCGGCATGGCCCCTCTCCAGCGCTCCAGCTGGGGCGCAGGGTTGGGGGCCGCTCCATGCAGCTCCCAGAAGCTGCAGCATGGCCCCCCTCTGCCTCCTACATGCTCCAATGATTCCGCTCCAATGGCCCCCTCTGCCTGTAGATAGGGCAGCGTGCAGAGCTGCCTGGCCATGCCTCCACATAGGAGCCGGAGAAGGGACATGCCGCTGCTTCCGGGAGCCGCTTGAGGTAAGCGCTGCCTGAAGCCTGCACCTCTAAGCCTGTGCTCTAGCCTGAGCCTGTGCTAGACTATATAAGTACTGATGAAAGAAACCACATCTCAGGAAAAGTATTCAGTCTCCATTTGGAATTAAATATTAGCTCCATGAGGAACTTTCTCATCAGATCTTTCACTGTCTGAACACATGCATTACATGATCTTTTCCATTCCATTTAATGTTTTCTATAAGGCAACCATCATACAGTACACGTATAGTGTCATATAACTTCCTTACCTGCAAACAGGCTGCATATGAAAAGAGGAAGTAACACCATGGCCATAGCACAATTGCGGTGTCCAGAGATTATACAGCCAAGAGTGCATTCTATGGATCCAAAGCTGCATTTGGCTACATATTATCACTGTTACAGAGCTGCTGAGGAAGTCAGTGAAATGCGCCACAAAATTCTCCTATTTTCAGTGTTGAAGTTGGTATTGGAATGTCCCAAGATACAGTTTGGATAATTATAAAAATTGTAATTCCTGAAGTATCCCAAAGACTTTTACTAGCTCTACACATACAACTCCACTAATAGACAGCCACATCAGAGATGGAAGAAAACAGCAAGATGGATGCTATTCTTTACAACTGTGGCGAGAGAAGACATTTTGACAACAGCAAAACACCCACTCTTATAGCATAGCATTTTGGGATATCTAATATCCATGTAAGACCATTGCTTTGAACGTTCTAGAATGCTCCACATGGTATTCAACATGCAACAGAGGAAGGGTTGAGTGGCACATGATGAATCATGAATCACAGTGCTGATGGGGGGAGGGATAGCTCAGTGGTTTGAGCATTGGCCTGCTAAACCCAGGGTTGTGAGTTCAATCCTTGAGGGAGCCACTTAGGGATCTGAGGCAAAATTGGTACTTGGTCCTGCTAGTGAAGGCAGGGGGCTGGACTCGATGACCTTTCAAGGTCCCTTCCAGTTCTAGGAAATAGAATATCTCCTTAAAAAAAAAATAAAAAAAAAATAAAAGATGAATCAAACTCCTGCACAACAGCAGGACAAATCACCAGCTGCATCAAATGTGCAAGAAGAACTGATGCGCACTAAGCTCCCAATGCCCCAGCAGACTTCACGGCTTTACACAAGCAAAATGCCTCCATTCACACCGTTCAGGTGCAGCAGGTATTTCTCCCTGCTACTACCTCCAACACTCCTCAACAGCTCCAAATTTGTCTGTTAATTCTAACTGAAGAAGCCACCCAGGTGCACCACTATTTGTATGTCTGACTGCTGATGTCAGCAAATAAGGGCCTGAAACACAGAATTCTACACAGATAACCTCTAGAAATTAATACCATACTGGAGACTAAGAACAATACTGCCCCAAAGATAAGAAATCCATGTATTAGATTCCATATATGTGATCAGAGCTAAGTGAATCAATGCAAATCTCTTACATAAATGCTATCTAATCCCTGCAGGTACTTTTGTAATCATATATGTGAATTTAGGTGGAAAGTAAATTAAATCTATTGGAAAGAAGCTAGACTACAGACTACCTAGAGTTAAATTAATCTTTTAAAAACACCATATTCCTTGCATTAAAACAAGTAACAGTGAAATCTTATCAGTTACCATTAATTATCATCATTTATTTAATGGTGACAATTACTAATACGTACTGGACCTTAAAAATAAAATCTATGAGCAGGGAAGCCAGGCATTTAAAGTGGAATCTATAGATCTTACGCTTTAATAAAGCCCCTTTTACTGTAGCATTTAAGCACTGTTAAAAATTAGTGAGCCTAAAATCTCAAACTAAGTCCTGTGAGGCAAAATCAGCATTAATTCCACTGTGGTGGAGTCCCCTGTTCTTACCAGATTCATATGCTGTTCATCTCTTGTCTTGGTGTGCCATACTCCCATGCATACAGGTAGTTGACAGGTCATCCTAGATCTCTCAAACATCCTACCCCACACACGAGATGGGGAAAAAAATGTTGCAGTACAAAGCCTCCATTTTAATCATTAATCTATTATATTAAATGGAAGAGATGCAAGTCAACAACCTGCATAGTCAAAAACCATGCCAATAAGCTTACTGGTAAGAAAGGAGGCTACCTAAACAGTTAATTTTCCTTAATGATGTACTGAAAGCCAACTGCAACATCTTGCTGCACAGCACAACTATAATGGAACAAGTTCATCAACTGAAGGCAAAGACCAAGCTATGCCCCTCATTTCTACCCACCAAAAGTTCTGCCTCCGATCATGGAACAAATTTGGTTATAAAACTCCCTTTCTTCTCTATTTTTTCTGTTGTTTTTAATTTATCCTTTTCTTTAGGCAGTGCCAGGCCTTCTTCCTTTTGTTCTCATCCTGTCTGTTCACAAGGAACAGCAGAGTATAGTGGCATTCTTTTTATCATGAGCCCTCCAACTTAGCATCTCCATGCCAGGCAATCCCTCTGCCATAACACATGTTCAATACATAATGCAATATCCCTGAGCAATTCAGAGGAAGAACTGCCTGCTCACTGCCCATTGACCCTAACTCTGCCAGAAGAAGTGGCTCCAAGCCAGGACAGCATGGCAGAGCATCACATTTTTCCACCCTGAGAAATCATGACTGCCCCTGGGCTTGCTACTGCCAGAAACAAAATAGGGACATTAAAATTGGAGACACGGGCAGGAGGGAACTGAACTGCTGAACTTGTTTCAGTGCTGAATGTAGAGCATATGGCAGGCAGGAGCAAGTAGAATGGCTTAGCCTCAGAGTTTCCTGTCAATGCTGAGCCATATTTGACTTCCACAGAGATCGATACACAGCTATCAGTCACAGACTGGGGGAGATGTTATGATCCAGAATATATTAAGTTACACAGAGCAAGGAAGACAGGAGTAGAAAGCACTCCATACACTCAATAGAGCTAATTTAATGTTTCTGTATCTAACCCACATGAGACTGCTACTGCTTCCAGCTAAAAGACTTAGGTGCTTTGAGCAAAATGGTTAAGGTTTGTGTTTTGGAGTTATGGTGGTCCTGGGTTCAATCCCTGCTGATCACCTAATCATGGGGTTGTTACAGGTGGTCTCACAAATTTTGCATTTTTTGTTTTTTTAGTAAAATATGCAAACTTAATGTTACATCAATGTATGTTTTTGCATGTAATCTGTTACTACAATTCTGGGCCAGTTCATTGTCATTGGCTTCATTATCAAAGTCTTTTCCTTTAGTGAGAAGAAGCTGCAACCTGTAAATCCAGATTAGCAAAAAAGAGATTGCACAATAATAAATCACTGATGCTAACACTTTGCTGATTAATACAGTGGCAAACAATACTAACTGGCTCTTATCTGAATCCTTCTTACAATTTGTTTACAGTTAAACGTTGCAACTCACCAAGATTTCTCTTTGCTCTTCCAGATTTTTTAAGAAATTTGAAAACTCACGCAGGGATGCATCTGTAACACGAAAAAAGAAAATAATGGAATAGGAGTGCATAACAAAACCAGTAATGCACACGCACATGCGCACACACAGAGCTCTCACATACCTATACATCTTTCATCATCCGTCTCTGCATCGCCAATGAATTCAAATTTAAAATCCCTCAGAGAGTGGGCAAACTTTCTTTGGGCTGCCGAAAGGTCTGCAAGGCAAACAACAAGGATTTAAAACTATATTTGTCTTTAATTCAAACAAAAGCCTTTAGCAACTTGAATGTCATGTGAATTTGATATTCAAGAAATGTGTCATTTTATATCTTTCAATAGACTTCAGCAATTTCTTGTCCTATACTGAAGTGAATCACTTCAGTAGAACTATGAAGTTCCACAGCTACGAAATTCTTAAATCCCATTTAAAAAGGCAAATGAATAGCACTGCAAATATCTTGTACAAAAATAATTCTGACTTTCCTAGCCAGTTTCTCACTGCTGCTTTTATTGATAGTATTTGACTACTATTGGCACAAAACTGCTCTTGTTTTGGGCAGACTACTGGATATATTAACTAGCCAAAATTCTGCTCTCAGTTACAATATCACAATGTTATAAACGATCATTAAGATTTCTAATATTGAATTGAGATCAAAACATACACTTTTCTACTGTAATGTCTGATTATAGTACATGAGAGAGTTTGGAATGTCATCAGCCCTAAAAGGCAGGTTTCGGTGGAGAAGAGGATGAAAGTCCCCATACACTCTTAACTTGCAGTAAAGATTCTCCTTACTTCTTCATACTCAGCCAATATTAAGAGCAATTTGATATATTTAGTTAATCTTTAATCTTTTAGCTATCTCATGCAATTCAGAAGGACCAGGAGTGACTATTATAAAACACACTGTGTAAACATTTTATTCTCAGAATTAGCTGGAGCTGAAACAACACAAACTGTTTTTACACCCCTTTAGAATATACGGTTTCCAGTCTGCTGTATGTTTTTCCCAATTTCACATAGATAAGGACATATCTGACTCCAAGTGATACATTGCACTGTGGGGTGCCAACTAATTAAAGGGATACTATCCAATACACCCTAGCAGGACACAAACACAAAAGCCACACATTTTCGGATCCCTTTCCTCTGTCTTACATTCCCTTCCTCTCACATCTCTTGCCTGGTTCCTTTTCTCCCCTCCTCCTTACACTCCTCTTCCACCCCGCACCCGACCCCACCCCACCCCCGTTTGTGTGATAGCAGCATTCTAGTTGATCCCACAGTGCTGGGTTTTTCTCTCTTGTGAATGGTGCTACAACTATGCATTCTCCCTTCAACATCAAGACTCAGGGGGGAGGGGGAGCAGGCACAGGCTAACATCACGATACTCCCACACCATGGGAAAGAGGAAGGCATTTTCAAATTAAAATGCAACCTGTTAGCTGCAGGGGTGCATGTAATGTAGAAAGCATTGGGAACATAAGTTCAGATGCTTCTTTGTTACAAGCAGTTTGGGACAAAATATGGCATGATTTACCAATTGAGAATAAAGTCCACCTGACTATTTGTCTGATCCAGAAAACTAGAACTGAAAGTAGGAGTCACGATGCTGCATCGAATTCATGGAACAATGGTATAAAAAATAATTTAGTATTGTTGAGCCAAAGGTGATGGGAACCAGCCATGTAGTGATGCCTTCTCTACAACTCCTTCCCCGTGCCCTTTGGCCCAGATGCTGAAGGCTTCAAATATCCAAGACTGGGAAAGAGGATGCATATCACCCCATCACTAATGGCAAGTCCTCAAAGGTTAATGCAACCAAAGGCTACATTAATTTTTTTGCACTGCCCCCTGTGCTCTGTGGAGTCCCTCTAAGAAAGGCTCTAGAGCTACAGACAGAGTCCCACTGGAGCATTCTGCCATGAGTAAGCATCCTGGGATTTGTGCCCATCATCTCTAAAAGGACAGACTGAAGACATGATAAAATCCCTTTAAGGGCCAGGAGGCCTGAGTTAGTCAGCTCCACTTGTGCCATAATTACGTCTCCCAGTCTTAGGAAGCTGGACTAACTGGGGTCAGGTGACAACCCGAAACACCTTGACCTTCTAAAAGAGTTGAGAGGAGGAACCAAAGAGAGCAAGCTGGGCTCCTGTGGAAGTCCCTGAAGTAAGGTCTGGAGGACCCCTGGAAAGTAGCCTGGGAATCAGTGGACTATCCCATAGCAGAGAAGATAGAAAGGTAGCCCGAAAGGGACTGAGACTCTGAGGGGACTCTAGGGAAGAAGACTAAGAGTCAGGGCTCTATCTCAGTGTCAGAGAGATTTAAAGATAATCCAGAAGGAAATAGGAACCGAGCCCAGAGGGTGGGCTGAAGAAGAGCCCAAGAGGAGCAGAAGAACCTTTTGGTTGTTTGTACTTCTGTTATCCCGGAAGGGGATTGAACTCAGAGTGATCCAGTCAGAGGTCTGAGACATGTGAATCCCTGGGAAAGTAAGAAAACCCAGGTGGGGGGAAAGTGAGGCAAGGAGCCCCTGCAGCACCATGCTCAGCCAGCTAGGGGTGGGGAGGGGATACAGGACAGGCACACCCTACGGTAAAGCTTTATATTAGGGGTGCTAAATCCTTTAAAGACTGACAGAGGGGAAAAGAGCAACGTGAACAAAACAATCATAGTACAGATTGGTTATTTGTATTCCATGTTGCTGGGCACAGTGATTAATCACCACAAAGTGATCTATGTGTAATGTGTAAACCTCTGCACAAGCCATGGAATTGGGGAGGGGTTAAAGGGGGGCCATTAGAGAGAGATTCTGATCTATGGAAAGGATGTTTGAATTAAATGATTCAACAGGCTGCAGGAGACAAAGCATACAAGCATTGTTGACATAAATCTTTTAATTCTATTTAGTCAATAGACTGTAACCACAAGATTTACCACGTCTCAGGAAGGTTTGCCTAGAATCCAGCAGTATCTCATTTTATTCTGTTAACTTATGTTAAAATTCATTTATATTTTTCTTTCCTAAGCCAAATAAATCTTTTCCTAACATACTTGGATTTCGTTTCTGTGATAGGAGACAATCACTGGTACACAGTTGTTCCCTGGAAAGAAAATGGAAACTTTTCCCCTCTCACTTCCCCCAGAAAGGGCTGAGGCTAGGTGACAGGCTTCAGCATTCAGTTAGAGACAGGGGTATGAGAGAGCCATTCCCAAGGCAGCGGACTCAGGACACTGAATGTAGTCAGCTCAACATGGAGAAAACCTGAAGACCAGGATCAGGAACAGCTCAGTGCAGGATTTATTTGAGGCTTGAAGGGGAATGGCTAAAGTAAGATACTTTAGAGGTATGTAGACAAACATTTTAATCCTGTCTGGAAATCATTAGGCAATCAGTTCACCCTTCATCCTTTTAAAAATCAGCCTGCTATAGGAAAAACAAAGTTGTTGATGTAATTACCACAAATATTATAGAACTCTATAAAAATACATGGTGACTCCAGAAACAAAATGTGGCAATTCACCCCTACACTGCAATATTTAAACCATAAGTTACAAGTTTCATAGACACTAGCTCTCAGATATACATTTCCCTGCATCCTGTGCTAGGTCAAAAGCACTCTGCTAATCTGCATATATCCCATAACCCCTAGTTGTTAATACCCAGCTACTTTATAATTTGGTAGAGAAATATATCTCATTTCTGTTCCATAAAACAAACTTCCTTTATAGGGCAACATTCTACTGCTATAACTTCAAATAATAAGCAGTATCTTGGGTTTATAGCACCTGTGCCTCAAAGGACCCCCCCAGAGTATTTCACAAGCACATGGGAGCAGAGGCGGGGAGTTATATGGGCTCGTGATGCCAGTGCTCCAGCAAATTCAAGGCACGGGGATGCAGCTCCACCAATGTTCGGGGCTGGGTCTCTCCTCGGGCCCTGCCTGCCGCCCCGTGCGCCTCCCCCAGAGCATCCCCCAGCCCCGCCTGCCGTCCCTGCGTGCCTCCCCTGGAGCATCCCCGCCTGCACCCTTGGCAGCTGCCCTGTCACTCCACACTGTTCTCCGCTCCCTCGCCAGCCACAAAAAAGAGAGGCACTGCCGCCTGCGGAAGGAGGAGGCGCACACATGATGGCAGCCCGCCCTGGTACCTACCACAGGGGAGGCAAAGGGGCTTCCTGGATCTGAGAGGGGGCCCGGCCCCTAGTAGCACGTGCAGTGATTGTGCTGCCACCGGGGAGAGGGCTGGGGGGACTGTGGAGTCCTCCTCTCTGACCCCAGCCCCAGCACAGCCTGCCTGAACCCCAAACTCCTCATCCCCAGCCCCACCCCAGAGCCTGCAGCCCCAGCCAGAGCCCTCACCCCCCGCACCCCAACCCTCTGCCCCAGCACTGAGCCCTCACCCCCCGCACCCCAACCCTCTGCCCAACCCTGAGCCCCTCCCACACCCCAGCCCTCATCCCCTAACACTCAACCCTCTGCCATAGCCCTGAGCCCCCTCCCACGCCCCAAACCCCTCATCCCCAGCCCCACCCCAGAGCCCTCATCCCCCCAGCCAGAGCCCTCATCCCCCCACACCCCAACCCTCTGCCATAGCCCGAGCCCCCTCCCACACCCCCAGCCAGAACCCTCATCCCTCCACACACACCCATATTGTGCAATATAGGAAAACTGTTAAACGCTTACTGTTTCCAGTCCATTTTTACATTATTTTAAAAAATAAAAGGCAGGTGGGGGGGGGGGGCCCGCAGGACTTGGACTCATTCTGGGCACCACCAAAAATTATACAAACCTGCCGCCCCTGCATGGGACTAATCTTACAAGGTGTTAAGCATCCTCAAATCTTTCAGTATTGTTTAAAAGCCAAAGGAAAATGAGGTCACTAAGCAATTTGCAAGATGTGGCCCTATATTCACACTGTACAGTAGAAAAACACACACACATTACACACAGCAGCCACCCCACTGTTTAGCAATGTTCTGTACAATGGTATAGGATTGTAAAAAGAGCAATATTATGTCCAGTTGACAATGCACCAGGAATTTAGGAAGGTAGAACGCAATGACTTTACTCATTATTTTCCCAGAGTATAGCATGCTGATGACAGGAGGAAACATGCAGAGACCAGGAAGAGAGCTGTACGTTGCTGAAAGTCACTGCTACCATCTAATGGGAAAACAGGAAAAAACAAGCAGCGTCTCTAGACATCAGTGTTTAAGACCGTTTGGTGAGAGGTGTCAAATATCAAAATATCAGTATTAGGTCCAAGACACAGTCTTAGTTATGATGGATTGCTGGCAAAAAACAAAGTTAAGGTTGCATCAGAGAATTGTGTGTAAGCAGGGAAAGAATGGGAATATCTGCTAAATGTTTTACTACAGGAAAAAGATAAAACAACCTAACAAAATCGACCACAGGAGGGCTTCATTTTCTGTGTAGCTGGAACGTGTAGAGAGATAATGTATTCTAAAATACTGGGAAATAAAGACAGATGTTTTTGAAATTGGGTCCCTGGTGTCTCACTTTTTTTTTTTTTTTTTTTTTTTTTTTTTTTTTTAACTAGTTTTGCAAAGTGTACAAATGGAGATTCTACACTAAGCTTCTGGTGTATGTTACAGTATACCTACAATTTACACAAGTAACGCCTATATTTTTCCACTTTACTGTTCTAGAAAATACTGTTCTATTTCATAACTGATTTAAGCTGTGCCAGTTTGAAAGCACCCCATTAACACTATGACAACACTGCTTGCTGGGCAGTGAACTGTCTACATATGACACCAGATTCTAATGGCTCCATTTACTCTAATATCAACAGCGACTTCAGTGTCACCAATCTGAAGTGCTGCATTAAGTAATGACAATGTTCTTTACTAGGTAATGTCCTAGGTCCTGTATACATGACAGCAGATTCACACCAAGTTGCAACAGCCACATTAAATCTAATGTTGACAGTTTTCATAGTCAAACACTCACTATAGTCTCTGATGGTTCACTACATCATTGTTATTCTTTTCAAGAACTGCATTACCTGCTTTTTATTTTACATCACCAATTTATGCAGGTTCTTTAAAACATAAGGCAATTCACACAGAAAAAAACAACCTTTGTTTAATGTTAGTTAAGGTTGCATTGTTCTATTTTAATAACATTTTCCTCAGATGCTGAAAGGGCACCACATACCAGGTAGCTCAGCAACCACACTTCTGTTTCTCTGCCTACAACAATAATACAAAACTCATGAACTCTTCTTACTATCCTTCTTCAGAACACCCAAGGCTTCACAATTAACATACAGCCTTAACACCAACATACATACGAGGACATATTAAAAGTAATAATTTATTTCCTTCTTTTAAGATCTGCTTCTCTTTTTGGATTTCTTAAACACAGGTTTTGTGTTTGGGTCAAGACTCTTTAAAATGCAACAAATTTAATAGAAATTGCCTAGACAACAAATACAATCCTATTTTTGTTAATTACCTAATGGCAAACTTAGGATAATCACAAACAAAATACTAATTCTTCTCACAAAAGAGAAAAGGTTTTAAAAAAAATTGAAAGTCAGCCCGTCAATCCCAATAAGTTTGCAAGTGAAAGCATGTTTGATGTTTATTAAAGAAAAACAAAATATTTGGCATTAGATTGAAGTTACTTTAGGTCAAGAGTGGGATATTTCTCATGAATAAAATAGTTTCACATATAAAGACAATTTTCTTGCTGGATTAATATCTTTTTATAGACAATTCTATTCTCAGGACAGGACATCCATGTTTTTAAAAAGTTGATGTATTCCACTATCAACAAAAGTACCCATCAAATTGAAAATTCAGAAACTGCAATATTTAAGAAGAAACACTAATGTAACTCAGGTGTAAATACAGGATTTAACAACAGTTTACTGGCTAACTATGTGTTTCTTTTTAAATGGATGACAGTTTGAATTGATTCTGCTGCATCTAAAACCCAAACATTGCAGCACGATGCTAACAACATGAGAGGCTGGAAATGAAAGACTGGAAACGAGAAATTGCCTAGTCTATTTTCACTGTCCAACCCGAGAGAACTACAGAAAATAAACAGCATAAACAGTGAAAAGAACATTGATATAAAAATTAGTTAATTCTTAACTAATAGGAACAATGCCTCTAACAAGAACTAGCTAGTGCTAAAAAGGGTGGGCTATCATGATGGAAGAGATCTATCTGTAAGTAGCTATATGCACCACATACCAAATTGTATTTTGGTTTATTTTCTGTATTTTTAATTAAAAACAAATGATATTTTTAACAGTTGCATAATTAAGATATAGTATCAGCTTCAATGCATCTTGAAGTCATTATCAGTGCTGTAGACTTGTAGACTTCCATGGTGGAAAAAGTTATGATTTCAGATTATAGAAACTAAAATATTTTGCATATTTATGAAAATATATATACTATATTCCCTAAATATCCTGCTCTGCAGAAGAAATATTTAAGGCTTGTTTTGACTTGCATATTTTGATTATTGGGGGGAAAAGATAATGTGTTCACTACATTTTGGTACTTGCCCAACTAATTAACACCTGGAAGTCAGTTGCAAAATCGTATGATGTATGAGGAAACCGCTGCATTGAAATCTAGCAAAAAAAACAGGTTACCCTGTCTATAAACAATACAACAGGCATTTTAAACTCTGAGATAAATGGGACAACAGGCATTTTAAACTCTGAGATAAATGGGACAACAGGAACAGCAGGGTAAGTTACTTCTGATGAGTCATCTAAGAATTGGAGCATATTATATACAGTAGAACCTCAGAGTTACCTCAGGAATGGAAGTTGTTGCTTCAAAAGTTTACAACTGAACATTGACTTAATACAGCTTTGAAACTTTACTATGCAGAGAAAAATGCTAATCCTAACCCACCACCCCAATCCCCGAAGCCAAGAGGCTCTGGCCCCAAGCCGGAGACGCTGGGGCCAAAGCCTCTTGGCCGGGGCCGGCCGGCCGCCGGAGGGAGCCGCTCGGCCGGGGGGGCCAGACTGGGCCACGCCTCCTCGCACCCGCCCCAGCCCCAGCTTACCTGCTGCCTCCCTGTTTTAGGCTTCCCGCGAACATCTGATTCGCGGGAAGCAGGGGAGGGGGAGGAGCAGGGGGTGGAGCGTTCAGGGGAGGGGGTGGAGTTGGGGTGGGGACTTTGGGGAAGGGCGGAGTTGGGGCGGGGCTGGGGGCGGAGTTGGGGCGGGGGCGGGGCCCCATGGAGTGTCCTCCTCTTTTTTTATTAAAATATGGTAACCCTAATATCATGAAATCTGCTGAGATGACAATGTTAAACACATTATATGTATATGAATAAACCCCTTTAAAAAAAGTAATTCAAAACATGTTTTCCTCCTTCAGAACAGCATGCATCTGAAAATAGTGTCAGCTATATGGAGCCACTTCCTATCAAGGAATCTTTTGCATGTGAAGACAAAGCCAACAAGGAGATCAAACTTGCAACATACTCTGAAATATTAAGACAATTGTACAAGTCAAAACATGTACTCAACATTCCAGCATATTTACAGCTGCAGAGTACTAGGTCACATCTGCTGAACATTAAGTGTTATACTAAAGCCACAAAGGATCAGAGACTAAGTTACATTTCCACCCATTCCCCCCATTCATTTGATCCAGGAAAGTTAATCAGATTTCCTCCAAAACCCAGAGAAAGACCTAGATGGTATAATTTCACTCTCTGCCTCATTCTCAAGCGAGATGGAATCCAAGCAGGTATAGGAAACTGAAGTATTACACAAGTGAGGAATTCAAAGATTAGCAAAGTCATTGCCCAGTGCCCTACCCCCACATATAAAGGCTACATTTTCTCTCAACACTTCAGATTTTAAATGTATATATAACTGACTGCCTAAAGTGTCACTGTTTGGAAGAACCTCAGATCCACTGCAAACTGCTTAGGCTGAGGTGATCTCTGCTTCAAATGAGTACCTCTGATTAAACTTTAGGTTTGTCAATCTATTTCAAAGATCTCCACATCTAGTCCTCTCCACAGGGGAGCATAAGGCTTTTGAAGGGTTGAGGGAATCCTAGAGTGGTTCAGTAACAGGTAGGACACAAGAGAAGAGTAAATCTAAAAGTTTAACTGAAGGCTTGTCTTCACGCTACATTAGGGCGCATCATCATATCACACACTAACTGGCTGTGTGGACCCTTCTGGCACACACTAAACGTTCCTTCAAACAGGACTAGGTCAATATGTATCAGGGAACTTTTAGTGCATGCGAGCAGGGCTGGGACAGGGGGTTGGGTGCAGGCTCCAACAGGGGGTTAGGGTGTGAGCTCCAGTAAGGAGTTAGGGTGTGGGAGGGGGTCCCAACGTGGGGCAGGGGTTTTGGGTATGGGAGGGGGTTCGGGGTGCAGGCTCCAGCCAGGCAGTGTTTACCTCAGGCGGCTCCTGGTCGGCAGTGCAGCAGGGCTAAAGCAGACTCCCTGCCCGCCCGGGCTCCACCCTGCTCCCGGAAGCGGCCGGCATATCCGCTCTTAAGCAGAGGCGTGGCTAGGGGGCTCAGCACGCTGCCCATGCCTGCAGGTGCCACCCCTGCAGCTCCCATTGGCAAGAGCAAACAGGGCAAATGCCCACTTTTGTCAAAAAAATGTAGTGCAGAGGGGGCGAGCGGAGATGCCGTCTCTCCTGCAGAGGGGAGGTAGGGAGCAGGGTTCCAGCAACCAGGCAATGGGGGGGGGGGGGGGGGAGGGGGTCAAGTGACCGGGCAATAGGTTGGCAGGGGGGGGGGGGGTTCCAGCGACCGGCAATGGGGGGGGGGGAGGGGAGGACGGGACCTTGGGCGAATGGCTGGGGTGTCCCATTTTCTCTTTGGGAAATATGGTCACCCCATACACACTAGAATTCACACCCCAGCTGGTACACACTAACACAGTGTAGACAAACTCTGAGGTACAACTTGCAGTGATAATGGCCCTGAAGACAGCCTGTAAGTGCTACCTCATGTACAAATCCCAGGAAGAGCACTGCACAGCAGGGACTGTGGCTATACCAGATGCCCAAATACCTTTTAAAAATCTGATCGTTTGTCTCATTATATAGTTTTTTAAAATGTCAGTAGGTGCCCAACGGCATCTTTAGGCATCTAAAAACCTTTGAAAATCTGGCCTAACGTGTCGATCTTAGGAATTTCTAAGGAGATCACCACAGCACACAGGGCCCAGTAGGGAGTCTTTCCATCGGCTTTAATATGAGTTGGATCAGGCCAAATAACACTGAAATTATAAGCCCTCATTGGAGCAGACTGAAAAACAGAGTGTTACAGCACTGACACGTGTGGGCCCTCTCATCCTGCTGTGCTCCTTCCTGTTTTCTGCTAGGGAAATCTTTGCTGTTCTCAAAAGCCAACTCCACCCCAGAAGCGTCTTCTTTCTCTACCTAAACCTATGTAACTGGGTGGAGGGGAAGAGATGCTGCTTGGCATCTGCTGACTCAGGCCAAAGTTTCCCCCCACCTAGATGAGACTCTTCTCCCCACTTATGTCCAGGGCAACCTCCTACCCAGTATCAACCATTGGCTACTGGGTGTCAAAGCTGCACCTTTATAAAAAGGTCTTCTATGGGGATTCTAGGGCAGCCTCCCTCAGGAAATATTTTTGAAAAAGCTTCACTGTGCAACCAGATGCATTCTAAGAGGTAAAATATTAAGGATATGTCAACTCTGCAACTGGGAATGAGCCTCCCAGCATGGGTAGACAGACTCACGCTAGCAGGGCTCAAGCTAGTGTGCTAAAGATAAAAGTGTGGATGTTGCAACTCAAGCTCTAAAGCCCGCTCAGCCCCACATGTTCCGGGTCTATTTGATCACCATATTTGGCGTCGGAAGCGAATTTTCCCCCAGATCAGATTAGCAGAGACCCTGGGAGGTTTTCATCATCCTCTGCAGCATGGGGCACAGGTCACTTGCTGGTTTAAAGATTTCAAGTTACAGAGAATCCACTGTTTACACTAGTTTAAATCATGATTTGAGGACTTCAGTAACTCAAACAGAGGCTATAGGTCAATTACAGGAGTGCATGGGTGAGGTTCAGTCGCCTGCAATGTGCTGGAGGTCAGACTAGATTACCGTGATGGTCCCTTCTGACCTTAAAGTCTGAATCTTTTGATAGAATAAGGCCTGGTCCACACTACCTCCCCACTTCGGACTAAGGTACGCAAATTCAGCTACGTTAATAACTTAGCTGAATTCGAAGTACCTTAGTCTGAACTTACCGCGGGTCCAGACGCAGCAGGAAGGCTTCCCCGTCGATGCCGCGTACTCCTCTCGCCAAGCTGGAGTACCGGCGTCGACGGCGAGCACTTCCGGGATCGATTTATCGCGTCTAAACCAGACGCGATAAATCGATCCCAGAACATCGATTGCCTGCCGCCGGACCCTCCGGTAAGTGTAGACGTACCCTAAGTTACAGAAAAGTTTACATTTTCATTACAGTGTTTTGGACATTTATTAATTTTGCTCTCTTAATGCTCTCTGTACCAGACACCTTCCCTATTCCTTAATCCCCAGAAGCCCAGCGGCACTTTCAGCAGCAGTTTGCAGCCCAGCACTCAATTCACTTGCTTTTTTATTACATATTAATATGGAACACTGAAACGGTCCCAGTTTAGTTTTTTAACTGATAAGTTAGAACAGTACAAAATGCTATTGATATGGCAGTTTGGCAATTTATGAGGAGGGGGCTATCACTGTTTATTCTTCAGCTTTTCTTCCACTTTATAAACTTTGTGCACATGTTTTTGAGATTAGGTTCCAACAAGAGCTGGCTGTCAGATGCAACCTCATTAAATTGGCCCAACGAAACCAGATTGTGGCTTCGAACAATCAATGGTCACCACATTCTAATCAGAAGCAGATGGTATAGTAGCAATTTCTCCAGAATGGAGTATATTGTTCAATGATAAATCCCATGTAATTATACTATTCTTTGGAAACAGGAGCCAAAGCCTCTCTGAAAATGGCAGTTTGTTTAGTTTTATATGATGTGACTTTCATGTTTTAACTATTTCTAACAACCAATGATTTCAGTGTTAACACCAAACAAGAAATCTTACAATAAACAGCACAGTAAGGATTTTGTTTTAATATATTTTTGTGGTTTTATATTTTTGTATCAGGGAATAGTTAAAATTTACTGTTGCACTTGTGGAGGTAAATTACTCACTACGGAACTGCGGGAAGGGGGAGTGCGCACTTGTGCGCACACCCACCAACACGGAATGTAGTCTCTAATCTTTCCAGGAGCAGCAAGTAAGCCAAACACACATAAGCATAAATGTACATACATACACAGTGGGGGGCCATAAACAAGCTTTATTTTTACTTGGTTCTTCTAGTTACATGCCAATGGTATTTCCATTACATGTGTACTTTTTATCTGTCTGAAAAATGCCTAACAAAGATACTTCTCTAAAATCCAGCTGTACAAGATCTGTTGTATTTCTTGTCTTAATTAAAGTTTGAGGTGTGAGACATGGGAGTTAAGTCTTACTCTAATTTTGGTTTGCTGAAATATGTGCATTTGTTACACTATTTTTAACTATTAGATAAGGATTGCATTTAGTAACTTTCAAGAGCTGATGCTTAATACGGTTACCAAAAAGAATTTCTATAGGTTCTTCACAACCAGTACTATTTACCCTATATTTTGTGTTAATCATTAACTTAGCTTCTCCATCTCAGCTGCATAATTAGGTATCTTGGTTTATGAACATGGTGTTCTCCCATATGAGACAAAACAGCACTGCTTCTTTCAGAAGTCAGGTTGCACTGTTTTAGGCAGTGCACTAATGACACCCTCCCCCAGAATCTACAGCACAGCTTCTGAATTGGGAAAGATTGTTCTCACCATTTTCAGAATACAAAGAGCAAGTTACATAATAGTGTAGGAGTCAAGCAGTTATTCTTGTTAAGTACTGTTTAAGAGTTTCACTCTTGGTAGTTTAAAAAAAATGGTAAATATATTAAAAGAAAGGAGAAGTTTCATTCAAATATGTTTGTGTTTGGAAAGTTTCTGTTACAAGTTCCACACAGCTGACATATTTAGATTGGGAGCTCTTCAGGGCAGGAACCATCGTTTTTTAATGTGTTTGTACAATATTTAGGTCTTTATTGGGTTTTGTGGCCACCACCACAATACAGATAAGTAACAATAAAACTGCCAACAATCTGAAGATCGGGACAATAATTCTAAGGAATGGTTGCTACCTTTGCCAGTGCATAATTTACTAGTACAATATAGGAATGACATTATATATAGTATATTTATGTACAGATGGTACACATTCTATGGAGTGAAAAGTCACCTTGCTGGGTAAAAGCTATGCTAGGCCTCCCACACCAGTTGTGCAGGAGTGGCAGCTAAAACCCTCTGGCTCATTCTAAATAGGTGGGGGAGTGGCCACAGGATATGTGACTATGGAAATCTAGAAGGATGTGCACAGGGCCAGTGGCTCCTACTCCGATGCATAAAATGGAACAGCATCACAAAGCAGTAGTCTCAATACAGGGTAACTGCAATTTGGAGTGAAATCCATGCCAACACAGCTTATTTCCCACCCAAAACCAGATGACCCCAGTGTGGAGGGAATAGTGATTGTGACCCTTACGTAAGTCTTTACCATATGTCCTACTTTGGATATAAACTGGCATTAATACAAAGCAAGGTAACTACAGTATGCTTGCTGCCAAGATATCCAGTTTCCACACCGCTTAGCAGATACGAGCAATGACTTCACTCTGACACCACAAATGCTGCATCAATAAAAGCATTGCTGGAAAATAGAAGCACTCTGGTGTGTCACAGGCAGCAAAATTACAACATAAAACTAATTTAACCCAGTCTGCAGCACTTTGTTAACAGGGACTAGCATGGCAAACAGTAGTCTAGGCACTTCATTTATCCAGTCTCCACATGGTGGTGGGGAATTTGAAGGAGGAAGAAGAGTACATAATTTTAGTCTAGAAATCCATTAAATTAAAATAATTTTTTTTTAATTTAATGGATTTCTAGACTAAAATTGGGGGGGAGGGGGAGGAGGGATAGCTCAGTGGTTTGAGCATTGGCCTGCCAAACCCAGGGTTGTGAGTTCAATCCTTGAGGGGGCCACTTAGGGATCTGGGGCAAAATCAGTACTTGGTCCTGCTAGTGAAGGCAGGGGGCTGGACTCGATGACCTTTCAAGGTCCCTTCCAGTTCTAGGAGATAGAATATCTCCATTAATTTAGGTAGGGAAGGCTGTGCCTCCCCAAACAGCCTGGTCCCCACCCCCTATCTGCCCCCTCCCACTTCCCGCCCCCTGACTGCCCCCCTCAGAACCTCCAACCCATCCAACCCCCCTTGCTTCTTGTCCCCTAACCGCCCCCTCTCAGGACCAACCACCCCCTATCCAACCCCCCTGCTCCCAGTCCCCTGACTGCCCGACCCCTATGCACACCCCCGCACCCTGACAAGCCCCCTGAGACTCCCACGCTTATGCAACCCCCCCCCGTTCCCCGTCCCCTGACCACCACCCCCGAACCTCCGCCCCATCCAACCGCTCCCTGTCCCCTGACTGCCTGCCAGGGGCCCCAGCCCCTTATCCAACCCCCCGGCCCTCTTACCATGCCACTCAGAGCAGCATGTCTGGCAGCCACGCCGCCCGGCCAGAACTAGACATGCTGCCGCTCTGCTCCGCCGCCCAGAGCGCTGCCCACACGGTGGCGTGGCTGCGGGGGAGCGGACACAGCAGGGGAGCTCAAGGGCCAAGCAGGACGGTCCCGCGGGCCGTAGTTTGCCCACCTCTGCTCTAGATAGTAGGTGGGGAAGAGCCTATTCAGGGCAATGGACCATTAGATGGGTGGATAAAAATCAATGATTTTTTTAAATAAATAAAAAAAAAACAGATTTTTTTGATAATTTTTTTCCCCAAAAAGCATTTTATCTAAAGGTAGTTTTAATTAAGATACATTATAGCCCAAAGATATCTCATCATGGAATAGGGATTATAAATTCTAATTCTATAGTATGAGACAATATATTCATGTAATGTTTAAGAAAAGTTTTCTAAATGAGTTCCAATAGTTCATAGATTAGAGACCCAATCTTATGGGGTTCCAGGGGCTTCTGTATAGATTATTTAGGTTAATCTTTCTATCTACCCAATGGGATTCAGTGCTCAGTCTAGAAGATACCATCAGAGATGCTTAGTTTTGCAATTCTCAAACTGTGGATTTGTGTCTCCAGAGGTAACATGCTTGTTAACAGCAAAAATGTTTTTAAATAAATAAATAATAGAGGTGAGAAATAACAGACCTCAACTCTATTGTCCCTCTGCAAATTTGTGTACACAGAGTCAAAACCTTACCTTTCTCTAAAAGTGCAAAGTTTCAAAAAGTTAAATGAATAGAAGATTGTTGGGGGCGGAATAGATCTGGACAAGGAGAAGAAGTCTGGAAATAAATGTGAGAAGCGAGGGACATATGCTTGTTGTGTTAAAATAGTATATGTTTACTGTTGAAGAAAAAAATCCAGAATACTTAACGTTGTTGTTTCAGTTAAATAAAACAATTCAAATGTCTGTCTGGTGATGTTCTTCTCCTAATACAGCATGGCAAGAAAATCCTCCAAATATTAATGATTAACCTGTTGAATTGGAGATATTTATTAAGTCATTGGGAGGTGAACTATTTGCTTCATTTACCTTTAGTAAATGAAATAACCAAACAATCATTCATTTTCTGATATAGCTGTAAAACTAATCTGAAAAGTTTTCAAAATAAATGATTGTTTAAAAATGTATAGTGTGTATCTTCTAAAAATGAAACCTACATCTATCTCTGAGTTGTGAAGAATATGTATTAAGGTTATAACAACCAACAAGAATGCACTTTTATGTAGAAAACCATGATTAAATCGAGCCTTCCCGACTAGATTTAAATCATGATTTAAATTAATTTTATTTCAATCAAATCCACCCTGACCATTAGGAAAAAACAATAGGCCTTAGGAGAAGCTTATCTCCCAACTGGGGAGCCTTCCTGAGAACGCTACAAAGAGCCTGTAAGTAATGGCTGCTATGACTCTACAAGGACATGTGATCAGACCAATCCTCTGGACTCCATCTTGTGATGTCAGTATTTTTCCACAGACTGGTCAGGGAACCAAGCTTTGGAACAAAGGATTCCTGCCCTATGCAAAAGCTATATAAAGGGGGGAGTGACATCATCTGATGTTCTTCACTCCCCACACAAGACAACTCCTGGAAACACTGAGGAAAAAAGACTGAACTGGGGGAAGTGCTGGACCCAGGCTAAAGGGATTTCTAGCCTGTAAAGCAAGTGAAGCTTGCCCCTTAAGAATCTGCAGCCTGCTTGTATCATCTCTTTGGATATCAATTAGCAGATTCTCACTCTATCTATTTAGTATATTAAGCTTAGTTTGCATTTTTTGTTTATTTGCTAGGTAATCTGCTTTGATCTGTTTGCTATCACTTATAATAACTTAAAATCTATCTTTTGTAGTTAATAAACTTGTTTTTGTTTTATCTAAACCAGGGAGTTGGAGTGAAGTGTGTGGGAATCATAACTCAGGGGCATATTCCTCTCCACATTGAGGGAAGGGGCAAACTTTATAAGCTTACACTGTACAGTTCCCTGTACAGCACATGATGGTATAATTTTGAGTTTATACTCCAGAGGGGGTGCGTGTCTGAGGAACTGGGAGTTGCCTTTAGCTGTAGCCTTCCTATGCAGGGACTGGTCAGAGATCCTGCACGTAACTACAGCTGGGTGTGTCCCTACCTGTATGTATGCTAGTGAAAGTGCAGGCTGGAGGGCTTTGCAGCTTGTCACAGCAGTAGAGTGGAGGGAGCCCAGGCTGGTGGGCCAGGGGGCTCAGTGGTTCCCCAGTTCCGGGTAGCACCCGGGGGGAACCCATCACACTGATCACAAGTGAATTAACTAAATATTAATTTAAAAATCACTCTGTAAATGAAGCATTATGCCAATTAGGCATTTTAAAAACTGCCTATAGCTCTGACTTTTAATACATGTAAGTTGCAAGAATATTTAATACTCATAAGAAAAAAGGAAATATCACAACATTAACATTAGCTAGCCCCCAACATTTTAAGTCCAGCTTCTCTTTTTCCTGAATGGCCTGGTGCTAGGTTGGAAACAGATTGATTAATTCAATCATATTTACATATGTAGTGATTTTTTTCAACATCCAACATATTGGCACCTGAGCCATCATCAAGGAAACAGAGCAATTTAAGTTTCTTGTACTGTGAACAATAAGGCCACTATTATCCATGCTGACAGACTGCTGTGTCCCAGCAATGCCTAATATAGTATTTTCTTCTCTTCTTATCATTTAGGGCCTGACCGGAAGCAGATTAAAGTCAACAGAAATCTTTCCATTGGTTTCACTGGACTTTGGTTCAGGGTCTTGCTGTCCACTCCCATCATATATCTTCTCACTATGCATCATCATTTTGCTGCAGTCTCTAACCGTGACTTTTCTGACCCCACATCACTTTTAATCCCTTTTCCAGAGCTCTCCTATTTCTCTGTTTAAAATTACCTGTTGTAATAATGACTTTTCTCCTCTTCTTTTGCATACTCAATATTTTGTTTTTACTTGGGATCACCATTTGCTGAATCATGGCAGGGGTGGGTTGCTATTGTTAATTATTTTAATGCTGCTGCTGCATTCATCTATTTCCAATGCATTGGATCAAAGGACTTCTGTAAATTAAAGGTAATGAAAGAGTGCACTATAAAGAAAGCAAATCCTCATCCCATTTATTGTTTCTTTTTTCTCTCCATTTCTTTCCCGAAGTCCATTACAACTCTTGAATGTAAAGTGTGTGCCATAGGTAAGCACACAATTGCCTAAGGTGCAAAGCTGCTGCAATTGCAGTCCAGCAAGGAACAGTGCTGGCTCCAGGTTTTTTGCTGCCCCAAGCAAAAGATAAATAAATAAATAAAAAAGGGGTTGGAGTGCCGCTGCCGAAGCAAAAAAACAACAGCAAAAAAAATGGAGTGCTGCCGCTGAAGCAAAAAAAAAAAAAAAAAAAACCCAGAGTGCTGCCCCTTGAAAAGTGCCGCCCCCAAAGGGCCGGAGTGCTGCCCCTTGAAAAGTGCCGCCCCAAGCACAAGCTTGGAATGCTGGTGCCTAGAGCCGGCCCTGGCAAGGAAGGAGCATGAACTGGAGAAGCAACCCTCGAGCGTAGATACCAAAGCAAATATCTGTTCCCTCTCTTGGTGATACTACTGCCTGTCTCCACGTAAAAGGAAGGAGCACCTGTTGTCCAGACTGGTGGTTGAAACTAAATAAGTTCTCTTAACAAGTACATTACAAACAAGAACAAAGTGTCACTGTGGGAGTATGTCATTCAATTCACTGCAGCTGACCAAACTCCACTGTGAGTTACCGCATTTTACTCAGAGTGCAAAGGCAACAAAACACCCACTAACAAATTGCTGTTTCATTCAAAATGGCCCTTTCTGGGATTGCAATTTTTAATCAGAACAAACTATTCTGCCTTTTATGGACTTGCACATTTAAAAAGATATTTGTAATATTAGGATTTGAGAAAAGAACCCTGCATGCACAAGTTTCAGTCATGATTATGAAGATTTCTAATCTAAATCTATAAACACTAAGGGTATGTCTACAATGGAAACTTCAAAGCGCTGCCGCGGGAACGCTATCGCGGCAGCACTTTGAAGTGCGAGTGTGGTCACGCGCGAGCGCTGGGAGAGAGCTCTCTCAGCGCTCCTGGTAATCCACCTCCCTGAGGGGATTAGCGCCGAGTGCTGGGAGCATGGCTCCCAGCTCTCAGAGCCTGTCTACACTAGCGCTTTAAAGTGCTCAGACTTGCTGCGCTCAGACTTTCACACCCCTGAGCCAGCAAGTTACAGCGCTATAAAATGTGAGTGTAGACAAGCTCTAAGACCAGGTATACACTAAAAAGTTAGGTTGACCCAGCTATAATCACTCAGGGGTGAAAAATCCACACCCGTAAGTGACGTATTTAAGCCAACCTAATCCTCGGTGTAGACCAGGGGTCTCAAACACGAGGCCCGCGGGCCGCATGCGGCTCACAAGGTTATTTTCTGTGCCCCGCAAGCTCCTTGCTGCCCCCCCCGTCCCCCAGCGTTTACCTAGAGCGGCTCTGGCCCGACACGCACCGGGGGCAGGGCTGGCTCCCTGCCTGCCGGCCCTGCCCCCACGCCGCTCTGGGAAGCGGCCGGAACGTGGGGAAGGGGGGCACACTGGTGTGTGTGTTGATGTTGCTTCAGGCACCGCCCCCAGCAGCTCCCATTGGCTGCGGTTCCCCGTTCCCGGCCAATGGGAGATGCTGGGGGCGGTGCCTGAAGCAACACCAATACACACATCCCGGAGCAGCACGGGGACGGGGACGGGGACGGGCAGACAGACAGACAGACAGTGAGCCTGCCCTGCTCCCGGTGTGCGCCGGGCCAGAGCCTGCCCCCCGAACTCCTCCTGCAGCCGAACCCCCTGCCCTAAGCCCCTTGCCACATCCTGTACCTCGACCCCCGCCACACCCCTCCTGCACCCCAACCCACTGCCCTGAGCCCCCTGCCGCACCCAACACCCTTCCTGCACCCCAACCCCTTGCCCTGAGCCGCCTTCTGCACCGTGCACTCCGACCCCCTGCCCTGAACCCCCTGCCGCACCCCAACCCACTGCCAAGCCCCCTGCCACACCCCTCCTGCACCCCGATCCCCTGCCCCGACCCCCTGCCACACCCCACACCCCCCTGCACCCCAACCCCCTGCCCTGAGCCCCCTGCCGCACCCCACACCCCTCCTGCACCCCAACCCCCTTCCAAGCCCGCTGCCGCACCCTGCACTCCAACCCCCTGCCCTGAGCCCCCTCCTGCATGGCTCACCCCTGCCCTGACCCCCTGCCGCACCCCTCACCTCCCGCACCCCACACCCCAACTCCCTGCCGTAAGCCCCTGCCACACCCCACACCCCTCCTGCACGCCTGGGGGCAGGGAAGGGGCGGAGTTGGGGTGGGGATTTCGGGGAAGGGGTTGTAATGGGGGCAGGGAAGGGGTGGGAAGAGGTGGGGCCTCATGGAAGGGGCGGAGTAGGGGCGGGGCCGAGGGCAGCGGGGGGAAGGTGTCAGTGATGCGGCCCTCGGACCAATGTACTAGTCCTCATGTGGCCTTCGTGGTCATTTGAGACAGTGTGAGGTCGACAGAAGAATTCTTCTGGGATAGGAGAACCCCTCCTGTCTACACTGAATAAGCTTCTATACTGAAGTGCTACAGCAGCACAGCTACAGTTGTTCCACTGCAGCATTTCTAGTGAAAATATATCTTTAAGCTTGCTGTGGGCTAGTAGGCAGATGTACAATCCATCTTTCTGATACAAAATGTTTAAGAAAATACTAGTTTTGAGGATACATAAAACTAAACCTGAACAAGCCTTATTTTTTAGGTTAAACAAATTTGCTGGATGAACCATGGAAAGACTGCCTAGGGTGAACCCATTGGGATCTATGTTATGTTAGTTTCAGCTACAGATTGCTCTTACATACATTTGAAAGAGGAAGCAGTTAAAAATGGCACCAGGATAACTTAGAAGTCACAAACCAGAAGCTTGCCATGGGATCTGAGAGTCAGACAAGCAGAGGGGAAGGCTGTCCTAGATGATAATGCAACCTAGGAGAGAAACTGTAGAGAACCAAATGGGGGAGGACAGACAAAATTCTGGAATTGGAGAGGGAGAGGAAATAGGCTGAAGAAGAAACGAGGATGAGAAGGAAGGGGGAGGCTGTCCAGGTCCACAAGTCTCTTGAAGACATTATTTAAATACTGATGTGCTTGGCATACCAGAAATATGAAATGGACCGGGGTACAGTGAAAATTTTTGCAGCTGAGATGACACGTAGCTATTGCTGAGCACAGAAACAGTGTGGCCACAACTTTGACATAGTTTGTCTAACATATACAGACCATGGCAGAGGGACCCAGAGAGTGGCAAAGTCATTCACAGAGGGTCTGCAGTGGGGCAAGACATCCACAGCCACCTCTCCACCAGCACCCAAAAATGGATGTCAAAGGCTGAGAGAATGGCATAACAATAGAAGCTGGGGAATGCACTATTCAGAACACCCCCATTATAGCCTCCACTGCTTGGATTCCCTGAAACAGATTAGAGCTACTCCTGATCAGAGTGAACTTCAACAAAGGGTAGGCACTTCCGTGCAGTCACCTAAATAACCCCGCTGCAGCAGCAGGAAGATGCATTTTCCATTCCTTGGGCAGCAAGAGTTAATCTAATCCAAAGTAGGATAAAATTCTGATTTGCAAATTTTAGGTACCTAGAACCTGGGAGGTAAAGAAAGTAGCAAGAGAACAAAGAGTCCTTCAAAACAGCTGTTGTCCTGTATTGTTGTCTCAGGTAATAGAGTTTTTTGTTTTTTTTTAAAGAGGTTAAGAGTTTTCAGTGTTAGAATATAATCCGTGGCTGGAATTACAATCAAGGTGTAGGAATCCAGTGATTGGTAAATTTGTTAAGCTAAGCATATTTTATGAAGTGACTAGCAAATAAAATCAGGCTCAAGAATTGGCCCACAGCTGAAAGTTCCAAATTAGCCACATTGAAATCCATTTTTAACTTCTCTCCAGGAACAACACAACTACAAGCATCAGAATGGCAAGCGTGCTTTGTAAGGAAAAAGGTATTATCTGGAAGTTTAGTATTCCTCTCAAAATGCTCTTAGGGAGAAAGGATAACCAAAGCACAAGCAGCAGTACAGATGAACAACAAAGAAAAGGGCTTGCTGCAGGACTAGGTCTGTATCTTGCGTATGAGAACTCAGTACTGGACTGACAGTCCTATTGCCTTTCATCCACCCGGGGGGGAGGGAGCGAGAGAAATACATCAGTGATGGCAGAAGAGCAAGCTCCCCACACTCCCTTGCAAAAGAATCTTACACCTGACCCAGTTGGACCCACTTCCACAGGAGGGACAGTTCTGTCCTCATACCCTTTCAATGCCTGGCCTTTCTACTGAGGTCATCAACAATGTTACCAATTACGTCCCTGATTTTTTTAGCCCCCTCAAGTGTTCACTTATCCTGTGGGAATGGAACTGAGACAACTCACTCATTTAATGTATCTTCTAGTTAGTAACTTTCAGTTACTTCCCACCTGGGTTGGAGTTGAAACACAGATATGAGTGAAAGGTTCTATATCCCATTTCCGATCCACTGTGACGTCCAGTCACCCCAAGTAAACCTTTGTTACTGTTTTTCTTAAAGGGGAGACTATTCATTACTAAAACTGTATGAAGTGGAAAACTTCTGAAAAACTTGAGAACATAACATTTTACAAAATCTGTCACTGTGTTTCCCCTCCTCTGCTGCTGCTGAAATACAAGTGTGTTAGAACAGTTTGTACTTTTCCCACCTACCTTAGCCTCCTCTCAGATGTGATCAACTGATCTAAGATCATTTCTGTTACAAACTCCCACAATAAAAATAAGTTGGCCTCGGCCGCCTAGAAATCATGGTTATTTTATCAGCTTTTGTACTGAACACCTTTAGCATTAGTGTGATTTCTAAAACAAGAAAGAAGCACAAGAGAGAGAGCGTGATGGGAGTCACTAGCAGAACACCGCACCTGCTCAGTAGGCCCTTAAGCAAAAAACTTGACTAGAGTGAGAACAACGAGGCTGAGAAACAAAATCTATGGGCCAGTAACCATAGTTGTATTTGATACACTACATATTTCAAAACTTCCCCAAAACAATTCTTGAACATTGAACTCTGCAGACCATAAGTTACTGCAGTTTGATAGTCTGACACAGGTACAGTTTGCAGCAGAGTCTACCTGTCTACCGTAGCCAGAGCTAGAGTGCAACATTTGCAGAGGTTCTGGATGTGTTCCATCTCCATTTTATACAAAAAATGCAAGATATCCCCGTTACTGGGTTTGCTGCCTGCTGCCCCTTTTTGAGGTCTCTATGAATGCACCTCCTCAGATGTCTTACCTCAGTTATTTGCCTCCTCTAGGGCAGAATTCCATCGTCACCCACTCTTAATCAGGACTAGGTTACAGTCTCTTAAGTACCAATTGTGACTAATTCAGCAGGTCTGTGGTTGGACTCTGGAAGGGATTCTCTTTGGGATGTTGTGTCAGCTTATGTTTGCAGTGAGATAAACAGTTTCTCCAAAACAGAACATTATTTTGCCCACAACATACAAAGCACTTGGAGACGTGGACTTAAAGTAACAAAGAGACCTATACACATAATTCCTACCTAAACTTAACCTCGCTACCCATAGTTGAGGCTGCTCCAGCTGATTCCCCATCTCTGAGATAAGAGAACCAGCCCACACTGCTTGCAGCCTTCTTTTCCCTTGGCCTCTTTGTGTCTCAGTCAGTCAGCCTGCCTTTTCACTAACACACCCTGGCCAGCCTCTCAGTTTAAACAACCACTCCTCTCCCTTTCTGCCTTTTTAACTTCTGGGAATTTTTTTATCCTAGGCTTACCCTTGGAAGAGTAAAGCCTGGATGGAGCCAGCTTGGTAATTTCTTATCCCAACTGATGTCCCAGCAATTGTTATCATATCTCCTTTAAAGATGGAAACCTAAGGCTATTTTATCTATATCATTGTTTTACCTTTCCTGCTGGGCCCCTTAACAGCCCCTGTAAAACCTCCTTTGAGTTAACTCCATGCATTCTGTCAGTGAGCAATACAAAGTTGAACATGGAAACAGTCACACATACTTTTTATGAATATTAATAGACATCTCACCAGCTCATAATGCAAGGATGCAGTAATCTATTTAGGACTACTGGTTATCCTCTTCTAGCCCTTAAGTAACTGGCTAGTAACACCACAGTGCAGTTCTGCAATTAAACCAGTACAGAAAACTATGTCTCCAATACAGTTATCTTTCAAGTCAACATGCTTTGGAACAAACTGCTTGTTAAGCTTCACAATTGGGTGTATTCTGAAGTCCTCTATCTGAGCCAAACAAAAAACCTCATTGCCCTGCTATTGTAGCTACTTCCCATCATTCACAAACAACCACCAGCAACCACTAACATTTATACAGCATCTTTCCTCCAAGCATCCCAAAGCGCATGACAATGCTTTATAGACTATATACACATACACAGGGATTACACAATTGAAGGAAACCATCTGTGGAGAATGAAGGGGTTATGTGTATGTTCTTACAAATACCATATGCACCTCAGTTTACCTATTTGATATTATCCTGCCCAACTGGAAGGAGTTAAATCAATGGAGACTGACATATGTCTAGACATAGCCTTAGTATTCTCTGCACTTCTTAGTATACCCAGGTCTATGTACCTTTTCATGCAAACCTGTGCTTTTCAAGCTCATCTTTGAGCACTCCACACTGCATTGTTATGCATGCCTCATACCTGTGACAGCATGACCATACTGTGAGATATGCTGATGTGTCGGCTGCTGTGACTTGCGATGGCCTATCCCAGGGTTCTTAGCATCCCAGCTAATTGTAGCCTCTCTAGGGTTTGGTTCATGTTGGAGTGTGGGACAACTTGTCTGTCCATCCCACAGCACTTGACTGGACGTGCTCTTAGCCCACCAACACATCCAGCTGAGCCATTTTGGGTCTGCAGGATCCCTGCTACCACAGCCAGCAACATGGATCCAGTACCAGAAGACGACCTTTTCCTGTTCACAGTTACACCATTTCAGGATTCAGGCAAAACATCTGCAAGATGCCGGCGGACAATTTGGTAGCAGTACCTATCCTATAGAAGGCAGATCTCAAGGCGGGAGAGACAGTGAGTGTACAGACAGGTCATCTGTGAGCCAGATGATGCACCTAAATGTCTCATCCCACTACCTCAGATACCCCATATTCAGACCCATGATTCTGGAGCAGAGCCACAAGCACAGACTGGTGGGATCACATTGTTATATGGAGCTTGGATGACCAGCAGCGGTTCCAGAACTTCTGCATGAAGCAGCAGATGATCCTGGACCCGTGTGAGCCACTCGCACCTACCTTGTGGCATCAAGACACACACATGAAGGAAGCCATACCGGTCCAGAAGCAGGTCACAGTATCTATCTGGAAGCTGGCTACCCCGGACTACCACCAGCCCATGGCTAACCATGGTGTTGGCACGTCAGCTGTGAGGATTGTGATGGTGGAAATCTATGAGGTGATCAGGACTGCTTGCACAAAGGTGGTGGGCATAAACAAAGTGCCTGAAATAATTGCCACCTTTGAAAGAGCAGGCTTCCAAAACTGGGAGCGGGGGGAGCTATCAATGGGACTCGTGCCCATAATTCATCTTCCACAAAAAGCAAATGAGTACATAAACTGCAAAGGGTACTATTCCATCATTATGCAGGCATTGATCAGTCACAGAGGCAGGGTCATGGACACCAATGTGCAGTGTACTAGCACAACGCAAGATGCCAGGGGTTTCTTGGAGATCAGGATTTTACCTTCTTGGAAAAGCAGGGAATTTATATTTCCTCCAAATGACACTTATCAATGAAGTCTATACCCACTGTTGTTCTAGGGGACACTGCATACCCATTCCTGACATAGGCTTATAAAACCATATCCTGACTTCAGAGGGCCTGGCAGAAGAAGATTCAGTTACAAGCTCACTAGCTATAAAGATTGTGATGGAATGTGCAATTTGGCAGGTTGAAGGCAAGCTGGCATTGCCTTCAAAACTATTTGGATGCCAGTGTTGCCAATCCTGTCTGCATTATTGTGGAAGCTATGCACTGCCTAACATCTGTGAGGCAAAAGGAGAATGATTTTGTCAGGAGTGGATTCAAGACACTGCTGGACTGCAGGGATGGTACATGCAACCAGAAAGAGCACCTATCATTACTGGGGTGGGAACCCATGAACAAGGGAAGTCAGAGAAGCCTTGTGCACCCACATGATCAGTTTGCACGGTGATATGGATGACAGAGAATGAACTAATATAGTTATCCCACAATTTTTGGAGCCACTACAACTTACAAATATAATAAAACCTGTTAATGTAGCTCTATGCATAACTTATGTACTGCTCGCATGAAGTTTGATTTTTATGAATTTAACAAAACCTGTTCATGTAGCCTTGGGACTTGTTCTTGTTTGCAACCAAAACACTTTATTTGAAACATGTATATACATAACACTTTAAAAACATTATAGGCAGATCAGCTGCCATCAAGAGGCAAAAGACCAAAAAAAACCCAAACTAACAGAAGTGCAAAACTGGCAAACTATATACAGTGCCAACACTTCAGCTTCCACTGGTAGTGGAAGGTATGTCCCCTTCACGACTGTTCCTTCAGAAGCATGTTGTCTATGTGGGCCAGGTTTGTACAGGGGTTGTCTAGTGCACATAATATATTCTATTATTCCACAAACCGTTCATTGTATGGGTCATGGACCAGCCAACCTCAGAATTGTCCAGTAACTGCACCAGCTGCTGGACATGATAGCATCAGAAGGCAGCACATATTGTAGATGGACCTTGTACAGGAGCTGGTGCTGCATCTGGGGTCTGTTGCCTGGTGGCCATATAAGCAAGCGATCTCTCAAAAAGGTCCTGTGACGGGTTAGATCACAGAACCCCCCCTTGGGAGCTGCCACCTGATGTGTCAAGGCTACTTCTGCCCCTGCTTTCCTGCCCTGTCAGCTTAGGACTTCAGTGCCCTGCCCGGTTTGAGCCAGACTCGCTAGCCTGCTGCAAACCCAGACCCAGGTCTGAACCACGTCCCTTAACAGCTGTAAGCTTGACTGAAAGCAGCTAACAGAAGTGTTCTTATCTTTAACACTCAGATGACCAACTCCCAGTGGGGTTTAAACCAAAATAAATCCGTTTTACCCTGTATAACACTTATACAGGGTAAACTCCTAAATTGTTCGCCCTCTAGAACACAGAGAGAGATATCCACAGCTGTTTGTCCCCACTCCCAGGTATTAATACATACTCTGTGTTAATTAATAAGTAAAAAGTGAATTTATTAAATACAGAAAGTAGGATTTAAGTGATTCCAAGTAGTAACAGACAGAACAAAGTGAATTACCAAGTAAAATAAAATCAAACACGCAAATCTAAGTCTAATACAGTAATACAACTGAGTACAGATAAAAACCTCACCAGTAAGCTTCCTTTTACAGACTAGTCTCCTTCTAGTCTGGGTCCAGCAATCACTCACACCCCCTGTGGTTACTGTCCTTTGTTCCAGTTTATTTCAGATATCCTTGGGGTGGAGAGGCTCTCTCTTTAGCCAGCTGAAGACAATATGGAGGGGTCTCCCACGGGCTTAAATAGACTCTCTCTTGTGGGTGGAGACCCCCCTCCTCTCTTCTATGCAAAGTCCAGCTCCAAGATGGCATTTTGGAGTCACATGGGCAAGCCACATGTGGCATGACTCAGAACTTGAGGGAGCAGCCATTGTTCACATGCTACCTTGAACGTTCTCAAGTAGACTTCTTATGTGGATTGGAGCATTCCAAGATCCATTGTTCCTTAAGTGCTTCTTGACTGGGCACTTAACTTTGCAAATTCCTTTCTAAAGAAGCTGACCAAATGCCTTACAAAGCTTACTTAATCAAGCAAGTATACAGCCAATGTTCATAACCTCAAGTACAAAAATGATATACATGTACAAATAGGATGAATAGATTCAGTAGACTAAAACCTTTACAGAGATATGTTACATGGCACATGTAGCATAAAACATATTCCAGTTATGTCATATTCCCATAAAGCATTATGGGATACATCGTCACAGGTCCTTCTGCTGCACTCTGTCCTCTCCTCTGAACCTCCGGTCATGTTCCAGGAACTGTGCAACCATTCTCTCCTCATGCTGGGCTGTCTCATTCTCCCTCTGCAACTCCAGTTGTTCACCTGTCTGGACCACAACATCCTGCAGCACTTCAGCGCTGATTCTCTTCCTTCTTCAGTATTGGTTCAGTGCCAGTCCTCCAGGCTCCTGGTTCCTTGTCTATGCTCAACAGGAAAATGAAAGAGCATATTATTGTTTGAACATTGGGGGAAGGGGATTCAAATCTTCAAGGGCTGCATCATGACAAGATAACAGGTTGATATCTTTATAATTTGGGGTGGGTGTTTTTTAATTTCATCCTTTATTCACTGGCCTGTTCAGAAGCTCCAGCAAGCCAAGGGGGAAAACACAGATACATTCTGGAAAGCTTAACATAATAAAAATAATTGTAAATATTTTTAAAATCTCCTTAATTCCTCCTCCCCCCCCCCCCCCCCCCCCCCACACACACACACAGCTGAGGTGAGAAAGTGTTCTTATCAAGGTCCAAGTTCCTGGCTTTGATTTTAACATCCTTTCAGGCACAATTGCGATTTGGTGGTCATAAGCTTTCTAGAGGTGGCTGCAAAGAGGAGAGAGCTCCTATTCCAGGCCAGTGGGGGACTGACATCCATCTATCCAAAGGAGATTTGGATGTGGTGACTGACCAGCATTTCTATGAACAGAAAGGACAAGAACTATAGAAGTGGCTGTAATAAGTATGTCTTACCCCAGAATCTGATTGACTGTCCAGAGTGCCTACTCTGCAAGAAGTTTGAATGCTAAACCAGTCAGGAATAGGTCGGGGGGGGGGGGGGGGGAAATCAGTAAGATGCGGATGTTTAGACTTATTTCAACCCCTTTACAATCACCCTGCGCAGCATGCCAAGCCCAGACAGGGGCCCAGGAGACTAAACACATCCACTGCTGACATTGGGACTGATAAGTCTTCTAGACAGCCTGGGACACTTCAGTTGTACCAGAGGGCGCTCTGGCATGGCAGCACTATAAACAGAGCTTTATGTGCAGATCTATGAATCTATGCTCAGTAAGGCTAATACCACCAACCCTTTTTTGATCAATAAACAAACAGCTAGCGTTAACCTCTTACTAGATACATTGTTAATTTTTTTCCCCCATCTGGGAATCCATTTTAGCTCCCATCTGGTGTCAGGTATGGGGTCAGTCAGGGAAATGGCATGGCTTCTGTCCTCTACACCTCTACAAAAGCAAAGTATACCCCTTTGCATCTAATAATAATTGTATTGGGCACAACCCAAAAATACCTCCCATTCTTAATGGCAATAATAAAATATAGTGATCATAACATACCAGACTCTGACGCTTCCTCTGCGGGCTGTTCCCCAGGGCCATTCCCAAACAGGTCCTCTGACAATGGACCCAGGACATCCCCTAGCTGGTCCATCTGTGTAGGCTGATCTGGGCCTGGCAGAAGCACCCTGGTTTATTCAGGGGTCTGCTCAAGCAACTCCAGGCTCTCCTTTGGTGGTTTGTCTGTTCCCGCTGCCTCTGTCTCTGAGATTATAAGCATACTATCCCTGCTTAGGAAACTGTCATGCAGGACTTTGGTGCAGCTCCCAGTACCTAGTTGAATTCACTATACCATGGGCAATAGCTGGGGAGTTCCCAGATTCATCATTCCCATTCTTCACTTTGCAATAGGCAGTCTTGAAGTGCTTGATCCGCTCCTAGCATGGAATACCTGTTCACTGGATCCCCAGCCCCACCAGCCTTTCATAAGCATGCAGGTTTCTTGCTGCCATCACACCACATATTCACCAGAACCCTGGTGCGTTCTTCTGGCCAGCTAGCTGTGCGTGGGGCATCTTTTCAGTTTTCCAAAGAGCTGGGCTTACTTGTGTTTACAGCTAAGCAGCCCACATGGAAGGGTTAAAAATCAAGAAGCTGTATTTGAAGTAGGAGGTTGCTTCCAGTTCCTGAGAGTCGAGTGTGACATTGGGAGCAAGAAGGACCAGGACACACAGGCACAAGAGAATGTAGGATAGCATTGGCAGACTTTCCGAATACAAACACAGGCTTCCAGCAGCATCCTCACTGCAAAGTGGGTAGGCTTGGTTACAGGCTTGAGTGAAATGCAGGCTCATACCTACACACCTAGGAGACCCGGCAAACCCACGTTTTGAGGAGGTACTGCCAAATGTCAGAGGGCCACGTGTGTGGACAGTAGAGAGGTTTGGACTTAAACATGTGTCAGAGATCAGACATACTATGCAGTGTAGACATATCCAAAGGATCCTTGAGGAAATAATAGGGGAACTATCAATTGGAGAACACCTTTACCTGTCTCCAGCCAGGCTGGCAAGGTTTATTCTTTCCAGGCCTGAGCCTACGATCAAAGTGGATACTAATACCTTAAAAGATGCTGACCTAAAGAAGAAGGGGGTGGCGTGGGTTATCACCAGCTGCCTATGGAGGAGACACTGACAGAGACATGCTGTGAGAAAGACACACAAATTGTAGCAAGTAGTCTCTCTCCGCCAACCAAGAGATAGAGGTAACTGGGCTGGAGGGAAATTTTAAAAAAGCTTCCAAGGAACAATTCATGTTTAGGTGAGGGGAAAGATGCATTTAGGTCTTTATTGTTTTAACCCTTTGCTTTGTATGCTATGTAACTTTGGGGGAATAAATACTTTGCTTTGAAGAAGCTGCATTTTGAGTCACTTTAATCAGCTGCTGTCACAGGCTCTTGGAGGTAAAGGGCTTACAAGTGCCAAAATACAGTTGGTCCTGTCAGGAGAACACCATTAGTAGACAAGGGGGCTGCAGCCCAGAGATCCTGTTTAAGAGTGGGATAACCACATGATTCAGAGCGGTGAAGGTAGCAAAACCCGTCCACATCCCCATAGTGGTACACTCGAGAAGGACTAAAAGAGGTCTAAAAGCAGCTTGCCCTGTGACCATGATCTAATCTCTCTGGTTAGCAGTCAGCAGCCTACATGACAGTTTACAGGAATAATGAAGAATAGTTCCTATTCCCTAAAAGAGAGAAATTCTGGGTCAGCAGAATGTAATTACCAAACTGGAAACTAGCCAGGACACTGGAGTAAATCTCCCTGCTCTTACAAAGGGGGCCACCGGATCTTTACTGACCACGATTGGCAAGACTTCAATTTTAGGTCTCTCATAATAGTCAGAGGCTGAGTTAATGTAAAAGAGTTAATGCTTTTGAAAGAGTATTTAAGTGCAAATAGGAAAGTCAGACGGGACTATAATTTTCTGTACTGCTTATCACCACAGTGATATATCCCCCGCCAACCCTTCTAGATCTCTAACAATCTTCAGTAACAAAAACCTGGCACCCATTTGCTGTATTCCTTTCTGTTGCAAGTTTTAGAATACTGAAAACCTGTTATTGCAATTTTCCCCTAAAAATTCAGCTTATTCACAGGCTTTCCCCCACATTGCCTCCATGCCTACAGAAACCAGGGTCTACCCTTTCCACTCTTCAGTTTTTGAGGGGAGGGAATCGATACCAGTTTGTGGCCATCTCATTCACTGCAAACTTCCCCTCTGCCATCAGAATTTGTCTGAAGCTGAGCCAACTCCTATGCAGGGCAGCGTTGTGCTGCCTTTTAAGGTGCGTGGGGGTGGGGGAGGAAGTAATGGGTGCCATCAACATTTAAACAATGATTTCTTGTATTCTAATCATGAGTCCAAGAGTGACTCTCTATGGTGAAGTCATGTAATTTTCCATCCTACCCCCACCCCCATCTGTAAAATGGGGATAATATTTATTTACCTACTTCACAATAGAAGGGTGATGGGAAGCTTTTGTTAAAGCACTACATAAGTGCTAAGAGGAGTGTGGATGACATATGGGTGGTAGCAAAGGAGACAGACACTGTGGGGAGAGTAAAAAGAAAAGAAAAGAAAAAAACATGAGGGGAGGGGAACAACATGAAAGACAGAGGGGATGGACAGCAGAGAATGGTGGTCAATAGGAAAAGTTCAAGGAAAAGAGATACAACACAGCCACCACACAACCAAGCTTAGTTTATACACCTTCACTTGTTGCGCTTCCCTGGCAGACAGACATTCTACCCTACATATAAGTTACTGGATACTAGGTTTGTGTTCTATTGTGTTAAACAATAGAAGGTAGTAGAAAATAACCTGAAGTTCACCATAAACAAACAAAACCACTCCAGCAGTCCCCAGATCCTTGACTTGCTTTCTCTGAAAACAAGTTTTGGCTAATATGCATGTAGCCCAGCTCTCTATTCTGTGGAGCACTTGTCCTGAAGCAGAGAAAACTAGTAGAGGCCCAAGGACTTCCCTCCCCTCTAAGTTTTTAAAAAATAAAAATGAATCTGGTGACTCTAAAGAATTCTCACCAACGATCCCCAAAATCCTGAGGCCAATCCTGTGCCTAATGGTATGCTCATACAGAGGGGAATCAGGTAAATTTGTCAGCAAAATTTGATTTTGCACACCTACTCAAAGGGTTAAAAGGTGGCTTAAAAAGGAAGAATTTGATAACTTCACTTGGGAGTAGCGTGTAGATACTTGTTTTCTTGGATTGTTTGAGAGAATCTTTTTTTAATATTTTAACCTATATTAAAAGGTCACTCAGCTAATGCCGTTCTGTTCTGCTACCAGTGACATTCTCACAAGGACACAAGAGTTAGCATTTTTGATCATCAATCCATTTTAGGCATGAGGCTCGATGGAGGAGCTCGATCTTACACCTGTTGAAGAGCTCATTTCTGTAGCACACAGACACTGACTAGCCCAAAATGGCACAACTAAATCAGAGAAAGACAATAATACTCGATAAATCTAAATCACTCAGACAGCTTTGCATTTTAAAAGAACTGTACAAACCATGAAATGCAGTAAACAAATGATTACGGACTTCTTTTTTAAAAAGTTCTCTCTCTAAAAGCCTATCTGTAAAACTAATTTGGACATTAACAGTCAAATTAACAGAGGTGGGTGGGAAGTGGCATTATTTTGGAGTACCAGGCAGACAGGGTTATCTGATTAGCCACAAGATCTTTCAGCCCATCTTCTTTCCTCCACTCTGTTCTTGACCACGTTTAACAAAAATCAGGCCAAAGTAAAAGAGGAACCTTCTTTCATTGTATGAAAAATCTAAGATTATAAGCAGAGACAGACTGGTCTAATGACTACATCTCCTTAGATGGCTTACATAAAAATTAAAAAAAAAAAAAAAAAAAAAAAACAAGTCATGGGACAGGATGTGTTACATCTGAGAAACCTACTGGCAATTTTTTTCCTCTTTTATGCAGCTATTTTTACTGTACACTTTTAGTTACTGAATATATCAGTAAAGGAAATAAAGAAATGCAAAAGTTAAGTTACTTTCCTGAAGGAAACAAATGAATTTCTTGAGAGAATTAAAATAAGACAAATTGATTTTTTTTAAAAATAACTTGGAGAGGGAAAAACTAAGTGATGAATTGGAAAAAGAAATAAAGGAACAAGTTCTGTAAGTGAAGAAACAGCAGCTGCAACACAATGCACAGAAGTGTTCCCTATTGGCTATAATCTTCTACCTCTCTGCCAACTAGGCCCACGTTTGCTGAGCATGTGAGTTCAGACAAGATTACCAACTGGCAAGTTTGGATGCAGGCTAATGATTTTCTCTGGAAGCATGCCATGTACTGAGGCTGCAATTTCTTCACTTGCAGAGCCTGTTCCTGAAGTTCTGATACTAATTCTCCTTCCAGTTTTTCACTTTTTATTTTTTTTAAATTAACTATACCAGGTATTTCTGAACTTTGGGGCAGTTCAGATCCAGACTTTGTGACTCTTACTGCAAACTATCAAGCACTGACATGTTGCATTGTTACAGCACAACCCAAGACTTCCACCATTGAGTTCAATCCTCCTACATAGGAACAGCATTGTTCTAGAGCAGACCTTGGGGGAAGGGTGGGGGAGGGGCATCACAGACAGGCTTTCGAGGTAATGGTTGGGTTGTTGCTTTTGGTGGGGGAGGGTAGGGAGAAGGAAAAGGAAAAAAGACAATTTTGAAATAAATGTTGATGGCAAGGTAAGTCTTTGTGGCAGTCTGTCTCTTTTCCTTTCCTTCCATCTCCACCCCTGCTTCCACTAACTCACCATACAAGTTATAAATGAATGCCTTTTATGAACACACACACACAGGTATCCTGCAACAATTTGGAAATGTTAGTTCAAAATACTGATGTAAAGTGAATCCCTGCCACAGTCCCAAATTAGCATAGAAAAAGTACAATTCTAATGTAGGAATTATTTCAAATATTTTAAAATCTGTATATTTGTCTCAGTTCAATATTGGTGCATTTTAGGTCCAGTTTTTAACAGAAATGTTTATAACGTGCAAGGCAATAAAAACGAATGGGTATTTGAATATATTAGTGAGGTTCCAACATAAAGTAGGTCCTCATGACAGCATTAAGCCTCACTCGTTTAGGAAGTAACAGCCTGGGACTTTGACTCTTATTTGATTTGCCTATTCAAGCAGTTAATCTTTTATTCCATTCTCCATCCTTCGAAATGAAGTGTAGAATACATGCTCAACCAATTTATGAATGTTTAACTAGAATTAAATTGTGTAAGCCACATATTTTAAAACCCTCTTTTAAGCCATAAAGCTCTTCTCTTTATGCACCCATTACGCTTGTAATGTTGCAGCGGGGCTGTTTAAATAATTTATCATTTAATTTGTATGTACACATACACAAAACCTGGGAAGTTTAGAATTTCACAAGTTATGACATTTTGGTTTTCTGAGGGCCACTCTAGCTCAAGTTGACCCTGGATATTCTCCTATTGAACTGTGATGAAGATCCAAAGTTCAATGTATTTTTCCACAGTCTTGAACTTCTTCTGTGAGACTCCCAATTGCTAATCCATGTTAAAGTTGCCACATCCCTACTGTTGTTTTCTAAACAATCCTCAAACATTTAGCATCAGCTCTGGGTCTCCCAGTGCATCCTTGTATATACAGCCTGTGGGAATTGACTGCAGTCTCAGGCCCTTAGGCTTGGTCTACCTTTAAATTTGGCCAACACAGCTATACTGGTCAGAGGTATGAAAAATCCACACCCCATAGTGCTGTATCTGTGCAGACTTAACCCCTCAGTATAAACGTAGCTAGTTCAACAGAAGAATGCTTCCATCGAACTAGCTACTATCATTTGGGGAGGTGGTGTTACAACAGCAATGGAAAACCTCTTCTGTCAGTGTAGGCTGAGTCTATACCATGTAGTTATATCGGAACGACTATGGCACTATAGCTACATTGGTACAGTTTCCATAGTGTAGACAATCTCAGATTCCAATTAGGGGAGGGATAAAGTATTCCTGCATGTCTAAACGTTAAAAACAGCATGCTCAGTCACAAGAGAGGAGACACAGAGGGAGCTGGTATAAAGAACTACTACTGCTACTACAAAAAAAAAATCTTCAAGCCACTTTTTTCCTTCTGATTTTATATCCACATTTTTCTTTTTTTTCCTTTATAGTGTGAGGAAAAAGGAAGGTAACAGAGTAACAAGCAGTAAGTACAGTGAGAAACATGTAAAAAAGGTTACAAAGATTAATTTTAAACAAAAAATGTGTCATTTACTTGGGAGGGAAGGGAGACCAAAAATAAATGATAGTGCCACTACTCCAAGTTTCCTTCATAAGATGCCTCTTCTTACACACTTAATTTCTCTCTGTAGTTCATTGTCTTGGTAGGCTAGCTGCTACTGCTCTCAAGACCTATAATCATTTTTCTTCTCTTCAAGTGTCTCCCTTCTGTGATTGTGTTCTGTAGTAATGGGCAGAGATACCCAGTTTCTAGGCCCTAGACTGGAGCTTCCTGAATTAGTTACAGTTCAGTTTTCACTTTGTTTCCACAGTCTCTAACAATTTCCTTCTTGGAAGATAGACATTCTAATTCCAAGTTCAATGGAAGCTATTGTAAAAGCAGCACTCCATGTACTACTGTTGCTGCCTCTGTTCCTTTAATTTATTCTCCTGGCTACACAAATGAGCGATCAATGATGCATGGCTTCCAACAGTGTTCACACTGAGTAGTTTACATGACAATTTATATATTTCTGCCCTTACAAAGAAAGAGGGGGCATCTTCAACAGGGAAATAAATTTAGAATCACTACCATTTAGGGCAATCTGGAACTTAATGGAAGTGGTATGCAAAACCTGTATACATTCACAAAACAAAGGTCTGCCCTTCTACTGCTGCAGCTTTGCTCATGTGAGACCGTTTGGTTTGGCCTCATCCTGTTTTAAAGCACCATATAGTGAACAAGTGCAAAAAACTTAATTGCACACCTCTTTCTGAATTGTGGAGGTTGCAGAATGGAGGCATTTTTTTATAATCAATATGTTGTTTAACTCTACTCAAAGAGGGTTCACTGACTGTTAGTTAAGTGGTCTAGTTTTCATAGTGTATAAGAAGTCAGAGATCCAGTTGGATATTGATGAAAGAAACATCTTAATGCCATAAGGAGTAAGTTTATGCTAGTTACAAAAAGCAAATATTCAAGTCCTTTACTTTGGACTTCATCTCCTTCTCAATATGTCTGTGGTGCTGAGCAACATCAATTCATGCAAAAGCCAAAAGGGAGTTGAGGGCACTCAGCACATCATCATGTCAATATAAATATAGGAAATCGGGCAAGTATGATTTCTAAAGGGTGCTACTAGTTAAAAAATGGACTTGAATGCAGTTAAAGAGAAAGGTCAGGACTAAAAAAATGACTGCAGAATTAGCATTTCAAAGACATAGGCCTTCTCTACACTGGCAAGTTTCTGTGCAGTAAAGCAGGTTTCTGCGCTGTAACTCCTGAGATGTACACACTGCCAAGCGACTTAGTGCACAGAAACTGTGCAGTTTTAGCGCTCTAAAACAACCACCTCGATGAGAGGCGTAGAGCTTTCTGCACCGGGGCTACTGCGCTTCGGTGCCAGTGCAGACACCGTGGCGATTACAGCGCTGCAATTGGCCTCCGGGACGTGTCCCACAATGCCTGTTCTCACCTCACCGGTCATCGGTTTGAACTCTAGTGCCCTGCACTCAGGGAACCAATCATCATCCCCACTCTGTACATTCTTCTGCAAATTTGAAAGTCCCCTTCCTGTTTGCTCGGTGATGCGTACAGTGGTCTCAGCGCATCTTTCCAGGTGGCCATGCCTGCTCCACGCACCAGGCAATCCCCCTCTTGGAGCAATGCTGAGCTGCTGGACCTCATCAGCATTTGGGGAGAGGAGGCTGTGCAGTCTCAGCTGCGCTCCAGCTGTAGGAATTATGATACCTACAGACAGATTTCAAGATGCATGACAGAAAGGGGCTATGACCGGGACACACTGCAGTGCAGGAGCGAAGGAGCTGCGGAACGCCTACCATAAGGCGTGGGAGGCAAACCGCCACTCCGGTGCTGCACCCACGAGCTGCCAATTCTACAAAAAGCTGGGCGTGATACTCAGTGGCGAACCCACCTCCACCGCGAAGGCCACTGTGGATACTTCGGTTGCTCACGTGCCAGTCAAGAGTGGACCAAGGCAGCAGGAGGAAATCTTGTACAAAGAGGGGGAGGGGGACCCAGAGGCAGAGGATGTCTTGGAGGCCAGAGATGCATGCAGTCAGGAGCTCTTTTCTACCCCAGAGGAGCCGAGCCAGTCACAGCAGTCGGATCTTGGCGAAGCACAAACAGGAAAGGAGGTCCCTGGTAAGTGGATACGATTTTGGGAATCGCTGAAGCGATTTGTTGGGAGCAGGAGGGTTGCAGAAAGCAGGCTTATCTCCCACCGCATGCCTATTCTGAGCGGTGGAACAAGCTGTTGATAGACTCCCTAGCTTCATGGGAATCTCCCTCAGAGATCTCCAGGAAACTCTCTTGGAGATACTGGGCAATCCGCTGCCACAGGTTCCTCGGCAGAGCTGTTTTGTTTCTTGTCCCGTTAATGGTAACTTTCCCGCACCACTGTGCCGTCATGGGGGTGGGGGGGAGAAAAGAGAGACACAACATCATTACTGCACTCAGGCGAGCCGTATGGGGCCAGGGCGGAAGCCACAGGCTTGGAGAAGACCCTCCCTTGATTCTCTGCTGACCCTCAGCAGCGAGATATCTTCCATAATGATCACATCCTGTGGAAAGTGTGGGGACAGAAATGATTATCAAGGCCCCCCTACAGTGCTGGCTTGCCCCAAGAGCCACATGTCCAGTGTACAGCAGGGTCCAGGAAGAGTGATTTACCCTGCCCCTGCGGATACTCACCATTTTGGGGGTCTTGTGGCTCATGTGTGCTTGCCTGGGGTCAGCCAGTTGGTGACAGGTGTGTGAGTACTGGCTGTGTTTTAAAGCACTGAATCAGTGTTGTCTGTGTTGCAAACAATACTGCTTCTGTAAAATGTTGTGTTTAAACTTCACAGAGATGACCTTGGGAGCCCAGCCTCCCTAATCGGCAGCAGAACGGCTGCTCAGAATTAGAAAACGGACATGAAGAACTAAGGAGGACTTTCTGCGTGATGTTATGATGCATTCTGCTGCTGAGAAATAGGAATTGAAGGAGTGGCGGGACAGTGAGAAGAGGGACCAAAAGGAGAACACGACACACCAGAAAGAAGCCACGGAGCAGCTCTTAAACATTATAGAGCGCCAAGTGGACATGCTCTAGGCGATATTAGCTCTTCAAACCGAGCAGCTCCGCGCCCGCCCTCCCCTGCAGCTGCTGTCACAAAACTCTTTCCCATGCGCCCCCCCATACACACACACCCCGCCAACACACTGTTATCAACCTCCTGGCTCCACTCTCTACCTGCAGCATTCCACTCCTCCCTCCTCACAGTCCAGCAGTGTGGACTCCCAATACCCACTGCACTCAACATCCATCCCTCTGCAGTTTGGCCCTGCTGAAGTACAGCACCTGCTGCATTGTACTCCAAAGGAGAAGGTTGGGTATGATCCCTGGACAGACAAATCTGTAGCCGTCCCGGGACCCCTCCTCCTCTGGAGACCTTCCCCTTCCCCCTCCCTGCTGATGTATTTTTGTCATTTGACTCTCTCATCCGGTTGTTGTCTTTTAATAAAAGAATTGTGTTGGTTTGAAAGCAATGTTTATTCTATTAAGTAAAAGCAAAAAGAGCACTGCAAAGCAACATGCAATTATGTTAAACCCCCTTATTGCATTATGTGCACCAGTCACCTCCTAGCATTACAAGCACTGCAATCTCGAGCATAGCAGCAAATATTAGTGGCTTTCAGCTTCAAATTGCTGCCTCAAGGCATCCCTGATCCTTATGGCCCCACGCTGTGCCCCTCTAATAGCCCTGGTCTCTGGCTGTTCAAACTCAGCCTCCATGCGCTGAGCTTCTGCGGTCCAGCCCTGAGTGAAGCTGTCACCCTTCCCTTCACAAATATTATGGAGTGTACAGCACGTGGCTATAAGCATAAGAATATTGTCATCGGCCAGGTCCAGCCTTCCATATAGGCAGCGCCAGCGGGCCATTAAGCGGCCAAAAGCACACTCAACAGTCATTCTTCACCGGTGATCTTCTGGTCCAGGAAGAAAGTCCCTGCTTGCAGCTTCCTGACCAGGCCAGTGTTCCAAAAGATGCTTGCATCATGCACCTTTCCAGACCAGCCTGCATTAATGTCCGTGAAATGCCTACGATGATCCACAAGTGCCTGGAGAACCATAGAGAAATACTCCTTCCGATTAATGTACTCAGTGGCTAGGTGGTCTGGTGCCAGAATTGGAATGTGCGTGCCATTTATCGCCCTTCTACAGTTAGGGAAGCCCATTTGTGCAAAGCCATCCACAATCTCACGCGCGTTGCCCAAAGTCACAGTCTTTTGGAGCAGGATGCGATTAATGGCTCTGCACACTTCCATCAACACGACTCCAACGGTCGACCTTCCACTCTGAACTGGTTAGTGACCGATCGATAGTAGTCTGGAGTAGCCAGCTTCCACAGTGCAATCGCCATGTGCTTCTCCAGCGACAGGGCAACTTATTCTCATGTCCTTGCGCCGCAGGGCTGGGGCAAGCTCATCACACAGTCTCATGAATGTGGCTTTCTTCATCTGAAAGTTCTGCAGCCACTGCTTGTCATCCCAGACGTGTATGATGATGTGATCCCACCACTCAGTGCTGGTTTTCCAAGCCCAAAAGCGGCGTTCCACTGTGGTCAGCATCTCCGTGAATGCCACAAGCAATCTCGTGTCGTAGCTACTTCATGTGGCGAGATCAATGTCGCACTCCTCTTGCCTTTGTAGTTTACGGAATAACTCCACTGCCACTCGTGATGTGTTGGTCAGAGCGAGCAGCATACTGGTCAGCAGTTCGGGATCCATTCCTGCAGCCTGAAAGAGGCAGGGCGCACAGTACACAAACCGTTGAAAGATGGCACCAAATTCAGACGGAAGCACTGAGATTGCTGGGATGCGAAGCAATGCATCACGGGGCATTGGCACTGGACCCAGGATGGCCCATGACCCCCTCTGCCTTCCCACAAGTCTTAGCGGCAGAAGAGAAAGAGGTACTCTGTGGGATAGCTGCCCAGAGTGCACCGCTCCGAATGCCAATGCAAGTGCCACAAGTGTGAACATGCTATTGCACAGGCAGCTAACAGTGTGAACACACAACAGTGGTTTCCCTTCAGCGCTCTCTGAGCAGCTCTATAACTGCCAATGTAGACATACCCTAAGAGCTACATCCTTCCTTTTAGCTATGAACATCAAAGAAAAGGAGTACTTGAGCTCCTGAACTGGTGCTCTGACACATCATTCCTTCTCAGAGCCCAGGCATGTGGCAGTTTAGTTCCATAAGAAGCAGCAGCCAACACAAAAGGTGTGGCAACCCAGTATGCAGGCAGACTTGATCACTCTTGTTTATCCTATTTGTGTTAACCGACTGTAAAGTATTTATAATGAGGAAACAACTCCCATATCAGTGCTTATTACACATCTCCTCTTCCCCAACCTACTATAAAATCCTCCCACTCAGCATTATTGCTTCACTTCTCAGGAAGTGAGAGAGCTGTCAAGCAGTCTTATCCTTAGTTATCATATTTGCCCTGATTTATTTTATCTCTGGCATGAAGAGTTAGGCTACAGAACAATACGAGGATCTACATTGCAACAACACACAAAGCAGGTGAACTGTAACAAACACCAAAAAGACGATGTGCCTGTGAGTGTTTAGTTATTACAGAGCAAGCTGATCCAGGACTAGTATCAGAGGGGTAGCTGTGTTAGTCTGGATCTGTAAAAAGCAACAGAGTCTCCTGTGGCACCTTTAAGACTAACAGATATATTGGAGCATAACCTTTCGTGAGTGAATGCCCACTTCGTCGGATGCATGCATGAAGGGATCCAGGACTGTAACCCTTTTAATGGAACAGAGGAATGGTGGCGGGGGAAGTGTTTTGGGGACCACACTAAGAAAGCTGAATAATAATATTTTAGAAGAAAAAGAATCCCACCAGAATTGACAATCACAAGCTAAAGAACACCCATTTGACTCAACATTGAGAGGACAATGTTCACACACACACACACACAAAAGTATATATTATCTATGACAAAAGCAGAAGTCACAGAAGTGACTTTTACCTTCAGCTAAAATGAATGCACAGTCTGAAAACCCACATTATTATATATGCAAAAGCCATGTAATTTAAATTCCGCTATCACAGATTTAGATATGCACTCTGGCAAATCAAGTTAAGTCATCCTTTATGCCAATATAATAGTCTCATATTTTACATACATTACGTACAACTTTAAAAAAGCAGTAAAATACTAGAAGACATTTAAAGAACATTTTCTTTTTATTAAACTGGAAAATGCCAAATAATCAAGACTCAGATAATAGGGGACTTATTCAATCAGGACTCCTTGACAGAAACATCTTATATGGAATTTACTGAATAACATTTTAATAATCTTGTAAATTCACTCAGAGTCCTTGTGCCACCGAACATAAACAGCCTGAGTAGCTGATTTCCCATAAATTAACTAAACTGAAAGCAGTCAACTTTTAATGCTTATTATAAGAACAGAATACAAGTGCAGCAAGTCATCTCAGATCCACATTGTGAAATTACATGAAATACATCTCCTGTAGCACAACCAATTTCCATCAAGCAGGTAGATATTGGTGGTAAAAACTCTGTACTTGTTAAGTTTATCATCTACAGTTCCCAAGTGTTTAACATGTCAAGGAAGAAGAAAATGTAATTGAGAAGATAATCCTTGCACATGGGACTGAAAGTTAAAATACAAGTGGAAAGTACATAAGCAGAGAAAGGCATGTATAGGAAGATTCTCTCTGTTCAATTTCAGCAAGCATTCTAAAATGAGACTAGACCAAAACAGATGACTGTGGTATAGACAAAAGAACCGCTATTTGAGTGTGTGGCTTGCCAGTTTTCAAAGTGTAAGTTACTGTACAACATTGTCTAGATATAGGATACTTATTTAAATATGATGTGTAAGTACATGACAAGGCTGTTACAGCTGGCTACTGCTCAAAAAGATTTCTAAAAACTGAATACGCCATTCCATCTAACCAGCTCTGATCATAGTCACATCAAAAGACCAAAAGTAACAGCAAAAGACAAAAAGGGGAGCAGGCAGGCAGAAGGAGGGAGTCACATATCTGAGTAGTGTGCAACAGTCAGGAACTGAAAAAAAGCAACAAAAAATTAAAGGGACAGGCTCATCACTCTCCTTTCTGTGACATAATCAAGCATTACAAATATATGGCTGAATGGGTCTTATTTTCCCAATAACAGCTGCATATTTGAAAAAGTCAGGTTTGGTATCCAAAGCAAAATAATAAGCTCACTTGTTTAACTGGAACCCTCACCCAATAACCCTTAAGCAGGAGCTGGCAACATCATCATTATTTCTGCAACCCTCCCACATGAACAAGAGTATTTCCACAAATGACACAGAAGTGGTTTGCTATTTGAGCAGCTATTCCAGGACCCAGGTAGGTCACTAGCAAAATCATACAGGCAGAAAAAAAGTTGTTCAGCACATACTGGGAGAAGCATAATCCTTCTGGATGTGATCTACATGTTACACTCTGTTTGAAATGCCACAAAAGGCAGAACATTGCAGCACCATTACAAGAGAAGCTGGATTCAGACCAATCTGACTACATGCTGATTATGGATAATGAGCCTCCGCCTACAGTAAGACAACAAAATCATCACACTTTTTTCTAGTATGAATGATGCTAAACCAACATTTCAAATGATGTAGTCATAACTGCTTCAAATATTATAAAAGAATAAACAGGATACAGACAATGAAGGTACCAGATTAACTATGATGCAGCTGACTGTAGCTGGAATGTCTTTTGTTTAGAGTGTATTTGGATGCTTATGATATGAATTTTGAAAGAACAGGAAGCAATAGTTGAAAGCATTCAACAACATGTACTGATTACTCAACTTTCTTAAATTGACAGAATTTGTACAGTACTTTAGGAAGTTCACTGATAAATTACACAGCACAAACTATTTTAAACCATATTTATTTATATACGTATATACAAACACACACCACACAAACTTTTAAAGTATAGTTATATATACACACACACACAGCACAAACTCTTTTAAAGCATTTAATATATATGCACATATCAATCACTGCACTTCCTAAAATACTGTACACATTCCATCAGTTTTAGGGGATGTCTACTCTACACCCTCTTAAGTCGACCTGTGTGAGGCTAGGTCTACACTACAGCGGTGTTCCGACCTAAGATACGCAACTTCAGCTACGTGAATACCGTAGCTGAAGTTGCGTATTTTAGGTCGGCTTACCTGGTGGTGAGGACGGGGGAAAGCCGACCGCTGCCGCCGACTCCGCTACCGCCTCTTGTCGAGGTGGATTTCCGGAGTCGACGGCAGAGCGATCAGGGATCGATTTTACCGCGTCCTCACGAGACGCGGTAAGTCGATCCCCGATAAACCGATTGCTACCCGCCGGATCGGCGGGTAGTGAAGACGTAGCCTTAGGTTGACTTACAGCCACCACAGCAATTACTGCAGTGGCTGCTGTCTACAGTACCCTCCTTCTGTCAGTGGTGGGTGTCCTCACCAGAAGCACTTCCACCAACTGAAGAGGGGCAGTGTGGGAGGCTGAGAGCCAGGGCTCTCAGCTCTATGCAGCTCCCCAGCGGGAGCCAAGCTGTCCCCTGTGACTTCTCGTCTCCACACTCATAGGTGGGGGCGGGGGGACGCGAGGGGGGAAGAGGCAGCTGCCCAGGGCTTCTCGCCTTCGGTGGGTAGATACAAGCCTAGAGTCCGGTCGGCTGCTGTGCTCCCTGCGAAGCAGCAGGGCACCCAGTGGGCATTGGGGAGCCCAGGTGGCAGCCCAAGCCGAGAGTGCATGGCAGCCTGGCTTGGAGCAGAGACCTGGCAGCAGCCCAGCTGGGGAGCCGGCTTTCTTGTCAATTTCACGGCTCCATAAGCCCTATGCCTCTTGTGGAGATGGAGTTATTATGTCGGTGTATATGCGCACTTACATTGGCGGGCGCAAGGCTGTAGTGTAGACACTGACATAAGCTGCCTTATGACGACTTAACTCTGTAGTGTAGCCCAAGCCTAAGACAGTTTGAGAAACTAAAATATATTTATTGATTTATTTGGGTAGGAAGGTTGGCCTTGTGGATAGCACATTGGACTGGAACTCAAGAGGCCCGAGTTCAGTTACCGACTTGGGCACAGTCCTTGGCCAAGTCACTTAATCATATTGTGCCTCAGTTCCCCCATCAGTTAGGTGGGAATAATAATCCCTTCCCTTGTTTAGGGTATTGGGAAGATAAAGCCCACCAATGGTTGTGAGGCATTCACATACTAACATACTGAGGGCCTTATAAGTAGATAGACAAAAGTATCTGACAAAAAGAACAGGAGTACTTGTGACACCTTAGAGACTAACAAATTTATTTGAGCATAAGCTTTCGTGGGCTAAAACCCACTTAATCGGAAACAAGTATCGGAGTCTCCCTCTAGCTGTACAGATGTTACAGGTTTTCGATAACAAAATACTGAACAGATATTTCACTATAACACAGTTATAAAGCAAATAACCTTAAACATGAGTTTTACAAACAATGGATAGTTTACATAATGTTTAACTTTCTGCTCTTTGTTGTACTTCAGGTAAAATATACAGACAGAAAAGTCATGTGAAAACACCAACCTCTTATTAGAGACTGTGGTGCATAGTTTTTTGTTTGTTTTGCTTTTTAAACTAAAAGCTTCTTAAATTAAAGACAGGATCACGGACATATCTCTGTATCAAAGTTTGTACAAGCACTTGCATAACCCTGATTGTGGCCTCCAGGTATTACTGTAATATAAAAAATATTAAACAGAAGCTATTTTAACAAATATTGTGTAGTCATTAATTCTAAATCAACTAGCTAAATGGAAGCAAGAACCAATAATTTAGAGCTAGATATTTATCATCATCGCTACTTACCTTTTCACTCATTTTTCACTTAATACCCAAGAAAGTTCAATCTTGCAATCAATCTCAATTGGTGCAAGTGTACACATGCAGAATTTCTGCAGGGACATTTTATTCTCTATTTAACTTGGCCATATTCATCCACCAGACATCCCTTCTGGGCACTGAGCAAGCCTATCAAGAGCATATTTATTAGCCAAATTGTAGATGGTAAGTTTTAATAATAAGTAAAATGTAAAAAAATTCTGACAAAACTTCACATCTATATAGCTTCAGCTGAACACACTAGGTTTTAAGAAGTTCTGTTTCATGGTAATTGAACATGGATTTTTCCAACTCTAGGTCACCAGTTTGAATTCAGTCCAGAGCACCAGTGACTAGCAGCTGTTAAGCATTCAATGGCCATTCAGAATCACAGAAAGAGTTCAGATATTAAGTTTCACTTTCATAATATAAAACTGCTAAAGATTTAGAGTTAACATTTAATTAAAAAAATTATATATAAGGACACCTATACAACAAGTTTATTTGAGCATAAGCTTTCGTGGGCTACAGACCACTTCATCAGATGCATAGAATGGAACATATAGTAAGAAATATATATACATACAGAGAACATGAAAAGGTGGAAGTAGCCATACCAACTGTAAGAGGCTAATTAATTAAGATGAGGTATTATCAGCAGGAGAAAAAAAACTTTTGTAGTGATAATCAAGATGACCCATTTTAGACAGTTGACAAGAAGGTGTGAGGATACTCAACATGGGGAAATAGATTCAATATGTGTAATGACCCAGCCACTCCCTGTCTCAATTCAATCTGGAGTTAGAGAAACTGGGGAGAACAAGAGATGTCCTTGAACTCTCTAGTGCTTCTGGCAAGAAGTTAGTATAAAAAGTTGGAAAGTTTGACACACCTGAAAAGTGGTAAAAAAAAAAAAAAAGTTAGTGGAATGAGATTACTTTATTATGATATTAATTTAAAGCACTTACATCCCAGAAAAAAAGGACATTCCCTGTCCCTGAGAAATCTGCAGTCTAAACAGGTACTAAAAGTTATAACTGATCATGGCGATAGGGGAGAAGTGGAAATGAGATAAAACAGAAGCCAACAAAAAGATACTATGGCCTGGTCTACACTACGACTTTAATTCGGATTTAGCTGCGTTAATCTGAATTAATCCTTAACCCGTCCACACAACGGAGCCAGTTACTTCGAATTAAAGGGCGCTTAAAATCGATTTCTGTACTCCACCCCGACGAGCGGAGTAGCACCAAAATCGGTTTTGTAAATTCGAATTAGGGGTAGTGTGGCCGCACACCACCGAATTAATGTGGTTAAAATTAATGGGGTAGTGTGGCCGCACACCACCGAATTAATGTGGTTAAAAACCGAATTAATGTGCTTAGTGTGGCCGCGCGCAATCGAATTTATACAATCTGTTTCCCAAATTCGAATTATCTAAATTCGAATTAATCTCGTAGTGTAGACGTACCCTTAGAAACATTGAAGCGTTAGTTACAATAATTACACCAGTTACTATGGTTCAGTTTAAATAAAAAACAGTCTTGTTTGCTCTACAGCCAAGCAGACTCAATCAATACACCACCAACAGCGGTGTGAGCACTCCTTCCCATTAGTTTTCCACTTATTTGAAACACTGCCATCAGCCATCAGGACAGACAGCCAGAACTAACACTTTCCAGCAAAGTCTACCTAATCTACCAGAAGCTAGGGGGAAGGAATCTCTGGCTGCCTGTGTTATGCAGCAATGCTCAGGGCAAACCAGCAGCCAGATTTATATTATGAAGAATAATGTGTGCATACTCCAAGCCTGCAGTTGGAAGTTATTTTAGACATTGCAGATCTGGCTACTCTCTGGCACTGCATTCACATTCAAGGGGGTTTCAGGCACAGATTGAAATGTACAAGTTCAAGGTCACACACCCAAGTTTAAGAAACAAGGCGCTATTAAAAATGGAGAGGGGAAGACTATAAATAAAGGAACTAGTCGCAAGGTGACAGCTTGCTTTTTTGGGGCTTACTAGATTTCAAGATTTATTGGACTGTAGGAATTTACTCAGCAATCCATTCAGCTGTTCCTGGCCAGGAGAATGCTAACAGCTAAAATTACTTCACCTCAAACTCTGCCTTTGACTTCTGGGTAATAGGAAGGTGATAAGGAAACTGAGAAGTTCTTGGAGGTATCACTTTTAATTGGAAGCCAACATTTGTGGGCTTTGCATTTCTTTTGCCAAAAGAATGGAAGTGAGATGTTTAGGCTGCTGGAGGAATCGCTGTCTAATGGGAATGGTGAGAATGTGTGTGGTCTTAAGCTACCAAGTTTGCCAATGTTCTTGCAGATTTTTCCTGCTTAGATGTTTTCTTCTCCAAGCCTTATTTCACTGTCATTGATTGTCAGTGTGGTTGTCTTATTAAAATCAACTAGCAGCAACAGTAGTATGTAATATATCCCATCTGTGTTATTTAATCTAACATTATAACCAGTTTAACACCAACTTCCTGGGGTTTTTTTTGTTGATTTGTTTTTAACTGAAGGACAATGTTAATGTGTTCCTACATCAGAATTCCCTACTGAAAGACCTGTAAAGGAGGCTAGGCTCTTGTCACTAGTTGCTGTTAATTTAATCAACCTATAATGTGTGTACTGTCAGACTGTGTAGTCTTTTGTTTTTGAATGAGTAATTGTCTATTGGTTTTTAATTAAATGTGCAAATCTCCAATTAACAAAAGGGAACCATGGCAAGTTAATACAATATTTCATCATGGGACAAGTCAGCTATGTTTGTAGGATTCTTAGAGGACTTCCTTTTCCCTCTAAGCAAAGCGACCAACTCATTGTGCACAAACACATTCATTGCTAGTAATCCATGTCTTCAACACATGACTGCCATGCCTGCATTTCAGGTATTAGCTATGTCAGAATTAATTACCACATAAAGCTTGACAAGATCCTTCACAGCATTCAATGAACAATGTATTTGCAAAGGCCCTAGAATAGGTCACAGTGAGTAACAGATCTTGTGCAGGTCAGCAAGGCCTGTACTTCTGCTGACAGCCCTTTCAATAAATCATTGCCCCATAATCACTGGCTAACAGACCACTAAGTATACTGTCAAGTTTTCAGTGACCTGTGATGTGCAAAAACTACAGCCTGTCATCTTTATGACTGAATATGTGTCATTTGAAAAATCCCATGAGCATCACCTCATTGAGAGGATATTGTATATGTAAACCTGCACAATCAATAGTTTAGCCTGGCATATATTTGCTCCATTCTATTCTACTGAGCTTTAAATTATGGTTATTCATTTAATTGCATTTAATTTATTTAGCAACAGTTGCATATCAAGAAAATGCTCCAAACTGGTAGTTTTTCTCATTAGTAACTCATTTCCCCTCCCTTTTCCTGCCCCCACCCTTTGCCATGGATACAAATGTGTGAAAGTCATTGACCTGCCTGGACTCTGATACTGCACTGAGTAGCTATTTTCCAAGTAACACTGTAAATTCGTCACCCTATTTCAACATCTCATTAGTAATGTCCTGAGCAACTAATCTCTACAGATAACATTTCTATGTGGTTAGCAGCCAACCAAAAGTAGGAAGTGGGGGACAAACATGTTATTCTGAGTATATGTCCTTCCTTCGTTATACCTGATGAAGAAAGTGGAAGGCACTTCCACCACTCTTCTTACTGTTGCTAAGTGCTTGCATTGTTGTGGTTAACATTGTGTCTCTATTTTGCATTACACTCTCCTGATTTCATGATTTTTAAGTCTCCCATAAAAATTTTGCTCAATATTAGAACTTTATATCTGCAGTACTAGCAACATAACTGCAGCACATAAGCACAGACGGAAAATAGAATTTCTAGCTTCATTTGTTTAATTTGTGCTTGAAGTTCAAAAAATGGATCTGTGGAGACAATTAAATATTTGACTTGATCTGACATTTTTGATATTTTGAAAAAAAGAGAAGCCAAGGAGATCATCTTTCCAAAAGGTCTCCTATGCATTACTGATATCTGAATTTGGCCCAATGTTTTTATCCAGGTGTCTGGAATAGATCTGAAATATTATAAATGCCTTTTTAAAATTTTCCATTAAAAATTAAATCTATAGAACTCTGCATTTAATATCTATATACATTATTAACTTTCAATGAAACATTTAGTATGTATTCCCAAACCAAAAGAAGAGTATATACATATGGACCTGCATAACATATATATCAATTAATAGAGCACAAGTATAAAAATGTTAACTTCAGTTCCAGTCATATTTCCCCTTTCATTAAATACAGAAGCAAATTCTTTATTTCGGAATCAAACTACTGGATCTTTGTGGATGATCTACCGGTTGCTAGACTGTGAGAGTGCTGAAATACAGTCTAACATATTTATAAATTGCACAACACCACCCTCCAAGTCATTTATGCAAAGAGCTTCTTTCCCCATCCAAGCATAAAAATGTACCCAAAGTAAAAAGTAGATATATCCATACTGAACTGCAACTGAAAATACGTATTTGCTTGTAACAGATATTTTAAAGGTTAGGGTTTGCACACTGATCCAACCTAAGAGTGCAGAAACAGAATGTGATTCAGGGTAAAGTATATTAGCATGTCTGACTGGCAAAATTCCACTACAGACCAGAGTGACTGGGAGCTTTATGGGAGATGGATCCCAGCTCTACCTGTGACACAATCCGTTTGCCTCCACAGGTGGAGAGAATGAATGTCACCTGACAGGCAGGTCACATGGCTAAATCAAGCCTCTGGAGGCAGACCAGGGAGGGCTATGAAGAAGCAGAGGGAAGGAGGCAGCCTTGGGTCCTCTCCAGAAGGAGAAGACAGACTCCAGGAAGCCCTGGATAATAAGGGCAAGGGAGAGCCTCAAACAGCCCAGAAGGGCCTGAGAGGAAAAACTGAGCAAAGTAGGCTGAAAAGTGTCTGAAGTTTGAGAAGGCAGACGCTCAGGAAGTCTGTTGGAGACTGGGGTGACAACTGTGTGCTTACTAAGGACAGTGGTCCCTAGAAGGGATGGTATTCTATCTAGAGGGACCAGGCTGGAAGGCCAGGGTGCCTACACAGGAGACAATACAGCTAAATCAGAGAACAAACTGGCTGAAGGAAAAGCCTCAGCCAGAAGTTTTGTTTTCCTTTTGAACTTTATATCAGTAAACAAGGCCCAAGGCAGGGTGTAGCCACTGGACACCTGAAAGTCTTTGTGGGGTTACTGAGGCAGCAACAAGTGTGAGCTCAGACCATAGAAAGGTGGCACAGCAACTCCAGGGCTATATTCTGTACCCTTGTACATGTAGTAGAGGAAAAAAGCCACAAGCCTATAATTTAAAAGCCATTAATAAGAAGTACTGGAACAGAAGTTCTGTTATCATTAATGTCCACAGGCTTCCTTTGCTTCAGCTACAACAAACATACCTGCGCTGTGGGAGGGGAGGGAGGGGGGCTTTTATAAACGAGATGTATGGAAAATGTACATGTTTAAGACACTGGAAAATATATATTTGAAGAATTCAGCCTTGTGAAGTCATTTTCCCAGTAACTGAAGAAAGGACTGCTTTGGGTTGGCGCTATCTGAGGTGAAAGCCAAATCTGCACCCCAGGATTTTCACAATGCTGTGAGTTTTTTGGTTGTTTCTTTTAGATTTTTCATGTAAGGTCATTTCCCCACTTGTGTGATTGGTGTCTTTTTGGACCAAGAAAAGAACTACTCACTTCCTTCTCTCAGATGTCAAGTACCCCTAGACAGCCAACACACACTGACTTGGACGCCAAGCAATCTAATATGAGTGAGTTATCTTCATCTATGAAAGAACAATCTTGTATTTATACAAGGTGCCCCATACACAAGCACCAACATTTTGTAGCTTTCTACAATACAAATAAAAATAATCAAGAAAGGGAACTTTTTAAAGGTTTACTTTTAACTACAGACAGACTGGGAAACTGTTAAAAAAAAAAAGTTACTCCATAGAAGCGGCACAATTACAGACAGCTCCAGTTCCCCTGTCACACAAATAGCTGGCCTGTGTACAATTTTAAAGGACAAGTTGGAAAATATGTTGTAAGGAAGAAAAGGGAAAAGAAAAGAAAAAAAAAAGACATATGCAAAGCCATTCAAAAGTCTTAAACACGAAGGAGAAGTTTACAATCAATAAGCACTTGTTGGAACATGGGCTATTACAGTCAAATTAAGATGCAATAATCTAGCCGCAACTAAAACAAGAACATGCACACCGTAGTAAAAAGCTCTTCCCCACAAAGCAATTGTTTTAAAACTGAATATAAAGCAAAACTCAGAAACTTTATATTAATCTGGGGCCACATCATACCTACTTTTAATATTAGAACAAATATTGTCAAATTGTTCAGGAAATAACATTGCTCAATTAATGCTGCAACACCACATTTAAATATTAATTTTTAGTTCGGTATAATTTCATAAAATTGTGAGATACTGAATATTTGTTGTACCTGGTGATTACATAGAGATGATACAAATATCTGTACAATGGAAATAATAGCTATTCTTTCTATTGACAGATTCAGGGAAGACATGTGGGAAGACCAGATATGGTCCTAAAATAAATTGCCAAGGGATGTGACAATGAAAAAGTAAATTGCTTCTGAGTAGCTATTACTAATCTAATGCAACAGTCAGCTAATGCTGTGATAAATAAGATTTAAGCCACACCTAACAATCCAATTTCAAATCCTGAACTATAACTCATAACAACATGACTTGAGGATCTGACCCTGCAGCCCATATTCTTATGAAGTCCATAGGAATGCTCATATGAATAAATACTGCAAGATTGGGTCGGGGGGGGGGGCGCGAGAGGAGAGAAGGCTGGGGAAAACAAAAAACAGACGGTCATACATACACTCTGCCTTTCCCAATGGACCCCAAAGAGACCTTTTCATGGAGCCCTGACTTCTTCTGCTCTCTGGTTCTGTGACATTTCAACAGGAGAGAAACACAACCCGGGACTATATTATCTCTTCGACAGAACCCCTTGCTTCCTCCCCCAGGACAGGGGAGTCTGAATGAGCAACTCCAGTGGAGCCATGATGCCAGGGGCCAGAATCCCCAGCACAGGGCTTCTACACAGATGGTTCTAGGCTCCCAAGATTCATGTAGTTTGGGGCTGATCCTATAGTATTTTCCAGTAGGATCTGATGCAGAAGGGACAACATTGCTCCAGGTGGTGAGGAGTGAGAAATCACCGCCTCCTTTCTAGGAACCATGTCAGATACAAAGAACGATGAGAAAAAATCCAGTACTATCCTGTGGTTATCCTATTAATCTACACTGTGATACGGAATAAGTTTATTTATAGGGATTTGTATGGTTCTTATCACCACTTTTAAAACCATCCTTTAACACAAATTTAAAGTCATATTTAATTTATATTGCAAACAGGCCTTTCATTTCCTTCAGTCACAGGAAGTTGTAGTGAGACTTGCACATTTTGAAGCAGTTCTACATAAAATATGAAGGAGTTACTCCCTACCCTAAAGAGCTATTCCATGTTTAATGAACCAACCCTAGATATACCACATCCTCTGATTTGATTTGTACTTCCCCCTCTCTTCATCTGTGCCCCAATGGACAAAGTGATGACTAAATAAGGAACTCCAGACTTTTGCAACAGATCTGACAATTCTCATTCACTTTAAAAACTGCATTAAAATGAATCCTACAAGCAAATTCTCACATCCCAGCAAAACTGTGGTGGGCCATAAATGCTGCAAATTTTTTGTGAGGGGCTAAGGTGGGTGAAGCTATGAAAGAGAATTCTTCTCCATGCTGGCTCTCTGCAATCATGTGGAAGGGAGGTTAAGGATAGGACAGGTTAGGAGTGGATCCACCGGCCAAATCCACTTGTGGAGCACAGATACCACAGTGGTGAGCACCACAATAACAGGACTGTCAGCCTTAGAATTTTTTGGGTGGGCATACAAAATGTTTTGGTCATCCCACACTAGTAACAGATTTCTGTTCACTGAGATCATACTACTATGCACAAGGTCAGCCTGGAAACTTGGGACATGGCTTAACAACAAAGCAATTCTTTGGTGTCTGACCAAATTTAAAGAGACTAGTGTATGGGGGGAGGGGGGAGGAGAGGAGGAGGGAGGGGAGGATGTTTGTACTATGTTCCAGTGTAACACTGAAATTAAAACAATTATTTTGTCTCCTTTATTTAAAACTGTGACTGTTTGAGAGCCCTACCTACACCAAAGTGGTTTGTTTGTGTGACAGCCACTCAGGTGGTGTTGGTCTAAATGCAACTTTGCCCAGAAAGCCGGGGGGGGGGGGGGGAGGGGGGAACCAAAAACCAAATGTTTTCAGCCAAAAAGATCTCACAGGGCGGAGTACACCTCTACCCCGATATAATGCGACCCGATATAACATGAATTCGGATATAACGCAGTAAAGCAGTGCTCTGGAGGGGCGGGGCTGCACGCTCCAGCGGATCAAAGCAAGTTCGATATAACGCGGTTTCACCTATAACACGGTAAGATTTTTTGGCTCCCGAGGACAGCGTTATATTGGGGTAGAGGTGTATTCTAGTGCACTGAGTAGGAGGAGAAGGGTTTCCTAATTACTAACTCCAGCTCTGATAGACTTGCTGGGTGATTCTGGGTAAGCTACTCACCTTCTTTGAGTCTCACTTCAGCCATCTGTAAGATGGCTCTAATAGTTAGTCTACCTCACAGGATGCTGAGAGGCTTCCTAAGTATCTCTAAAATGCTTTAAAGAATGGCAGGTAATAACATTTCTTTAGCATTTCTATATGCAAATCAACAAAAATCATCAAAAACTACAATTCTTTAAGATCCTCAGACAAAAAGAGGTGCTATAATATATTATATTTTGGATACTGTACTTGATGCATAACATGACTACTACAAATGGAATAAACCAAGTCATTATGAGGAATTTAAAATGGGTGTGGGCCCAGGCAAATCCTGGTTCAATGTTTCCATTAAAACATTATCTCACCAATCACTTTTTGTTTCCCTTTCACGCTGGTATTACTTCCAATGGGTTATTCTGGTGGTAACAGTAATTTCCTGGCCAGATTTACTTAAATACCAAAAACACACCACCAAGCTGTGTACGTTACTTTATTACAGACCAAAATGGGAACAGAGAGAGAGAGAAATTCCTTTTTTAGTTCACCCCATTGATACTAAACAACAGAACATGCCAAACCGCTGACTAGTAAAACCCCTACAATAGCTAGGCACAACAGGGTAAGTAAAGAACAAAATGAGTGCAGTAACTCTAAATTTCCTGGCTTCTGCCCATTAGTTAACCCTTTGGATGCTGAAAACATTTGCCATGTCTGTAGCATCCAAACAGATGAAACTAGGTGACTGGGCAACAAAATGGCAGATGAAATTCAATGTTGATAAATGCAAAGTAATGCACATTAGAAAACGTAATTCCAACTATATATACAAAATGATGGGGTCGAAATTAGCTGTTACCACTCAAAAAGGATCTTGGCGTCATCGTGGATAGTTCTCTGAAAACATCTGCTCAATGTTCAGCAACAGTCAAAAAGCTAACACAATGTTAGGAACAATTAGGAAAGGGATAGATAATAAAGACAGCAAATATCATAAATCCATGGTATGCCCACACCTTGAATACTGCATGCAGTTTTGGTCACCCCATCTCAAAAAAAAGATATATTAGAAATGGAAAAGGTCCAGAGAAGGGCAGCAAAAATGATTAAGGGTTTTGGAACAGATTTCATGAGGAGAAATTAAAAAGACTGGGACAATTCAGCTTGGAAAACAGACAACTAAGAGGGATATGATAGAGGTCTACAAAATAATGAATGGGTGTGGAGAAAGTGAATAAGGAAGTGTTATTTACCCCATAACATAACACAAGAACCAGGGGTCCCCCAATGAAATTAATAGGCAGTAGGTTTAAAACAAACAAAAGGAAGTACTTCTTCACAAAACACACAGTCAACTTGTGGAACTCGTTGCCAGGGGATGTTGTGAAGGCCAAAACTATAACTGGATCCAAAAAAGAATTAGATAAGTTCATGGAGGACAGGTTCATCAGTGGCTATTAGCAAAGATGGTCAGAGATGCAACCCCGTGCTCTGGATGTCCCAAAGCCTCTGACTGTCAGATGCTGGAACTGGACAACAGGGGAGGATCACTTGAGGCTTACCCTGTTCTGTTCATTCCCTTTAAAGCATCTGGCATTGGCCACTGTCAGAAAATAGGATACTGGGCTAGATGGACCACAGGTCTGGCCCAGAATGGCCATTCTTATGTTCCTATGTATTTAGAACAGTAATAACACTTCATACTTCTGTGCCATAAAGGTTCTCAAAAGCACTGAACAACCTCACAACAACCCCAAGGCAAGTACCGTCATCTCCATTTTACAGTCAGGAACAAAATAATGATAAAAAGCTGGAAACTATGCAATGCTCTCCTTGGAAGTTGCTCAATAATTTTGCATTTAATCCTTCTCAGAGCAAGTCAAAACCATACAGTATTAGAGGCTAATAACTGCAAAAATCTTGTCTAGGCTACCAATGTAGGGTGTACTACTGGTGAAGCTGCACTGGTGTTAGTAATGGTAATTTTCCAAAGAAAAACCTAGACTTGTAGACCAGGCCACACAGGGAGAAGAATATGTTTCTGGTGAATGAGAAACAATGAGTGGAAGATGGGAGGAAGCCAAAGAGAAACAGAAAAAAATAGTTATATTAGAAAAACCAAAAGAGCCAATAGATCAAAGAAGGAGGGGGAGAGCTAGAGAGAACAAGAACACAGAAGATAGCTAAATGGAGAGATGGAGTGAACTGCAATGGGACAAGGAAGAATGACATGAGCTGGGAGCTAGCAGAGGGATTTCCAATCGCCAGCCTAGCAGAAGTGAGAGTTCCCGTGTCTCCTCTCCCCCCCAAAAAAATTAAATTAAATTAAAAATAGGTTGAAAGCCACTGGGTTACTGTCAACTGTTTTCAAAGTAAATTCCATAATGGCTCCACCTTAGTTCCTTATACTTATCGCTTCTGGAATTCCAACCAGTTCCGCCCATCCAGTGACTCAAACTGAAATCTCAACAGCTGTTCATATTGCTCTCAACTACTACACTAATAATAGTTTTCAGGAAGCAACGTTCCAATGAGAGCAACACTGAATAACCTCATGACATGTGAGGCCAACTCCTGACCATTAACAAAATATAAATTTTCCATTAAAAAAAGAAGAACCAAGACAAATGTGTCTGTGAGGCAGAAAGACTTTCATACACCAAATTCTAGAACTCTCTTTAGGGCTAAAGCTTCCAATTCTTTTCAAAGTTACTTATTTATTTTCAAACATGAGGCTCTAAGTGGGCAGAATATTTCTTCCAAGTGACTTTCTAGGACAGGGGTAGCCAAACCACGGCTCGTGTGCGGCATGCTGCTCTTTTACTGTTAAAGTGCGATTCATGGAGCCCCCCAAGCCCAACTCATTCTCCGCCTACCATTCTGGGGGTGGAGCTCGGGGAGGCTTCTGCCCTGTGGTGGGATGGTGGGGCTTGGGGCTTCTGCCAGAGACAGGTGCCTGCTGAGGGGGGATGAGGGGGAAAACACAATTTAAAGGTTTGCCCGCCCGCTCCCCCCTCCCCCAACAGCTCTTACCATCAGCGGCTCCTCCCTGCAGCTCCCAGGTGTTAGATCGGGGTGGGCAAATTACGACCCACAAGCTGTTTTAAGCTGGCCCGCAAGTTCCCGCTGGGGAGCGGGGTCTGGGGCTTGCCCCACTCCGGTGCTCCAGCCAGGACACAGGGTTGGGGCCGCACCACGCGGCTCCCGGAAGCCACAGCATGGTGCCGCTCTGGCTCCTATGCGGTCCAATGGCCCCTTCCAGCACTCCAATGGGAGCTGCAGGGGCGGTGCCTGCGGATGGGGCAGTGTGCAGAGCCACCTGTCCATGCCTCAATGTAGGAGCCGGAGAAGGGACATGCCACTGTTTCTGGGAGCTGCTTGAGGTAAGCGCCGCTCGGAGCTGCACCCCTGAGCCTCTCCGCATGCCCCAACCCTCTATCCCAGCCCTGATCCCCCTCCCGCCCTCCAAACCCCTCGGTCCCAGCCCAGAGCACCCTCCTACACCCCAAACTCCTCATCCCCAGCCCCACCCCAGAGCCTGCATCCCCAACCAGAGCCCTCACGCACTCCAACCCCAATTTTGTGAGCATTCATGGCCCACCATATAATTTCTATTCCCCGACGTGGGGATGTGGCCCTAAGGCCAAAAAGTTTGCCCATCCCTGTTTGGAGAGGCAGTAGCAAACAGCTGGGAACTGCAGGGGTGGGGGCGGACTGCTTTAGCTCTGCAGGGAAAGGCAGTAGCAAAAGCAGCCTCTCTCCCTGCAGCTCCCAGCAGTTTGCCACTGCCTCTTCCTATGGCCGCAGCTCCCAGTTTACCCGCTCCAGCAGCTGCCGTGCAGGGAGGGGGCCTGGCGGCACCATGAGACCAAGCAGAGAAAGCGCATTGCCTCTGGCTTCTGCCCAAAGGGGAGAGGGGCTGGGAGACGAGGGGAGGGCTGGATATAGAGAAATTTAGAGAAATTTCTGCTTATGTAGCCACATTTTCTTTAACTATTAATCAAATAATAAACAAAAGTAATCTATTCCAGTTTGCTTGTTCCACCCAAACCAAGACTCAATCCTCTTGAAGTTATTCAGACACATCCAGTACAAAGTAGCAGAAAAGAACGAATTATTTAAAACAAAGAGCCATTTTCCTTGCACATCCTCTCAATAATTAAACACATGCACACAAACACCAAAAAGGAAGAGAAAACAAGGAACACTATCTCTAAATACAGAAGGTATTTTTATGTTTTCTATGAGGCTAAAGTGTGGCTTTCAATAAATGTATCTAGAGCTTATAGTGAGAAGTTAGTATGTCCCAATTTTTTCTCTTGAATTACTGATGAGTGTTTTCCATAAGAAAATTCATTACACTATCTGCAATAGGTAACAGCAAAAGCCAAACACTGCTGGCTGAAGTTTCCACTCCAAGAGTCAGCATAGAGGGTGCAGCACAGCTGCTCTGTGAGCTCATAGAGCAGTTTTCTTCATGCTAGGATATCTAAAACCTCTCTGGTATGAGGATAAAGGTTGACTCCCATCAGATTCTATTTTTAGCACATTTCTTTGTAAGGGGAATGCGTTCCACTTTATAACATTATGGTTTAATTCAAATGCTGAATGCAGAGGTAGTCTGAAGTGAAGAGTAACAGAGTGGTCCTGGAGGACTATCGTTGCAGAAGATATTAAAAGCAACCGATGTATGAGGGTTCCAAGTTTACATAGTAACTTGATACTGAGCATTTTTGTATGGCTACATCTATACTTAGGCGATAGGAGTATGATTCCCCTTTTCGTGTACACATTCTCACACTAGCTCTCACTGAGCTAGCACAAATAGAAACATAGCTGCAGGAGCAACAGTGAAGGCATGACTGAGCAGTGCCAAGTACAAATCCACCTGAAACCTATGGGTATGTACTCAGCACGGCTCAGCTGTGCATCTGCTGCCATGACCCATGCTACCACAGCTACACTGCTATTTATACTAAGGTTACCTCAATGAGAACTAGCGCGAGTATGTGTACATGAGAAAGGGAATCACACCCCTAGCTCGTAGTGTCAACTTAGCATACAGTACTCACCTATTCAAAGTTCTTAAACACTAATCCTCACAATATCCATGAGAGGAAGTTAACAGTTTCATAGAAGTGGATGGTAAACGTGAAGGGAGTTGCCCAAAGCCACACAGCAAGTCATTCATAGATTCTAAAGCCAGAAGGGACCACTGTGATCATGGTAAGTCTAAGCTCCTGCATAACACAGGCCATAGAACTTCCCCAAATAATTCCTGTTTGCACTGGAGAATATCTTTTAGAAAAATATTAATAGTCAGGATTAGAGCTCCAGATATCAACTCCCAAACTCGCACTCTCTTAGTATAAAGTTCTGCTAAACTGGGTTCTGATATCCTATGAAACTCCCCTTTTATTGTGAAGTATCAAACTTAGTTCCTGACCTGCATTTGTGGGGTGGCATTTATAACACAACTATTAAAGTGAGATTATAAAACTGATTTTTCAAATTAATTTTAAAAAAGTGTTCTGGCCATGCTTATATAAGGTTGTTGACCATCTGTTCATTTCCCGACTCTTTGGGGAGACCTGTACGCAGGAGGATGCCACTGCAGCGAAGGAAAAAGCCATCGCTTGTGTACTTCTGGAAAAACATCTTGTTTGTGACAAGGACATGAGAAGCAGCAGCAGCTAGAATAAAGCTGCCAGGAGTCTGGAATGAAACATGAAGTCCCTCTTTTCTGAACACCCACAATCACTCCAAATGCTGTTCTCACTACCACCAGTTTTACTGATAACTGCCAGCACCGTCCAGCCCACAAGTGAAGGACTAAGAATAAGATCAGTCCTCAAAAATGTGTTCTTCACATCATGCAATATAGTACTAATTCTAAACATAAGGCCAGTTAATTGTATGCTGTGCAGAGATCTTTAACAAGCGTCAGAGAGCCAAAAACACAGGTTTTAAATGCAGGTTTAAATGCATTATTTTACAGTTTTTGAGAGCTTTTAATTTTGGTAGCTCTTCTATCTCCATCTTGTTTTTCTGTAAACACTGTAACATACCCAGACAATGTTTTCTTTTTAAACTAACTTTTACCTGGCAGAGAAGTCACTCTACTTGAAACAGTATTTACAGCACAAATAAGAGTTTTTCTAAAAGGTAACACTAAAATCGTGTACGTGACCAAATTAGAGACTTTCCTCACAGTTGTAGTGGTCTCAACTTTTACTTTACAAAATAAAATAAAGAAAAGAATGTTACAATTGTAAGGAAATGAACAGATAAGGGGGAAAAGAGGTGGAGGGGGGAAGTAACATATGTCCTCTAATACATACATGAAATACATTGAGCTTGCATCTAAAGAGATTCAGTTATTGTATGAAAAAAAATGGTACATTTCTCACTTAATCACATGCATTTTTTCTCAATATTATGTTACATTAGAAAAAATGTTTCTAATGTAGTTTTAATATGCAAATATTAAAGTCCTTTAGGGCTGTCCAGAATATACAACAGCAATAAAAAGTAAAAGATACAAGAGGGAATGTATTAAGATGACTTCAGTTACTGGTACAAACTGGTGGTTATGAAGAGACATTGTGTGGAGTGGAGCCCATAATTTTAACAATGTACTGGATTTAGTACTTTCTGATTTTATATATAAAAATCTTGTTTTCCTATGGGAATCTAAAGGTATTCAGTGAAGTAATTTTACACATTGCTATTAGAAATAATGAATGTATTTTGGCACATAATGCTATCCAAGCAGGTAGTTCCATTTCTTGGTGACATGAATGTTGAGTCAGCTATAAAACAGGAATTAGCAGCTATTCAGACTGTCTGAGGTATAATAGGAATTTAAAATAATTTTAAGTTGTTTTAATTACCGGGAGTTGATTTTAGGGGAAAAGATTTGACAGGACTGGGGGAGGGGGATGGAACCATGAGAAAAGAACTGTGATAATAATATCTACCTCGTATCCTTCTTATCAGTGGATCTCAAAGTGCTTCAAAATTTTTAATGCATTTATCCTCACAACACCTCTAAGAGGCAGGGAAGTACGGTACTATTTATCCCTATTTTACATAGGGAGAACTAAGGCACAAAGAGGCTAAGTGATTTGCCCAGAGCTGCAGAGGATGTTATTGTACTGTAATACTACTGGATAGCAGGGAAGTTTGGAAGTGGAGTAATTATTCTGGAAGAAGAGTCTCCACATGGGGGAGTTACACCAGCATAGCTATAGTGGAATAATCATTCCACTATAACTATGCCTGTCAATTTCCGCAGTAGACAAGCATGGAAAGCTTACAAATTCACTTTTTGAAATAAAAAGCACAAAAAAAACAAATTGTATTGTTTTATTTCGAAATTACTCAAATTATATCTTTAAAGACAAACATGCTTTGAAACTACAAAATGTTCACATTGCATTTTATGTGGATTAATCAATTGCTAACTCAGCCACCTGACCGTTACAGAACAGTGCCCCACCGCTACAAACTAGGGCTTGAAAAGTTTATCCATTCCATTGTTACATTGCAGTATGTCCCTTCAATTATTTACAAGTTAATCTTTTTTTAAATGAGGCTTTTCCTAACAATTCACTCTTTCGTTGTAATCTTGGCTGCAAGTGCTCAGCACAGCAATTTAAAAGGCTTTTTGTTTTATCACACTTTTTTAAGTGTTCAAATATCTTTAATGCTATTACAGAGTACAACTAGTGTGCAGCTAGCATTACTGAAAATTCAAAACTACAGAACGGAACCCAAAAGAAAAATAAGGCTATTTCTTGTGGGTCTCTGCTTAGGATGGGATTCACTTGGACTCAAGTCACTCACATTTTCAGGTTCAAAGAAACAGCGTTAGCTTTTTGTAGGGCTGCAGTGAGAAAAGTTCAATAGGAAGTTTAGCTTCTTCACCATGCATTTCATTCCTTACTTATAAACAGTGTGTGCGTGTTTGACACACTGTACCTCGGGGGGAACACCCAGCACCCCCAGGCTCATCCTTGTAAAGTGATTGTGTGGTATCCAATGCAAAGTTTGTCATGTCAGGTGTCTTCGGAAGGCTAATGGTGCACTGAGCATTGTTGTTATAGTAATTGTTGTTGCAGTAATGTTATAGGTTATAATTGCATGTATATAGTTATGAGGCTGAAAATGTGTCCTCATGGCTTAAAATAAGACCAGGCAAAAACTCTCCAAGAGGAGAGAGACAGTTCACACCTCATCAGGGCATGTATAGGACAAACCCAGCCCAGCCTCACAGGAACAAAGGACGGTGGCGGAGGCAGCAACAAAAGGATCTGTTGCACTCTTGAGTGAGTCACTCCCCATTCCCAATTTGGTCAGTTTGGGACTGTGATGAGGTAATGAAGCCAAGAGGGAAGAAAGAACATGATAAAAGGGAGAGACGTTTGCCATGCTCTTCCTCTCTCTTCCACCTACATCTACAGATACCACACCAAGCGACTGAAGTGCTGACCAAAGGGGAGAGCCTGGCTGAAGAGCAATCAGCCAACCTGTGTGAGAAGCATCTAAGTTTGTAAGGACACTGAAAGTGTTAAGATCAGCTTAGAATGCGTTTTGCTTTTATTTCATTTGACCAGATCTGACTTGTTATGCTTTGACTTATAATCACTTAAAATCTACCTTTGTCGTTAATAAATCTGTTTGTTTATTCTACCTGAAGCAGTATGTTTGGTTTGAAGTATGTCAGACTCCCCTTGGGAGAACAAGCCTGGTACATATCAATTTCTTTGTTAAAATTGACGAACTCATATAAGCTTGCAGCATGCAGCGGGCATAACTGGACACTGCAAGACGGAGGTTCTTAGGGTTGTGTCTGGGACCAGAGATATTGGCTAGTGTCATTCGATTGCACAATCCAAGGAGCAGTTTACATGCCAGAGGCTGTGCACGAATAGCCCAGGAGTGGGGGTTCTCACAGCAGTGCAGGGTAAGGCTGGCTCCCAGAGTCAAGAATTGTGACCTAGCAGATCACCGGTCCAGATAACACCAGAGGGAAACGTCACAGCATGCAATTAAAAAAAAAAAATACAGGGAACAGACTGTTTTTTAAAATTAGAGAATACTTGCTAGCAGCATGCTGGCTCCTGGCATACTTTTGTTCAGGACATCATTCCAATTTCTGCTACAAAAAATCCTATTACTTCCGATAAACTCTTTGCTGAGGTCGGAGAGCCCTATTCAGACATTTATACTTTGCAAGATACCCAGTTTACCTTGCTTGTTTAAACTGAGATTCCCCTCCATGATGGACAACACCAATAATCCCATCATACCCTCAGCATATACAAAGGTATAGAATTAGAGTCCAATTACAACTTTTTGTTTTGTTTTTAAATCCAGGACTTGGGCCTACCAAGGAAAACAAATCAAACCTAATAGGAAAATCAGAACTTGAAGCTTCTAATGAGCCTCTCATCTCCATCTGTGCTCATCTTCCTGGGAAGACAGACTGTACTGTATAATCCCAGGTCGAAGACCGGCTTCAGGCAGGTGCACTTAGTTAAGGGGGCGAGACGGAAATATTCATCAAATGTTTTATTTTATTTAAAAAGTCCTTTATCCCCTATCCCCCTTTTGCAGGTAGCTTTTCCTACTACTACTTCTCTCCCACAAGGGAGTAACTCATCATAAACAATTGGCAAGAACTCCCCAATTCAGCATAAAGCCATTGCAGGCATTAGCTCAAGGTTAGAACAACAGCGGAAAATATTCCATCTTGAGACAAGGAAATATAGAAAGGAAAGCAAAAAGTTAACTGACTAGCTGGAATAAGACAAGAGCCATTCTCACAAGAACAGAATGATAGCATGACCCCATCTGCACAAGTAGGCATGGAAAGAGAACTCACACCCATCCAGCTCATAGTTTGCTTTTCAGAAACACTAAAGCACACATTTTTCTGAAGCAAGAACTTGTAGTAAGCACATGCCTTATCTCGGCGCTCCCATAGACTTGAGCTCTACTTCCTCTTTCCAATTCCATGCAATATGAGGACCGTAACACACTCATGAATGTGCATTCTTACACTCACTGAACAGTTCTACTTCCAATCAGAGTTGAAGTGACCAGGCCATCCCCTCAAAATGTTGCAAATACCTGAAAAATACTACAGTAAAAGCTGTTATCCGACATGTTGGGGTAATGGGGGCTGCCAGTTAATCGAATATTCTGGTTAACAGAGTTATACTTTACCAATGGAATATCAATTTTCAAAGAATTAGAATACAATAAAATGAATAAAATATAAAATAGTATACAGGTACTCACCAATCCAGTAGTAGTACTACATTGCAGAGTGGTTGGTTTCTTGAAGCACTTAGGTGTATACAGGTAAAGTTTTCTATACAGTAGGTTCTCTTATGACACTACATATCACTATGGGCAGTGCATGGCGTACACCCAGATCACTAAAAATACACTTCACACTAAAACTATACTGAACATAATTTAATCTTTCTTTGATGATTCAGAAGACACTTCAGGATCATCATCATCAAACATCAATTATCATTGTAGATGTAGAATGGACTGGGCTGATTGGGCTGAATCTGTAATGACCCTATGACACTCTGGAAGCTGCTTTTTTGAATAAATCCCTGATATCAGATTACTTTTATGCAAAAGCGGCAGAAGACAAGTAAGCGGAGTGCAGAATGTGCAATTGCATAACGTGCTGGGCAATATACTTGTCCCGGTTACTAGATTGAAGATTTCTATTGGGAGATATCAGAAATGCCAGTTAATTGAGCTTTCTGGTTAATTGAGTGTCGAATAACAGAGCTTTTACCGTAGTATACATTCATTGTGGGTTTTTTTACCACTACTAGACTATTGTCATAAAACTGTCTCTGTGAATCTTATTTGGAAATTCAGAGAAGTCATGTAAAACTCCAGCACCACACTCCCAAGATTTAAAACCAAAAGACAATCCCATCAAATATAACAACTGCCAGTCATACAAACTACTCTGTAAAGCCATGAACTACCTTCCAAGAGCATTAAGTTTGGTAATAATATTCATTTAAATTATGTTGCACTTCACTTCATATTTTTGAAACATTTTCATGTTGATTAATTTTAAAAAGTTAACTTTTAAAAAGTTAACATTTTACAACAAAGCACAGAAGACCAAACATAGGCCCAAATTATGTAATGTTAAGATGTACATTACCATTGCAAATGACTTGTTTTTCCATCATATTCTTTTAGGAAAACAAGCAAATGAGCAGAAATCATTTTAATTCTATATTTTCACCAATAAGTAGCACCAGGAACAAAGGGACTTGTTTGGAATTTCCTAACAAATTTCCTAACAAATTCACAGAATAGGCTTTGTAGTTGCTCTCTGCAGACACTTACACCACCCTCTCAACAACAACAAAAAAGTTTGCAGCGATGGATTAAGAGGGGAAATTACAAGTGCTGGCTCCAATCCTGCAAACACCACCACACATGCTTAATTGTATGTACCAGAAAATTCCTACTGAGTTCAATGACACTAATAATAATGTATGGGGAATTAAGCATGGGCTTGTTTCCAGGACCCAAAGAGATAGAAATTGGAATGCCTAGGGGCACTGAGAGTAGGATACAGAGCTCTGGGTTCTAGGTCACCAGTGAACATACGTGTTACCACAGGTAACCTGTGAGAAGCAAGTTGGTATTCTTATTCTAATTATTATTACACATCACAAAAACCACCACCAGACCACTGCTGACAGTCTCAAGCAGAAAGTCCAAGGACAAAATAAGCAGAGACATAACTATTCTACCTTTCCCTCAGAAGAAGGCAGAAGCACACTGGCAAGGAAGCTGCACTACTCTTGCCTGTGCTATACATTTCAGGTGAATGCTAGGATGTCAAGTTCTGGGCCATCAGTCTGACAAATTACACCAGCACTACGTTCATGTGTACCCATTTATGCCTGTGCAAAGGGGATATAGACTCAGACTTTAAGGTCAGAAGGGACCATTATGATCATCTAGTCTGACCTCCTGCACAACACAGGCCACAGAATCTCACCCACCCACCCACTCCTGTAACAAATCCCTAACCTATGCCTGAGTTATTGAAGTCCTCAAATACTGGTTTAAAGACCTCAAGGTGCAGAGAATCCTCCAGCAAGTGACCCGTGCCCCACGCTGCAGAGGAAGGCAAAAAACAAACACTACCAAATCACAATTTTATTATTTTTATTACCATAGTTCCTCAGAGCCTCATGGAACCCCACTGTTCTACGTACTGTACAAACACAGAACAACAAGACAGTCTCTGCCCTAAAGAGCTTAGAATGTATTGCTTTAGCCCCACTTTGCATTGGTATGACTATTCAAGGTACAAGGCAGTGGAGAATAGTTGCCCAGAATAAAGTAATGGATTAAAAACCCAGAGGATTCATTCTTAACCAGCCCATGGGCAATGGTCAGTCACTCAAAAGAGACTCAGAGTTTCTGGACTCCCCCAAGTGCTCTGGTTCAGGAACTAAAATAACTACAGCAGTATAAGGCACCTTTGTACAGGTATAACTGTGTCCAAACTAGGGCTTTCCAGAGTAGCTATGGTAGCAAAAAGTCAACCCTCTAACCAAGTCACCCCAGTACCAATTCTAAGTGTACTGTAGACCATCCCCAGATGAAGCATGCTCTCTATTTTTCCTCACTTTCTAAAACCAGTAAAGTCTCTAAGGTGTGTTATATGCCCATTTGAACAACAACTCTCATGCAAATGCAGGAAGTCAGCATCTTTTAATTTTGGGAGGTGGAATTTTCCTGCCTCAAGCTCAGCAGCAGTTCTCTAATTTGACCATCAATTTAGTTTCAAACTGGGGATTCAAACTGCAGGATCCAGGACAGATCCATCTTGCAGCTTCTAGGATATGTTCTGCAGAACTTGAGTCTAAGCTTTCATTAAAAATAAATAAATAAATAAAAAAGGCTAGACACTTAAAAAAAAAAAACAGACTGTGAATGAAGCCTACCAAATGTGATCTACCCAACAGCTCTGAAAAGTGTAAGCTACACCACTCATTTCAATTGACTCCGAAGCCTAATGATGACATTAACAACCAGCATCTCAAATACTTGCAACTCAGAATTTTTACCTGCACTAAGAATTGGTCAAAATGGTCAAAAGACAGAATTAGCAATGGTCCTAGAAATGTCCTAAATCATTCCCCACACCACCAACTGATCCCAAAGGCAATAACAACTTCATAAGATAGCTGAGCTACTAGTTAAAGACTATTACTCCATGATAGGAAATGAAGTGAGGTTGTGAGGGACCTAATGCGGGTTTCCCCAATTGAAGACAAGTTGAGGGAGGCTAGGCAACAGTCCTTAGTATGGACATGTCCAATAGAGACCTGAGAGTTATATTGGTAGGATAGCAATTATCATGTACAGGGAGAGGCCAAAGACTTGGTACATGGACTGGATATCAGCGGACCTTAAAGAGACCAATTTGCATGACAGCCAGGCATATAATCATGAGTTTTGGAAAAAGGTTATAAAAATTGGCAACCCCAAATACAGAAGTGACCAGAAAGAAGACGACAATGATGACTAAAGACTATATGCTATCCTTGATCTTCAGGCAACCTCCCCTTGACATTAGTGAAAGATCTGCAAAGGAGAGAAGGTAGGCTATGGCACTAATTTTGTAATCCCAGCTCAGACCACATTTAAAAATTGTAATTTGGCCCTCTCCATAGAATTAATTTGCCATTTCTATTATAGAGCAGTACCATTCATTTACATAAAGATGAATGCCTTCTTTTGGGTGGGGCTGAATGGAAAGACTCTCAGACCACTTTCTTATACAATAGCAACTTTTTCCATTAGCAGGGAAGTCATGCTATTAGAATGTTAATTACAAGGAGCATTAAGAAGAGTGGCTGCTACTGGCTAAAAAGAAGCCAAGGACCGTGCCCTCCGTGTAAACCTTTCTTAAAAGAAAGTCAGATCAGATTTGGCCCAAAATTACAAAACTTAAGATTTTTAGAAATGTTTCCACTATATTTTTAAATTTCAATTTTTTTTAAAAAAAAGCAAGTAAACATTCTCTGGCAGCATTTGCAACACACACCATAGCACCTTGCTAGGGCATGGGGATGCCAGTAAAAAGTGAACTAGTTATTTTCCATTTTGCAACCTTAGAGAAATTCATAAGGTAAACAAATAGCATAATCATCCTACTGAAGAGCAAGTGAGATATTTAGAAACCTATCAATATTGTAGATTACTCAAACTACTTGTAACAAAGAAAGGCTTTTCCCCTTTTTTTTTTTTTTTTTTAAATAATAAAAGCAAACCTGCTGAGAACCAATATCAGATGCTTTCTTTGAAACATTTACTGAGCACTCATTTAAACTACAGGAATTACATAGTTTTCAGATTGAATGCTTTTCTCCATTTCCTTACGTATTTTACAAATTAATTCCATCATAACTATTTAAACTGGCAACAATTCCAGAGTCTTTGAGAGCTAGTAGATGTTACTCAATGCTACTAGCGCAAGCCACTGAGCCACATGTTTAGCTGGCTCTCACATGGAAAGCCTTAAAAAACTGGTGTTGATCAAGAGTCACATGATTGTTCCTCAAATATTAATCTGAATGCATGTTATGCTGGGGCCCTATGTAGGTTATAACCATGTATAGTGTTTAAGAGCTTTAAACAAGCTTTTCAAATGCACATTTTATCTCAATCTAAGGATTCATTTATTTACTGAGTGCATTTTCATTCGGTATCTCTCTCAACCCCAGTGGCTACCTCTATGCAGAAATGATCTTCAAAAAACAAACTTTAATCCTAAATGGTTGGAGTTTCTTGAGAAATAATTGATATTTCTATTGTAAGTGTGTGTACTGTTTCATGCATTTAATAGCAAACACCAAAAAAAAAAGTCAACTGAAATATGGAAAAAGGGAAGTGTAATGAAAACAGATCAGTGAACGGCTAAAACCACTGTTTGTTTATTTATTCTTTCTTTCCAGTCTTTGGTTTCAAGAAACGACACCTCGATGATGCAAGGTTTTAGACAGGAAACACAAGAGAACTTCAAGTCAGAACTGATTACCTTTCAGATTCATGAAAGAATTAGAACTTGGTGTTTAAAAGCAACACTAAAAGTCTGGCTCATGGTGAAGACTAGAAACTTCAGTTAAGGCTGCAGCAGAGATGGTTTATTTATTGGGAATGTACTTGTGTACCAATAACTAACTCTGCAACTTCCACTTATAAAAAAGTTTGAACTGGGGAGAAAACACTGCCCAGTATAACTGAAAAAGAAAGGAGAATAAAGATGACAAGAAGAAGGACCACAACAAAACTACTGCCTTGATCCTGAAAGGCAGTGACAACACCTACTGTCAAGAGGAGTGGTGTATGCTTACTGCCTCTCACGCTGTGGCCCAATGTAAATGTCGTAGTCATTTACAGTGTTCTCTGTTAAACAGGAAGTGGGACATATTCAGTTTTAGGGGTTTCCCCTCACATTCAGCAGAAGATGGAGAGGACCATCATGAAGTTTTTGTCAGCTGTTGCTCGTTTTGTTTTGTTTTGTTTTTTATTTAAAAAAATAAATAAATAAAGGAAAGCTCTGTATTTATCATAAATAATGAGGGTACAGATATGAGGCTGCAGTTTTTGGCATGAGAGAAGTGATCTTGAATAACCCAATTTACAGAATAACATTTAATATGCCTGAAGTTGTGTTTACCATTAAACAATTTCCCATCCAAAAACAAAATCCAAATAGTTGAGTACTTCAACCTAAAAAAAATTCCTGATATGGATGAGCTTATTTTAATTTATTCTTCTTAAGCTGAAAAATCAACTACTACCCAATACTAAGTGTCAGCCTTCAGGAAATGCCTATGGCATACCCATAAATACTGGAGGCAAAAGGCTGACAAAAGCTGAAACAGCTCTCATAGGAGCAAAAATCCACTATCAGCAAAGTCACAATGCAACTAATTTTCTCTACTAGATATATAAAATCAGTGGCATCTACCACCCCCTTCCATACAATATCTCTACTCAGAAGGGTTAATAGGATGAAATGACACTAAGGATATTAAAGTAACACTATGGTTATCATCAAGGTAACACGTTCATTCAAGAAACAAGGTGAGTACCTTGTCTCTCTAATATCATGGGACCAGCACAGCTACAACTACACTGCACACTTTCATTCAAAGCATTTTCTGTACCTTTCGCACTCCGTAAAAGTTCATGTGGGTAGACTAAGACCAGAAATGGAAGTTTTGGAAAAAAGATTCAGAAAATTCTATCCAGCTGTTTGAGGTATCCACGCAAAGGGAGAAAAAAACCATTTTTCACAAGTTTAGTAACATTGTAGAAATTCTTTTAAACTGAAGTGTGAAGTAAAAATATTTTGCATTTCAAATCTATGATTTGGACATGCACGCAATCTCCAAAGAACACATTATCCTGTCAAATGCAGAAAACGTGTTGCCCAACAAATAAAGAAGAGTTTTAAACAAGTGAAAAGGGCATAATGCATGCTATCTCCTTTACCCAATTAAGTAAACACCAAGCAGAGATATACATGTTCTGCCCTGCTTCTACTTGGGTAAAATGAGATATCTGAAAAATCTTCAACCCCAGAAGCCTCCCCAGCTGCAGCCACTTATTCTGTCCCATGAACAATCTGATGAATTCCCCCCAATTTACAGCTGCTGGGCATTTTCAAATTTTACATGCTCTCAAGGGAGCAGTACAGGACCTCCTCACTTAACGTTATGTTCCTGCAAAATGCAATTTTAAGCAAAACGATGTTAAGCGAATCCAATTTCCCATAAGAATTAATGTAAATCAGGGGGTTAGGTTCCAGGGAATTTTTTTTCCTTGGTTGAGGTAGAGGAGTCAGAGGGTGGGATATTTCCCAGGGAATGTCTTACTGCTAAATGATGAACTAGCAATTGGCTGAGCCCTCAAGGGTTAACTCTCACACTCTACAAGGCAGCAGGAATGGAGGGAGGGGAGACAGCATCGCAGACAGAGACGTACACCCTGTGTGTGAAAGAGAGAGAGATGCACATTTCCCCTTGAAGTACACTGCCTTGTTAATTAGATCAGCTTGCTGAGACCACAGCTGCTGCCAGAAAGCTCCCTCCATCCTGAGCACTGTCTTGTGTCCCCCCTGCTCTATGGAAGATGGGGTAAGCGGGGTGCAGGAGCAGGGGGAGGGGGACACCCTGACATTAGTCCCTCTCTTCCTCCCCGCACAGCAAGCAGGAGTCTCGGGGAGCAGCACATGGCAGTGGGGCTGCAATTGCTAGCCTGCTGGGCAGCTGCTGCACAAGGAACTTCGGGGAGCTGATAGGGGGGCTGCCGGTCCACCCTGGTTCCAAGCCCCCACCAGCTAGCTGCAAGGGGCTGCTCTTTCTGCAAGCACTGGACAAAGCAGGCGGCTGCCAAATGATGTGAGAAGGGAGCACTGCACAACTTTAAACAAGCATGTTCCCTAATTGATCAGCAAGGTAACAACAAAACAACGTTAACCAGGAGACTAAGTGAGGAGTTACTGTATAGTTTAGGGCAGTGGTTTTCAAACTTTTTTTCTGGCAACCCAATTGAAGAAAATTGTTGATGCCCATTACCCACTGGAGCTGGGGGATGAGGGGTTTCAGGTGTGGGAGGGGCTCAGGACTAGGGCAGAGGGTTGGGGTGAGGACTGTGGGGTGGGGCTGGGAATGAGGGGCTCAGGGTGCAGGAGAGGGCACTAGGCTGGGGCAGGGGTGCAGGAGGGAGTGAGGGCTCTGGGGTGGGGCCAGGGATGAGGGGTTTGGGGTGGAGCAAGGGGCTCAGTTGGGGGGGGGCTCAGGGCTGAGGATTGGGGCATCAGCTTACCTCAGGCGGCTCCCAGTCAGCGGCACAATGGGGGTGCTAAGACAGGCTTCTTGCCTTTCCTGGCACCGCGGACCACACTATGCCCCGGAAACAGGCAGTAGCAGGCCCTGCACAGAAGCAGGCAAGCGGCTCCACACAGCTCTCACCCACACGCATCACCCCTTCCCCCCAGCTCCCATTGGCTGGTTCCTGGCCAATGGGAGTGCGGAGCCGGTGCTCAGGAGGGGGGCACCGCGTAGAATCCTATAGCGCCCCTGCCTAGGAGCCAGACCTGCCACACCAGCGCAGTGTCAGAACAAGTAGGCACTAGCCTGCTTTAGCCAAGCAGCATCGCTCGGGCTTTTAATGGCCCAGTCGGCGGCGCTGACCAGTACTGGGTTACGACATGCAGTTTGAAAACCACTAGTTTAGGGAACATAGTCCCAGCATCTGTGAAAATCAAAGTGAAATAAATACATTTGTTTGTTTAAATTATCATTGGATTCAAATAAGCATTTATGAACTACACTACCCTGTTTGAACGTAAAATTTAAGAAGTTATGTGAATGCAACACTACAGACAAGAATGAAAATATGTAGTCATGCCACTCAGAGTTATGGTACCCACAAACCATGATGTAGCCGTCTTTGTGCATTTAAAACCCCAACCATGATTTTTCATCAACTTGATTTAGACAGTTACTGTGACCACATACCCTATCTTCCTTTCAGGGTGGAAAATACACAGGCAAATGCAGTGGGTGGCACAAAGTCAGTGTCATGGTACTGGGTATATGTATACAGTATCCAAAGCCTGCTATGGGCTTTAGAGACAGAATAAGGCAGGCCTGTGCCAGGAAATAGCAGAGATGTAACTAAGGTTACAAAAAGTTCTGTTAAAAGGGAGTTGCTGTCAGTAGCAGGCCTGTTATCACTTTCCCACGATCACAAGGGCAGGAAGATAGCGGTTTCCTGAAGGTGGAATGAGGAGGTTCTAACTAGGGCAAAAGGTGATGAGGGAAATTAACTAACTTCAACTCAGAGCAAAACCTTTCCTCACACGAAGCGGCAGGCATTCAGCTGGGGAAGAGAGGAGCAACTTGGCACCTCTTGCAAATACCACTCTCTCTCTCCGCGCGCCTCAGCCGGCAGGAAACCCTGGCTTTGTGCAAGGCACACCGCCATCTGCCCTCTTAGCTCAGGCAAGCCAGTTTGCAGCAGCTCCTGCTGCTGCTGGCGACACAGGAGAGCAGCAGCTCGCACCCAGGATGACAGCGGGGCAACACAAAGCCTGCAGGGCAGGAAACCTCCCTGCTCTGCACAAGGAGGCACTCAGCAAGACTCTCAATACAGCGCCGATTACTGCCGCAAACACAGGGACCCGCCCCTGCAAAGCACCGCACCAGTCTTATTACTGCAACAAAAAGGGGCTACATGACTACACTGCACACACTGCCCCCGCCAGCACCTCCTCACCCCGCCTCCGTTCCCACTCACTTTTGGTTGCAGCGATGAGGTTCTTTCCATCCTTGAGCAGCTCCTTGATGAACTTGTTGGTTTTTTCCAGTTCCGCCTCATGGGCTCTGATCCTCTCCCTGAACCAGGGGCTATCCAGGTAGCAATCGCTGAACTCCAAGGGCTGCAGCCCCATAGCTGCTGCAACTGCACCAGGGCTCAGCTCCTTGCAAATCCCTCTTCACCAGGCAGCAGCCTCAAGAGCCGACACTACGGGGCAGGGCCCGCGGTGCCTCCCAGCTACAGCGATTCCCCCAGGTGACCTGGCAACTGGCACTTTCAAACCACGGCATGGGGGGGCGGTCCCCGAGGCCAGCCGCACCCCGGGCCCGGGGGCTCTTGCAACAAAGGGTGAGGAGGGGGACAGAGCAGCAGCTACTCCGAGAGCTTCATCAGCGGCCGGAGAAGCCTGCGGCCGTGAGAGCAGCTAGGAGGACTGAGGAGACGCTGCTGCCCAGCTCCCGGCAGCCTCCGCCACAGGCAGCCTCGGCATCCCAGCCCCGCCCCGCTCCGCGCTCCACCCTGCCAAGTTCCAACCCCCCGCCCTCGGCTCTGCCTGAGCTGCTCCCGTCTCTGCCCGCTGGCGCTGGGCGCCCTCCCCGCGCGCCCAAATTCCAGGGACCTTGTTGCATGATTAGCAACTTGTGACGAGGCAAGAGACGTGCCAGGAAGGGGGGTTGCCGCAGCGCCTGCCCGAGGTGCGGCTTTACAGCGTGCTGGGGTTGTGTGGCCCCCAGGAGGGTATGAATTACCCTACTTCCCTCACGCCGAGCCTGCTGAGCTTGTATCCCCGCTGTCCCCTTGCCATTATTGCCCGGTCCAGAATCAGCGGCAAGTTGCCGCACAGGGTGTTGTCTGCCCCCTGCCTGCTGATTTCACTGCGAGCCAGCTCTCCCCCGGTCTGAACTCCTAGCCTCGGCTCACACACATCGGAACATAACTGCCGCCTCGTCTTCGCCCAGGTGCACATCCTACCTACATCGAATCGGTTCATGTCTGTACGCAGTACATCGGGGTAAAGGGTGCCGCGATGGGCCTTCAGGTTTTCTCCTAGGTGCGCGCTGTGTTTAGAAAAATACTTGTTAGAAATACAAAGTTTGTGGTAGAGATGGGTGGGTGTCAAAGTTTGTTCAGGAAGGTTCCCTAGCTGGACATTTCTCTGCTTTTCAGGGACTTTGCACTGAAAAAACTTAAACTCTAAATCAACCAAGGTTTCGGTGGTAGGATGTAACTTTGGTGATGCAAATCACAAAATGCATGTTATATCCTCACATTTATTCCTTTCATTTCAAACTCCCATTCAAGTATATCATTCTTGGGAGCAAATACCAAAGCACCAGTCGCTCAAGAGGACATCTGTATTTGGCTTTCATTTTGATTTGGGGGGAGGGGGTGGAGAAGGGGTGTGTGTTTTTTTTCGGTCTGTTAGAACTTCACCAACCCGTGAACATTGTGCAAATTTATGAAGTGAAATAGCTCTGACAGTACAATAACTGGATGTACTCACTTAGATGCCAAGAACTCTGCCTATGCTATTAATTATTACAAATGACTTGTAAGTATAACAGGGAATTAATTCTTCTTGATTTTAGGGGATATTTTAGATGAAGAACAGTAAAGGAGTATGCAGTTTGTCCAGGGATATCTGAAAATTGTTGATGGTAGGTTTTATTTTTGTTTGTTTTGTTTTGCTTGTTTTTGCCATCACGTTTAAAGTCTTCCTCAGCTCTTTCTCCTTGGGTTTACATCAATGCCATACCACAGGATTTGGTTAACATTCTGGTCTTCTTAAATGTGGTGCAAATCAGGTGAAGGTATAGGCTGTCTTTGTAAGAGATAATGTTGAAAGATATCTGATCTTTTCTCAGAAGATGAGTATAAAAAGATTAGGAAGGAATTTTGGAAGCTCTCAAGTGATCAACTCATCACCAGTGTTATCTAATTCAATCAAATCAAAGAATATTGTTGCAAATTCCTGAAAGGCAGCACTAAACACCAGCAGTGTAACAAGCAATTTAAAATGTGCATACACATTTGTTACTTTGCGACTGCCCTAGATCCTTAATCTCCTAAAGTTACTCCTGATACGATCAGAGCATATGAAATTAGATACACTTGTCTAGAAGTACAGTATGTTATTTAAAAACTTGACAAAGAACAAAATAATCTGCCTGTGCACAGAGATGCTGGCCCTAGGAAATTAAAATATTTAAAAATAAACGGTACAAAAGATTTGAAGAGTCAGTTGTCGGTCATTGGGGGAACATACAGAGTATGGGGAGGATGTTGTTATGTCAGGGTTGGCAGCACACATAATACATATAGACTGTGATGTCTCCAATGGGGGGGGTAAGCGGTGGGCGAGATCAAGGCACAGTTGGTAAGCGGTGAGGGTCAATCATCCACATAGCGGGTGCAAATAGTCATGGGTACAAGTAGGTGGGCTGGGTAGTGGTGATGGGGCGACCCTCACGTGGTGGGATTCAGTTAGGTTGGGTGGGTTCGGGGTTCAGGGGAAAAGGCCCAGCGGGGGGGGGGTTAATAGGTCCCTTTCCCCCTTGCGGGTGGGCGAGGTCCCCCCGGCTCACTCTTGGCATTGGCGGTGGCCGGGGAGGTTGGGTGGGTTCAGGGTTTAGGGGATAAGGCCCGTCGGGGGGGGGCATATAGGCCCCTTCCCCCCTGCGGGTGGGCGAGGTCCCCTCGGCTCACTCCCGTCATCAGCGGTGGCCGGGGGGTTGGGCCGGTTCAGGGCTCGGGGGGGGGGGGGCGGTGTGACGTTGTGCAGTCTATATGGTTTTATAAAAATATAAGTGAATATAATGTAACTGGGATAGTTTCGTGCAAAAGGTCTCTTGTAAGGTATCATTACAAAGTGCATAATCTACTGAGTATGATCATCTGATTTGTATAAATGTACCACTCTTGTATCTAAAACTAGAAATATAAAATGTAACTCTGAGGGCCTATTGTAATTATGTAGAGTGTGGGCCATTAAGGATGGTTTGGAATCTTGATGACTCCCATTGTCTGCAGATGGCTGTATTTACCTTTGAGTCTTCCTGTATATGTGTGTGCTGGCAAGTGGGTAATGAAGTCTTGCAGTGACATGTGATTATGTCACCTGAACTGGAATCCATCTTTAACCTGGTGCTTTTTCAGTGAGGGGGGGTGGAAACCCAGAGGGACAAAGGGTTCCCGCCTTATGCAAAAGATATATAAAGGGGTGGAAGAGAACAGAGAGGGGAGAGGAGCCATCATGGAGAAACCCCTAGCTAACACCTAAGCTGGAACAAGAGTTGTACCAGGGGAAAGAATTGTGCCCAGGCCTGGAAGGTGTCCAGTCTGAGAAAAACTTACTGAAGCATCTCTGAGGGTGAGATTATCTGTATTTAGTTTGATTAGGCATAGATTTGCGCATTTTATTTTATTTTGCTTGTGACTTACTTTGTTCTGTCTGTTACTACTTTGAACCACTTAAATCCTACTGTCTGTATTTAATAAAATCACTGTTTATTTAGTAATTTACTCAGAGTATGTATTAATACCTGGGGGAGCAAACAGCTGTGCATATCTCTCTATCTGTGTTATAGAGGGCGAACAATTTATGAGTTTGCCCTGCATAAGCTTTATGCAGGGTAAAACGGATTTATCTGGGTTTAGACCCCATTGGGAGTTGGGCATCTGAGTGCTAAAGACAAGCACACTCCTGTGAGCTGTTTTTGGGTAAACTTGCAGTTTTGGGACAAGTGATTCAGACCCTGGGTCTGTGTTGAAGTGGACTGGAGTGTCTAATTCAGCAAGACGGGGTGCTGGAGTCCTGAGCTGGCAGGGAAAACAGAAGCAGGGGTAGTCTTGGCACATCGGGTGGCAGCTCCCAAGGGGGTTTCTGTGGGGTTTAGGGGATAAGGCCCGTCGGGGGGGGGGGCTTAAGGGTCCCTTCCCCCCTGCGGGTGGGCGAAGTCTCCCTGGCTCATTCTCAGCATTGGAAGTGGCCGGTGGCGTTGGGGCTCAGGGGGTAAGGTCCCTTTCCCCTTGTAGGTGGGTGAGGTCTCCCCGGCTCGCTCTCGGAATTGGCAGCGGCCGGTGAGGTTGGGTGGGTTCGGGGCTCAGGGGATAGGGCCCAGTGGGGGAGGGTGGGTTAGCGAGTCACTTCTCCCTTGCAGGTGGGCGAGGTCTAATCGGCTCACTCCTGGTATTGGCGGTGACCGGTGATGTGTTCAGTGTAGATGTCCCGTGACCAACGGATAGTGTCTGAGACCATTAGGCGTCTCATGAGCCGTGCGTAGTGACGGCCCACTCCACAGGTCCTCAGCACTCGCTCGTTGCACGGGTCCCAGGCACCCAGGGCCCCGACAAGCAGAGCGTCCGTGTGTACCTCGTAGCCCTTGGACTACTACTCAGTGAGATAGACAGAACATGTAACACCCATGCACACCGGTTAAAGGCCAAGATTGGTGTGTTTATTTTTCAATATAAAATATATTATATTAGTCATATTATATATTTTACCATCTTCTTCAGTTTAATCCCTACAAAATTGTGAATTTCAACACAGGAATTCCATGCCTGGGACAGGATTTATAATACATGGCCTGATCCTGCTCCCTTTTAAGTCAGTGAGTTTTGTTATTGATTTTAATTGCAATACCATGTGGCCTAAAGTTAAGCCCACACTACACTGTCCAGGGAAACTGTATTGAAATCATCTTAGCACCTTGTTGGGAAGAACTGTACTAAAAAGGACACAGTAATTTTAAAAATAACAATGTTGTCTTAAATTCTTATTGTTGTTACCAAAAAAAATCTGAAAGAAAAGAGGAGGGGAAACCTGTATTTTTTCACTGTGTTTATTTTGTGCATTTGAGAGCATTTTGTGTATGGTATAGTCAGTTTATCTGTTTTCACTGTATACTCCATGAGAATCTCCAAGGCTCCATCCTGCAACCAGTTATGTATGTGAATAACTACGTATTTTAGGAGTCTCATTAAACTCAATGGGTCTTCTTGCATTTGGAAAATTACACATGTGTGTAAGGCCAGGTCTACACTAAAAAGTTAAGTTGACCCACTACATCACTTGGGAGTGTGAAAACTCCACACCCCTGAGCAACATATTTAGGACAACTTATGTAGACAGTGCTAGGTTGATAGGACAACAGAAGAATTCTTCCATCTACCACTTTTCAGGGAGATGGATTAACTACAGCCATGGCTGTAGTGTTTACACTGAAGCACTATAGTAGCGTAGCTGCAGCTTTGCAGCTGTGCCACTGTAGCAGTTTAAGTTTAGACATTGCCTAAGGCCTGATCTATACCACAAAGTTAAGTCAACATAAGCTGCCTTGTATCAATATAGTTGTGCACGTGTCTACACTTACATTTGTCTCCCACTGATCTGAGCACCCCATTAGGCCGACACACTAACACCACCTCCCCGAGCGGCGTTGAGCCATAGTCGATATACGGAGGTCAATGCAGCGCAAGGGTAGAGACTGTTGCTTATTTGACCCTAAAAGTCCCCCAGCAGGGGTCACACAATGAGTAACACTGACCACTCTGGTCACAGTTGTGAACTCCATTTCCCCACAGTCACAGAGACCGGAAGACACCTGCACTCTCCTTTAAAGCCTGCAAATTTTTAAAATGCCTTTTTCTGAATCTACAGCTTGGCAAGCACACCTAGCAACTCTCCATTATTGTGTACAACTGCCTAGCTGACTACGACAGCTACACACTCCAGACAGGCTCCAGCTCAGAATAAGCAGGAGATACTGGATCTCGTGGGCCTGTGGGGAGATGAGGCAGTGCAGGCACAGCTACAGATCAGCCATAGAAATGTGGACATCTACAAGCAGATTGCATGGGAGATGCAGGAGAAGGGGTACAACAGGGACCAGCAGCAGTGCCGTGTGAAAGCAAAGGAATGGTGTCAGGCATATCAGAAGGCCAGGGAGGCCAACAGTCAATCTGATGCCAAGTTCCAAACCTGCCACTTCTACAAAGAGCTGCATGCCATACTTTACAGAGACCCCACCACCATACTGCAGACCACCAAAGAGCCCAAGTTAAAGGCCCCTGGCATGAACAGTGAGGACCAGGAGGAAGAGGAGGAGGGACTTGCAACTGGGGGATCCAATAATGCCCCAAGCCATCGCAGTCCAGTCAGTCCTGGCAGTTGAGTACAGTCAAACCCAATGGAGAGGAAGGAACCTTGGGTAAGTATGTTACTGTATGTCCCATTACAATGATATACTGATGGCACCCCCAACTAAACAGGACACAGCTATCCACTTTTCATTAATTTACTTGTAGTAGAAGAGGTACTGGTATAACAAAGAGAGGTATCATTATTATCTGCTTTTCATTCCCCTGCAGACTTAGGCGGGGAAGGGGGGCATGTGGAGCAAATTGTTTATGTACACAGGGACGTCCCTTGAATCCTCCTGAGAGATCTCATAATTTTCATGGAGGAACTTTGCAATCCTTTACCAAAGGTTTCTAGAGATGGCACCCTTATTTCTTCCTCTGCAGTTGAACACTTTCCCAGGGCTGTTAGCAATAACTTTGGCAGGCACTGTTACAGCACACAGGCTAGGACAGGGATGGGCAAACTTTTTGGCCTGAGGGCCACATCTGGATATGGAAATTGTATGGCGGGCCAGGAATGCTCATGAAATTGGGGGTTGGGGTGCAGGAGGGGGTGAGGACTCCACCTGGGGGGTGCAGGCTCTGGGGAAGGGCCAAAAATGAGGAGTTCACTGTGTCCTTTACATTGCCCAGAGTCACAGTCCTGTAAATCAGGAGACAGTTAGTGGTCCTGCTGCTAGGGTGACCAGACATCCCGATATTATCGGGACAGTCCTGATTATAGGGGACTTGTCCCGCGTCCCGAACTTACATCGGTCAGGACGCACTTTGTCCCGATATCGGGGGACCATCTGGTGGAGGACGCAAGCCGGCGCTGCTCACCTCTTCTTCCTGGGCCCTGGGGCAGCGCAGCTGAACTCCCGGCGCCCGCCGGCCGGCCGGCAGGAGCCTGCAGAGTGCTGCAGCCCCACTCCCCAGGCACGCACAGAGGCGGTGAGGAGGTCTCCGCTGTGTGCTGCAGGGGCGGGCCTTGTAGGCAGCCGGCAGTGGGCAGAGAGCCCCTCCGCCCCCCTCGACCCGACCCGACCCGACCTGTGCGACCTTAGGAGCCAGAGGTACAGGACCTGCCTGCTGGATGCTTCCTGGGAGCCGCTCCAGGTAAGGCCAGGGTCGGTTCCAGGCACCAGCCCACCAAGCATGTGCTTGGGGCGGCGCCTGGAGGGGGGCGGCGCGGCGGGGCGCTCCAGCCCGAGAGCGGGGCCGCGACTGGGCTCGCCGCCCTCCCCGCGGCGCTCCAGCCGCCGGGGAGAGCGGAGCCACAGTGGGCTC